>NW_026947491.1:33874100-34481100 GCF_034190915.1 Cavia porcellus
CTTAAGCTCACTTTGTAGCCTAGGCTGGTCTCGAACTCCCAACGATCCTCCCACCTCAGCCTCCCGAGTGCTGGGATTAAGGTGTGATCCACCAGGCCCGGCTTTCAATAGGATTTTTAGTCTCCTAGATATTTGCTTGAATCTGCCTTGTAGAGTTCATTTGTTTGCCAGGCTGAGCATTCATGACTTCCATAATTTTCTTAAGCTCCTCTATTTTTTTTAAAAATCTTTATCTGTGTTAGAGTCAATAAGCATGGTTTTCATTTTGTACCTCTCTGCAGTTATTTGAGAAATTATTACTGGTTTTATTTTTTCCTAGAGCCTCATTGCATTGCTTTGTTGTTACCACTTGAGAGAAGGCAGGTGGGTGACTTTCACCTCATTAGCCTCTGGATTTGCTTTGGGTGAACTGGATGTCTGGGGTTGTATCTTATGTATAAGTGTCTTCTGATGCTCTTTACCTTTTTAGTTTAATTCCTGGGTTCATGCTCGTAAATTGCCTATGGTTTCTTTATTGCTAGTATTAAAAACCCTTAGGAAATAGGCAGAGATGTCTTCTAGGTATAGCTGGTTTTTGGGTGTTAAGTGTCTTGTTGTCTGCTAAGACTAGGCCCTAGTTCTTTGGCACTGGTCCATGGTGTTTTCTATGACCACAAGGCCATGTCAGTTTTGATATACCAGGAATATAATTAACAATACTAATAGCTTCAAACACAGCCTGGAAAATGACAAATCAAAGCAACCATTGATTTGCCACCTTTAACTGTGTGAACTAGAATTGTAGTTAAATTAGGCAGAATTTCTTATTTATATGCAGCTATTTTGTTCAGTATAGCTGCAGCCATTCTGTTGGCTACAACTGAGCTCTAAATCATATGATTTGTCATCAGATAAATTTTTTGGTATCAGGGATTGATCCTAGGACCTTGTACTTGCCAGGCAGGTGCTTGTGCTGCTGAGTTATATACCTGGCAAAAGTTTTTAAATATACTAAAAACAACTTTGCTACATACAACTATGCTTACCACAAGATACCTATTGTACCATGGCCTTCAGCTAAAGCTTATCTTGTTTTTATGACTTCTGTTTGCCATTGTATAAAAAAAGATGAACTCTATATACAATGCCTCAGAATTTGGATATTACTCCTCTGAGATCTCCCAGTATTAATAAAGTTTCCTTTCTTCTTCGGAGCTCCTGACTACTATTGACTCAATTTTTTCACAACAACATAACAAAATCTAAAATAAACCAGAAGATGGTGTGCAGTAAGTAAGCCCTTAATATAAAAATTTTACACTCAGGGTAGAAAATTTAAGAGTGAGTAGGGGAAAAAATAGAGAAATAAAAAAGAGAAAGAGATTAGAGCAAGACTGGAGGGCAAAGGAGGATCACACAAACTTTGGGGAAAGTACAAAATATAGGAGGGAAAGAGAGAAGGAAGAAATAAAAGACCTGAACAGAGCAACCACAAGGAAACTAGAAACCACATTTAGACTCATATAAAGACAAGCTCAAAGAATGGAGGGGGAAAAAAATAAAAGAAAAAGAGCTCAGAGAAAAAAATTGTCCACTTTCAGTTTTGTCTCTGGTTTCACTGGTATACCATGTGTGAAGACAGAGTCCAGATCTGTGTTGATTTATCCCAGCAAGGCAGCAGTTGCTTTATGGTAGGGGTAATGGATAATCTCAGTAAATCTGTACCTTTAATTCTCCAGGTTTCTTAGGTGAGGCTGGGACCAGACCCCATCCCTTTAACCTGCAGCCCTCAGTACACCCTCTGCAGAGTAGAACTCAGTTGGGAACTGCTAGATGCACCTGGCAGTTTTTCTGAGTTCTGAGTCAGTTGGCCTCTCTCCAAGCTGGCTCCTAGCCAGTCTCCCTCTCCCACGGGATGTTTGCTCTGGCAGCAGTCACCACCAGCTTGTGCAGTCCTTCACACCACTGCTCCCTTCTACTGTTGCATCTCTCTATGGAGGCCTCTTGCCAATAGTCACGGTGCTTCATGTCTCGGCTGGTTTGAACAGTTCCCACACAGTGAGTCCAACTCAGGGAGAAGGCTCCACAGGCTTCTCCTCCTTCTTCATTGAAGTGTTTCTTCTGTTCATTTTCTCCATGGGCTTCAGTTCTTACTTTAGGTCCTTCCAGAGTCCAGAGGACTTCCCTTCTCTTCTTCTTTGTGTTGCCAAATTCTAGTGCCTGGACAAGACTCTGAGAGATGCTCTTTTCTCTGCAGCTTACTACTTTGCCATCTTTCCTGAAGTGTCTTTCCTTTTTCTTTTGTGGGGGCAGCACTTGGGACTGAAGCCAGGGATATTCAACCATAGAGCAACATCCCTAGCCTTAGCATTTTATTTTTTGAGGCATGATTTGCTAAGTTGCCCAAGGTGGCCTTGAATTTACAACGCTCCTGCCTCCAACTCCTGAGTAGCTGAAATTACAGATGTGTGCCACTGTGCCGAGCATTTTTTGTTTCTACCTTTCACCTTCTGGTGCCTACCCTCATTCCCTTTGGAGTGCTAGGGATTGAGCCCAGTGGTTCACCCATGCTAGCCCCAAGCCACAGCCCAACTGTTGAAATTTAAATGTCCCCCTAAAACCTCATGCAGTCATGGAGGTTGCTGAATCTAGCATTTGTGATTAGTTTGCTGTCCAGTGCTGGGATTGGTGGTGAGAGTGCTGTACCTGCCCAGGGGCGAGGAGCTAGCATACAATATAAAGGAGGGAAAAGAGGCACACTTTTCCCCCTTTTGCCCTTTTGCTCTTGCTGTTTGCTACTTCCATGAAGGACTGCCCCTCAACCATGCTACCTTGCTTTTAAGACAGCTGAGTATGCACTGAAACCTCCACAAAACTGAAAGCTACATAAACCTTTTCTTGTTTCGTTTCTGGTGCCAGGTAGTTTGTCCCAGCAACAAGAGAAACGTAAAAGTAATCAAGACACCAACCTTTATTTTTTCTTTGAAAATACAGGTTTTCACATATATAAATGTGGGGTGCATATGGTGGCACATGGTATCCCAGCACACGGGAGGCTAAGGCAGGAGGATCATCATGAGTTCAGGGTCTTCCTGGGCTACATAGGGAGTTTAAGGCCAGTATGAACTACATGAGAACTTGTTTCAAAAAAAAAAAAAAAATTACCAATGTACTTCTAAAATTGCTTTGGTTATACTGCATACTTTTGCTATTTTGAGTTTTTACTATCATGCACATAAAAATACTTTCTAATTTCCTGTATTTTTTTGTTGACCTAAAAGTTATTTAGGAGTGTTATATTAATTTGGAAATTCTGCAGAAAATTTCTTATTTAATGCTGGTGATTGTTTGTCATGGATTTCTGATGTCTTTTTGTGATAGCTGGAGATTCCTGAGTGCTGGGATTATAGACGTGCCTCATGCTCAGCCCCCTCATCTGTTTTAGAAGTTTATTACTTATTCAAGTTTTAGGTTGTTATTCCTTTTTCTTTTACTCTTTTTTTTTTTTTTTGTCTTTTTTTCGTTTTTATTGGTACCAGGGATCGAACTCACGACTGCCTGCTTGCAAGGCAGGCGCTTATGCCGCTGAGCTAAACCCTCAGCCCCGTTATTTTTTCTTTTTCGGGTTGTAGTTGAGATAGGCTCTTGCTGTGTATCCCAGGTTGGTCTTGAACTTGAGATTCTTCTGCCATGGCCTCCTGACTGCTAGGATGGGAGGCATGTGCCACCATGCCCAACTCTTGTATATTTTCATTTTGTATTCGTTTCTCTAGGTGGTGATGACTGAACCAAGGCTATGTGCATGCTAAGCACACCTCCTTTCTAAAACTTTAGGACTCTGGAGTATACTTTACACAACATTCTCTCAAGAGGATTTAGACACCATGGGAGCTGACAGTGTGTAGCTATACCACTGTCTGCTCCTCTTTGCAGCTGTTTGTGTTTCACTGTCCGCAGATTACATGTGTATGTGTATCATTTCTTTGGAGAAGGGATCTCAGCTGGTCTTGCATTCTCAGTCCCCAGTAGCTGGGTTGCAGGTGTGTGCACTGTACCTGGTTGTGTATGAGTCTTTGTTGGGTGAGGAACAGGAGCGGAGAGTGATAGTGGGAAGGGAGCCCAGCCATTTCCTCCTAGATGACTGCAGCTAGGACAGCATCTCTCACTAGTGCTTTCTCCAGCTCCCCACTGGCCTTTGCACTCAAGTTTCTTCAGTATGTTACAAAGTCATTTTAGAAAGCCATAGCTGGGGGAGACAGACTGAAATGCTCTTGAACCATTATGGGCACTGCAAAAACACTCATCTCTGGCTGTGCGTATCTTCTGATCACTGAAATCTTGTATTGTAATCCCAAATATTGTGTACAGTCATCCAAGTATTGTAATCCTTTTTCTAGTTTTTCTCACAATCCAAAAAGTTATATTTGTAATCCCACTGAGACGTTACTGGAATCCCAGCCAGTTAATTCCAATCTACCATCTCCATTGCATCCCACTGCGAGAGTAAAGACACCAAGACATATTCCAAGTTAAGGGCAGCCAAGGGGTCCTAAATCGAATCCCCATGAGGATGTGTGGACAAAGATCCTGATCCTAGGCCTCTCCCAGAATTTATTGTCTTGTGAAGAAGGGGGGTGGCTCAGGGATGAGTGAGTGAGGATGGTGGGAATTACTTAACTTGAGCTGGCTAGGCAGGTAAGCATCTCTGCAAAATGAAGAGATAAGGATATACTCAAGGATCAATTTGCATAGTTCTATTAAGGTAGCAACTGAATTATTTTAGGAGGCTGTTGCTTTGGTTTCTGATATGTAAACTTCTATGCCCTGGGGAGTCATAGCCTCTTTACCTTAAGGCTCATACCCAGTTGACATTCCTGGAGCTATTGGCTCTAACATGCTGTTGTGCTCATATCCTTTACCGAGAAGACTTTGCAAGAAAACAGGAGACTGTCTTTAGGCTTTAGAGATTAAGTACCAGTACCTTGGCTAGCCTTATTTGCAATGCTTGTAGCCAATTGAAAAGAGAAGGAAATACCATAGCCAGCTCTCTACAATATCAGTATAAGGAAATAAGTCTCCAAATAATTCAAAGCTGCAGTAATTGTTTTGCATTCAAAGGGAGTCACTGGAGTTGTCTCCCACATCTTGAGTGGATAACAGCAGGTCATAAGATTTGTTAGTCCCTATAGCAGAAAGGACTATGGATGTGTGCCACCCTGCACAGTAGGATTTATCTATATTTCTTTCCTGAAGTGGAGATTAATCCCTGGCCCTTGACATGCTAGGCAAACATTCTATAATTTTAGGAACTTGAGTATTCAGGACTCAAAGGCACTGATGTTTCTGACTTAGTTTTAAATGACTGAAAAATCAAATGGTGCATATATGTACATACACATACATTCATATTTATAAAGAAGCCATGCAAATGATGAAGCAAATGAGAATGCTAAGTGAATTTTGATAATGCATTCCTTTTTACAAGAAGAAAAATTTATTTATTCATTGGGTAAAAGATGTTTAGGTGTTCTTTATAGTATTTTTGCAACTTTTTAAACATTTGTTGGGTATTTCTAAGTCATAAGCAGAATGTTCAAAATAAAGCTTAATAATTTTCTAAAATCTGAACTATAGGAAAAAGATAAGACACTAGTTAATAAATGAAACTTATTCAATTATTTCCTATATTAATATTTTATTTGGGTATGGGTGAAGGTTGAGTATACTGTAAGTCATGAATGGCATGGGTAAAAGGTTGCCTCTGTATAAACAGAAGTATGATGTGTTCCCAGGTCCACAGCCTCTCCTTGCTCTCAAGAACGGTACACCAATGCAAAATAACAAACCATCTACTGAAACCAAGAAGGCAGTGGTGGTGGCGGCTTTGCAGCCAATTATGTCAGAACAAGATCAGACAGATGACATGAAAACTAGCATGGAGGAGTTTTCAGTGCCAGTCCCAGCTTGTGCGGGTGAGGAAGACTCCACTGCTGAAGTGAGAGGTGAGGTGAGCGAGGGCAGCCCCGTGGTAAGCAGCGGACTGCTGAGTGCTTCAGGGAAAGGTAAGTCAGGGGAAAAGGGCCATGGCCTGTGACAGACACTGGGCCACCAGCTTGGGGGAACTGTTTTGAATTCAATGTTTTTATAGTTCTTTTCTTTTCCCTTTTTTCTTATTTGTAGTTTTACCTGTTAATTGTACCAAACTTTATTTACTTTTTAATTTTGTAATTGGATTTTTCAGTCTCACCTTTTTATTTTTAAAATATTTACTCCATATTTCCCTTTCTTCACCTCTCATACTTTTATTCTTATATTATTGGTAATTTTAACTTTTATTAATTTTAATTCATATTAGCCTCTTATTTTAAAAATATTATTATTTTCTTTCTACTGCTGTTTGTGGTGGTAGAACTAGTGCTGTATTGTTAACGGTGGTACAACCATTGAATTCAATTGTTTTACCATATGTCAGTATTGCGTTTGTCTCTGTGTCATCACTGTTAGTACAGTTTGCGTGGTGTTGGGTATCAAGTCTTCAGCAGAAGGTAGGACACTAGCAGAACCTTATGGCAGAACCTTATGGCAAAGCAGAAGAGATATCCATCTCAGGAAAGGCCCAAAGCTCAAAAAAAAGAAGTATTTTAAAACAAGACCGTATGGGGTTGGGGATTTAGCTCAGCGGCATAAGCGCCTGCCTTGCCAGCAGGCAGTCGTGAGTTCAATCCCTGGTACCGATAAAAAGGAAAAAAGACAAAAAAAAAAAAAAAAAAAAAAAAAGCCGTATGACTCCTGAAGGTATCAAAACATGTGAACAACTGAATGCAAAGACATCAAAGTAGAATTGGCCATGGTGGTACACGTCTGTCACCCCCTTTAGTCAGGGATACTAAGGCAGGAGGACTCCAAGTCTGAGTGCAGCCAGGGCAACTTAACAGCTTAGTGAAACCCTGCCTCAAATTAAAAAATTGGGATGTAGCTCAGTATAAAGGCCCTGGGTTAAACTCCTTTCCCCTCCATGGAGGAAATGCTAAAGTTAGGATTAAAGAACTGATTTCTAAAATGATTGATGACTTCAGATAGGTGAACGAATGAAGAATCCAGGATACGAGGGTACAATGAAATCAACATGGATTCTTCAGATGAACCAAATAGTAACCTTGGAAATGTAAAGTACTTTAAGTCAAAAAACAGTGAAAGAGCTCACCAACAGGTTGGGTAAAATAGAATGTTATATTTTAGAATGTGAAGATAAGGTTGGTAAATAATCAGTCTGACACTAAAGAAGAAAAAAGGAAAAAAAAAATAAACTTAGGGATTTTTAGTATAAAAGAGGCCACTAAGGTTCAGAGTAATGGCACAGAAAAATCTATTCAGTGAAATAACAACAGAAAACCCAAATCTGAAGAGTTGTGAACCATCCACGTAAGGATGGCATTTAGAACTCCAAACAGGGATGACTAAAAAAGGACCTGCTCACATCAGATTATATTTAAAATGTGAAGAGTACAGCACAAGAATATTGGAAGCTGCAGAAGAAACACCAAGTTACATGCAGAGGCAAACCCACAAGAAAACTGCAGGCTTTTGTGCAGGAACTCTAAAGGCCAAAAATGCATAGAATGATGTATTTTAAGCCCTGGAAGAAAATAACTGCCTATCTTGCAAGTGTATTCCTTCAAAATCAAAGGAGAAATAAAGACCTTTCAGATAATCATAAAAAATAATGATCACTGAACCAGCATTGAAAATTACAAAAGAATTGTAAATATAAAGGAGAAAGAGTAGATAAGCTATTGAGAATGAGGAAACAATCAAACATTAGTAAAACTAAAAAATGATGGCAATTAGTATGTGTCCTGGCCTGTGGGTAAGTCCACAAAGACCCTAGAGAGGGAGTGGGGATGAAAAGGAAACAAGAGACACAAAGGATGGAGATAAGACCAAGTCTCGTTTATTCAAGGAAGGAGTATCAAATATATAGGGTACTGGGGAGGAGGGATTTGGGTTCTGAGAAGTCAGCAGGTAACTTAGCAACAGTGGCAAGACTGAGGGTCATAGGTTAATTCAAATTTCCTGTGCTAGGCTCATAAGGCCGCGCATAATCCCTTAATGAACCAAACAAGCTAGGTAGGCAAGGTGCTGCTTAACTACCAAACTTAACTCCTAAAGGGAGTTAAGGTGGTGTGGCCTGCAGATATAAGGTGGCAGCCAATTACATGGTTTCCCACAAGTATGTTCTTTTCTATAATAATTCTGATTGTAAGTGTTCTTAATTTGGTAATTAAAAAACAGTGGCAGACTGGTTTGAAAAACAATACCTGACTCTCTGTTGCCTGAAAGAAACCGACTGCACTAGCAGATATACACACACTGAAAGTGAAAGGATGGAATATTCTATGTATGTGGAAGCTGAAATCAAGCAGGAGTAGTTAGAACTGCCTAAGACCAAACTAGAGGAGATAAAGAAGATCATCACATATCGCTAAAGGCAGTTATCTAACGATATAACAGTAATAAATAAAAACACACTGAATGGCTGGGGATTTAGCTCAGCGGCATAAGCACCTGCTTGGTAAGTGCAAGGTCATGAGTGTGATCCCTGGTTCAAAAAGAAAAAAAAAAGCTTTTATGCAAGGTCGTGAGTTTGATCCCTGGTTTAAAAAAAAAAAAAACACCCAAAAAACAAAACTATATTAATACGTATTGTATATTGCTGTACCAAATTTCATAAAACAAATACTTAAAAAAATAAAAAGCACATAAATCCCAATTAAAGAATGAGGCCTAACCCTAATCTAAATATTAGTAAGAGAATTTAGCCAAGAAATAAAACAAAACAACAAAAAGGGGATACAACTAGTAAGGAAGAGTTCAAATTATTATTTGCAGTTGGTGTGGTCCTATACTT
Source organism: Cavia porcellus (assembly GCF_034190915.1). Classification (NCBI taxonomy): domain Eukaryota; kingdom Metazoa; phylum Chordata; class Mammalia; order Rodentia; family Caviidae; genus Cavia; species Cavia porcellus. The sequence continues at coordinate 33,882,988 of NW_026947491.1, forward strand.
AGAAACAGACTGTACCAACAGAATTTTGATAAAATCAACTTAGCATTAGGTCCCAAAATAAACATTACTGTTTTTACACACCAACAATGAACTACTTCAGAAACAAATCAGGAAAATAATTCCATTTACAACTCTTTAAACAAAAAGCCAAAAAATAAAAAACAAAACAAAAACCCAATGGGTCATCCTAATTCAAGGTGGTTAAAAACCTCTAGAATGAAAATTGTAAAACACTGAAGAATGGAATTGAAGACAGTAGAAGATAGAAAGACCTCCCATATTCATAGATCAGCAGAATTAAAGCGATCCTTGGATTCAGTGTATTCCCCATCAAAATTCCTTTTTTTTTTTTTTTTTTTTTTTGTCTTTTTGAGACAGGGTCTCTCTATGCAATTCAGGCTGGCATTGAGCTCACTTTGTAGCCTAGGCTGGCCTTGAACTCACAGCGAGCCTCCTGTCTTGGCATTGTGAAGCCTTGGCATTGTTCTTTTTGCTTTGGATTGCTTTTTTGATGGGAGCTGGGCATGGTGGCTCATGCCTGTAATCCCAGCACTTGGGAGGCTGAGGCGGGAGGATCGAGACCAGCCTAGGCTACAAAGTGAGCTCAAGGCCAGCCTGAACTGCATAGCGAGACCTTCTCTAAAACAAACAAACAAACGAACAAACAAACAGAAAAACCCTAAACACCCCAAAAACAGTTACGTGAAATGATGTAGGTATAAAACTAAAAAGGTTGAAACTTCTATGAGAAGACAAAGGGAACATACCTGAAGCCAGAGGCTCAGGCAGAGTACCCCCCACAGCAATCTAGAAGCATAGTAAATCTAAGCAAGAATCCATAAATGGGATGACACAAAATGCAGGCAGTTTCTGCATGGCAAGGGAAACAAGCAAAAGATTAAAGTGGGAAAAATATCTGTTAGCTACTCTTCCTGAAAGGTGATTACTATCTAGCAAAGTAATGGCAAACCTTTTAGAGCTTTCCATGGTACAGACTGCCCGCTGTAGTATCTATGTTGCAGGTTCACCACTCTAGAATGTATAAAGAACTAAAATAACTGAATACCAAAAAAATCAAGTATCTCATTTCATGAGTCTTATATTTGTAGGGAGATTCTAGTATTTTAAAAGACAAGGGGGAAAAACAAGAAAAGGAAAATGGGACATTTAAGGGAGTAGATGTGGGAATCATATTGTTAGATTCAAATATTGACTCCATCATGTAACTAGCAAAGACCTTAAATTTATCGTGTATCATAGTTTCATCATTTATAATATTAGGATAATAACAATACCTACCTTAAAGGGCGTGTGAGAACAAGACCTTACATGTGCAGAGATGAGAACAATTCCTATCATATAAATATATATATGCTTCTTTTAAGTGTTACAATATCAGTGTTACTATTGTTTTGATTGAGGACGCTTATTTAAAATCCTGTGCATACTTACCAAGAAGCATTTTACATACTGATTTCTAATAGCAAAGGAAGTTTAAAAGAAGTTCTCGTGTACTTCAGTTGTTCAGTATCCATTTATGGAAAATAAGAAGAAAAATAACTATTTGAGATAAATATAGTTTAATTCTTGGCATTTAGAAAGGATTTTACATTTATGCCAAAAATTTTTAGTTGAAGAGTTAGGAATGATGGTATTTTCCTTCTGGTTTTTTTGCCCAAGAATACAATTGCATGATTGATGTAAAATAAAAAAAATTGTTTATGTCCTTTGTCAGCTTTCAGCTTGAACTAATATCCACTACCATTTTTGTATGTTGCCAGTATTCCTAATGATACTTAAGCTTTCTATGGAAGTAGAGAATGGTTTAAAAGTACTTTGCAAGTCATAAGCACTTAAGTATGGTTTTTTTTTTTTTTTTTTTTTTGTCTTTTTTCATTTTTACCGGTACCAGGGATCGAACTTAACGACCGTCTACTTGCAAGGCAGGTGTTTATGCCGCTGAGCTAAATCCCCAGCCCCTGAAGTATGTTTTTATAGGCCATTTTTTATTAAATGATAAGGAATTTACTATATACCTGATTATGTTTTCTAGTAACTGAAATATTGGTTTCATCAATTCTTTACACATTATATTGGATAGTACAATTAGCTTTAGTCTTAGTAATACCATGAGAAGTTATAAAGATTTGTAAGATAAATGATATATATAAAATAACAGCAAAAAAGCATTAAATTAACTGGTGTCATGGTACACCTGTAATCCCAACACTTGGAGGCTGAGGCAGCACAACTGATGTGAGTTCCAGGCCAGACGGGGCTACTGAAGCTAGTTTAAGCAGCCGGCACTACATAGTGAGAACATGTCTCAAAAAACAAAACAAAACAAAAACCAACCAACCAACCAACAAACCATTAAATACTGAGGGTGTATCTTTATATAGTATAGTACATGGAAGGCCAGTTAACAATATGGGTTTTTTTTTTTTTTTTTTAATTTTTGGTACCAAGGATCAAACTCACAACCTTGTGCTTGCGAGGCAGGCACTTGTACCACTGAGCTTTAGCTCAGTCCCCAGCCCAGGTTAATAATATGGAATTAAGAAAATTGCATGTAGAATCTTAAAATAGTGTATAAATTTATATGTTTAGAAAAGAAGTATGTTAAAATGTAAGCAATAATAGTATCCTTTTTTGTTTGGTTTGGTGTTTTTGAAACAGGGTCTCACTACATAATTCAGGCTGGTCTTGACCTTTTGGCAATCCACTCATGCTCCTGAGTGCTGGGTTTACAGGAGTGTGCCACCACACCCAGAATATCAAGTATTTTGTAACATGAATACTTCACAATTTTGCCATACATGGAAAGTATCTGAAACAAAAGACCGCAGAATAACTTATGATTTGAAAGACATTATTTCCAGATCGTATAAACTGACCAAATTCTTTAATATAGGAGTTGGGGATTTAGCTCAGCAGCATAAGTGCCTGCCTGGCAGACACAAGGTCATGAGTTCAATCCCTATGACCAAAAAAGAAAAGAAAAAAAAAAAATTCTTTAATATAGTTTCTGAAAAATTTTGACCTTCATTCTATAAAAAAGGATATACAAGAAGTATTTTTTTACATGACTACAACATTATTATTATTACTGCAATTGCATGTATCTTCATCTCCTGAAAGAAATACTCCACAGGCCATACATGGCAGGCAGATACATTGAATAGTTCTATGTTTCTTAGTTATATCCATGGCAACTATCAACTTTACCACAACTCCTGGTGCCTTTGTACTTAAGTATCAGTGTTGTGGAGGCAGCACCACTGTTTTATACTGTACCACAAACAAAGTGGTCATTATTAAAGCAGACAGACCTTAGACTTCTTATAAAACATTTTTCCTAATGAAAAATCTATTTCCTGTGTTTTCATTTTCTGTCCATCATTAATAAGTGATGGTACTTTATAGTTGGACCTGCCTTCCTTTTTAAGTTTTCACCTTAAGTAACCCAGGCTATTCCTATAGTTTGTTAGGACCTAAATACTTAACAGTTCCTGTTTATAATATTCCTATAGGTATTTGAGTATTTTAAATTTATTTTATTTATGCATCTTTTGTCTGAGGCAGGTTGTCACTATGTAGTTCAAGCTGGTCTTGAACTCACTGTGCAGCCCAGGGTTGCCTGTATCTTGCAAGTCCTCCTGTCTCAGAATCCTGAGTGCTGGGATTATACATATGCATCACCATGCCTGGTTTAGAATATTTTTAGAGTGATGAAATATGCAACCAATGATAACAAAATTTTGTGTTCTATGATGAGTTGTATAGAGCTGTCATGATGCACAATTGAATGGCAGTAGTACACTATGAACTTTCTAATGACTTCTCATTTCACTCCAAGTGAAAGTCTGAGTCTATAGCGTATCTGCATGGTAGGGCCCGAGATACAGCTCAGCAGCACAGGGCCTGCCAGGCAAGCATGAGGCCATGAGTTTGATTCCTGGTATCACAGGGGGGAAAAAAGGGAGAGACAGAACTGTATAGTCAGTAATAAAGCAGCGTTGCAGTGGGTTTACCTTTCCTTACCCACTGAAACCATAACATTTCCTTAAGATCTAACATATGATTTGACATTTCCTATTTGGCATTCTTTCCTTGCTATACTTTATTACAGGTTTTGGTCTTTTTATTCTGTGATGTATCTCTATTATCTTAAAAAGCACTCAGTACATAATAGGATTTTAGTGAATTAAACCTTTATTTTGGTACAAGGAAACTAAGTTTCCTTTCTATTCTCTGAAATTCAAACTGTCCAAATTAAGTTTCGTGTATCACATATGCATCATTTCTTTAGTTTATATCTACCCCCAAATGGAAGAATAATAGGGTACAATTGAAAGATTTTAGATACTTCCAGTTCTTCTCAGTTACCCATTTGCAAGACAGGTATAGTAGAAAAATTTTATTTTCTGTAAAGTGAAAAGGTTAGAGACTACGTTGGAATGGAATTTTCCCACCTTGATCAATCCTTCTTGAAATGAAAATAAAATATACTAAACTGTTAAGCTTCTGCCATATATATAAGTAAAAGATACATGCAGACTCTGAGAGTTCAGAAAGGCATTTGCTCATTCTTATCAGTTTTCATCCACACCTCTATTACCAATTTCAAAAGCCAAGTAAGCCAAGCCAAGTGTTTTGGTTCAAACTAGTAATCCCAGAGGAGGCTAAGGCAGAAAGATTGCCACAAGTTGGAGACCAGCCTGGGCTACATAGTGAGTTCACACCAGCCTGAACTACACGGGTAAAGCCTTGCTCAAATAAATAAATGAATGAATGCTGGAGATGTACCTAAGTATGAAGGCCATGGGTTCAATTTACAGTACTATTAACCCCACCTAAAACGTGCTATAAATTTCTTTGGAAATTACAAGTTTCAATTTTTAAAAAAATTTACTCATATTTGCAAAACATGTCTTTGATAGTTGTGTTTTAAGTACAGCATAATTATTTATTCAGATGTTTCTTAGGGAGAACTATAGGGGCAAGATACATTGCATGAATCTGGGGATTTAGCTCAGTGACATAAGTGCTCACCTGACAATCATGAGGGCCAGTTTGATCCCAGGTTAAAAAAAAAAAAAAGATACACTGCATCTCAAATAGAGGGTTCCATACATAAATGTGTGAACATTAAAACTTACCAACAGTAAGTCATTATTCATCAGGAAGAAGGGCAAGTTGGGCACATACACTGTGCTCTTAGCCACCACTCATTTCTAAAACCAAAAACAAGCCAACACATGAGCGCTCTAAACAAGGTAATCCTCATTCCATGTGAAAACATATACAGGTAATCACTGATTCAATGATGGCGATTCACACACCTTCCTTACATTTTAAGCAGTTAGAATGACTCCATTTGGGTGAATTAAGGCTCCCCAAGAGTTTTAGGCCTCTTTTCTAGTAGCTTCTTTAACCCTGTCAGTGCTGGGTGCCTGTGCCTTGGGAGAGGAGGAGCTTAAAAAATAAGTAACAGAGAAAACCAAGGTAATTTAACCTCCCTCAGAGATACTACTTAGCCGTAAAGAAGGATAAACTGAAGACTTTTACAGGTAAATGGATGCAACTTGAGACCATACTCATCAGTGAAATAAGACACATGTGTAAACTTTGTATTCGTGTGAGAAGCTGAAACAACATATGTGTATGTGTATGTATATGTATGTAAAAATAGTTAAGGTAATTACATTACTGATTTCTCTGAGTTCACTGAGGAGAAAGATTTGTGCTGATATTCACACAACTGAATGCAGATGTCTTGTGCTCTGGGTGAATGACTTGGGGTTGACAATGTGCAATGTATGTACCATTGTCGCCCAGTGATTAATGTGTTTTGAAATTCTGTTTTAGTTTTTTCTTTTGCTAGAGGATTTGGGAAAAAAAATCACTCCAGAGGAAAATATTAAGACAATGTAAAGTCCTTTGGAGTGTTTATTGCCCAAATTGTGAAAGAATACAGTTGATTTTATACATCTTCAGTGCAGTGAAGGAATGCTGGCTCGAAAATCTATTGATCATCGATAGACAGGTATTTTGTAATTTGTTTTCACACCTTATTTTACAACCTCAGTTACCCATAAAAATTACCATCTGTAATCCCAGCACTCAGGAGGCTGGGGCAGGAAGATCATTGGGAGTCCGGGACCAGCGTGGGTTACAAAGTGAGCTCAAGGCCAGCCTCCACTGCACAGTGCGACCCTGTCTTAAAAAGACAAACTAAAATAATTAGTTTTGCACCACGGGGAACAGAACCCAGGAATGTGCTATCATGGAGCTACATTCCAGCCTTTTTAAAAAAGCTGAGAGGTTTAGCCACGTTCAGGGCCCAGCCTCAAAGTCTACAGCCTTGTGCCTCAGCCTTCTCAGTTCTGGGGTTCCAGGTGCGCTGTACTTGTGAAGCCTCGCTGTACCCGTGAAGCCTATATCGAATCAACCCTAGCTCAGACGTGCAAGGTAAATCGCGGGTGTGGCGTGCATCTGCAGGGAGAGGAAATAGTCACAAGCAGGAGAATTCGGGACAGGAATGGAAAAATGGTTTGATGTGTGGTGACTGAGGCGAATTACTAGTCTCTGAAGAAAGGTTCCAGTTAGAGACTGCATAGTTAGACTTTTGGAGAGAAATACGCCGCCGGCAACGGTTGAGGTCCTAGACTAAAAAGCTGAAGGGAGACAAGGGGCGAACTGTCTGGGTGGCCAGGTCCCGCAAGGCCATAGGGAAGGAGGCGTTTACCTTCAGGCAGGGCGGCCCGGAGCGCAGCTGGGGATCCTGGCCCCTAGCAGCAGCTTCTTCATCCCATGCCCGCGCGAGGTCGACGCTGAGACAGCAGGTCTCAGGGCAGCTGAAAGAACCTTTGACGGCTCCCTTGAATCCCGCCGCAGGGCGGGCGCGCTTGGTGACGTCACTGCGTGCGCCGGAAGTACCTCGGAGAGCGGTGGCGTCAGTGTGTGGTGTGCTGCGTTTGCTGGCTGTCCGGGTCCTCCGGAGTCGGTGAGAGCATTTTACTTTCCCGAGAGGTAATGGGACTGGCGAGTGGGCTGAAACACTCTGGGGGAGTGGAAGCGCGCTTTCTGTAGCCGAAGCGCAGTATTTTGCTGTGTTTGCGTCGCCTAGCAATTTTGCTTTTGCTGTCCAGCATGGAGAGACGCTGAGTTTTGGCAGGAAGGAAGATGTGGCTTGCAACATACCTTCGTCTCCCAGCACCTTATTAGGCAAAAGAAATAGTATGCTAGGTATCTGAAGGGACTCGAGGTCAGAAAGTCAGTAAAATTATTGAATGTGTTCACCTACCCAGCTTATTAGGCACATTGAGAGATGCCTCCCCTGCCCCAAAATAAAAATGTCAGATAGACCTCTTTGTGGTGGAGGTTAGACTGGTTGGGGAAATAAGGCCAACTTTGGGAGTGGGGAGTTGGACACTGCATGGGCCAGTACTGGATTTCTTGACCTCTTGTTTCTTTTTGTAAATCCACAATGGGCACATGCTGCAGTTTGTCTAAGAGGCTGTAAGGGACCTTTATTCCCACCCAAAAATTAGCAAGTAAGGCAAGGTGGGTTATACTTGTACCCACTAGCTCGTAGCTACCAAGCCCTGACTCCCTGTCAGCCTGCGGACCAGCAGCCTGCCTTGGAGCCTGCTCAAAATAGACTGAAGGGGATCCCTTCCCGAGAGACTCAACTGCAGTGCATCAGGGCGCAGCTGAAGTTCGAGAGGCTTCAGGGCCTCTATGCTCGCCAAAGAACCGCTGAGACTTGGCAAAATTGTGACTAGTTTAACCCACTGTGCTTCACATCTCGGTTCCCCTTATATACTACCCAAGTTGTAAAGCCTTTGTCTGTCCTGTACCTTAATGCTTGTGCTGTTGCTCCCCTTTTCGAATTATTGCTACTTTCGGTCCCCCACCCCACAATCATTCATATCTTAACTGCTTCTGAAACTTCTCTCTGCTCAGTCTTGAATATTAACCGCTTTACTGAATTTCTGTGACCTTAGTAAGTAGTATGTGGTGTTTTCCTGATAGCTCTTGCAATTGGGCTGCTTATATATGACCTTATTTTGAATGAGCCTGATCTCAATTCACTCGTTTCTTTGACACCTACCTTTAATGTTAGGTGTAGTCCTGTTAGTCTGACTTTAATTCCTTAGAATACTTATTTGTTCAGTGTGTTTGTAAACATTCTTTTCTCTTTCTGATACGTTCATTTGCCTCCTTCCTCTTTTTTGGTAAACTCTGTTGTTAGTTGTTGCTCTCTCTAAAAGTGTTCCTTAGTTCCCACAGATAATTAGGTATCCTTGCCATCTCCAAGTTTTCTGTACTCTGTAGTACCGATCAGTTGGAGAAGTGCTTTCCTCTGCCTTTCTTGCAAAGCTAGGTAGTAATAGGATTGTTTGCCTTGCTGTTTTTGGAAGTCTAGTGTCTGATTTAGTTGCTGACATTTTGTGGACTGGTGAGCATTTCTTTAAAGAGTGCAGCTGGTGAAGGTATGGTTGCAGAGTTCATGGCACACAACAGGGAGCATGGAAACCTGTAGGTAGGTCAGCTGCTACTAATTTACAGCTCATTTGCCTTCTGAAAATGTGATCCCAATGTTGCCAGATCATCTTACTTAACCAAGGTATGCTAGAAAATTAAAAAAAAAGAACATCGGTTTTTTTTTTTTTTTTTCCAACTGGAAATTGAATTCAGGTCCTCATGCTTTCCAGGCAGGCTCTGTGTCACCAGAGCCTGTGTCCCTGGCCTAAACTGGTAGGTTTTTTGCGGGGTGGGTGGGTATTGGGCATTGAACTCATGACCTTCAACTTACTAGGCAAGCGCTTGAGCCACTGAGCTAAATTCACAGCCCTTTTTGTTTTCAAATCTGTTTTATTTATACATGAAAAGAAGGAAAAAACTACAACAAAACTTTAGGGATAACAGTGGTATGTACGTTCAGCATTGTCATCCCCAAATCATTCATCCAGAGCACAACACATGTGTCTTCAATTGTCTGAACAAAACCCAATACAAATCTTTCTCTTAAGTGAACTTAGAGAAATCAGTAGTATAACTATCTTAATTATTTTTTAATATACATATACATATGTTTTTTCTTTTTTCTTTTTGTCTTTTTGATACAGGATCTCATATGCAGTTCAGGCTGGCTTGGGCTCACTTTGTAGCCCAGGTTGATCATGAACTTGCAACAATCCTCCTGCCTCAACCTCCTGATTCTTGGTATTACAGGAGTGTGTCACCATGCCTGGCTATGTGTTTTCCTTCAGCTTGTCACACTACTGTAACAATACGATGGTTACACATGTGTGTCTCATTTATTTCACTAATTAGTATGTTCTCAAGGTGCGTCCATTTACCTGTAAGTGTCCAGTTTATCTATCTTTATGGCTAAGTAGTACTCCATTGTATTAAAAACATCTTTTGTATCCATCCCTCTGTCTATGAAGGATCTGGGTATTACAAACTGCTGCTGTCAGCATGGGTGCACATATATCATTGTGCTATGATGTTTTTTAAAATTTTTGGGGGGAAGATACCTTGAAGAGGAATAGCTAATTCCATTTTGAGGAATTTTGAGGAATTCACACTAAATTCCACAGTGTTTGCACCAACATTGCCACCCACAGGGCATAAGGGTTCCTTTTTCCCCACAGTCCCTCCAGGGTTGAGTTCTTGATACTAGCCATTCTTCCTGGGGTCAGATGGAATCACAGTGTTGTTTTTCTGGAGTGAGGTGAAATCTGAGGGTTGTTGTAACTTGCATCTTGGATGAAAAGTGATGTTGAACATTTTTTTATGTATTGTTTTGCTGTTTGTATTTATTCATCTGAGAACTGTGTATTTATCTCAGATGTCCATTTTTGGATTGGGTCTTTAAATCTGGGAGGACTGATATTTTTGCCAACTCCTAGTTTTTAAGTTGTGTGAGTGGAAGATATTTTTAAATGTGTGACAAAGAAATCATATAATCCAGTAGTCACTTGTTTGAAATCTGCCTTAAGTGTTGAAGGGTTCAGATAATGGATTTTGTGGACAGCAATAGATTTTTTAGAGGTGCCTTAGTGTATGATTGGAAGTTGAATAAAAGAAGGGAAAGAGGTATTTAGATTTTGAATGTGAAACATTGCTTTATGAATCTTCTTTTCTCCTCTTCCTACTTTTTTTTTTTTTTTTGGTATGGGAGATGGAACTCACGACCTTTTGCTTGCAAGGCAGGCACTTACACTGTTAAGCTAAATCCTCAGGCCCTGCTCCTCCTGTTTTTCTGTTTCTGGTAAACATTACTCTGCAGTGTAAGTGTTGTTTGTTTTTTTTGACACAGTTTCATTCTGTAGTTCAGGCTTGTCTTGAGCTCATTATATAGTCCAGAGTGACATCAAACTCCTGGAAGTTGTTCTGCCTCTGCCTCTGGAGAGGTTTGCACCACCACTGGTAAAGTAAAAATATTCTTAAAGCATTGAAAAGTAAGAGATTCGTGACTGTCATGGAGAATGCATTATTTAAATGCCAAATTCTATGGTCCATCATGGATGTATTAATTCATCTCTTTACTTGCAGCCTGTTTCTCCTCTATTCCACTTTATATGCTGCCAGGCTCACCTTCTAAAGTCAGGGACGTGAGTGACCCATGGTTTCATTTGACGCTGCAGTTAAGCTTTTTAGAGCATATATGCTTTTATGTGGAATGTGAGAGTTACCATGACTGATGTTACGATTGTGTGAGTAAAGGGCTTATATGATTTAGAAGTTTTTGTGCCAATTCTTGTACATATTGGAGGAAAAATGAAAGCTTATTGAACATATAAATCATCTTCCATTCTTTCGAAATGTGTCTCTTGTGTTTTGGTCAGGCACATGTTTCTTTGGCACTTTCTGTCTCTTGTTATGCCTTTCCTTTCTTCAATTCTAGTATTGACTGCTAAATTTTTAAGCAGTCTCAAAGTTCTGTTGAAATATTTAGTTTTCTTTCTTAAAGGTTTTCTTACCTACCACCACCTGCATTTATCTTTTGTAGATTTTTAAATCTTAGATTTTCAAAGTGGTAGATATGTTATTGAATTCTGGTAGGTACTTTATTCTGGCAATTTTGGTTGGCATCCATGGTAAGTTTTTTTTCTGGAGACCATAATGAATTCTGATCTCAAATTTAGTTATCCAGAATTTAAATATTTTCCTGTAGAAATGGTATTATCTATTTCTTATGTGTGAATAAATGGCAGGAATGTAGATACACATGCTTTATTGAATGGACAGAGATCCCCGGCTTTACTGAATATTTAAATGTGAACAATTTTTGGTTTTATGTGATTCAGGTTTCTGACTTGGACCTTTTGATAACTGGTGGTATCATTGTCCAAAATGATGTGCCTTAGTTTCTCACTGTTGAGACAAAATATTTGTCACTCATAAGTAAGAAGGTTGATTTTGTTCTCTGAGTTTGTAGATTTCACTCCATAGTCTACTGGCTGCAAGGCAGAGTGGCATGGGAGAGAGGCATCACAGAGGAGAAACAGTCCATGGCACAGCAGGCAGGAGGCAGCAAGCAGCAAACCTTGTTTCTTTTGTGTTTTTATATTCCATCCAGGCCACGAGCCTATTGATTGGTGCCACTGACATCCAGGGTGGGGCTCCCATTACCTGAATCCAGAAGTATACTAAACTAACGTAGTTATTATACATCTTCCCTCCACATACCAGTAATCCACCATCATACCTCTTTGTTCAGGTAACCTCTCAAAGACCACACTTATGAGTATTTGTCTTTTGAGGGAAATCTAGTTACAAGACCAACAACAGGGAAGCCAGGGATGAAAGGGATTTTTGTGGAGTATGAATTGTTTGGTATATTGGGTTGAAGGTATCTGTAGACATTCTCTGGAGTGGCTTTAGTGTGAAAACAGAGGTCGAATTGTTTTGTTTACAGTCATTTTCTTTGCGTTTATAATACCCTCTGAATACTGAGAACATAGTTTGTGCAGATTTTTCTAGGTTTGTAATCAACTGGCAACACAGAGATCCCTACTTTCATAAAGATCATATTTCTTGTAGTAAGAGATCAACAATATTTAGTAAATATAAATTATATTAAATGACTAGTGCTGTGGAAAAAAAAAACAGTAAAATTGGGAGAGTTTGTGTAGTGATACTAAGCTATTTAAAAGTTTATATGGAAAACCCCCATGCAGACATATGGAGAAAAACGTTCTCAGAAGGGATTTGTACATGAAAATGCTTGTCATTCATCTAGTGAAGGAAGTTTGGCTTTTCTATTCACTATGGTTGGCTGCAAAACCAGTTATTGGATGAAAGTAAGTGAAAGCAGCTTGGAGTCAGATAAATGCCTGTAATCCCAGCCCTCTCAGCACTCAGGAGGCTGAGGCAGCAGGATTGCATTAGTTCAAGGCCAACATGAACTACACAGTGAGACCCTATCTAGATAAATAAGAAAAATGAAGTGGAAGGAATGAGTTTATGGAGGAGGGAAAACTACTATGCTGACTATATTTAATAATGGATGCTAAGATAAAAATGCAGATCTACTTTATAAACCAAACTGGTGCTGTACCTAGTTTGTATAACGTGAAATACTAGTTGTATCACCTTGCTTGTGAATTCACAGTGTGAGTGATTTGAGAGAAGGATCTTGCTGGTGGCTCTTGTTTTCTCACTTTCCTGGTCACTTTTACTTATAATGTCAGTCTGTCTTCTTAGCTCATAGTAATGGTTGGGGTTTGCTCACTAGAATATTGTGAGAAAAGCTGATTGACTTTCTGGAACTAATATGCACGGTGATATTTTAAATAGACCATGTTTTTTTATTACAGCATAAGCACAGAAAGATTTTTATAATTTGGAGCCAGTTGCTGGCACAGTTGTTTTTGTTTTTATTTCTTCCTTTGTGTGTGTTTTGTTTTGTATGTATGTTTTGTGAGGCAGGGTCTGCGTTTTTATTTCAGGATGACTTTGAACTCACTATGTAGACTCCTGGCTGGTTTCATTAATATCCTTGTCTACAGCTTCCCTAGTGCTAAGATTATAGGCACAGGTCACCATGCTTGGTTTATGCTTGTTTTTTGATCCAAAGCCTTGCTGTGTATATAGCAAAACCTAAACGTGGCTAGTCTGAAACTCTGAAGTAGCTCAGACTTGCCTCCAATTTGTGTGATCCTCTTCCCTCGGCCTTGGGAGTAGCTCCAGTTAACAAGTGCCTTGGCTGGCTTCAGACTTGCAGTCTGCCTGCCTCAACCTACTAAGTAGCTGGGTTTACAGGAATGTGCCACTGAGGCTTTTTTTTTTAAAATCAGGGATTGGAACTGCTAAATCCCGCCCCCATCCTTTTTTGTATCAAGATGGAACTCATGACTCATGACCTTCTGCTTGCCAGGCAGGAGCTTATGCCACTGAGCTAAATCCCTGGCCCTGAGGCACCCTTCTAAATGAAATTTCAGTGCTTGCTTTGGCAGCACATGTACAAAATGCAATTTGAATTCTCCACGTTGAATTCTGATTATATTCTCTGCATAATTGTGAGGTAGAGGCCCTTTCATTTTCCTATCTTGTTCTCCATTATGTATATTACAACAGTTAGATCAGAGAACTTTACTGGAGTATGTTTTGAGACTCTAGTAATAGAAGGAGAGTTACCAAAGCAGTAACATGGTAAGAAGCATGATTGCCCCTGGAAGTCAGAATACTTTGGTATAAATGTAACTGATTGGTTTTGGTGTGAGTTTGTGGTTTTGTGTGGACTGAGTTTCTAAGTCTCAATAATGGCATATTCCACTAATCAGAATTGCACTTAATAACCTTTTTCTTTGTATTTAATGAAGCTGAAAATTTATTTTGTTTTAGGAGTAAAAGATTGTATGTGTATAGAGTTTTCTTCTTTATTCCTGCTTTCCCTAATTATACATTTCTGAAGAATGAGGGATTTTCAATAATGTGGTGTGGGGCTTCTCTACGACTGTTTGACATCTGAGTTTTATTCCACCATCATAATGTGTTCTATCTTTATGTTCTGCAGTATTAAGGGAAAGTGCTATGCCAGTGAGTTATGTCCTTCGCCTAGATTCATATTTTTCTGAAACTCTGTAGTAATTTAGATAATAGAACTTTATGATATTGCTGTTTGGTAAAAGCAGTAGCCATAGTAATCTGAAAACTAAATACCTAAAGATTGTGTAAAGATGTTCAGTATTATTTTCCTTTTTAAAAATTTTTATTGGTACAATTCAGATGCACATACTAATCAACAAATACATCATAGGGAATTTATACCTGTACAGGATATATCTTGATTTCTCTTTTTTTTTTGTTCAATATTTTGTATTCTCATCTAGAGGAGGCTGAGTAGTGGATTATAAGAGATTAAAGTTTAACCTGAAGCAACATATTTATAGAAATATTAGCAGTTTTTTATTTATAAAAGGGACACCTTTTCATAAAATTATTCCCTATATGTATGGAAATTGAAAATTTAAATTATGGTCTTTAAAAAGTGTTAATATTTAAAGACTATTTATTAAACATTTTAATTCGAATCTGACTTCTGTAGTTCCTCATAAAGTGAATGTTCCATCAGGTAATGGAGTCACATATACATAGTTCCAGGATTATTTGTAGAATCAGGAGAGACCTATATAATACAGTTTGATTTCTGCATTGTAGTAGTGAGTCATGTCACAAGTTCTCTGCAGCATTTGGGGGAGGGCTCATTTATTTAATGTAGCCTTTCTTCTGTACTTTGAATTTCATGTCAAGTGGTATAGTAAGCCTGATTAGGAGAGCTGATTCCCCATACCTACTGTATTTAGTTTTTGAGGATAGATCTTGCAGTATTGCTTAAGCTGGCTTCAAACTTCTGGCTCAAACTGTTCCCCTGCCTCAGCCTCCAAGTAAATGCTTAATACTACTAACGTAGGTTTGGAGTTTTTTTTCTTTTAGGTAAAACTTTTTTTTTTGGTACCAGGAATTGAACTTGCTACCTCACGCTTGCCAGGCAGGCACTTATGCTGCTGAGCTAAATCCCCAGCCCAAAGTAAAACTATTTTGTAGATATTTTATATAAAATGTCTCTTGTGTGCTGTTTTTTAAAAAAATTTTGTCAGTTTGCTCAAATGCACCTTACATTTAACATGTGAATTTAACATGTCCTTGAAAGATCAAAGGTTGTTGCTTTGGTTTCTGGATTACTTTAGAATTTCAGACCATTCTTTGCCAAGTACAAAACTATGGAGATTTCCTAAAAGAGGATGATTACTTTTTATTTTTTAAACTATATTGAGATATTTTAAAGCTAGTGTTCTTAGCATTATAGCCAAAGCCAACCTTAATAGGTTGTGCCATCTTCTTAGAGAATCGTAAGAGGTGCTTCGTGCATTCATCGTCTGGCAAGGTCAAAAGTAGCATTTGGTCCCTTCCAGCAGAGGGTGACCAACCCTGACCAAGAATCACCGTGTCACATAATGACCTCTTTTCCTGTTGACCTATTCTCATCTTTCTAATAATATAGAAAAAAAAAAACTAATGTTACACAAACCAGGAAATAGGAATAGTTTTGTCAGTCCACCTTTTAAACTATGCAATAAATGGAATTATTTTTTTCCTTGTATGAGAATGGAGAAGTACGTGTGGTCTTTGGCTCCTCTTCCTGTAATTGATGGGAATGATTTCTTAGATTCTTTAAATTACTCTGAAAATGGAAGGTGGAGCTTGTATATGGGGAACTACTCAGACTGCTTCAAAGCTCAAGGACACCTGAAGATATTACCCCTTTGTCTAATGCAGGCGCACAGTGGGATATAGTTATGCAACCATAACTAAGCACAGATAAACATGCATATACTGGTCTTTGCACTATTTAAGAATGTAAATATAGTATAACAACCTGTGTAAGAATTTCACAATAAAGACACAGGATCTCTTTGGTGCTTTTTGCTGTGGCTCTCTGCTCTGCTCCATGCTGCCTGCTGTTATTGCTGATGTTTTGCACATGAGCAGTCTTTAACCTTGGGACCTCACCTGTGGAAATCTCCCTTGGGCCTCCTAAGTGAGCTGACACCAGGGCCTTTTATGTATATAATTTGTTTGGAAGAAACATTGCTGTATGCAATCACTTTTTCCCTTTTTGGCCAATTACATTTATTATTTTTTTACTTAAGTTATATTTGTGTTGGAAACTAGACATGTACTTCTCTGTTACTGCCTAAAAGCATAAAATCTCATGCTTTTTATTGGGTCCTGACTTAGTCCCTGATCTCCCAAATGAGTGTATGGTGAAGGTTTAAATAAAATGAGACAAGTTATATAGATTGTAGGGCTCCAGAAGGGTCAAAACCTCTTTAGCTGAGCTCAAGACTTCAAGGGCTAAGACAAAGACTTCTCTGGACTGCCCACTTTATTAGATCCAAAAACAAGGGACAGGGAAACTGAGGAAAGCACAGGCAATGAGCAGGACCTTGGGAGTCATTTTAAGAATGTCTCCAAGTAATGAATCAAGTCAGTTTAGTAGAACTGTCTTATGAAAACATGGTAAAAGTGAGACAGTAGGTGTAATTTCTGCAGCTGCAGTCTTTACTTAATTGATGTTTGAGCCAAGTGTCTGCAGCTGTGGCCTTATTGTGCCCTTTGCGGTATCTCTGGCCTCACAGGTCACTACAGGCCTCAGCCAGGACCAGTGATTCATAGAGGTTCACTTACTATGAATCAGCTCCCATCACCAGGCAAAAGGCCCAGGCCTAGGAAAGACTCACAGATAAACATAGAAAGCCAATTAGTTAATTTTAAATCCTGGTCTCCAACAACTTTTTTTTTTTTAGTGGCTGACGGAAGAAATGAGATGTGGTCTGAGGGACGATATGACTACGAAAGACTTCCCCGAGAACGAGTACCTCCTCGGAGTCATTCCAGTGTAAGTTCCTCCTGCACACAGAATCATGCAGACCATAGTGTGTAAGTTCATGGGTTGGAGCAGAGCTTGACCTGTGAACATCTTTAAGTGGCAAAGATTAACTAACAGGTCGAAACATTGACCAAGCTTATCTCTTAAAAGTTAGAAAACAAGCAGAGTATGGTTGTGCACTCCTGTAATCCTACCACTTGGGAGGCTGAGGCAGGTGGATTGTTGCAAGTTCAAGACCATGCTGGGCTACGAAGTGAGCCCACGGCCAGCCTGAACCATATAGCGGGACCCTGTCTCAAAAAGACAAAAAGAAAAGTTAGAAAATAAATATTTTATTTATGTAGAAAATCTGCATATTGTTTAAACTTCTAGGACGAAAGGTTTGTATTTAATTTGTGAAGAAATTTTTAGTTTAATAAAGGTCAGACTGTTCATTAATAAGTATTTGAGCATCTACTCTTGCTGTCAGCTGTCATGCATTAATGGTTACCAAATGAATATATGAAACCGTAGAAGTAGGCTTTCATTTTGGAGAAAGATGACTCTTCCTGGAACAGAAATGTGTTCCTGTCCCCAGTGAGGGCTCCTGTGGGGCTTCGCCAGTCAGGCGGCCTGGCTGGTGACAGAGCATTTGGGGCTCAGGTAGGCAGCTTGCTGTCTGTCTTCTTTCTATCTCAGTGGCTCTGGGAGTTAGAAATTGTGAGCTAGGCCTTTATCTAAGGAGTTTGCTGTTTTGCTTAATGTCTCTGTACTCTCTAGGAACTCCGTATTTATTAAATGAATATGTGAAAAACACACCTGCACACACACACATGCACAGTCTTGTTCTGTCTAGAACCCCTATGGAGGCCTAAGGGAAGCTCTGGGAAGGCTCAAGAAGGTGTCAGCACAGCCTGCTGTCTTAGTGGTCACAGCACTCTTCGTGAGACAGGAAGCTAGAGAGGTAGAGCTCAGCATGCCCTAAGGAGCAGGTCCTTGTTTCAAAAGGAAAGTGGCAGCCATTGACCCTCAGGTTATACCTGAGGCTAAAGCAGAAAGATGGTAAGTTAGAGGCCAACAGGAGCAACTTAACAGGGTCACAAAATTTAAGAAGACTGGGTTTGTAATTCGGTATTTAATCTCTTAGTAGCTGAAAAAAAAAGGAATTAAGCATGTGCAGGAATTGAGGGACATGAAGGCTGAGTGAAGTGGAAGCCACCGTGTGTTAGACATGAAGCAGTTGCTGTTTGAAGAGTATGGCTTTCCAAGCTGTACAAGTTCTGTGTGAAGTTCTGTGTAGGGGTGGTAATAGGCAGGTGGTGAATGATACTGCAATTAACAGGGAGAAAATTTAAGGATGGATTTTGGGCTTAGTGATTGACCTCAGAGACCCTCTGTTTTATCTGCACATTAATGTTGCCTAGGCAGCTTCTTTTTTATTTTCTGTTTGTGTGGTGCAGAGGCTTGAACTCAGCCTTCAGTATGGTAAGCAAGTGCTCTTCCACTGAGTCACATCAGTTGCCCCTCAGGGAGCGCTTTCATACCCATGTTTGAGCCCCCTGTCCACATCAGTTATCACTTCTGCGGGTAGAATGTAAACATGAGCATAGCTTAGAAGTTCACCAGTGGGCTCTGTCATGCAGAGTTAAGAAATACAGGTGTAGTTGCAGAGTAAAGAACTGGGGATGTTAGGAGTTGAGGTAAAGATGACAGTTGGTAAGTTAGCCTGGGATGGTGGTATGTGACTGTGATCCCTGCTGCTGATGAGGCTGAAGCAGCAGGGACATCAAAACTTTAAGGCCAGCTTGGGCAAGTTAGCAAGAACTCAAAGGATAAAAAAATCCCTTGTAGAGCACTTGGCTAGCAGGTGCAGTGCCCTGGGTTCATTCCCTACTAGCACAAAAAGGAAATAGAGACAGGTCATAGAAGTCCTCATTGAATGTGTGTGTCAGATTAAAGTGTAAGTAAAACCAAACATTTAAATCTGTTTTGTCTCAAATATTATTTTCTGTTTGTTACCTTCATGAAAAAGAAACTTTTTTGCCTCAAAAATATTTTCAACAGTAGTAAGTATTATAGGTAGAGAGATAATGTTTTCCTGAGGACCTTTATAACAGACTAGATGTGCTCTAAACTGTCTCTTAAGATAAATTTCCCTGTCTTTAATTCTCTGGCTCCTTGTTTTCTCCCAGAAAAGGGGAAGCCCAGATTGCTTTTCTCCTTTTGAAATTCTAGAACCTACCCAGATCTGATTGCAAACTCATCCCTCTTTTTGTTGTTTTAGTTCCACTTTCTGGTTCCTATTCAGCCTCTTCTGATGTATAAGCCTTTCTATACTTCCTGTTCCCTTCTACTAAGGAGTGAGGTATATTTTTACCCCTTTCTGGTGAATTTAAAGCCTTAATTTGGTTAGTAACTTAAAGCTTGTCTTCCTTTCAAGACTTTGCAACCTAGGGAGGGACTTTTGGAAACTGAATTTGGCTTCAGTGTTGGACCTTATTTCAATTCAATTAAATTAAATTAAATTTCAATTTAAATTTCAATTAAATTAAATTTAACATAGTTTCTTAGGTTTTTGTTGTTGTTGTTTGCTTGTTTTTAAAGATATAGATCCTTTTTAAAAATGCTGTAAGTGTATGAAATAAAGATACATAAAATTGGAGGCTAATTGTTGTTAAACATCAGTATGAAGAACAAAGAAACCACATTTGTGGTACAGTAGTATATTCTTCAGTAGATTTCAGTTACATGTTTATTCCTATAACAGTAATTAACTTATAAATAGAAAAGGTTTGTTTTTGCTTAATGTTTTAAATGTTTTACTTCATGGCAAATTGGGTCTGTGGCAAGAATATATATAGTTATGTGCCTGTGTGCCAGAGCAAAGCCACTCACCTAGTGTCAGGGGAGCACAAAGAGAAGAAGGGAATCAGGGTCCCAGAATTATCTGTGAGGCCATGAGCCCCCACCCATGGGACCGAAGCAGGCCTTACTCACTCAAGGTTCCACCTCCTGCCGTGAGTTTGTCTCTGGGAAGCCACAGGGTCAGACCCGAGGCAGCCAGTCATCACCATGAAGAACAGGCTTGGCCTTTTATTGCTATGATTTTTAAAGTAGTGATGTTTGAGACCACTATAATAGCTAACTGTGTCATAATCTGAGAATAATGTAATTTGTTTTCATGACTGAGTTGTATACTTGCTTTGTGTTGTTTAGTGTCTGCATTTAGGGGAAAAAGGAATTTTATATTCACATCTGATTTAAAGGGAATCATGAATCCTTGTATTAAAGTGTTTAACATTTGAAAAAGAAATATCAAGTTATAATTTTGGATGTGAGATTTAGTACAGACCTAATTTGTTATTCAAGAATTTAAAAATTTTTGCTTATAGAGCCCCTACCATAGTGTTGATTTCCTGTAATCCCAGCACTTGGGTAGATGAGGCAGGAAGATCACTGCAAGTTCAAGACCAGTGTGGGCTATTGAGTACAAAATGAATCTGAATTGTATAGTGAGAACCTGTCTCCAAAAGAAAAAAAAAAAAAAAATAGCAAACCAAACCTCATTGCTTACAGTCCAAATTGTCAAGTGGTATTTCAAAACCATATTGTCCTGTCAAAAATATTTATAAACAACAGTATTTGTGAGAGTGTCAAACTAGCAGCAACCCGAATGCCTAATATCAGGGTATACGAATTGTTGCAGTATACAGGAAGGAGAGTAAATGGTCTACTGAATGGTATAACAGTGAAGGTGCATGTCACAAATACAATACTGAAACAGGCCAGGCACAACCATATATCTTGCATACTTGTTTTTATGTTAAGTTCTAAAATGCAAAAGTTTCCAGGAAAGTGGGAATTCGTTGTGGGAGTTATGGGAGAGAGTGTAATGATTTTGTTCAGATTAAAACGTTTCATGTCTTTATGTGGACATGAAATAAATATGTAGTATGTTTATCTTGTCAAAATTTATCTCTGACAGCATATTTGTGATTTGTGTATTCTGGAAAAGTGTATTATATCTCAGTGACACAGCATTTTTTCACCTAATTATGAAACTTAATCACACCCTTTAAAAAGTGAATAACTAGCTGAGGATTTAGCTCAGTGGCATAAGCGCCTGCCAGGCAAGCAAACGCTACGTCATGAGTTTGATCCCAGGTACCAAAAAAAAGTTGAGTAACTACAACATCAGTTCCAGGGATGAGGGAGGAAATGTGACATTCTATTTTATTTTGTATACTTGGATCCTATTCTCCAACAAAAATGCAATTTACTACATTACTTTTTGCCTCATTTGTTTTGAGTGTGTATTTTACATTGTTTTGGATGTGGGTGTCATGAATTGTGAATTGAAGGGGATATGTTGAGAAGGTCCTCACATGCTAGTATGACCTCATTGATAAAAGTGGCTGTGAGCTCCTGGCTTGGGAAAGCTGAAAGGCAAGCAGACACTCATTTGAATACATTTGTGTTTTGGCAATCTCATTCTGAATGTGTAGGACAAAGAAGCTCATGCTCCCTGCACAAGAGCATATACATTACAGGATGGAAATCATTTAGCACAAGGTGGCCATATATTGAACTATTAGATACCTATATGGCCCTTATTTTTGTATGCAACATACTGTAGGTGCTTGCTTCTTAATCCATTCTGCCACTGTTTCTTTTGATTGGTAAATTGAGACATTAATGTTGTTGATTATAACTGATATATGTATTGATATCCTTGTCATCGTATTTTCTGTAGTTGGCTCCTTTTTTCCACCCTGTTTTGTTTGCCTTGTCTGGTGGATTACTTCTGTTGGGGTTCATCAAGTTGTAATCCTTGTTATCTCTTTCTAGAATGTTCTGTAGAGCATTTTCAAGTACAGGTTTGGTGTTTATGAATTTCCTCATGTGTCTTTTGTCATGGAAGTATCTTATTTCTCCATTTTTTTTCTTTTTTTTTCCAGCACTAGGAATCAAACTCACCCACGACCTTGCACATGCCAGACATGTGCTTATGCTGCTGAGCTATATTCCTGCTCTCCTCCCCATGTTTGGAAAGATAGTTTTGTAGGCTACATCAGTCTGGGTTAGAGGTTTTTTTTTTTTTAAGCACATGAAACACTTCACTCAATCAAACTCTCCTTGATTTGAGGATTTGTATTGAGAGGTCTGCCATAATTCTGATATTTCCTTTATAGACAAGTTGTATCTTTTTCTCTGACAGCATTCATTCACCACTTCTCAGAGGTGTCTTCCAGGTACAGCTGGCCTTTTATGTTTTGTGTGTGTTGCAAGATTATACCTCTTCAATTAGTTGGGGATGCGAAGTTGTTGCCTATGTGGCCCAGCCTGTGGTTCTTTGGCAAAAAGACTAGAAACCATGTTCATATTGATACAATAATAAAAAATGAAAAAAAAAAAAAAAAAGAAAACCAAAATAAGCAGACAATAAAAAAGAGAAAAAGGAAATAAGAAAATGTCCTTTGAAGGTGTGTGTTTGGTGTCACTCGTAGACAATGTGGGCCGACAGAGTCAGGTCAAAGTTGAGTCATCCCAGAAAGGTAGCTGTAACTTTACAGGTTTCTGGCTGTGAGGATGGAGCTAGACCTGTTTAGCCTGCAGTAGTCCTTGTACTTCCTTTTGGCTTTCATGTGGCTCCCTGGTATCTTACTGATTTGCATCTCACCCTGACACTGGGAGCCACTAGGTGGAGTCAGCAGTTGCTCTTGGTTCTAAACTCATTTGGCCATTCTCCAAGATGGCTTCCAGCGAGTCACCCTCTCCTGCAGGAGATTTGAACCTGAATAACTCATCAGCCGCTGCAGTCCTCGACATTACCTGTTCCACTGAACTGGTGTAATGTAATTTTCTGTCGAGGTCTGTAGGGCAGCAGTAGTCACCATGAGCCTGCAGATTTGAGGCACTCCTCCCATACATTTGAGTTCCAGCTTGGGAGAAAGCACCACCTGCCTCTTTATCCTCCTTTGAAGTTTCTTTTTCCTCTTTCCATGGGCTTCAATTCTGATTTTAGATCCTTCCTAGTCCTGGGAACCCAAATGCTTCCTCCTTCTCCTGCTCACATTGCTGTATTCCTGTGTCTGGACACCAGATCTTGGGGAGGCCGTTTCTCTGCTGTTCACCATTCCATCCTCTCCCATGAAGTCAAGGCCTTACTCTTAAAAGCATGCTTTCTGGGTTTGGAGGGATAGGTCAGTGCTGGAGTGTTTGCTTAGCCTGAGTGACTTCTTGTTTTCTGTCCACAACACTGCTCCCCTTAGAATGCTGTCTTTAACCTATAATTTCCTTAGCATGGTTAGGTGGTTTCTCAGCCTTTATCAAGTTTCCAGTCAGAATGTCTTTAGACACATGTGAGTGCATCTTGTTAGCCTGATATAGACAACAAATAGGTAACATGGGAATTCTAAGAAGACTACAATAGTTAATGAAGATTTTCTACTGGCTTGTATTAAATTGGAGAAGAAATTTCAGTTTCAGAATCTTTAAAGATAAAATACAAAAATTGGGATAGAATACTAGCAGTTTATATAGCTGGACTGAAGCAGAATTGTTTCTACTGGGCTTTTCTGCTTCTTTAACAAATATTGTCTAACTTGGAAAATTTTCCTTTTTCCTTTTTGAATTTTTGAGATAGGGTCTTGCTCTGTAATCCACGCTATCTTTGAACTCATGATGTTTTTGCCTCAGCCTTGTTTGATCCTAGCATTATAGACAAGCTGGCATCATAGACATGTGCCACTATTCTTTGCTCTTTTTTTTTTTTCTTTTTGAGATGGTCTCACTGTGTAGTTCAGGCTCGTCATTAGCTCACTATGTAACCCAGGCTTAAATTCACAGCAGTCTTCCTATCTCAGAGGCCTGAGTCCTAGGATTACAGGTGTGCATTAGCACACCCAACACTTACTTGTGCCACCATTCTGTGATTTAAGAAATACGTTATTTAAAGTAGGTTTTTCTGATTTTTTTTTTTTTAGAGCAGTGGTGAGAACAGTAAAATCCATAATGATACGAAGAGCAGTATTTTATTTTCTGATTACATTTATATTAGTTTTGAGTAACATAACCAAGTTTTATAATTATGTAGTTATGCAGCTTATATGAGGTGCTTGGGGCTTGAAGTGTTTCAAATTTGAGATTTTTTTCAAATTTTGTAATAAGATTTATGAAGTCAGCTGTGCAATTGTCTACTTTTGGTATTGTGGCAGCTTTCAAAAACTTGAGGTTTAGAACTTTTCAGATGGGAGTTTTGGATGTTCATGTTATGTGATAGTATTTTGAAAGCTAACAGTATTCATACAATTCTTACCTTTGGTGAATACAGAATGTGATTTTGCTAGTATCTGGGATTTTTTGTAGGAAATATATAGCATGTTATTCTCAGATGTAATTTTATTGAAATTATAATTCCAACCTCTTTTGTCTTACTAGTAGTTCATTAATGCATTTCTTTATATTCTTCACAATATGTTAGAGATGAAATAGTCTTCCTCCTGCATTTATTTCCTGAAACATTAAAAAAATTTTCTTGATTACTTTCTCTTTTTGCTGGGACAAAACACCTAAAGTTAAGAAAGGAAAGATTTATTTAGTTCACAGTTTGTGGAAGTTTCAGTAAATACTCGGTTGGCTTCAAGGCAGAGTGGTATGTGGCAGAGGACAACCCTTCATGGTGGCCAGAAGACAGCAAAAGCAGAAAGGGAGGAGCATGCAGAGAAGACTCTTTCTGTCCCTTATATTGTATGTAGGCCACACCCACTCTAGGGTCAGTGTAGCACTCACACCTATAATGCTAGCACTGGACCTCGAATCAGTCACAGATTCTAGAAGTCTGCCCACATGACTGCATGCGGCTTTGTGGGGGACATCTAAATGTAAGCTATAACAATACTCGTATGATTATTTTAATTTTTTATGTCTCACTTTTATTTTATTGGTTGATTGATTGCAGTGTTGGAGATTGAATCTGGGCCTTAAACATGCTAGGCATAAGTGTGCTTCCATTGAACTACACCCACAATCTAATGTGTTATACAATGTTTCACATAAATTTACTCATATAACTTTTCCCAGTGTTTTGAAAATTTTCAAATATACAACAATGTTGAAAGAATATTGTGGTGAACATCTGTAATCTTAACACTTAGCTTCAGTTACTTTTTTTTTTTTAATACTGGGGATTGAACTCACAACCTCAGGCTTTTCAGGTTAGTCCCTGGCATCCAGCTGTTACCCTATTACTGAAGTTGGTTTATTCTGTACCCATCCATCCATCCTATTGAACCTCTAATAAGTTTTCTGATGCTTTTCAGAGTAATTTGTGGCCAAAGTACTTCTTCCACTAAGAACTAATGCTTGTGTATTGTTAGGTAGAGCACAGTGTTCAGTGTTTTTTGGGTACTGGTGATAGAAATAGCTGCCTGCCCTTTTTATTTCTTACTTTGAGACAGTGTTTTGCTAAGTGTTTTGCTATCAGGCTCTTTCAAATTTGTGTTCCTCCTGTCTCAGCTTTATGAGTATTGGGGTAATAGACGTGTGCCACTGTACCTGGTGAAATGCAAAATATTAGGTGCTCACTTGCTGAATTTTAAGTGAATACAGACACCCAGTGTAGAACTATTCTAGAAGATGATTTAACTTTTCATTCTTTTTGTTTTTTTAGTACTGGGGGTTGAACCCATAGCCTTTGCCCAGAGTTACCAGCCCAGTTTTACATTTTGAGACAGATTTCACTAAACTGTACAAGCTGAATGGGGAAGCCTCTAGAGTGCTGAGATTATAGTTGTGGCTACCACACCTGGCTATTTTTATTTGTATTTTTGTATTTTTTATTTATTTGAGACAAAGTCTCACTATCTAGTTCTTGCGGGACTTGAATTCATGCTTATCCTCTTGCCTCAGCCTCCCTAGTGCTGGAATTTCTGGCATGTCCTACCATACCTGGCCATACTAATACTAGGCTTTGACTTCTTGTTGTAACCATTTTCAAAGACATGCAGTAACTTTTTGGCCAAATTCTATGTAAAGACAATACTATGCCTTCACTTTTTTGGGTGGGAGAGTGCCAATACTATTATGCTTTATTGTCCTTGAAAACCTTGGGATGATTCATAAAGCACCAGTAAGTATTTCAGTGAAGAACCAGCTAGTGAATTAAACCAGAGGGTGTCAAAATAAAGATATTTGTCATAAAGTACAAGGGATCATGTTGAGGAAACCTTAGAGCTTGTGAAAGTGAAAGTCAGTTTTTCTGGAGATAGTTTTTTTTTGTTTGTTTGTTTGTTTTGAGGGTGGTCTTTTTGAGACAGGGTCTCGCTGTGTGGTTCAGGTTGGCCTTGGGCTCACTTTGTAGTCCAGGCTGGTCTCGGAATTGCAGTGATCCTCCTTCCTCAGCCTCTGGAGTGTTGGGATTACAGAAGTGTGCCACCATGCCTGTCCTGATAGCTTTTTTATTTAGGTACCTTTTGTGTGGGATACTTACAGTGAAAAAGCATGTGATGACAAAATTAAGGTAAAATTTGGATAGCAAAATAAGGTAGGTAATACATGTGTGGTGCTGTGTCATGCCAAGTAGTTTGCAGGTGCTGGGAGTGAAGAGTGAGAGCAGCAGAGGCCCTGCAGGCTCTTGAAGGCTGTGCGTGCTTGCCAGGGGAGTCACTGTGCCAGCCACTACTTGTGCAGTTGCGCTCAGTTCCCTTGCTAGTTGGCTAGTGCCCAATGGTAGCTGTTTTTGATTCTTATGAGTAG
Source organism: Cavia porcellus (assembly GCF_034190915.1). Lineage (NCBI taxonomy): Eukaryota > Metazoa > Chordata > Mammalia > Rodentia > Caviidae > Cavia > Cavia porcellus. The sequence continues at coordinate 33,909,638 of NW_026947491.1, forward strand.
AATACAGTATTGAGTATATAAAAACAAATAATATTATTTCCCAAAGGACAAATTGCCCATCCAATGACTATCTACTCAAGGCCATTTGTGTTTTGTCTCTGTCTTTACCACTTTCTTCTTTCATAGATTGTCTTATGGTAAATTTCAAGTGTAAATAACTATGTATGTGTCTAATAAAGATGCTTAAAGAGGGGAGTGGATATATTAATATTCTGATTTAAATTTTTTTTGTTAAAATAAGTCCAAGTGTTATTTATATAGAGAAAGGAATTTATGTAGACAATTATAATTAATTTCACTGAGGTAAGTTGAGGTATTTACATTCAGACCTTGTTTTTGAAATAGTGGAAATTTCAGCTCCGTGGAGTTTCCTTTCTTGATCCTACTGCTACCTCCCTGAATTAAACCACTAAATGCTGTATCACTGAGCTACATCCCCAGTCTGTCCTCCTGTCTCTGCCTGCCTGCCTGCCTACCTGCAAGGTGTTAACTAAGTTGTTAAGTCCTCTGACTTAGTCTCCTGGATCTTGGGACTAAAAGGTGTGTGACACCATATCCAACTACTGTTCATGATTTTTTAAGATACTTTTATAATTTTTATTTCTGGTTGTATGTAAGACTTTAAGCTTTTCTATTTTAGTTTCTTGTTCTAGTTTTTTGTTTCTTTCTGACAGTTGGAGATTGAATCCAGGGTACACAAAGGCTTTGCCACTGAACTACTTCCTCAGCCTCCAGATTATAATGGTATTGCCATTGCTATTATTTTGTTTTTTTCTTTCTTTCTTTATATTTTTGGTGCTGGGGATCGAACTCACAAGCTTGTGCTTGCCAGGCAGGCACTTAGCCACTGAGCTAAATCCCCAGCCCTCCATTGCCATTATTTTAATAGGTTTTCCTAAAATTGTGGTTCCAGACTTGAATACCATATTCCCTATATGTGATACGATCATTTAGAAAGGAAAATGATATATATGTACAACTCAGGGTAAGATTCGTGTAAGATTTCAAATAGTTTTTTTTTCTCATTTGTTTGTTTGGTTTGTGTTGGCTTTATTTTCTTTTTGGTACTGGGAATGGAACTCACAACCTTGTGCTTGCCAAGCAGGTGCTTGTGCTTCTGAGTTAAACTCCCTTCCCAAGAATTTCAAATAGTAATAGTAGTTTCATTCAGGTTTGACAGTGCAGGTAATAAGAAGTAATGCTTGAACTTTATTTTGCTGCTTTTTAAAAACTTTAAAACCTTATTAAATTTAAGCTTCTTAAGGAGAAAATCTGAAATCTTTGTTTTCTTAAATACTTTCATATAAGATGAAAGTTTTTTTTTTAAGATTAGATCTCTATGGGCTGAGGATTTAGCTCAGTGGTGCAGCACGTGCCTTGCAAGCATAAGGTGTTGAGTTTCATTTCCAGGTTTTCCCCCTACTTCACTCCCTCCAAAAGATTAGATGTCTAAAGAGCAGAGTACAGTACTGTAAGTACTGTTAGTATACTTATTATTTGAACAGTTTTTTTTTAGGACATACACAAAGTGCCCTTTAATATTCATTGTGGACATGAAAGCTACCTTTCATAAAAATGAGATTGTTTTAGTAAACAACTACCTGAGTGTTTTCTTTAATTAGTAAATGATACTGGAGATTGAACCCAGGACTGTGATATTTAGCGACATCTCTAGTCCTTTTGTTTTATTTAAATTCTGAGACAGATTCTCCACAGGTCTTTAAATTTCCAAGATTGGTTTGAATTTAGGATCATCCTGCCTCAGTCTCCCATGCTCCTAGATTATAACATGTGCTACCACGTACCATTGGTAAATGAATTTTTTTTTTTTTGTACCAGGGATGAAACTCATGACCTTGTGCTTGCCAGGCAAGATGCTTACACACGCTGAGCCAAATCCCTGGCTGGTAAAGGCATTTTTGAAAATAACTAAATGTGATTTGAGTTTAATCTCTGAAAGTTTTATCATACAGAATCTTGATGAAACTCATGACCTTGTGCTTGCCAGGCAAGATGCTTACACACGCTGAGTAATATTTCTTCTGGTAACTGGGCAGTTGAACAGAGGAAAAGGCTGCTTTGTAAAGTAGAAAGCTCTTTATCTGTAGCTGCGTTGTGCACGCATACTTCTGTCGTCCCCCACCTCAGCATATGCAAACACTTAAGGGATTTAGGGGGTTTTAGGATTTCTTGGAACTGGAAGGATTAGATATTTAATCTCATGAATGGATATAAAGTATTGACTTTGTTTTTTTCTCACAGTTGAAAAATTGAGTGTTCCATAGTAATTTAATAACAATTCAGTGCTTTTTGTGATTAATGCTAAGAAGCCATTTAAGGGAGGAATTTAGTACTTGGGACTTGCAAAGGTGATAATTCATTAAACATTTTAAGAGGACCCAGCATGTACAGAAATGTGTCCTAAGCACTTTACATACAATTTCTCATTTAAGTCCTAGTAACTTCAGGGGGGTAGATGTTAATATTAACGCTGTTTTATCCATGAGAAACTGACCTTTAAGATTGTTGAATTAACCAGACATCAGTGTTGAACTCTACCTTCTGTGAAGTTTTTGTTACTGTTGTTAAATCAGGTGACATATTAACCTTCCATCCAGCTTTTAAGTTTATTTCATGTATATTTCACACAATATTGTTAGAAATACTATGAATTACAATAGATTATGGATACATGTTCTGTAACTCTCTATTCTTGCTGTGATAATCCTTAAGTTATTTCTTCATCATCTGCTAACTGGAGACAGGTGTTCTTCTTTTGTCCAATTTCTCAAATTCCAATATAAAAAACTCACCCTGGTGGTTAAATGTGAAAACATCAAGAGCTTGTTACTTTGAAAACATTTTATAATTTCGGATCAGCTTTTATTTTGCTTGTGAACTTGTTAAGCAAAAGGTTATCCTTTTCAATTGTGCTGAAGAAATAGCAAAATGTTTCCTTTTGATCTCTAGCTCAGCATCATTATTTTGCTTGCTATTGGTTATATGTAAAAATCTTGTACTTCTAAATAGGATGGTTCACACACAGTACTCCAAATATGTTTTATTTCTACATTTCTTAGGAAAGTAAGAATAGAATTATATCATCCGTATTTTCTGAAGTTTTTTTTTTTTTTTAATGAAAGTAATATTTTTTTTTTTGTAGTTTTTGGCATTGTTGCTTATTATTTTGAATGGTTGGCTTTCTTTGTTTTGTTTCTTTTAATCATCATAAAGACTTTACTATTAATTATAATCCTGTTGTTTCATTAATGCATTTTTGTTTGTTTATATATTTATTCTGTTTGATTAAGGATAAGTTCTCCTGTACTTATAAAAAATTTTTCCAAAATTAAACAGAGAAATTAGTGATTTTTTTTATATATTTCTTTTTTGTCTGTTTTAGGATGGCTACCATAGAGTAGTTAATATTGTGCCAAAGAAATCACCACTGCTAGAAAAGAAACCACCACTGCTAGAAAAGAAACCACCACTGCTAGAAAAGAAACCACCACTGCTAGAAAAGAAACCACCACTGCTAGAAAAGAAACCACCACTGCTAGACAGACCTGGTGAAGGAAGCTACAGTAGATATTACAGTCATGTTGGTTATCGAGACTATGACGAGGGCCGCAGTTTTTCTCATGATCGAAGAAGTGGTCCATCTCACAGAGGAGTATGTAAAATTTCCCCATGTACTAACCGTTATTTCTTATAAGTTTAAAACTCATGTAATTAAAATGTATGTGACAGCCATACAAGCACTTGAATAAATAATTCCTTCTGACGCTCTGTTGAATGGCCTTTTGGAGCTGTGAAATGCAAATTTGTAGTCATGAATGTTGGGGCATTGGACAATTGGTAAGCACCGTGGACAGCTCAGATTGCAAGTAATTCCAGCTTGCTTGCCTTTGTTCAGTGCTGGCTTTGCATATGGTAGGCAAGTGTTCTACCACTAAACTATATCTCAGCCTACGTTGAGTTTTTTAATCCTTTAAATTAGCAGAGATTTGCAGAGCTGTATAATTTCTTGCCTTGATACTTAGAGAATGATGAACCATTTCATACTGAATGTACCCACTTATAAATTATTATACATTCATCTTGATAAAATGCTATTGGTAAAATGCTTTAAGGTTGTTAATAGTCTCATTTTTTGTTTTGATTGTTAAAGTCTATTTGCTAGTTTGTAGTGAAATGTACTCACCCCCCGTGTGGTGTTGCAGCCTGTGGTCCCAGCACTCAGGAGGCAGGTCCCAGCACCCATTCGGCTTTGAGCTTGAGCTCAACCTGTGCTACAAATTGCATTTTAGGCTAACTTGAAGTAACTGCTGAGGCACAAGGATGGCTTGTGAGTTTGAGGTCAGCCTGTGCTACAAAGTGCTTTCCAGGCTACCCTAAACTCCAAAAGATAAAAAACAAACTCAAAACATTGCTCATGTCATAATCACTTTAAAAATATTAATTACTATTATTACTATTATAATTTATCTCTTGATAATCTAGAAGTTGGTTAAGGAGCACTGATTTGTTATTGACTTGTTTAAAGGTATTTTTTGACACAGTTTGTGTTTTAGCTTACATTTTTACAATATTCATTTGGTATAGATTTTCTTTTCCTTTTTCCCCTTTTGTACTATGTATAACATAGTAATTAACCATTCACTGCTTTGACCTCACACTGGCTATTGGGTTAGTGTGCACTTGGAGAAATGGAGGTTAGTAGTTTCCAAGGCTGGGTACTTAAGGGACTTCCATTCTTTTGCTGTTACATAATAGTAACAATCTGAAGTGCCTATGAGACTCTTCATTATTTTCTTATGTTTGTTCCTAAAGTATGGAGTGTTACATGTTCCGTTTCATAGAGTTTTTTTTTTTGTTGTTGTTGTTGTTCATCTCTTAAATGCTGTGGTATTCCTTTGTGAAGAGGGGTCAGGTGCTGAAAAATAAATGCTGTGCATTGTTTCTAGGCTGGAAGTTCTAGATTCTGCCATCAAAATCATTCTCCAGGTAGAAACAGGTAGCAGGGAGAAACAGTTTGATTGTAGCATAAACATTTGCTACCTTTTGTGAAAAGGAGTACCTTTCATGGAAACCTTTTTTGGCCTTTATTACTGACAAGGAGTTATGTATCCTTTTGTTCTTTGGACAGTTTTTGAAACCTTATAAGCGTCCCCCACCACACCAAACCAAACCAAAAACTTGTACCTTAAGTACTTACAGAAGAGCATAGTTGTTTCCTTTTGATCTTTCAAATTTTGTTTGCCTGGGCTGGGGCTATAACTGAACTGCTTGCCTAGCATGTGCAAAGGCTTTGATTTCAGTGCCCAGCACCATGAAACAAAGGAAAACAAAATAGTTATATTTGTCTTCATGCTTTGTGTAACATTTTTCTTTAAATTTTCTTCAAACAAAACCAAGCACACGTGTGTTCCTTAGGATTCTCACAGTAATTCTTATTTGAAGTTCACTTTCATAAAACAAACTACTCACTTTATCTGGCATTTTATTATAGCAGTTGAATTGTTTCCTTTTGTTTATATTTAATGTTGAAAAGGAAAATGATATATAAATTTTACTTAGCAGTAGAAATGTGTTGATAAACAGGAACATGAAGAGCATTTCTTTTTGTATTGATTTTTCTGATTGTTATTTTCTGCATATAATTTTAAAGTAATTGAGTATGGATTACTATTCTGTTCTTTTATGAATCTTTGAGAATATATTTTAAGAGGTCAAAATGTGTTTGGTCCATGTAGAATTTATTGCTTCATAGAAGCCTGAACGTAGTTTATCACTGATAGTGTTTTATTGCTTTTTGCTATGGTTTTAAGTCAGAGAAGCTGTGAAAAGAAAACTTGAGGGGCTGGGGATTTAGCTCAGCGGCATAAGCGCCTGCCTTGCAAGCGCGTGGTCATGAGTTCGATCCCTGGTACCGGTTTAAAAAAAAAGAAAAGAAAACTTGAGCTAGAAAAGTGAAAAAGAAAAAAGTATCAAGTTTCTTTTTGAGCTTGAACTTGGAAAATGATGGGTGGAGAAGTGATAACTACTTTAAGCCTTTGTTCTCCAGCAGCCATTAACTTTTGTGATACTGTTATTTTGTGATATTGATACTTTGGCAGTACATCTGTACTGCATGAACTGAACATAAACAGATGCTTTTATATGAGGTGAATGATGTCATAGGTTCTCAGTTAACTGTCTACTTCTGGTTATTGAAATGGTTGACGTGTTGTCTTATCCCACTTGTCTGAAAATTGTTAACCGTGTTAATAACTTTGTTATGTTACAGGATGAATCTGGCTATCGATGGTCAAGAGACGATCATTCTGCAAGCCGCCAGAGTGATTACAGGTAAGAAGATAAGAGAGTAACTGAAATATTTTACTATGTTTGATGTGTGCTGGCCTCAGGCATATAGCTGAAAATATTTAAATTTTGAAAGCAGAATAAGCAGTATATTCTTTTTGTGGCTAAAATAGAATTGATAATTAATATCTACTTATATTGACATTTTGTAATTGATAATATAAATAAATACTTTAACTTGAATTACTGATATATCCTTGCAAGTGTTTTGTGAAGTTTGAGATATGTTTGCTGAATTAGAAGTAAAGCATTTCTTTTACTGGTAGAGTTTCAGTTACTTTTCTCTTGTTGTTGGTACAAAATACCTGACCCTCACAGGTAAAGATGGAAAGGTTTATTTAGCTCTCAGTTTGTGTCTGAACTCTGCCAGCTCCAACCAAGGGCAGCAGTTCATGGTGGCAGAAGGCAGGCAGACAAGAGCATGTCTCTACTCTGCTTCACATTGTCAGCAGGCAGCCCACCCTCGGGTAGGTGTAGCACTCAGGTCATCTCCCTGCACTCCTCTTGCATAGGATGAGGATGTTTACAGAGTGAGGGCCATAGTCCCCTTCCTCCTACCCAGCTGCTGAGTCCTTGAGTTAAACTTCTGAACTTCTCAAGATGAAACAATGTACCCACCATTACATATAAGCTTGTGAAACTCTAAGATATTCTCAGTTGTGTTATTCCAGTTAGTAAAATAGTCTTGGGAAAAAACATTTTGAAAGGGCCTCAATCTTTGTTAGTTTGGGTTACTTATAGTGGGTACCTGGTAAAAAAATTTTGGAGATAGTCTGTGGACAAAGCTGAGCACCATAGCACAAGGAGGCTACTGATTGCAGGTTTGAGGCCAGCCTGCACAATTTAGTGAGATGTTGTCTTTAAAAAAGGCCCAGATGTGTAGGTCAGGTGTAGAGTGTAATCTTTTATTCTGTTTTGAAAAAAAAATTAGGGACAGATTACCAACTTTTTGTTCGTTTAATTTGGGCACTGTGTGTGTACCCACTCCCATCCTGAGCTACATGTCTCAGGCATTTGTTTTCTTATTTTCTTTTTTAAAAAAATTGTTTTAAGAATAGGAAGAATTAATTGAGAGAAAAAACTTCTCTAAGGGAGACACAAGAGGACGCAGAAAGTTGGATGCCCAAGACCCCACTTTTCAAGGTGCTTTTCTTATTTTATATATTTTTGTGTGTGTGTGCTGTAGACTTTTGAGTTTATTGTTGGAAGCACACAATAGGACCATTTGTTTGTCTTTAAAATTGTTGTAATCCTGTATGTACTTTGCATTTTTATTGAGTTACTTTTGTTTTTATTTTCTTCAGGGGGCAACAGTGGTACATACATTGTGCATTTTTGTCCCCAAATCATTCACCCAGAGCACAAGACATCTGCATTCAATTGGCTGAACAATAGGAGTACAAATCTTTCTCTTCAGTGAGCTCAGAGAAATCAGTAGTGTAACTATCTTAACTGTTTTTTATATACATGTATATACACATGTATTTTCTTTTTCTTTCTTTTTTTTTGGTCTTTTTTGAGACCAGGGTCTCACTGTGCCATTCAGGCTGGCTTGGGCTCGCTTTGTAGCCCAGGCTGGTCTTGAACTTGTAAAGATCCTCCTAGATCCTCCTGCCTCAGCCTCCCAAGTGCTGGGATTACAGGTGTGTGCCACCACGCCTGGCCACATTTTTCTTTCACGTCTCACACTAAGGAATCAATATGATTTTTACATGTATGTCTCACTTATCTCACTAATGTTTATGTTCTCAAAATGCATCCATTTAACTATAAGTCTTCAGTTTATCCTTTATGGCTGAATACTGCTCCATTATATAAAATTACTACATCTTTTTTATTCATTCCTCAGTCGATGGCCGTTTAGGTTGTTTCCAAGATCTGGCTATTACAAATTGTGTTGTTATCAACATAGGAGAACATATATCAGTGTGGTATGATGTTTTTAATTCTTTTGAGATCACATCCAGAAGGGGGATAGCTAGGTTGAATGAGACTTCTAGTCCTAGTTTTTTGAGAAATCTCCACACTGATTTCCACAGTGGTTGTACCAGTTTGTATTCCCACCCACAGTGGAGGGAGGTTTCCTTTTTCCACATAGCCCCTCCAGCATTTGTTACTGTTGGATTTCTTGATAGTAGTTACTCTTGCTGGGGAGAGTAGTCACTCTTGCAGTGTTGTTTTAATTTGCATGTCTTGAATGACCAGTGTGTTGAACATTTTTTTTTTTACATATTTATTTGCTGTTTGTATTTCTTTGTCTGCGAAGTGTGTGTTCATCCACATTTTTTGATTGGGTCTTTAAATCTGGGAAGACTGATTTTTTTTTTTTTTTTTGAGTTCTTTATATGTTCTTGATAGTAATCCTTGAAGAAAAGCTTGCAAACATTTTCTGTCATGTTATGGGTTGCCTCTTCACTCTGTTGGTAGTTTCTCTTGCTGTGGAAAAGCTTTTCTGTAAGGTAAGATCCCAGTTATTGATTCTTTGTGATAGTTCCTGTGTAATCTGGATTTTGTTCATAAAGTCTTTGCCTATACCAGTGTCTTTAAGAGTTTTACTTACTCTATCTTCTAGCACATTTAATGTTTCTACTTTACTATTAAGGTCTTCGATCCATTCTGATTTTAACTTAGTACCTGGTGACAGATATAGGTCCAGTTTTAATCTTTGGCATGTGTAGAGCCAGTTTTTTCAGCACCATTTATTAAAGAGGCAGTCTTCCAGTGAACGTTTTTGTCACCTTTGTCAAAGATAAAGTGGCTTCGTGTGTCTGCAGTTGTTTCTGCATTTTCTAATCTATATTCCATTGATCTGTGGGTCTGGGTTTTTTTGCCAGTACCACGCTGTTTTTGTCACAGTAGTATATTTGTAGTGTAATTTCAAGTCAGAAATTGTGATGTCCCCTGTCTTGTCTTTGCTGCCCAGGATGGCCCTGGTATTCTAGGTTTCTTCTGGTTCTAGATGAATTTTAGACTTCTTTGCTGTAATTCTATGAGATATGCTATTGGAATTTTGATTCGGATTGCATTGAATCTGCATAACAATTTGTAAGTATGGCCATTTTCACTATATTGGTTCTTCCTAATCAAGAACACAGGTTATCTCTTCTATTTTCTAATATTCTCTTCAAACTGTACTGTAGTTTTCAATGTAGAGGTCTTTTACATCTTTTGTTCAGTTGATTCATGGGTGTTCAGTGTTTTTTGGATGTTATTGTAAAAATAGTGCTTCCCTAATTTTTGTCTCATAGAGTTTGTTATTCATGTATAGGATGGCTATTGATTTTTGAGTGTTGACTTTGTAACCAGCTATGTCACTGAATTTGCTTATTACATCTAGTAGTCTTTTGATGGAGTTTTTGGGATCTTCTAAGTAGAGTATCATGTTATCTGCAAATAATGATAATTTAACTTCTCTCTTTCCTATCTTTATTCTTTTTATTTCTTTGTCTTGTCTAACTGTTCCTGTTAAAGTTTCTAGGACTATGTTGAATAAGATTGTAGACCGTGGACATCCTTGTCTTGTTCCTAATATAGAGTGAAGCTTCAATTTTTGTCCATTTCGTTTGACATTGACTGTCCATTTCATTTGACATTGACTGTCCATTTGTCATAGATGACCTTTATCAGATTGAAATAGAGTCCATCTATTCCAGTTTTCTGTATAGTTTTTATCATGAATGGCTGCTGAACTTTGTCAGAAGCTTTTTTGCATGTATTGAGATGATCATACGATTTTTGTCCTTGGCTCTGATAATATGGCATATTACATTTTTGAATTTACGTATATTGAACCATCCATGCATCATTGGGATGAATCACATTTGATCATGGTGTACAGTCTTGACAATTTGCTGTTGAAACCTCTCTTGTGGTGCCTCTTGAGGTTCTTAAGTTAAGGACCAAGAGAGGAAGAGAAAACAAAGGAACAAAAAATAGCTAAGGTCGGGTGGGACTCTTACTGACCTGATGGGAGAGAAGGAACTGCTCAACCACTGTAGCACATTTATGTATCCTTTACAGAATCCCAAGAAGAATGTCAATTTCAATCTGCTGCTTGGCAACTTGTTTACCTGGCTGGGTTAGGCTCCTTGTCTTCTTGGAGCTGGAACACCTTATTTAGTTGGTTTTTTTTACGCTCTTTGGTTTTTTTAGGGCTGGCCTTGGCCATATGTGATCTACCTCCGGTTTCAGCAGCTCTCTACAATTTGCTGCAGTCTGTTTGCCAGTGTCTTATTGAGGATTTTTGCATTAGTGCTCATTAGGGAAATTGGCCTGTAATTTTTTTTCTTAGTTGGTCCTTCTTTGGTTTTGGTATCAGGCTAATGCCTCCTTTCAGGAATGAATTTGGAAGTATTGCTTTCTTTTCAGTTTCATTGAAGAGTTTGAGAAATTGTGGCATTATGTCTTGTCTAAATTTCTTTCTTTTTGGTGTCGAGGATCAAGCTCATGACCATGTGCTTGCAAGGCAGGCACTTACACTGCTGAGCTAAACCCCTGGCCACTTGTCTAAATTTCTTGTAGAATTCAGCAGTAAATCCACTGAGGCCTGGGCTTTTCTTTGTTGGTGGTTTTTAATTACATCCTGATTTCAATTATTGATACAAGGTTATTTAGTATTTTTATGTCTTCTTGATTCAGCTTTGGTAATCATATGTATCTAGGAATCTGTCCATTTGTTCTATATTTTCCGTCATACTAGAATACAAATTTTCACTTGAGAGGCTGAGGCAGGAGCATCATTGCAAGCTCGAGATCAGCCTAGACTACAAAGTGAGTTCAAGTCCAACCTAAACTATACGATGAGACCCTGCCAGAAGAAGACGAAAAAGAAAAGAGTACATGTTTCTTTTCTTTTTTTACCTACTCTCTAAGTAGCTAGAGATGATTTTCTGAATTTCTAAAGGGTCTGTTGTGATTGTATCCTTTTCATCCTTCATTATGTGCATTTGTGTCTTTTGTTTCTTTTTTTCTTTATCTTTTTCTTTTCTTTTTTGTCTTTTTGAGACAAGGTTTTGCTATGCAGGTCAGGCTGGCCTTGGGCTCACTTTGTATCTCAGCCTTATCTCGAACTTGCAGCAGTCTTCCTGCCTCAGCCTTCTGAGTGTTGGGATTATAGCCATGGACCTCCTCTTTTAATGATAAGTGCTAGGCTAAATCGAGGCGCAGTTGATACCACTGAGCTAAGTGAAGTTGAAGCAAATAGCGATTACTTTATTGCAGACCGGATGAGGTTGGGCCAAGAATAAAAAGACTGTTGGCCCCTAGCGAGAGGCAAGGACATATTTTTATAGGAGAATTTAAGTAGAGGAGGGAGAGACCTGTTGTTAGAGGACTTTGTGGCGTGAAAAGTAAAATTTTAGGGGCTTTCCAGGGGGTTGATGTGGGTCAGAGTGAGTTCAGGGTTTGATGGGTGCAGGATGTTACCAGTGGTTAGAACACAAGCACCAAGTTCTGATTGTTGGTGGGTTCTTATTCTAGGTATCCAGGGAGCTGGTAGATTCCTTCAAGTCAAGTGTGAAGCCAGGAGATGGTTTTTTTTTTTTTTTTTTTTTTTTTTTTTTTTTGGTCTTTTTTCCGGTACCGAGGATCGAACTCATGACCGCCTGCTTGCAAGGCAGGTGCTTATGCCACTGAGCTAAATCCCCAGCCCCTTAGGAGATGGTTTTCTAATCTGTCTGGGTGGGGGACTCAGCCTGGGGTCCTAACAATAAGGTTGGCTAAAGGTTTGTCAGTTTTATTTAATCTTTCAAAGAACCAACTGTTCGATTCATTGATTCTTTGAATTGTCTTTTTAGTCTCTAGTGTGTTAATTTCTGCTCTGATATTTATAATTTCCACCTTGTACAACTTTTTGGCTTTGTGTATTCTTGTTTTTCTAGAAGTTTGAGGTTCAACATTAAGTTTTTTATATGTGCTTGCTCTGTCTTTGTGATGAGAATTTAATGCTATAAATTTCCCTCTTAAAACTGCTTTCATTGTGTGCCATGAGTTCCAGGATGCTGTATTGTCCTTATCATTCAACTATAACAGCTGTCTAATTTCTTTTTTAATTTCATCTATGACTCATTGGTTGTTCAGTAGGGTGCTGTTTATTTTCCATGTGTTTATGAAGTTCTTATGAAGTTCTTGGGGTTTCCTTTGGCACAGATTTCCAATTTCATTGTATTGTGATCTGATAGTATGCATGGGACAATTTGAATTCCTTTGCACTTACTTAGGCATATTCTATGAGCCATATATGGACTGTTTTGGAAAAGGTCCCATGTATAGCTGAGAAGAATATGTATTCTGATGTTGTGATGTGATACTGTGATCGTGTCTCTAGATAAGTCCATTTGTTCAAAAGTTTGATTTAGTTCCAATATTTCACTTTTGATTTTTTTTTTTATCTAGTTGATCAATCTTTTTGTGACAGTGGGGTATTGAGGCCTCCCAATACAATTATATTATGGTTCATTTGATTTTTCATTCCATTAGTAATTGTTTTGTATAGGTGGGTGCACTGGTATTTGTTGCATATATATTTATGATTATTGTCTTCCTTTTAGATTGTTCCCTTTACAAGGGTGTAGTGACTATCTTTATCTCTTTTCATCAGTCTTGGCTTGAAATTCACTGTCTACAAATAGAATAGGTACCCCTGCTTTTTTCTGGGTTCCTGCCACATGAAATATTGTTTTGCATCCTTTGACTTTCAGGCTGTGAAATTTTTTTATATTAAATGTGTTTCTTGTATGCAGCATGTTACTGGATCTTGCTTCTTGATCCCTTCTGCTAGTCTGTGTCTCTTGATTTGTGAATAAAGACCATTAACATTGATGGTTATAGCTGAAATGTATTGACTTATCCTTGTCATGTTATTTTCCTGTTGTTTTCTCTCTCCCTTTTTATTTTCCTTTCCCTCTAATTGTTTGCTTTCTGTGGTGGGTTCCTTCTGTTGGTGTTCATGGGGCTGTAGACCTTATTATGTCTTCCTCAAATGTCCTTCAGAGCATTTTGGAGTGGTGGTTTGGTATAGTCATAAATTTCTTTAGGCCATTCTGGATTGGAGAAACTTCAACTGTAAAACCTCCAGCAGAAGTAAGATGTATGTGTGCCAGATGAGGTGGCACATGGCTACAATCCTAGCACATAGGAGGTCAAGACAGAAGGATCATGTTCACAGACAGTCTGGGCTACATAGTAAGACCCCTATCTCCAAAAACCAAAATAATTATAAAAAAGGGCATGTTTATGGTTTATGGTTGGCACACTGCAGGGTGGATGGGGTGAGCTGAGATGCAGGCAGTAAGCAGAGCATACTGTTGACCTACTAATTCAGTTGAAGTGGGTGGTGAAGGATGATTTATGCTAATAGTCATCAGTAAGGGCTCTGTATCACTGTCTGACTGGCAGGAAAGATACAGCAATGGGTTGGGTTGGTTTCTGGACTTATGGACTATGTAGTGTTGAAGTTTGAAATGCAGTGTTATTATACCATGTCATTATGGTCAGTGACCTCAGCCCTTCTTACTCTAGGGAGCAGCCTTACTCATGTTATGTAAAGAGACTACTCTTTATAGTTTCATTAATTTTTTTTTTAATTTTAAAGGTAATAAAGCCAAACAAAATAGAAAGCATGGAGTCAATCAAAACAAAGCAGTGAACGTGATAGAGAACTTCAGAACAAGATAATAGGAAATCAACAATGGCTAACCCAATGTCTCTTCTTATTTTTATTTATTTATTTATTTATTTTTGTCTTTTTCAGACAGGGTCTCGCTGTGCAGTTCAGGCTGGCCTTGAGCTCACTTTGTAGCCTAGGCTGGTCTCGCACTTGCAACGATCCTCCCACCTCACCCTCCCAAGTACTGGGATCCAGGCATGAGCCACCACGCCTGGCTCTCTTCTTATTTTTAAAGTGGGTGTTTATATCATCAGACATAATCAAAACAAAAGAAGTCAGCAGACTTCTGGAAACCAAATCATTTTCATTTTTTTGTTGCACTGGGTTTTATTCTCTTTTGTTTATGTTAAATCTGATAGCATGAGCAGCTGTTTAAAAGATAACAAGACATAGTATAGTAGCCATTTTGGATTTATTATTGATTTGAGGTTTTTTTGTTTATTTTGTTTTGGTTTCTTTCTTTTCTTTTCTTTTTGATACTGGGGATTGAACTCACAACTTTGGGCTTGCCTGGCAGGCACTTACACCACTGAACTTAATCCCCAGCTACTATTGGCTTGTTTTGAAGTTCTTTATTGCATTCATTATTTTTGTTTGTAGTCTGTTCTGTTCAGTTTTTACTATGTCCAAAGGTATTTTCAGCTACTTTGAAGACAAAAGGTTTTACGGTAAATTGTTGATTTTGTAAGGTTTTGAAGTCCTGTATCACTCTTACTGGTTTGTTTTCATTGTTTTTATTCTATTTTTTCCCCCTCTCGGTTTTATCCTCTTTAACAAAAAACAAAATAAAAGCAAGCAATGCTGGGCTTCAAAACAAGATAATGGAAAATTAGTAATGGCTAATAATGTATCTGGTTATCTTTGAAATAACTGCCCATACCATCAGGTGTAATAAAATCAAAACAGAGCAGAACAAAACAACAGTACAAACGGTAATAGGGTTTTAAAACAAGATAGTAGGAAATTAACAGTGGCTACCACCTTCCCTTTAGGTATTTCTTCTCCTGTCTCTTTCACAACATTAATTATACATTTTAGATCCCACTAAATCCTTCAATTTTTTATACTAGGGAGGCAACACAATGTTCACCCATGTGACTGAACCATATCATCCAAGAGCATGATCTCAGGTTGCTTCCATTTACCTACAGCCTTGTGCTTATTCTTGTTTTTAGCTGAGTAATTTCCATTATATAAAAATGCCGTATCTTTCTTATCCATTCTGTGATTGATGGGCAAAATACCCGTGGTTTTTTTCTGGTTCTCTGTCACATGGACCATTGTTTCCTCTCTTTTGACTTACTAGTCTACAAATTTCCTTTTGAATTAAATGTTTCTTGCATACTGCATATTACTTGATGTTGTTTTTCTTTTCTTTTTTTTTTGTTGTCTTTTTGAGACAGGGTCTCTCTATGCAGTACAGGCTGGCCTTGAACTCACTTTGTCGCCTAGGCTGGTCTTGAACTCACAATGATCCTCCTGCCTAAACCTCCCTAATGCTGGGGTTATAGGTATGAGCCACCATGCCCAGTGGATTTTGTTTCTTGATCTACTGTCCTTGTGGTGTTGTTTTTTTTTAATTGGTGAATTGAGGCCATCTACATTAACGGTTGCAGCCAGCATGCATTGGTTTGTCTCTGCCATGCTTTTTTCCCCTACCATTGCCTGCTTTCCTCTTACCTTCACCTGTCTGCCCCACTCAGTAATTACCCTCTGCTGTTTTCCCTTGAATCATGGTCATTTTTATCTCTTTGTGGAATGTCCTTACGTATTCTTTGTATGGTTGGTTTGGTGGTCCTGAATTCCTTCATTTGTTCCTTGTTATAGAAGTGTCTTGTTTCTCCATTAATTTTGGAAGATAGTTTTGCAGGGTTTATCAATCTGGATTGGAAGTCGTTTTCTTTCAGAGCTTGAAATGCTTCACTTCAAGCTCTTCTTAAAATATCTCTGTCACACCATTGACACAAGTACTTCTTTTAGAAGGTACTGACCTAAATCTTTACTTCCCCTAAAGACCCAGATAAGGTCTCACATGCCCCTCACATGTGCCATTTAGAGCCAGGGCTTCTTCCACCGAGCCAGGGTTATTCTCCACAATGTCTGTTGTGTGGGGGCAGCACTATGCATAGCCAATACCTGAAGAAGTGAGTTAGCTAATATTACCACTTTATTAAAAATTGCACTTAGGATATTTGCCTAGTGCAGTGTTTGTTTTACAAATACGAATATGTCTCCTGGTGGGTCTGATGGTCTCTGAGACTGAAATAAGGCACTTAACCCACTCTTTTAAAAATGTGTCCTCAGATTTGTTGACCCCCATTGCTGAAAAGTAAGAGAGACATGAAGTTTGTTTATACAGGTAAAGATATTGGACTTGGTCAAGAACCCAGTGTGGGTGCTCCAAGAAATGAGGCACGATACAGTTAGGAACTGAGGATCTTTCCTATGTTTCTGGAGGTAGAAATCTGTGGTATTTAATGACCAGTACTCTTGGTCTCAGTCTTAGTCTTAGAGGTTGGGAGAGAATGGCTGGCTCTTAGTGAGGTTATTCCTCTTGGAAATAGGAAAAGATACCTTCTTATAAAATGAGTGGGCAGGACCATTGTATCTGAAAATGAGCTGCTCAGTTTGCTGTTTTGGGAAAAAAGAAAAAAAAAACCTAGATTTTTGTTCTAAAGCTGCAGTTGTTTAAAATACGATTAAATAATTTTTTGATTTGCTCATCTCTTTTCTACCCAACTTCCTTGCTACCTCTGGTGAGCAGTAGCAGAGACTGACAGGAAGAGCAGGACAGACAATCCCTTTCTCACCAGCCACCCCAGGCCACACTGGGCATTGCAAATTGTGCTGTGACTTTACTGCCATCTGGCGTTGGTGGTAGGAAACTGTATTCTTCCTTTTGCCTTGTTTTCAGTGGGAGGCAGTCTTGCCTCTGCAGGTGGGCCTTCCCCCATGAGCCAGGTAAATGTTCAGTAAGGCCCAATCTGATTTCAATGTAGGAAACCTCAGTATTCCTTCTTGGAGTACTCTTTCCATGGCTTCCCAGAAAACATACTCTCAAATTTTGTTTTCTTCCCTTTTTTGTGGTTCCACAAACGTTGTCTTGGAGTTGTGAATCACATGAGGTTAGGAGAGTTTTAATTGGAAATAACAATAAAAATAGCTCTTGAACTTCAGGAGGGGTCCTGAGTGTGTGGCCGTGTGGCTCCTTGATCCAGAGCTAATTATAGATAGGTAAGTGGGCTACATAGCTGTACCTGGCCACTTCAGACATAACCCGTATGTTTGTGAATATGGATCTTTTGCTTTTACTTTCAGGTTTCAAATCAGTTTTTATCATTTCACTAATGTGCCTCGTTCGAGTTCTGGGGAGTTGCTTGGCATTCCTTATCTTTCACACTTTGTAGTCAAATGTCCACCACTTCGCATGGAGTCTGAAAGGTATTTTCCTGTACCTGTAAAATTTGTAACTCCATGTAAGGTGTCACTTATTTTCTCTTGTCTAAGTAGACTCTTAGTCTCTAGATCTTTGTTTTCTTGGTTCTTTGAGACAAAGTCGCACTATATAGCCCTGGCTGGCCGTAAACGCAGGGCAGTCCTCCTTTCTCAGCCTCCAAGTTCTAGGATGACGGCTGTATACATGACGCCTGGTTTCACCATAACTCTTGACTGTATACATATATATTGTGTGTATTTGTTTACTATCACCTTTTCATCACTGACTAACCTTTGATATTGGTATGACTATAATTGTGACTAGTTTTCACTCTTAGAATTTTTAATACTTTATTTTGTTATTAGTGTTCTGTAGGAGTTCATTTAGCATAAGTGAATTTTAGTTCCTTTTTAATTTTTCTCAGGGATGCTTGTGTCTAGCGGTAGTATAATTTAGGTGTGATCTATCTCAGATTCAATTGAATTTTAGGACAACAGCCTACATATATGGTGGGAACTATTAATACAGTGAAATTCTTTCCTGAGATTTAAAATTCCACATCATGTGTTTAAGGCTCTAGGTTCGAACCCCCAACACAACAAAAAGAAAAAAATTCCATGGCTTTGTTTTATTTTGTCTTATATCTGAAATTTAGTGTTACATTTGTTTTCATATGAAATGTGTTTGTTAAACATCATTGAATTTCCATTTGCTTGAGTGTCCTTTTACTAGAGGTTCATAGGTGATGATTGTACTATGTTTGTTAGCTTTTCTCATTGCTGAAAAATTACCTAGCACTTGCCCCTTAATGGGGAAGTGGTTTAGTTTGGCTCCTGAGTTCAGAGGTTTCAGTCTGTGACTGGCTGGTGCCCAGGCAGAAACATCGCTGTGGAAGGTTATGGTGGAGCGCATCCTTCACGTGACGGGATGGGGAGTACAGGGGATGGAGCTGGTGAGGTCCCTCAGCACAGCCCCTGCTAAGCTCGTGAAGACTTGATCACCCTGCCATCCACCCAAATGTCCAAGGGACCCTTAGCCCAGCCAGATTATTTAGGACTGGGTAACAATCCCAGTACTTTAGGGCTCAAACTCAGGACACAAATCTAACAGGTCTATATTAAGATTTCTCAACTTGGTATTTAAAGCTCTGGACAAAATCCTTTTCTGGGGTGTGTGTGTGTGTGTGTGTGTGTGTGTGTATGTGTGTGCACATGTGCGTGTTTTCGTGCACGCATGTGTAGAAATTTCAGGGCATTTGGAGTTTTATTAGCACCCTTGGCCTCTCTCTCCCAGTGCTACCCTCTCCCCATGACAAACCTTGATTCTCTAGACACTGTCAGTTGGTACCCTGGGCAGGGTGTGGGGCACAAACCAGGAGCACAGACAAGATGTACAACCCCATGGGATACTTAGGACCAGATATTTTTCAGATTTTAGTTATTTAGATTTTAGAATATTTGCAGAAACTTTACAGGTTGAGCATCTCTCATCTCACATGTTCCAAAATTTAAGTTTTTGAGTATGATGTTACCATGCAAAAATTTTGAAATTTTGGAGCTTCTTAGATTAGGAACCCTTAATCTCTACTTTCCTGAGAAGGGAATAATAGATCTTAAAGTGTTTCTTTTGGGGTATCTTGTGCATTATTAATTTTTGAGAACACAGAGTATTATATTGTTATGGTTTATCAGAAATGAAAAGAGATATAGAAAATAGGTGCTTCTGCTTTTCACATTTTAGAATTTGTGCTTGTGTGAAATAAAGTACCTCTATACTTACTCATTGAAAAAACAATGCATTCCAAATCATATTTCACCAGTATACTTTCATTTTGTTTACTCATTTCAGCAGTTGGAGAGCCAGGATTACAACATAAAGAGTAACTAGTAATTAGACCTTTTGTCATTTGTGTTTGTATACGTGGAATATAATCAATTTATTTTATTCTTAATTCAAAGGGACATGAGAGATGGCTTTAGACGAAGAAGTTTCTACTCTTCCCATTATACAAGAGACCGGTCTCCTCATACAAGGGAGCTTCCTTTTTTCCGAGAATCACCTGTAGGCCGAAAGGACTCTCCACACAGCAGATCTGGCTCCAGTGTCAGTAGCAGAAGCTATTCTCCAGACCGAAGCAAGGCGTACTCTTTCCACCAGTCTCAGCATAGAAGTATGTATTTGAAGACTTTTTTTTTTTCTTTCACAGCCTCCAATGATGGGAATGTACTGAGTCAGACTGCCTTATAGATATTGTGGATGGTTTTCTGTGTAATTTTGTAGTTTGAAAATTTCAATTCACAGTACAGATAACTTATTGAAGTTGGAGTCTGCATGATACTTCATCTTCAGATTTGTCAGTCTGTAGGACACCTTTGTGATTGTGTCTGAAAGTTGTACACTCCCATGTTTTCTGGTAAGTCTTGTGCCAGGCCAGCCTCTTCAGCCTTCTTTCCCTAGATAATAACCTTTATGTATCAGATAATTGGATTTACATGAAAAGACCAGTGATCTCTCCTATATATGTATGCTATAGCTTTATAGAATTGGGATCTGCAGCGCATTTAAATTCATTCTTTTCCAACTTGGAACTTGTGCCGGAGTAGATGAGGTGAGGAACATCTGCACATACTCTGGATTCAGTGTTGTCATAGCTATGATTGTGGCTGAGTCTCTTAGTGTATTGGATTAAAAACAAAGCACTCGGCTGGTCCGAAGGTAGTGAGTTATCTTGATTGTTCACAGTCAGTACAGATTGAACTCCTTGTTCTACTCTTTCCCCCTTCTCACTACTGCACTTGACTAGTCTTTAAAAAAAAAAAAAAAAAAATAAATAAAAAAAACCCAGAGCACTCATACAGAGCATTCTCTAGACCTTACTACCTGCCGTGGACTCATTCATAAAACACTTCCTTATTCCTTGTATGTGCAAGGCACTACATTAGATTCAAGAATATCCCTATCTTTAAGGCAGTTGGATGTGTGTGTCTTTATTTTCCACTTTATTGGTGTGTTCATATATATATAAAATGGGACTTCAGTAGGCTTGAAAAGAGTTCACATGCCTCGAAGGTGCTGTCGAGGGGAGAGCCTGACTTATTCTGGAGACAGGAGAATATGTCATGCAAAACTGAACCTTAGTTTAGATTTCTACAAGTACAGAAGTGCTTTCTAAGCAGAAAGAATTCTAAGCCCAGGTGCAAGAAGAACAGTCTAGGATTCCCCCCCCCCCTTCCCTATACACTTCCTTACCATTACTGTACAAGAGTTTTAACCAACAGCCTTTTCTTTTGTGTGATGAGAGGGATGGAGTCCACTGTCGTCATCACATTGACTTCCTGTGTGGCTGTTGCTGACTCTTGTGTTCAGAAAATATTTGACAAGATATAAATGAGTTTATGAGTGATTGTGCTAGAGGGAAGGCTGTCACTTGAAAGATTAAAAAAAAAAAAGGCTTCATACATATTCCTGGGTGCTTCAAAAGTGCCTCAGACCCTTCTGGGTAACCGAAATTGAACTGTGCAGTGTAGTGCTAACAAGCACTTTCTTCTTTCCTTTTATTCCATGTGTTCCCCACCACCCCAAAAAAAGCCTTCAAGAAGATAAACTAAATTCTAATGATTGTTCTCATGTATGAACATGCCCAAATCTAGCCAGACGCCTTTTAAGAATTTTTGTTCCAAATGTGTATGGTTTATGTCCAAATCCATTAATAATGAGAGATAAGTATCCTTAGAAACTGATAATGAAGCTTTTTTCACAAATACAAAGACTGTTTTAATGTGGAAAGTTGATGTTTTTCTTATAGCTTATTGTGAAGGTATGAAAAGTGGTTATTGGTGAGTTGACCTTTTACTTCATTTGTCCTCTAGAGATTTCTGGGGGATCATCTTTCCTTTATTTATCTGCATAGCCAAAGGTATAAAATCTTGAGATGAAATATGAGCCTTGGTGTCATGCTTTCCTTAGCATTACTAGTTCACCATTCCCATTCTTTGAGGTTTGATGCCGCTACTGTGTAGTGTGATAGATGGTATAGCAAAGCAAGTTGGGGTAAACTGAATGAAACAGCCAATGACTGTGCTATTGCTTGCGGTTTATTTTCTTTAGTCTTTTAACTTTGAAAGTCAAGTTCTTAGGTGTGGTGGCACATGCATGTAATCCCAGCACTCGGGAGGCTGAGGCAGGAGCATCCATGTGAGTTCAAGGCCATTTTGGGCCACAAAGTGAGTTCAAGGCCAGCCTGAACTACATAATAAAATGCTGTCTTAAAAATAAAAAAAAGAAGCAGCAGCAGAAGAAGAAAGTTAAGTTTTTTAGTCAAGATTTTAAAAATATGTTCTGATAAAACTCTTACAAGTTGTTTGCATTGATTTCTTAACTACTTAGGCTGTACTAAGGAAATGTTCTCTATATTCCATTCATGTTTTCAGAATACTTCATATATTTGTGCGGCCAGTTTTGCTTTAAATCTGAATGTCACAGATACTGATGGGGTCTTGCTTTGAAGAAGGACTGAGAAATTGCTCTCCAGTTATCAGTAGCTTATACTGGATTAATTAGCAACATGTTACATTTTCATTTTCTGACATAGTTGCAATTTTGGAAAGCTTTAGAGTGGTGTTCTGGTTGTTTGCATGTGCAGTACTGGGAATAGAGCTCAGGGCATTATCTACCTTAGGCAAGTACTCTGCCACTGAGCTCTGCATCCTCAGCCTCTAGCAAGTTTTTAAAAATATCATTAACAGGGTAAAGTAGCAGTTTTCCTATTCCTTAAGTCCTGGTTAAATTCTTTAATTTTTAGTTAATTTTTGATCCTAGTTTTTAGAGTATTTTCACTTTATAGTAACTGGTTGTTTGGCCTTCATACTTGTTGGAGGTTTGGCTATAGTAACTATTAACAGTAATTATTCGTAATTGTTTTATGAGACTGCCTCTCTCTGTGTAGTCCAGGATTGCCTTGAACTCATCATCTTTCTGTCTCAGCCACCTGAGCGCTGGGATTAAAGGCCTGTGCCACCACTCCAATCCTCCTTATAATTCCTGTGCATATTTAACATCCCTTATTTGCTACCTTTCCACCTCAGGTGCCTAGTTTTCATTTTGTGCTTACACATACATATCACAGCACTTCTGCTTTTTCAGACAGGGCCTATGAAACTTTGCATCACTTCATACTATCTTTCTAAATGAAACGTGTTTTTATCTTGTAAGAATTTTAGTTATCCTGGCTGATCTGGGCATGGCTGTGAATACAGCATTTAGTTGTTTGGTTGTCCATTTTGATATGCTAATGCAAGTTGTCCTAGGTAATCTCATTTTTTTATACTTTTAGCATTGAACTTTTATTTGTGATAATAGCATAAAAGTGACACCAGAGTTCATCTTGGCACACTGTTGTTTAAGTTCTTGTGTAAAAAGCTTGCCATATTAGAATCTATTTCACCCACTTTTGTATAGCTCCTTATATATTAAGGCATCTTTTCCTGTAACATGTGGTTAGTATGTCTTAGTGTCAGGTTCATATATAAAGTTATTTCTTCCCCCTTTTTTTGTAACTGTGTATCTACTGGAAGAGTACTGTTACAGTGTTTTTTTTTTTTTTTTTTTCCCCTCAGATTTAAATACATTTGGTTCCCGTTGCTATTCCTTTTATTTGGTATGGTTTTCACATTTTTACTGATTTTCCTTATCTTCCTTGTATGTTGCAACATGTGAATTTAGCTTTTGTTTTCAGAACTATATTTTATTACTGACTCTTCAAATGAGATTGCCGGCAGGTAAAACTTATTTTGTTAGGTAGTTTTAATAAACAGAATGTCCCTTAGCCTGTACATTTTAAGGCACAATTGTTTGTTTATAGTTTGTTTATAATTGTTTGTTTATAGACACTTTTGTAAAGAGATATATGTGTGTACATGCACATATATGTGTACGTATATGAAAAATTTCATGTACTTAATTTTAGTTTCTTCTCTAGAGATAGTAAAGTCTCATTCAAGAATATTCAGCTTATCTGCAAACTAAGTATCCTTGGTGTATTTTGTATTAATTTCAATAATTTGATTGAGTAGCATTCTCCCAAATATAGGATCTGTAGAGATCTGTGTACCTCTACTTTTGAGCTGCTTTGGTTGCTCATGGCCTCCCCTGCAACCTTTGTATTATCTTACTTTATTTCCACTTGTAAATCTCATGAATCCCCTTGTTAACAATTTTCTTGATAATTTTAAATTGGAGATCATTTCTCCCATTGAAACAGTTACATAACATTTGCATTGCATTGTTTTGTAAATCAGTTTTGATGGCAGAGGTGGTGATGGTAGTACTGCTATATCTTTGTTTACCCTAAATGTCTTCTAGAAATTAGTGTCAAATTTACCAGTGATGCTGTTACTGTGACCATGTAATATTTTGGTTGAATTTTTTAAATGCTATTTCTCTAGGATATTTGTACAACTATTATTTTGTCTATTTTTCTACAGCTGTTTGACTATGGGCTTCATATTTCTTATTTCTTGATAGTAGCAGGTCTTTTAAAGGAAAACTAATCATCTGCATCTATTTTAAAAATAAATATTCTAAGTTAACAATGTATAAGAATTAAAAATATTTTGAGTATATCTGGACAATCAGTGTTCATTGTTGAAACCTCATTGTAATAGGAAGTGTGCATGTTTTATGGAGGTGTTGGTTGAAACCCAGTTGAATTTTTGATGAAATCCTAAGAAAGTTATAACGTTTGATTTTGCTGTAGAGCAGACTTTTCTCTATAGATTTAAAGTGGTTATGTAAAATAAACTATCATTGGATTTAAACACTAGGCAATAAGGAAAAAGAAAACATTCTCTTGGTAGCTAAATGTCAGTGTTTCTTAGATTAAAAGCTGTTGAATATACAATCGGTCTAGTTATTACTGTAAAATTATAAAATAGGGTTTCCCTATGTGCTCAGGCTGTGAACTTAAGCTCTTTCTTTGAGTACTGGAATCACAGGTTTGTACCACACAGTCAACTTGTGTACAATCTCTGTATACACAAAAACATACTAAACATATATATTTGTCAAACAAGTCAGATCTGCTCTATACCCTTTTTCATTTATGATTTATTAAGAGAGATAGGTATGTAATTAAACAGGCAGAAGCATTTTAGGTGCTAAAATTCCAAGAGCTTCTTGCCAGTGCTTGGCCTAGTAACAGCGAAGTAACAGATTCAACCAACAAATGCATATCCGAAGCTCTCTTATGAGTACAGAACTTCCCAAGCAATATTATAGAATCTAGTTCATAAAGACACAAAGTTTAAGGAAAGGGGTGAATAGAGAGGATAGATAGCTCTCTATTGTCTAATTATGAACAGGGCTAAAATGGTGGCACACGCCTTTAATTCCAGCATTCAGGAGGCTGAGACAGGAAAATGATGAGTTCCAAGCCATCCTGGACTACATAGCAAGAGGCTGTCTCAAAAAATAAATGGAACTACAAAAAAAAAAAAAAGGAGTAGGGGGAAGTAGAAAGGTCATTACCTACCCATGGGCCCTTAGTTCACAGCTACTTTTAGAGGGTCAGAAGCCCTCGCACTCCTTGGAACTTGTCATAACTGGCTTGACTTCTTGGTACCTCTTTGTGTTCAGTATTTTTCTGTTTCAGTTGTCCCTGACCTACTTTTCAATACCTTCTCTTGGGGGTTGGCAGCTAATTAGCAAGGAGTGTCTTATTCATGGTTGTCTTGGACTTAGTGAGGGGTCATGTGGATGTCTCTTGAAGTCAGTAATTTTATGATGAATACAGTGAGTCAACAGTGGATAATATAGTGACCCTACAATGAGTACACACACACGTGTGTGTGTGTGTGTGTGTGTGTGTGTGTGTGTGTGGATAATATAGTGACCCTACAATGAGTACACACATATGTGTGTGTGTGTGTGTGTGTGTGTAATATAGTGACCCTACAATGAGTACACATATGTGTGTGTGTGTGTGTAATATAGTGACCCTACAATGAGTACACATATGTGTGTGTGTGTGTGTGTAATATAGTGACCCTACAATGAGTACACATATATGTATGTTGTGTGTGTGTTTTAGTGCATAGAAGTTGTCCCCAAAGTTAGGCCCCCCTTCTGCTTTCATGCTTATATCTTGTATATGGAGAAGGGTGGCTGTTTCAGGCTTTGTCCACTTGGCTTTCTCTGTGCTCTGCCTGTCAGCTATTTCTGCCTCTTTTGAGCTACAGTGACATGGGTCGATATTGGTGTTTTTCCTTATCAGTTTTTTCACTCTTTTTGGACCTCCATCCTTGACCTGTTTCTCAGGGGAATTTGTCCTTTAAGGAATTTTAAATCCTAGTCAGGATCGGCCAGAAGACCTAATGATGCTGCAATGCTGTTGTATTGTGTACAGACCCATGCCCCTATAAATCCTTAGAGTTTGGTGATAGATTTTTGGGTATCTGAATAATGGAAGTTTTAAAATGGTAATCCTTAAGGCCATGGATGTAGGAATTTGATAGCATTCTTGTTTGAGAATGTTAGAATTGATAGTATGTTCTTTTGATAGCAAGCATTCATTCATAATGTATATGAATTATTAAATGTTGTGTACATGTTTTAAGAGTGAGCCAGCAGACTGCTCACTGGTGCAGTTGCTGGGATTCCTGGTCAGTAGACCTTTACTTCAGCTTGCTACATCCTTGACTCCCAAGAGATATACCTAGTTTATGGGGTAGCAGAGGTGGTGAGGAGCTTTCTTTATTCTCTGCCTGTATGGTTTCTGGTACTTCTGGGTGTCTTTGACACAAGAACATTCTTAATGTTCAAACTAGTTTTGTGCACCATCAACTGAGCGGCTTCCTGAGCCCTGTTTAAATTTTACTTTGAGACAACTTCTTAGTAAGTAGCTCAATTTGGGCATGAACTTGCCTTCTACTTTAGTCTCCTCAGTAGGTGGGATTACAGATGTTTGCCACCACATTGTTGTTGATACTATGTTCAAAGAACCTGTAAATCTCTAAGAAATAATTTTTTTCTTAAGCAGAACCTCCAAATTCCAATGTCTTTGTGTCTGTGCGCCCCAAAAAGAAACCATTTACTCAGCATTTGTATAATTTGGGACATCGTTTTTTCATACTCATTTCTATTTCAAAACTTCAGTTGTTAAAGGAGGAATTTATGCTGTGAAGTTTGTTTCTTTTGAACTCAAAGTATTTATCTGTATTTACCACATGCTGTTCTGAGAATCAAGTGCTCTAACTTCATTATCTCTAGTGATTTTTTTTTTGTTTTTTTCTGTGTATCCATTGTTTCTTTATGAGTTACCAAATAATTAATAGCACTTGATTGAAGAATACTGGTTAGATTTATTCTTTAAGCAGGAAAAATTATCTGGAAAGAATTTGAAATAGTATTATATTTATATTCAGCTACTGTATTCAAAGAGACATCTATTAAAAGTTTTAAAACACTTCTTGAATTTTTTTGAACAATAAATTGCTTTTCTAGCTTTTGATTTTACCTCAGTGGTAAAACATTTGTACTGGTGTGTGGAACCAGTTCTTTCACTTACAATGGGGCTCCATTCTTACAAGCCCCATCACAATTTGCAAATACTGTTATGTTAAACAGTGCCTAACCTACTTCATCTCCATAGCTTTGTAACACAGAAAGCTGCAGCTTAACCTTGAGATGGGTGTGGAAGGCTGAGAACTGTGGCTTGCTGTCACTGGTCAGCACTGAATGTATCCTATAGTATAATGCCAGCCCCAGAAAAGATCAAATTTCAGATTTGGAAGTATAGTGTCTTAGTTACTTTTCTTAGGTCTAAAATACCAGACACTGAAGGTTAAAGGAAGAAAAGAATTTAGAGGTTTCAGTTTATAGTTGGCTGGCTCTAAGACACAGTGCATGGCAGAGAAATGTTGCAGAGAAGAAACAGTTCATGGTGGGCAGAAGACTAGAAAGCAGTGAAGTAACAAGCAACAAGTGATGGCAGCAGCCCTCTTTCTGCCTCTTATACTCTGTATGCCCTTAGATGTAGCATTCATACCCAGGGAGGGCTTTCCCATTACCCACACCCAGACCGAAGCCAAGTGAATCAGTGGACTAATTTAGTCACTATACATCCTTATTCCCAGCATCACACACTGAATCCTGGCTTCACACACTCTAGATCACACCTCCAAAAAGCTCTACCTGTGACTGAATGAAGTTTGAGGGCAAGGGGGACTTAGACACAAGCCATAGCATACAGTTTTCACTGAATGCATAAATGTTAGTCTACTGTTGTAAAGTTGGAAAATCATAAGTTAATCATAAGTCAGAAAGTACTAGATATCCTTTGGCTTTTTTTCTTATTTTTTAACTTTACAGATATAAACTCTGATTTCCTTAGTGCTACTCTCAGAATTTTTTCTTCTTGGTTTCATTCCTTTGTCCTAATTTAACACTCATTTTCGTCACAAAATCACAGGAAAGTTAAAATGTATTGAGCCTTTTTACTTCAGTGTCAAGTAGAAAGTTAGTGTTTGCTTACTAAGGTCATGTATGAGGTGATTGAGGTAACAATGAAATAAGTGAGGAGTAGCATTCTAACATACAGAATGGTAAGTGAAAAAGACAGATATGAGAGACATTTATATTCATGGTGTTGAATGGAGTAAAAAGTATTGAGGTTAGAAGTACTCACATTTTGGGAACAGTAACCTACTAAAGAGAGAACGATACAGAGGACTAGCACAAAAATAGAAAGATTGTGGAGTCTGAAATACGTTATAGACGTGGTCCTGAGCCTATGGCATTATCAGGAAGTGGCAGAGTCTTGGAGAGGTAGGACTTGGTTGGAGAATTTGGGTTGTTGGAGCACGTCCTTGAAGGAGATACTGGGACTGCATGTCTTTCTTTACTGCCATGTGCTGTATTGTTACCTCGGTTACATGCCTTCTTCTTCTTTGTTTACTGTGTTACTACAGGCCCCAAACAGTGGGCAACGATCCTGACTGGAACCTCCAGAATTGTGAGCCAAGATAATCCTTTGGTCCTTATAATTTATCTGTCCAGTGATGGACAGATAATACAGACATAAAAATCAAACACCAAAATATTTAGAAAATCTCATTATATGTCACTAAAATCCTATAGTAGATGACAAGAGTGAGACAGTTGGTTTCATTTTAGTGTTTGTGGACCACTGAAAACTGGATAAGTTTAAGCACAGTGCAATTGTTGGGGAAAAAAAAAACAAAACCCAGAGTTTAGTGGAGTGAAACGAACTACTTAAATAATTGTTCCAGATTCTTTAATTCTGCTGAGTGGTTTTTTGCTTGTCTGTTAGGAAATTAGTCTAACCACTCAAGACAACATGAATGAGAACCTATAATAAGTGTGTTAATAACTTAAGTGTCTCTGAAATTTGGAAACGGAACTAATAGACACATAACCAGTGGTGTGTTAGTAAACGGATGTGTTGCATTTGCTGATGTCATTCATAAGGGTTCATTTTGTACCATCAACACAAAGTGAACACAGAGTTTGGAAGAGGTGGATGCAGTCCACTCTTAAGCTGATAAGAAATGATGAGACATACAGTGGCACATCTTGAAATATCCCTAGTCTCATGTTTTGGCCTGATTTGAAAAAGAATTTGAGGTAGCTTAATGAAGTAAACACTTAATAAAATAGGATTAAATAAATGGATGGTTTTCTGTAAAAAGGATTAAGAATAGAAAAACAAATTGAGAATAAAGTTAATAATACATGAAACAAATGCCTGTCACACTTCTGCACAGCTGGAATACATGAACTAAGAGTTTGGCCATATCAAACAGAAAGGAACAGCAGTGTTCATCAGCATCAGTGCAAATCAGCTGCTCAGGAGAAGCAAAAACTTGTCCAGTGCCAGATGAAAGAACATTGTATCCACAACAAAATTTCTGCAAAAGTAGGATGGCAATATTTGCATTATATTTGACACCTGTCTCTAGGGAAGTCGCTTTACAATACCAAAAGAATTCAGAAAACAAAATTTTTTTCTGGAAAAAACAGTAGATTGGCAATTTGGGATAGACAATAAAAAAACTTGGATGAAATATTTTGACATTTGATCTCATTAAGAAATATTAGGGTACCATGACTAATAATGTTTAGGCCTTTTCACCTTCTTTGGTATTGGAGATTGAAACTAAGGCCTGTGTAACCAGCTACATTCCAGCCTTTCTTATTTTGTCATTTTGAGACAAGGTCTCAGTAATTCTCCAAGCAAGATTCAAACTTGGGATTTTCCTGAGTGCTGGGTTGATAGAGGTGCACCCTCATGTCCAGAGGCAGTTTGTTGAGACCAATCAAAACGTGTATTTGAAAACTTTCCCAGTGTTCTTTTTGATTTCTAGTAGATTCATCCCTCTTTTTTCTCTTTCTCCTTCTATCCCTCCTTTTTATTTTTTTAGGCTAGTTTCTGCTACGATGCCCAGGCTGACCTTGAACTTGCAGTTCATTTGCTTCTGCCCCTGAGTAGGTTGGGATTACAGGTGTATGTCACTGCACCCTGCCTTGTTTCAAGTTTGACTCAGACTGGGTGTGGATGTGGGTGTTTCCTTATCAGTTCTTCGAATGCAAACTTTATAGAGGCTATTATACTAGGTATATACAGTGATGAACAAAATATGCTTTGTCCTTTGTTCTTTTCTCATTTCTTTTATGTCCATGCCATCCTTAACTGACCTTTGTAGGAAGTTTGCAGATTTTCCGTTAACTCTCTAATGTTTTGATAATTGTAACTCTGAAATAAACAGAAGGCAAATAAACAAGAGAAAAGACATCATAATTTATTGCTGGGCCTGGTGGGGCACTTCTATAATCTCATCTCTTGGGAGTTTGAGGGAGGAGAATTGTAAGTTTGAGACCAGCCTGGGCTACAAGTCGAACCCAAGGCCAGCTTGAACTGCATAGGGAGACCTTGTCTTAAAAAGATCTCAAAAAAAAAAAAAAAAAAAAAAACTGAGTGAGTGTGTATTTTACATTTGTCCACATGGGAGTTTCACAGAATATGAGGCTCACAGAAGGGCCAAAGGATTGGATTTTATGTTGCATTGGAATAGAAGCTGGAGCCTCTGGCACAGAGGCGTCAGTCATCTGTGGGAGGGTGATGGAAGTATTCATAGCAAATAAATGATTTTCTTGTTATGTAAGCAAAGCCTCTTGTAATCTCAGTTGCTCTTGTAAGAGTAGCTGATAAGCTGTAACAGTGTCTGTCTGGTGGGGATGCCGAATCTCTAGTTGCTTTTCTTGTGATATGGTCTTTGGTGAATCCATTTTCAAGCACAGTAAGGTGACTTCAAAGAATGCCTCTTGTTGGAGGCATTTATTAATATAGATAGACGTTTGCCTTTTATTAATATAGATAAACATGAATTTCTTTTTACAAAAGCACACTTTGCAGAATTGTTTCTCTATTTGTTGTTTCTCTGAATAGTCATCTCAGTAAATGAAAGAAGTATACATACTTTTGGGTGCGGTATTTGGTCTTTTGCACATCAAGCAGAAATTTCTCCTATTCTGTTGTGATTCACCTTCATTGCTGTTTGCTTGGGTAGCCTGTTGCCATGCAGGGACACTGGAGATGAACAGAATGAATAAATCAGAGTCCAAGATTGCAAGAATGCTGAGAGACCAGAGTGACTGCTCCAAAGAATAAAAAGCAGCCCCATAACTAGGCCACCTCAGCTTTTATCCAGAATACCAGAAAGTGAGAAGAAAAAGACATTAAAATGATCACTCAAGGGACTTTGGGCACGGGGATGTGACAAATTAGAGGCATTCATCAGAATGAGATAGAAGAGCACTGAAGTCTGATTCTGCTTAACTAAACTGATCAAGTTAACTGATATTTCCATCCTGTACTGTTTTGAGCACATGCATTCTTTCTGCTCTGTCACCCTAAGTGGAACTGCTCTCCACGTCCGGCATGTGTGTTTCCCTTGCGTAGCAGGGTGCTGTAGAGAAGCGCAGCAGAAGCAGCTTGGGGTCTTAGGAAAGCTGCCCAGTTAGCAGTGCGCCCACAGAGCTCAGTTTACAGGTCACCAACAAGTGCTCAGAAATCCCTCTTCATTGCTTCAGGGTTTTTACCTCACTTGTGCTGGGCACAGAGGTCCTGCTGTTAATTCCTCCCTGCCCACCTTTCCCTAGAGCCTGCGCGTGCCAGTGCCTCCTACAAACGGCAGGATGAAGGAAAGCCAGAAAGAGGTGAGTTTTGAGTTAGATTTTGATTTGGGATTTTTGAAGGGGTGGGAGGCTTGAATTGGTAAGAGGGCACAGAAGTGGGAAAATTACGTAGCTATTCCATTAGTCTGTTGCCAAGAGAGTTGGGTAAGCAGTACAGCAATAGATGCAGGTACTACGATTTGGATTTTGTTATCTGGGCTAACCTAACCATTCATGGTCAGGAATAGTCATTCTACAGGAGGCTGAGATCTATAGGAAAAAATAGATGCTAAGCAGATAGCATCAAGGAATTTGTAATCCTTTTTCTGAACTGTTTCTACTGCCACCTTTATCATTTTTTTCTTGGTCATTTGCTTCTCGCCTAGACTGCCCATTCATACAGGTATAATTGAATGTATAATAAATTGCTTGCCCTGCCTTTCTCTGTTCTTTACTTTTGCACACTGAGATTTGTTGATAACCTGCTCAGATAAGCCTTTGAGTACGTGAAATGAGGTCCTGAGATTACATTTGGGGAACACGCATAGCATAGCTGTTGAACTGATGTCTTGTTAGTAAAAATGAAGCAAGAGATTAATAGCTACAGTACTTGGGACAGAATTCCTCCCAAATGTCTAGCAGATGTAAGCTAAAATTGAACCTGCAGTTATATCTGTAGTTATCATAGTCTGCTGTGCTGATTAGTCCAGCACTTTGTCTTCCTTTAGGGACTAAAGTGATCAAGTTAACTGATGTTGTTATCGTATTCTGTTTTGAGCATGTACATTAGTATTTAAGTAGGATGAGGAGGCAATCATTGCATCCTAATAGTAGAAAAATAGGGTTTATCTTTTTATTTCATTTTAAGTGCTTATACTTGACTTGAAGGTTATGACTTGAAATTGAATGAACTGTTACTTGTTCATCTAGGTACTTTGATTGTCATGTGACTATGGTTGTCACAATACAATGTTGAATTTGCCATGTGCAATGGAAATGCAATTAGAAATGACTAAATTGTTTTGGCCTTTTAGGGATGTACTGATGGTTCTAATCACATTTCTTTTGCTTTTTAAAATCTACAGGAAGCTTTAAACTGCTTGATGTAAAAGCCTCTTGTAGTTCTAGGATTTTGGTACCATAAAATTTTAGGTTATGTCTTTGACCCAGCCTCTAGCAGGGATTTGTTTGAGGCTGGATGATTCATGGTGGAGGGATATCCCCCATAACAGAGATGTTTAACAGCATCCCCGGCCAATGACTCTCTCACTTGTAACCATTGTAGTTAGCATCACACATGGTCCAGTGTTTGTGGCTGGGAGGAATGAAGCTCCCTGCTTGAGAGTCACTGATGCAGAGAAAGCTTTTCAGTCTTCAGGACCTAAGAGATATTACTCACCAGTGCACTGGGTGGCTGGAAACCTTTTAGTCTTTAGGTGCTTGCTTAGCTATCTTGGCTAAGACAAGGAAGAGCTGACTGAAGCTGGCTTTGCTTCAGTTTCAAGGTGTTTGTCTCTGCTTTTGCTCTTGACTGCTGTCCAGCCTTAACCCACTCTCTGGTCTTGACTGGCATCTGTATGACTTGAAACTTGCCACTTTCTGTTCTGTTTCTGTCTCTCTCTAGTTTTCCGACAATCATTTAATGAAGTGTTTTTCTCTCAGTAACAGGCTCAGCATTACTAATTTTTAAGATTCTATTAAGCTAAAGCTATTTCTTAAATATGGTATGTATACATAGTTATATATATACATGGGCATAGTAGTGCATGCTTGGGAGGCTGAGCCAGGAGGATCACCCTGAGTTCAAGGCCAGCCTGAACTGTGTAGTGAGACCTTGTCTCACACAAAAACAAAAAATGTATACATTTAGCACATGCAAGTAATCTTTTAAGATGAAGGTTGGTAACTATTTCAGTGATTTATTTTAAACAAATTAACAAGTAGTTGGAGACTCATTCATGATGGGCACTGGACTAATGCTCTAACTGTAGTCTTTTTACTTTTTTTTTCAATTGTATAAGCATTTCAGGAATATGTGCTAAGTGTCCTATATACAGTTCTCCTTGAGCTGTCTCTTAGTTAGCTCTGTTTATAAACAGCACAGTTAACTGAAATATCTAGGCATGTGTTCATATTGTGAGATACTGAAACTGGCGTTTAGCAGTAGAGAAGATGGCGCATTTATATTCAGACGTGTCTCCTTTCCCAGTATGTTCTGTGTCATCCTGTTTTTTAACTTGCCCTTGGTGTGGCCTACACTACTGTACATAATATCATTTGAGGTGACTTCTAATTTTTGATGTCACCTCTAAAACAAGTAGTTTTAATTAATTAAATAATGTAATTCAGAGTTTCAGTACTAACGTGATTATACAAGTCCACTCATGAATTGAGTTACTGAATCACTTAATTGAAAACAAATGAGCTAGGAAATGACATCTTGTACTTTCTTAAATAGGTAAAGAGCGACCTGTCCCATCTATGAAAACATCAAGAGATACCTCACCTTCAAGTTCTCCAGCAGGTCCTTCATCAAAGGTTTGTTAATTTTCTAAAATCCTAGTTTAAAGAATTACAAAGTAAGATGCTTGTTTAGGACAAAAGCTTTCATTATTTATGTTATACCATTGGGCTAGTTGCTGCATTTAAAAACTTAAATTTTAAGTAACCACTACTTGACAACAGCTACCAATGCAAGTGTCTTCGTTACTTTTCTTCTTGCTGAGACCAAATACCTGACACCCAATGTTGAAGAAGGAATGGTTTATTTAGCTCACAGATCGTAGAAATTTCAATCCATAAACAACTGGCTATAAGACAGGTGGCACAGCAGAGGGGAATCACAGGAGAAACAGTTCATGGTGGGCAAAAGGTAGCAAAGATACAGGGTGGACTGCTGGTCTTTTTGTTCTTTATTTCTTATCCAGACTACCTTACGGCTGCTGGCACTCATACCCTTAATCCTTAATGCCTTGGAGCCTAGCATTACACCATGAATCAGTCTCAATGTCACACAAGCTAGATCTAGCACCTCTGAAAAAGCCCCACATATGACTGCATGTGGCTTTGGAGGGACATCTAGACACAAGCTGTAAGAGCAAGTGAGAAGTTTTCTCATAGAAGTGTTTTGCGTAGCTTATGCTACAATAGTATTACTACCGCAGCCCTACTTCATCTTGACCATGACCAGTAAGTATTTCGGTGGGAACATGCGTTAGATTTTTTTGCAGTTATTGGTTGGGGCATAGGCAAGAAACTTAAAGTGTGACTATTTGGCTCTGGATAGTATATGCTTTCCTTTTGTTGATACAGAAATCTTTTGACACGGGCTACGTATAAACTTTCATTCTATAGCACATTGAAGTCTCAGACATGTCCATATTTTACTTGTATTCTCATGTACTTCTTTTTGTTCCTTCATTTTCATTCCTCCTTCTCTTCCACTATGAGGATTGAACCCAGGAGCATTCTACCATGAGGCCATGACCCTAGACTTTTTTTTTTTTATTTTGAAACAGCATGTTGCTAAATTGGCACAGCTGCCTTTGAACAGCCTCCCACACATTTGGGGTGACGTGTGCACCACTGAGTCCAGCATTATTTTTCTTCTGTGATACTTTGACTTATTAGCCAGCATGGATAACAACTAGATCAGAATATTTGGAGGCAGCTGGTTCTTTTCTTCAGAGGGGAAAAATATTTCTTTGTGACAATTTAATATTATTGGGACATTCTCAGACATCTGAGGGATCTAGAATGCCAGGTTGTTCTTTTCTTTTTGTTTTGAGTCAGAGACTAGGCTAGCTGTGAACTTTGTTTTTAAACTGGGGAAGGAACCCAAGAGTGTTCCACTACAGACCTCATTTGCATCCCTTTCTTTTGCTTAGATAAGGTCTTGTTAAGTTGCTAAGGCTGGCCTTAAATTTACAGTCCTCCTGCCTCAGCCTCCTCAATAGGTGAGATGATAGGTGTATGTCATCACACTTTGGATTTTTAACGTTCTGTATGGGAAGGGCTGGAAATGAGCTGTGTAGGCTTCCTCAGTGGCAGGAATAAGGGAAGTTTCATACTTTCTGTTTGCCTTGCAAAGGTTTTACAAATTTAGTGCATAACATCAAGGAGACGACTAGATGCCTGAAGTTTACATAATACCTTCAAGTGCATAAAAGAATAGGGGCTTGAGACTCCTGAGGCATGAGATAGCCTCACGAGCCTTGGGAAGTTCGGGGGGGGGGGGGGGAACTCTGGAATCAAAACCTACATGATTGTGCAGGTAGAATTTCCCAGGTCGCTGCCGTAGTTCAACTAGCTGTGGCCTGTATGTGTGAACCAGGTCTCAGGCCTCAACCTCTGCCCACTGCGAAGTCTTTCCTCGGCAGATGCAGAGATCTCAGAGAACAGCTTCTGCCTGTACTTCTTGCTTAATGTCCCCTGTGGCTGTGGCTGTACATTTTTTTTTTTTTTATGAAGGATAGCCTCACCAAGCCATTCCTTTGTGTGCAGTTCCTCTGAATAACTCAGAATATTTTAAAGAAGTGTATTTGGGGGTGGGATATTTTACTCTCCCTCATCTCCATGTGGATCGATCGCTATGACTGTACTAGTGGCCAGTGTGAGGAAGTTTCACTGCCCTTCCCATCTGTGTACATTACCAAGTTTGGCTAGAGGAATTACTGTTTCTGTTTCTGGGGTTATAAGTTAAGGTAAAGCCAGAGATACAACTTGGCAGCACAGATGCCTGCCTGCAAGTGTAGGGTCCTAAGTTTGATTTCCTGTACAAAAAAAATAAGGTACCAATTGTACTCTAGTCATCTTCATGAAATTCTGTTTAATGAAAATGCTTCTTTTGTTTGCTTCTTTTGTTTGTTTCAATGACATGCTCCACAAAACAGGGATTTTTACTCGATTGTCTTCCAGGAGACAGAGGTATATTTGGAATTAGTGATACGAGGTGAGAAGGGCATAGGTGATGAAAATTATTCCACGGAAACAATGGAATTAGGGACTTCATGTAAGGACCTTAAGAGTAGAGTTTTTCTGATTCATTAACTGTCACATCTGGAATTTTCTGTTGTGTTAATTAAGAATGGACCTTAAGGAAATTTTGTTACTTGTTTCATTGAACATAATTGAAGTTAGCAAGTTGAAATCAGTGTCTTTCATGTTCTGTATACAGTTAGTATGAGCTGTCAGTCTCTGCTTTATGCTTTAAATGAATTCCTGAGGTTTTGTGGAAATGAAATTGGGTCACAGCTAGTATATGTGTCCAAGAGAATTACTGCTTAAACAGTTCTTCTGTTGAGCATTTTTGAAGGGGTGGGAGGCAGAAAGGTACTGATTTGTACCATCAGTTTGAAGGCTTTAGTGGTTTGGATTGTGCATAGGGTGTGCTGGTTGGTGTATCTGAAGTGTAAACAACCTTGAGAGATGTAACAGAAATGCTCTTGCTTTTTGCCAGGCATTAGATAAACCCAGCAGGCTGACTGAAAAGGAGCTTGCTGAGGCTGCAAGCAAGTGGGCTGCGGAAAAGCTCGAGAAGTCTGAGGAGACTAATGTGCCTGGGATTTCTGAGTTCCAGGTATAGTATCACGGGTCCTGTATATTTGACACTGCCAGCTTTCGTGTGGATGTTAACTTACAGGTGGAAATTTCAGTACCTCAAAATACTTTTGAAAGAAGGCATATGTGCTTACGGTTTCGTGAATTATTAAAATTTACCACTCAGGGGCTGGTGATTTAGCTCAGCGGCACAAGCACCTGCCTTGCAAGCAGGTGGTTGTGAGTTCAATCCCTGGTACTGATAAAAATGAAGAAGACAAAAAAAAAAAATTGCCACAGAGTAATATTCTTGATTTGGGGGCTCATGGAAAACTGTTTATGAATTGTATTAAAATATTCAAAAGTGAATTGAAAACCCTCTGTATAATCTATAATATCTTAAAGTCAAATAGGGAAATTTCAAGAGCTGAGTTTTTAGATACAGAATTTAATGTTAAAAGAATTAGTTTTGATATGATAGGCACAGATAAGCTTCACATTTTGATGTGACAGAGAATATTTCAAAGAGAATTCTGGCTTTTTGATAGACTTTGGGAAAGTTCTATGGAAAGTTTTTTGAATGAAAAAAATAAATTTGCCGGGCTGGGGATTTAGCTCAGCGGCATAAGCACCTGCCTTGCAAGCAAGCGGTTGTGAGTTCAATCCCCAGTACCGATTAAAAAAAAAAAAAAAAAAAAAAAAATTGAAATGTGTTTACCTTCATCTTCATATAAAAAGATCCTTTCCAGCGTAACTTATTACACTGCACATAAAAAATAGAATCCCTGTGAAAACGGACTCAGAACCTTGGAAAAGAAAAAATGTCGATTTGTCATTTAGACAGCAATTGATCTCAAATAGCTCAGTGTTTCTTTGTCATTTTAGCTCCAGTAATTGATTTTTTGCATATTCTTTCAGGAAATGTATGGAAAGTATCAAAATCCATCTTTGGTCAATCCTTTTCTATCACTTTAAAAAACATGAATAGTACAGTAATATAATTAGTGAGGTAATTTAAAATAAAAGTATTTTTACTGTTTTAAGTTAGAATAAAAGAATTTGAATAGTGTTTTTCAGTTTTTTTGTTTTTTGTGGAAGTGCTGGGGATGGAACCCCCAGGGCCTTGAACTTGTTAGGCAAGTGGTCTACCACCGAGCCACACTCCCGGCCCTAGGATAGTTGTTTTTATATTAGTAAAAAACCAAATAGAGTAGATATGTGTGCTTTAAAATTGCTGTTTGGGGCTCAGATTCATTTCTTGTTTGTTTATTAATAAAATGGATTTAAACAAGCCCAATTAAGGCTTAACTTCCAAATATTAATAGCACATTCATCTTTTCTATGTTCACATCATTTTTTTTTTCAGAATTTCTTATAAAACTTTACTGTGTTTGTTTCTCAGATTTTAAGTGTTAATATTTTCTCATTGTTTGAGTAGATTTTGAGCCTGAATAGTCAATGACATTGGGAAACTTTTTCTTAAAGTTTGTTTTCTTTAAAATTTGTCCAGAATTTGCTTGTTTAGGCATTAATGTGAAATAAGGACACATACTGTGTATTGTGTAGAGTCACTTTTATAAGTTGCAAGAAACTGAATGCTTGGATTTCTTGCTTATTTTTTGTTGCTGTCATCATTATAGTTTTAAGCAGTTTCCATGAGAGACCCTGGAATTGTTAAAGTACAGTGCAAGTAAAGATGATTTGGGTCAATATTTGATCTTACTGTAGTTAGTTCATTTCTCTGTTATTTTGATCTTGTTAACTCTAACAGAACATTTCTGAAAGGTTTTGACAGCCTAGTAAATTCTGTAGAGTATTAATAGTGTTAGAGGGAGAAAAAGATTGTATAAGCCAGTATGTTTGAGAAATGCTGTTTGTAAAAGAGGTAAATTAGTGTATTTAAAAGAAGGTTGGTTTTGATATGTCAGCATTATACAGAGGTTTTAGTATGTTAATACACTCATTTGTTGGCTTTGAAAGGCTGAATCATGGAGTTTGCATATTTACAAACTTTTAAGTATAGATTTTTTAAAAAAGACAGCTTATATTGTGGAATAGTGTTTTTAGGCACACATTTTCAGAGAGCAATAGTGTGCTGGCTTTGTATTCATTCTACATCTGCTTGGGTCAAACTGTCAAGGAGAGTTCAGTCACGTTTTATATAAATACAATTTACCAACCCTAAATTGCTAGGATGGCTTTGTACTCTCTAACTGAAAGGCAAATTATTTGCAACCCAGTTGAACAGATTTGTTAGCTTTTTATCAACTACTTCTTTTTGACTTAGAAAAACTTGATTACTCTAATATGCTCTCGGAGCTCTCCAGTTTACATCTTTTATAGGCAGGATTGTTTTCCATACTTACGTGCTGCTTTACCATGATACTGGAAACTGAACAGTTTATAAAGAACATAGTTACTTCTTATGGTTCTGGTTGCTAAAATATATTGAGGTTAAAATTTATTTTCTTTAATGATGCTCATGCCTTTGATTTAAATCTGTTAAATTTTTTAGGTTTCTTTTTTTTTTTTTTTTTTTTTTGTACCAGAAATCAAACTCCAGACCTTGTGCTTGCTAGAGAGAGAGGTGCTTGTACCTCTGAGCAATGTCTCTGAGCATATCCCTGGCCCAAATCCCTAAAATTTTGAACTTCAGACTTGTGAAGAGTAGTTTTTTAGTAGCTAATATGTATGTATCAAAAATGCAAATAGTGTTTGTGAGAGACATATCTGGAGGAGTGAATTATTAAAGTGATGAGGGGGCTTGTGTGCAAAAGCATGAGTGATCTGGAATATATGCTTAAAGATTAGGGAAGCATTATAGGTTTGGCCTTTGTCCTTCCTCCTGCCTAATAATTTGCATAGATCATCCTAATAAATGTCATGAAGAAGACCTCTTTGTTCCTTGACAACCAGGCTGCTTTCCTTCCTGTATTTCCCTGCAAGAAAAGTCAAGAGAGTTCTCAGTTCAGCATTGCTCTTTTGAGACTCCTACACTCTGGGTGCTCTTGGAACAGTCCCTGTGGCCCTCTTGATGTTTGAATGATGTGTCAGCTCCAAGCAATCTTTTCATCCTCTATACTGCCACGGTCGCACATGGACAAGTGAAGCCCTTTGTGAGGTGGAAATGGCAAGGTAACCTGCTGCTGCAGGTCAGCGTGGAGGACCAGTCTTCCAAAGCCTGGAAAAGGAACAAGGTCCAAATTTGTGTAACATAAGAGGACATAGACAGCAGCAGAACAACCTGACACATTTACGGCAAGATCAAATGTTAGGTTATTAGCCCAGAGGTCTTCTAACAGTCCCATTGCCAATGAGGACGGGCTGTGTGCTTGTTTTTCTTTTTGATCCTTCATTTTTTTCTTCTGCTTCATACCATATGGGTCAAACTTTATCCAAAAAGGAAAAACAATTTAAGCAGGCTTTATAGTGTCTCTTCAAGACACCTGGATGTAAGGTTTCTTAGCTCCAACTATTAAACTCCTAATAGTTATTCACCTACATTTTCCTTGGTTTCTGCTGCAAAATAGCTTGAGGAATTGTGGGTTAAAACTTTTGATGGTCATTAGGTCCCATGAAAGTTGCATTCCTTGGTACTTAGCAACTTAGCAGGGTCCACATTGTCTCTTCAAATATAGGAATCTTCACTTAAAAAGCCACTTGTCACCCCCTCAGCTCCCCATAGAGAATCCTCTTTCAATGTCCTTCTCTTCCTCCAGCAAAACTCCTGGCCTGAGAATTTGAGTCCTCCATGGAGAAATACTTGAAAGAAGCTGGCATGAAAGATGGAGAAATGCATCCTTATCTTGTTCTTAGAAGAGGTCAAGGACCTCTTTGTGATAGCCTCCCTTATGCAGTGCTTAAATTATTTAGAAAAAGAATACCAACATAGGTCTGCAAGCCCATTTACAAAAGTCATTGTAGAGTCATCAGGACATGGTTGTGAGATGGCACCGTGGGACTGGAGGGCCCTAATGAAAATAGTGCTGACTGCTGCTTAGATCAGTGTATGGCTTGCAGAATATCGGGAAGCCACTACTGGTCAGTCCCCAGATCATGTGAACACAAATTCCTGTGGGAATGGACATACTTATGGGAGAAGATCCCCGTGCCACTCCAAAGGTATAGTCCTCGATGACTGGCCACTTTTATTCAAGCTTCTTGTGTTGCCCTTAAGGCATAGACACAAATCCCAGAAACCAAGGCCCCTCAAGTTTCCTTTGCCACCATTAGATAGGACCCTAAAAAAGCTTACATAGATTTCATAAATTGTTTACAAAACTCAATTTTATGATAGGTGGAAAGCTGTTTTAGCACTTCAGTTAGCACATGCAAGTACTAACACTGATTGTCATAGAGTTTTAGCACCCCTTAAAGGAAAAACTGAAGTATTGCTATAACAATTAAAGCTTACCAAATGTAGAAACTGTTAGGTCTGAGAAAGGGGAGGAAGCGGGGGAAGGAGGACTGGAAGGAAGGAGTGGAGTGGAGTGGATGGCCGTGGCTGCAAAGATAAGAAATATAAAATATAAGTAACCTTTATTTCGGGAATGTCTCCACCCCGGGGCCGACGGTCTCTCTCTGGAACACACACACTCTAACATGTGGAGTGAGGCCCATAAGTAGCCTCTGTCTGGGGTGGACCCCAAGGGGCATTAGGGATGCACAGGTAGCCCATTGGCACACATTTGGCGCCAGAGGCAGGTTCTTAGGGATGGGGATATAGGGTTACAGGTAAATCTCTAAGGGGCGGGGGAGGCAGGAGTTCCTTAACTTGGCTGAGGCTTCTCCTGGTTAAAGTGTCTGGTCTGGGCCAGCAACTCTTTCATATCCCGTCTTATGATTATTAGGAAAAGGGGCAAAGATTTCTCTCTGTAACTACTTCCTGCTGGCTGAGGGCGCTGTATTGGGGATTAGGGGAGTCGATGGGATGAAGGTTGATGCCCAGGTAGTCACTGATGTTAGGTGTTTTAGCCAGGACAACTTCACTGGTGAATGCACGTATGTTAGACTGGAAAAAAACAAAGAAACAAGATGTTATGAGGAGACATGGCACTGTCATATTTATGGACCCAAGTGAGGTAGAGGGAAAGGTGTCAAAATTCATAAAGCCAAAGTGATTGCTGCCGTTCTGCAGCCTCCAAAGTGTTATAATCATGGCAAAGAGGGACATCTTCAGAAGGATTGCAAAAGCTATAACTAAAGAAGGCAAACCTAAAGGAAAATATCATAAATGTAACAAA
This sequence comes from Cavia porcellus, assembly GCF_034190915.1. Classification (NCBI taxonomy): domain Eukaryota; kingdom Metazoa; phylum Chordata; class Mammalia; order Rodentia; family Caviidae; genus Cavia; species Cavia porcellus. The sequence goes on from NW_026947491.1 coordinate 33,952,077, forward strand.
GGGTACCACTGGGCCAATCAGTGCTGCTCTAAATTTGATAAAGAAGGAAGCCAGGTTTTAGAAAAACCCAGTAAGTTATCATGGAATGAATGTTCACACTCAGCATAGGAACTGACCCCAAATCTCAACTTGGCCCTTGAGGAGGATGAAATTTTGGATGAGGCTGGCCAAGTGAAGATGATAGCCAGTGACGTCTGGAGACTTTTCCCCCCCATGACGGGCCGTTCTCTTATTTGGAAGATACAGTTACAGTAAGAGATTCCAAGTCATTCCAGTCTGATAGACTTAGTCTGCTCAGGGCAAATTCAGTTTACGAGAAAAAGCCTAGGTATCACATCCTTCTGGAAGGATTATAAAGTCTGTAGGTTGTCTTGTTTCCCTTTTGTCTTTGGATCTCTTGACAGATCCTGAGGAAGTCTTGGATTCCACAGTAAGGAAGTGTTTTTGGCTACTAAATTATCCCCTTGTGCTGTACTCCAACTCAGCTGTAAAGATGTCAGTGGTGCACCTCGCAATCCTACCAGACAAGGCATAGTGGGATGGGCCAGTGGACTCCTCAAAATTAACTTACTAAATGGGAGGAAATATGGTAGACTTCCCCTGCAGGGACAGTTATATAAAAAGCATTCTTTTAAATTTTTAAAATGTCGACTTTGATGAGTTCAAAGCAGTAGAAACATTTTATTCTCACAAAGGAAGGACTGAAACCATTGGTTTTTTATCAACAGCCTGTATCAGGTCCCCAGTGGTTGGACTCAGTGGATTGCTCACTTGGGGGAGGGGGTATGCATCTGTTTTTTCACCCACAGGTGCAGTCTGGGCCCCTGAAAAGTCTGTGCGTCCCTACTGTGTGGAACCAGGCAGGAAGCAGTCCTCCCCTGGAGCTCGAGAAGCTGGCAGTACAGTCTCTCCCAGGAATGAGCAGCACTAAGAAAAAGATGGATCCCCGACCCTCTACGACACATTCTTCAGGACCTACCTGGGGAGACATTAAGAAGCTTACTTACCACGCTGAACAAACTCTCAAATTCACAGGAGCCCCCTTCAGTCCTGAAAACTTGTTTCTTCCAATGATAGAGCAGATCACATCCAATTCCAAGGCTACAAAGGTAAAAAGGTCCCTTATTCTTTTGAGCTTGCTGGTACATTTACTTCAAGTAAGTGGCATGGTCTACTAAGCCTATGTGCTTTTTCCACTTGCTTTGAATATAGTCACATGGAGAGACACAGACACCCTCCCCGCCCCATGGTACCTGTTATACAGGTGGTACTTGCTGCCACCTTCTGGCCCGTATAAGACTGCAGCCATTCCTGTTACTCTGACGGTGATACCAGTTACCTCATAAGTGATAACTTTTTGGCAGAAGAATTTCCCTTACCTGTGGCCATCAACATCACTGATAGTAGTAGCTATTGCATTTTCTTCCTGCCCCAGCGATATATGTACTGTATTTTCACAGGATGTAATCAGATGGAGGAACCCTGCCATCAAGATTTATTAACACTGCTGGTGTAGGAGGAACTCTGGGAGACACTGAAGTATTCCCGTCTGCTCCCACTCCGGGGTGCCCACTGGAGGTGGCCTAGAATTGGGAGGACCCCGTGTAAACAAACCACCAATCTTGCTATTACCCCAGTCCTACAGTTTGACTCTAGAAAATTGGGAACTTCACAATTTCGGAGTGCTGATGTCTAACTCTGCCTGGGTCTCTGCTAACCTTTAATTATAGCAGTGCCTCACCTTATGGAATCCTGGGCTCACTGGATCTTTACTTTTTGCCTCTCCTTGGGCACTTATCTTTCTCCTCTCAGAGAATCGGCATGTAGCTATCTTGTTTTTCCTGAAAATTGTTATATTTAGCAATTGTCAGCCCATAAGTAAGCTCTTCACATGTGTTATCAATGACTCCTCTGATCATATAAGATTTGTACTCCCGGGGGCTGGGGGTTTTGCTCAGCGGCATAAGCGCCTGCCTTAAAAGCCTTAAAAGTCATGAGTTCGATCTCCGGTACCGATTAAAAGGAAAAAGACAAAAAAAAAAAAAAAAAATTTGTACCCCTCACCCATATATTTTAGTCCTTACTAAAGAAGAATCTACATTTGCAGAAGACAGTGCTTTCAGCCACTATCATCGACCTCTTAAGGCCCTTAATGTTACCTTACTAGTGTGGCTCATTCTGTGTGTCACTGGCTCTAATATTTCTCATATTGTGGTTTAATATTGCTCACATGGTGGTATTCATACAATGAGCTGAAGCTTGACTCCCCACCAGTCTCACGAAAGAATGGACTGGAAGCTCTGCCCTTGAACAAGTCATCTCAGCACTTGAGCATAACAGACAAAAATGTTTTCTTGTTATTCTGACTCTGGCTACTATTGCAGTCATAGCACTAGCAGCTACAGTGGCGACCACAGCAGTCACCTTGACCCATTCCACACAAACTGTCCAAACCAGGAACAGCTACTTTCAAAACATGACTTCTGAATTGCTGACACTGAACAGCACTGGCCAAGAAATCTTACGACACCCTGATGCTTTTGAGGCTGCTGTTGGATGGCTCACAGCACCAGCAGGCTCTCTGGATGTGCACTCGCCTTAGGTGTGATGCAGGATATTTATCTATGTACATTACACTCATGCCTTTAAGAGCTCTGACTCCTGGAATGAGACCCAAGGCAACACACAGATCTTCGTGGGGTGATTTCCTATCTCCATAGTCGACTGAAGGGCCAGCTTCACAGTCTTCAAATGGAAGCTCACAATATCACTTTGGACTGTCTTAATGATGTTGTCTGTGACTCAGAACCCCCCAAAACTGGCTGTCTGGCCTCAACCTCCAAACAGTGGTACCTTGGTTCACTAACTTCTTTCTATGACTTTCCTCCCAGAGTTCCATTGCATCCAGGATCATGGAACAAATTCTGAGTTCTTGAACTGAGGTACCACTATATCTGCATACTTATTGCTGCAGAATAATATTTTTGTAGTGTTTCTTACAGTCCTTGAAGCTGTCTGTGTGCTGTTGCAGTGAATGCATTGTGCTGACACCATGATGACTTTCCTGTAGCTCAGTACCTTTCCACACTGCATTCCTCTTCTCTGCTCCAGTCCCTAGTGCTTAACATAAAAAAGGGGGCTAAATATGTCACTTGGTTGGAGGAAAGAGTGATTATAATCATGAAGGGGCCTACGGGAAAAGCTTGCGTACTCTGCAGTGTATGATTAAGGGTCAGAGAAGCATAATGGATTCCATCTTTGTCCTTCCAAATGCCTGATAAGTTGCTTAGATTAACTTAAGAAATAATTCACAGCAGACTTTCTTATTCCTTGATTATCAGGCTGCTTTTCTTCCTGTTTTTCACTGGAACAAAAGTCAGAAAGTTCTAGGTTTAGCACTGCTCGCTTGCAAATGCCCTTGTGTTGGGTCCTCTCAGTGTTCAGAGCAAGTGTCTGCAAGAAAACTTTTTATTCTCTGTACTGTCACCTTCGCACATGGTAACAGGTGTTGAAGCATTCACAGTGTGTCCCCAGCATCATCCTCTCTTTCATGTTTTCTTATTGGGAATCCTGCTTTAATCATTTTCCCACAGTTAGGGCTACCCAGAGACATCTGTGGCATGGATGTATATATTTCTGTCCTTAACCACCCTTCTGTCTTTGGTGACACAGTTGATGGTACATTAATAGGGAATGACCTCTTGGCTATGAAATTATTTCAGTATTCAATTATCTCTCAAGTCTTCGTGTTTGTATTTGTGCCTTTTTGAGACAAGCTCTATTGTCTATGTTGTCCTGGAACTCACTGTGTAGCCCAGGCTGGCCTATAGCATGTGTTCCTGCTGTCTCAGCCTCCCGACTATAGGCCTGTGCCCTCATCCCCTGGAAAACTACTAGTGGTTATTCTGTTTTGTGGGAATGTTTTCTCTAATGATTTCAAGAATTTCTTAAGTCACAGAAGCAAGGCAATTTAACTTCTAAAATGAATTCTTTTCCTGTGTTCCTTTTATTCTATGTGTGCACACTTTCACTTGCACTTAGAGTTTGTCTCCCATGTGTTCCAGATTAAGAGTGCTAAGAAATAGTTTCGTGGTAAAAGGTTCTCACTTTGTTACTTGTTTTTTTTTTGTACTGGGAATTAAACTCAGGACCTTGTACTTGCCAAGTAGGTGCTTGTGTCATTGAGTTATGTTCCCAGCCCTCATTGTGTCTAAATACAGACTGATGTATAATCGTATAATTTTGGAGTGCAATAAGTCTAGTGGTTGTATTTTACCTAAACTTTTAAAAGTAGTAGTCATTCATTGCTTTTTAAATCCTCTTCATATGTGATCATTGTACATAAAGGTATTAAATGTTTTCTTAAAACAGGTTAAACCTAATACTTTCTTAACGTACCATCTGAAATATTTTGTGTCCTTTAAGAAAGTGAGTAAAGATTTGGAACATTTTTTCAAGGTGGGACCTACAACACAGTTATTCATTGAGAATCCAGAGGAGACAGATACCAATGCAACCGACAGCACGGAATTATTTGAAGACAGTCAGCTCAGCAGTCGCTCGAAAGCAATAGCATTGAAAACCAAAGAGATTGAACAGGTGAGAATGCGGTCTGCTTAAGGTAGATAATCTTCAGCTCATACCACTTTGCACATTAAGTACTTACTAAGTTTCTGTGCTTCTTATGTCTTTTTCTACCTCTGACTCTGGGAGATTCCTTTCAATAATTTAAAAATTACTGACTTTAGTAATTTTGGCCTGTCTGGTAACCATGTCTTTGTTATTTTTAAATAATGAACAATCATGTTTTGAGGGAGAAAATAATTTTTTAAAGAGAACATTAATCAAAAAAAAAAAAAAAAAACATTAATCTAGTTGGTATGAAGCATTTAAAAGCTTCCAAACTAATAAGAGTTGGAATGGAAGATTATTCATCAAAATGGTGGCAGATGTTATTTTTGCCTATTATTATCATAGATACTTGCTTTGGTTAATACTTCTAAGCATTTTTCAAGAATTAAAGGAATAAAAGGGTTATAATCTACATCTTTTAGTTGGTGTCATTCTATAAAACAAGCTTTTGTTTTTATTGTGAAACTATTAACCATTAGAGCATTATCATTTTATGAGGATTTGATAAGGTAAGTAAAATGTGAAAGAACTTTCAAATATGTTTTGTGTAGGTATTTGTTTTTGATATTAATCTTTTTAATACCTTTAATAAATTGTATGACATTGTTATGTAACCTCAAAACAATTTGCAGTTAACAGAAATACACTTATTTTCTCAGGGCATTGTCCCATTTCCACTTGTATTAAAATCTCCTTCCCTTGATTGGAATTTGAGATTCTCAAATTCTACATGTGATTGTTTGGGATTGTTTGGCTGGTTGTGTTGCTATCACACCAGTGACAGAAGATAAAAACCAGAATAGGAAACTTGTCTTGCAAGCCACTAGCTTTTCAGACACTATGAGCGTTTAACAAAAGTGTCTATTCATTCTTTGCATTTTTCCCTATACTTGAAATATTTCAGAATTCAATTTAATAACTCAAAAGTGTTATAAATGAGACCATAAAATCAATTGCTTTAGTGATATAGAAAGAAATACTATTGTACCATCTAAGATGTCTTTTCTCCTTGTTTCATTAAATCAGTGTGTTCAGATATATTATAAAAATAAAGTACAATATCCAGTTTTTTGACATTGTCTATACACTAGGTCTGTTGTTCAATGGTTGAGTTCCAAGAAAGCCATTAACTTGAAACAGTGTTACAATAGAAATACACTGAACCTCCATGTCAAAATTCATTTTAGTGCTAAATGTCTAGAAATGCAGCATTTCCTTCAGGAACTCACTTTTTGAGAGAAAGAGAGAGATAGACACACAGACAGACAGTGACAGACTTGGCTATGCAGTTTGTCTGGCCTCAAACTTGAAACAATCCTCCGACCTCAACCTCCCAAGTGCTGGGATTACAGTCTGGTACCACCATGCTTGGCCCTTGAGGAATTTATGCTTGGGTTTTCTTGTATAGGAAATATTTAACTAAAATTGTTCTTTTTTGCGGTGATACTTTCCCAGAGATAAATTTCAGAATGGTTTCATCCTTTGTGGTACTTGTACCATTTTAAGTATGGTTCTTGTAAAGTTTATTATTTGGAGAGATTGGAGACGATTTCTACATTACGTACATTAGATAAGTTCTACCTATGTATTCTTACTGTGATATAACTAACATATAATAAAATGTATTATGTCAGTTGGATGAGTTTTGACAGTTGCAACAGAATGTGTTACTCAAATATATGTATGAAAATCTTTTCACTCGATTTCACTAAGTATAATATAAATAAATATAGGACTTACAATTACGTTCATGTCTTTCTAAGAATGTGTTCTGCTTTGCTGTAATTTTGTCTTCCAGTAAACTGCATTCTAGGTCATAACATAATAAAATTACAAAATTTCAAAAGCATAAGAGATGATGCTGTGAGGAAATAGTTTATTCTTATCCCCAAATTTACTCTTCTGCCATATAGGTTGACATGTTATACATACAGTGTACATACTTGTATATGTACACGTACAGACAGACGTATGTATGTGAGCTGGTTTTCGTGGCACACACGTGCAATCCCAGTACTTGGGAGGCAGAGGCAGGAGGAATATCATGATTTTGAGGCCAACCTGAGCTATACAGTGAGTTCAAGACCACCCTGGACTACACAGTGAAATCCTCAGAATACTAAGAGAAAGACAGACAGACATACGTATCTGGACCAGAGTTGATCCTGAATAACTGAAATTAGACTCGATGTGTAGGTATGTCTCCTTCCTTTACATATGAGTGGAGACTAGACTGTGTCCCCTGTTCATACTCTTAGAGTGATCCGGCTTGCAGATCAATCCGTGGGGTATTCCTGGAGGCGGAATAGGGATTAAATAAAAGACATAGGGGAGACAAAGAGAGATGGAAGCAAGTCGAGATAATCCGATCAAGCCTCCGTTTATTCAGGAAGTGATCACATCTTTTATAGGCCAAGGGCGGGAGGTGGGACAGGAAGAGGCTAAGGGGATGAATACAACAGGGTCACTGTCATATCTGGGTACATGACGTAAGCAGGAGAGGATTATGGTTAATGTAGGCAGACGCAGTGCCTATAGGAGAGAGAGGGAGGCAGCAATGGACTGTTGCTCGGCTCCCTACATTACAGGTTACATATAAGTCCTTTATTAATAGAAACTTACCTTCTTGTGAACCATATTCTAAAATACAGTTGCTCTGATTCGTCCATAAAGATATGTTTATTTTTTTTTTATAAGCATAGATTACATTTAGAATGAGCTGTTCTAGGAGACTTTGATCCAGTACTATGGATGTTACATGCCTGTGTGTGTGCTTTGTAAAGCACTGTGCAGGTTTTCAGTACTGCTTAGCAAGTCTTTGGAGTTCCTGTCCAGTAGAATCCAGAGTTCATGGATTCTGAGTTTGTGTTTTGAAGCATCTGCCATGATTCTTTTGCTGAGTAAGACTTGAAATAATGCAAGTACAGAGTCTGTAAAGCATATTAATTTCTGTCTTGTACTATTTATTTTTCTTCAAAATTAGGAAATGAATCTAATTAATAAAATTTAAACGATTCTAGGGCTATGCCTGAATTCATGTTGCTCAGGCTGGTCTTGACTTGCTGGGTCCAAGCTTCCTTATAATTGGGAAGGTAAATGTACACTGTGCATGGTGTACAATGCATTGTGTGGCATTCTTCAGAAAAAACAAAAAATAAGAAAGTAAAAAATGTATCTCTGCTGCCACTGGTAGACAGTGTCGGCCGACAGAGACCAGATACATGTGCATTAATCCCAGTAAGCTTGCACCCCGATTTCCACTGAAGTTCAGGCTGGAACCAGTCCACCTAGCCCACTGCTGTTCCTGTGTCCATTGTGGGCTTGAGCTTCAGATGGAGCTGGCAGCCATTGAGAGGATTGAGCTCAGTTGACCTCTCTCCAAGATGTCCCTGGCCAACCCCCTGTGTTGTGGGAGATCCTAACGGGACCCTCATCAGCCAGTGCAGCCCACTGCCTCCCCTGTTCTCCTCCACTGGTGCCTCACCCCACAGAATCCTGTGGCATCATTAGCAGTCTGTGCTGGTCTGTAGGTTCGAGCCACCCGTCCCTTGCAGGGACCAGGAAGAAGGCCCCACCTGCCCCCTTGTTTTTTCCTTGAAATCTTTGTCTTCCCTCTCCCTGTGGGCTTCAGTTCTTGCTTCAGATCCTTCCTGAGCCCCAGGGATCTACTTCCCCTCCCTGTTCTCTTTTTCCTATTGCTGTATTCCAGTGTCTGAACACCAAATCTTTCCAATCTGCTCACCACCCCTGCTTCCTCCCGGAATCCCTCATGTGACAGTCTTCAGGTTACAGAAAATTATTGTTGTAGAGAGAAAAGTTCATGTCTCTCCACGTTTAGAGGACAATAACTACTAAAAAAAAAAATACTTCAGAATCATTTAAGAAACCTCTTTGGCTCCCTTTATAACACATTTCTACTAAAATACTATTTTATGAAAATGTTTATATTTCTTATGTATAGAAAAAGATGATTGTTTTTTGTTTATCTTACAATTTATAGTTAAATGTAGATAAGAAAATTTTAGAGAGGATGCTGTCCATTTTTGAACATAAAGAATATAAAGAAAACCTTCAGACACTTGATGAAGAGGTTACAAGCATTGTCTTTTTTTGTTTTTTTCCTTTGAGACAGAGTCTTGCTATGCAGTTCAAGCAGATCTTGAACTCACTTTGTAGCCTAGACTGACATCAAACTCATAATGATCCTCCTGCCTCAGCCTCCTGAGTGCTCTGAGTACAAGTGTGCATCACCACACTGGACAGCATTTTATCTATTACAGTCACCTTTGTTACTAGCCTTATATGTTAAAAAGTTTTCTTTCTTAGCTCTTTCCTTTTTGTATATACTAGAGTTTTAACAACAAAAATTTTAGGTATTTTGAATTTTTTAGCTCTTTGTATTAAGATTTCTGATATAGAATATATTTATAAAAACCCTCAAATGCAACACTGTTATGCATTAGTGAGGGATTGGTGTTTAAGTTAATGTGTGGTGTACATTTCCTTCTGTGAATAAAATATTACATGTAATGAGTATTTGAGCTTTGGCCCTCTACTCCTGCAGTTTCTAGTTTCTGCTGTTAGCCATAGCCATCATAACCTGATGATTCCCAGTATTCTCATTAGCTCTTACTCTCTTTCAACACATTTAGGGTATTTTTGTTTTACTTTAAAGAGTTTAGAAGGATTAGTCAACTGTACAGTTGTCTAGAAAACGTTAAGTTGTCATAAATGTAAAAGAGAATCGGGCTTTAGTCTGTGATACATAAAATGAAGTTCCTTTCAAATTAGACCAGCTATATCTCTTGTTGCAAGTACATTTTCTAGGCATTTTGTATTAATGTTTTGTTTGTTTGTTTGTTTTTTCTGAGACAGGGTCTCACTGTGTATTTCAGGTTGGCCTTGAACTCACTGTGGAACTAAGGCCATTCTGGAACTCAAAGTGATCATCCTGCCTCAGTCTCCTGATTGCTGGCATGTGCCACCATACCCAGTTGTTTATCCTTTTTTTTCAGTACAAGCCACAGATGTGCTTTAAAAGCATAGTTTTTACCACTATCTTATTTAGACGTCAGATCTACCCAACTGTATAACATTCACATGTCATTCACCTCTGAAAATTGTGTATTTGTGAAATAAAACAATTTATTTTGGACACATTTAAAATTTTTGAGGTATAATTTACCAAATTCTGTTACTGTTAGTACATTACTATTACTATAGGAATTTGACACTGAAGTAAAGTGTTCATTTTGAGAGATTTACATCAGAAAGTTATCTCCATAAGATAAATAGCATTCTTTGAAATTAAGTATCTTAGCCACTAAGCTTAAGAGTTATTTTATACCTAATATTGGTCCATACGTATGAAGCAGTGTTTTTGTTACAAGATTATTTTTATATAAAGTATACACAGTACAAATAACAATTCTTATATGAATCATACTGAACGTGGTACAAATACTATAGTGGATGAGACCTTGGACCTTTTTTGGGGGGGGGATATATCACTGCATTTTTAGTAAAGGTGTTTCCAGTAGAAAAAGCCCAAGCATAAACTTCATTTCCTTCTCCTTCTCCATCTCCTTCTCCTGTATCTACTATTCTTAGGTAAAGATTTTCTCTGGTTGTTTCAGATTACTGTCCCTTGTTACTTCAGCTGCTGAGAGTCAACATTTTGGTATAGTCTGTAAATACTCTGTCAAGGATGTATAGAAACTGCATGGTATAGTTAACACTGGACGCTTCTGATAGAATTGTGAGAGACTGTGTTGTGGGGGATAGTGGCTGAAAAGATAAGAAGTATGAAATATAAATCCTTTATTTTAAGAATGCGGGGAGAGACCCCCTCCAACACTCTGGGGCGCGACACCCCCCCTCCCCCGTCAGTGATCTCTCTGTGACACACATGGAGTAGAGGCATACATGTAGCTTAGGGTGGGGGTGGTGCCTGAGGGGCATTAGGGATGCACAGGTAGCCCATTGGTATTCTTTTGGCGCCAGAGGTAAATTCCTAGGGGTGGGAGAGATAGGGCCACAGGGTAAATTCCTAGGGGTGGGGGAGATGGAGCTCCTTGGTTCCGCCTGAGGCTTTACTGGCTACAGTGTGCTGTCCAGGCCAAAACTCTTTCATATCCTGTCTTATGATTATTATTATTAGGAAAAGGGGTGGAGATTTCTTTTTTACTGCTTTCTACTGGAAGGGGTCACTGTACTGGGGTCTAGGGGAGTCGACTGGATAACGGTTGATGCCCATGTAGAAGCTGGTGCCAGGTGTTTTAGCCAGGACAGCTTTATCATTGGTGAATGCACGCATGTTAGACTGGAAAAACAGAGACAAGATGTTATGAGGAGGCATGGCGCAATCATATTTAAGAACCCAGGTGAGGTAGAAGGAAAGGATCCTTTGATTTAGATATGTCATTTTATCAGGACCATGTTGAGGTAGAATCATTGCCACAGTAAGGTAGAATTCTGAAAAATAAGTGTGGGGTTAGGAGGAGTGAAGTTATGAGAGGTGATTACTCCCCCATCTGAAAGGGTAAAAGTTAAGATGGGAGGTAGGTAAGGCTTGTCTCTGGTATGCATGACGTTGGAGTCTTTAGGAAATATTGTTAAAGAGTCTTGCTGTATAAAGAAGAAATTAGAAACCAAATTGGATAACGAAACATGACAACCTGAGAGTCGTGGCTGTGAGGCCTTGGTAAGGCAGAGATGAGTAGGCAAAAGGATGGTTAGATCTAATGCTGGTAGGGCATCACTTAGCCTGAGTGATGCGAAACCAGGATGGCAGTCTGGCAACTTTGGTCACTGTTGAGGTTGCCAAGAATGCCAGGTATGAATTGCTGAAACCTGGTTGTAGTCCTTTGAATGATTTGCTGTAATAGGACTTTAGTAAGTATATCAGCAGTCTCCCTGGTTGTGTGAAAGGCTTTTATGTATCCTGAAAATGTATAAACAAAGTGAGAAGACAAAATTTATCTGTCAGTCTTGACCAGGGTTGTCTGAGAAATTGGTGAATAAGAAAGGAAGGAGGTGGTTTATATCACTGAGGAGAGAGGTTTACTAGCGATAACAGGTGTAAGCTGTTGAGGCCTCAGTGTCTGGGTCAGCCTATATAAACACAAGGGAATAAAAAGCATTTTTAAGATTTAGAAATGTAGAGTTACTGGTGGAGGGGAGATTTGGCACCACTGGGTGGATTGGGAAGAAGCAGTCTTGGACCTGCACAAAATAGGGCCTGTTTGTAAATGGCATAGGTTGACCCTCAATATCCTCTTATAGAGATTGAGGACTTACTATGGCAGCCTGAAAACTCAGGAAGAACTCTATGGCCTCTATGTCCACAAGTATAGAGAATGTCTTACCTGAGACTTTTAGTAGGACTTGGACTCCCAGACGGACACCCATAAAGGGGGCTGTTGTTGGCCCTGAGCCCTGTCAGTCTTCAGCAGCAAGTTTAAGCAGATCTGTTGGTGATGAATCTGGCAGTGTTGGCATTTCCTGTGAGGTCTGGAAGTTAGGATGGCTTACCCACTCTATGGTGGCTAGGACAGTCCAGTAGCCCTGGGGTAAGATCCCAAAGGAACGCCAGGATGGGGCCCTCTCTTGTCCAATGTCTTCTGCTGCATTTGAGACATGGTCCATGGAGGGGGGGCAGGCAGCTCCACCTTGTGTTGGTTTACCTGTCTCAGAACGCCACATGTCACTGTTATCTCTGTGTTGAAAACATAAAAAGCCATATTAAGTCTCTATGGAGTTTGAAGGTCAAGTTTTGCCTTTTTTGTTTAGGATTTGGACTACAGTAGAAGGTATCTGTAGAATTAAGTAAGTATGCAGGAGTCAAATGTATAATCAACAGGGGATTTATAATTTTAGTAATGGCTTCCCGTAAGGAGGGCAAGGTCTAGGGAACTTTAGGAACTGACATGTTATTTATGTCATATATAAGTATCTTTTTATGCTATTAAAATGTTTAATGACATCTGATTTTTGGAGGATGGCCTGTTTAATTAATTTTTACCTTTTTATTTAGGAGAGAAATCAGCTACGGTGTTATTTAATATCAGTTGAATGTAGTTAATTATGGCTTGATGGAGGGCTGAGCCAGGGCAGGCAGACAGGCTGGGAAAGGTTTAAGTTTGGCTTCTGCTGCAGGGTTGGTCTTACTGTTTTGCATATATCAGATAACCCTTGTTTTGGAAAAGAGCTAGTGGTTCCCAGCAAAAGGAATTTATAATTATTTTTTAATTTTAGTTGTTAAACAGGAGATTGGTGACAATACAGTATAATATAGGCAGTAAGCTTAACAGCTTCCAATTAAGATTTTAAAATTTCAGAGCGCTTTCTCTAGTTAGTTAAATGGGGTTAAGTGATTCTAAGTTCATTCAAAGAATTGACAACCTATTGTGTGTGAAAGCACTTCCTATATTGAAAATAACAAGTGGTTGTGGAAGTGTTAAATAATATTTTGCCTGTTTCTTTGCAGTTTTGAAATCTTGACTAATTTTGCATTATTTCTTAGTAATATTTTATAGCAAGTTCATTATATAGAATTAGCTCTAAGGTGTATTTTTACCTTACCTTAAGGTGATAGTATTGGGACCATTTTCTTGTCTGTTTATTTTGACTCCCCCCCCCAACCTCCATTCCTGTTTTTTTGGACATATAAACATTGACTGTGAAATATTTTCCTTGTTTTGGGTGACTGATTTTGCTTTTATATTTCCTCTTCGGCTTTCTTTGTATTTTAGTCTTCCTGGATATAAAATATAGCATAAAAAGATGAATGTTTCTTCCTTGGAGTTATTTGTTCTCCCTTTTGACTCCAAAAATATAAATTATACTAAATCCTATTTTTCCTCTCTGATTCATGTTTAAGATGTAATTCCTGTAATATCTGTTCTCTTAACTATTGTTTAATTCCAGTAAGCCAGGACATGAACTTGTCTGTTACGTATACACCCATGTGCTATGAGGGGTTCCTTGGTCCTTTCAGTTCCTCAGTTCATTTTTAGGAGACTTTGAAAGCACGGCACTTAAAAATCTTGTCTCCATTTAAAAATAACTTGAACATTAGACAGAATTTGATTAGTGTGCTTTTTTGTTGAGCTAATTATACTGTTTTGTTATTAATTTTTCTCCCTTAGTCTTCATTTTCATTTTTGTTTTCTCTGTGGTTTGCTTTCTGGATTTTTAAAAAAGAAACGTTTCCAGGCATTCCTTGGTGTCTCTGAGGGGTTGGTTCTGGGACCCTCTGCAGGTATCAAAATGCAGAGATGCTTAAATTCCTTTATATAAAATAGTCACACTTGACCTCTGTATATCTCTCACGTACTGTAAATCATCTTAAATTGTTTATAATACCTAATTCACTGTAACTTCTATGTAAATAGTTATGATATTGTGCTGATTAAGGAATAATGCTGGGAAAGATTTAAGTTTGTACTCATGAATATTTTTTATTTGAAGTTAGTTGAATCCTAGAATATGGAACCTGAGGATGATTGACTGTATATTTAAGTTGCCTGGAAATGGTCAGCAATCAGAATGTTTGCTTTTACTATTTTGTGCTATTTTTGATGGAGTAGAGAAATATTTAAATCTGACTTTGTATTTACCAGGCTTTTATATATTAGATTGGAATCTTGAAAAGTCCATTTTCTGACCAAGTAACTGATGTCACACTGGAAAAAAAAAGTTCTTTTGGTAATCCTTATATTTTAAGTTGGATTAAAATTGCAATTAACTTTATTAAAGCCAAGAAAGAAAAAAATGACTTTTGCACTGTCATCTATAGTGATTTTTTTCTTACAAGAAGTAAAAGATAAGGCAGATACTGGAGAACTGAGATGTGTATGTTGATAGCTTTATGTTGTTACATTGTCAATTTCTTTGATCTTCAGTGATTATACTGAGGCAAGTGGGACTAGAGTTTTGTACAGATGTCTTTTTAGAATTAATTTGATTGGAAAATAGCCTTTAAAATATTTAATAGTATTTTGGGGGGAGGGCGAGGATATCGTCTCTCATTTTATCTGTTCAGCCTGCTAGGTTGGTAGAAAATATTTATTTATGAAATAATTATTCATGGTATGTGACCATAAAGTTAAAAATTGTTTACATTTCATATTAGCAAATGTACTAGCATCTCCAACCTCCATTTACTAAACTACTTCTTTGTGTCACATTTTTTCTGAACATTTTCCTTAATGTATTACCTTGGTCTTTTGATGTGTATATAACCTTGAATTGTGATGCTTATTTCTGTCTTTAGCATCATTGATTTCTATTGTGGAAAGTGTATAAAAACATCTACACTTAGACATAGGTATATGTGCACAAACACTTCTTATAAGTAATCTGTTATAATCCTTGTTGGGACGTCAGACAGTTTTACAGGGTATTGATTTTTAATGATAGTTCCAATAATTCTGCCTTGAACTTGTATTCTGTTAACATTTTTCATTGCCACCGCTGTTAGAGATCTAAGAGGAAAAAATCTCTTGTTATTTAAAAATTTATTATATTGCATGTGTTTTTCATGTTTGTATTTGTGTTAAAAAATAAAAGATCAGATGATAAGGTGCTAATCCTAAAGATCTTTTATATCTAGAGATTCTTAAACAATCATTTTACTTTAGTATTTTATATAAATACTATAGTACTTTATATACTGTCATAAAGGGAATGTAGTTGGCAGTAGAATTTTCTAAGTTTTATTTAAAAATAGTTTTCTTCACTGAGTTGCTTAGTGAACTCTTATTTGCCAGTGAAAGTTGCATGGGCAATTTCATATCATCTTGCTACTCATGGTTAGTATATGTTGAGCTGTAACTCTGCTTACCTTTGTAGTAGACTGAAAGGAAAATTTCCTGGTTGGTCATATTTGCATTATCCAATGTTCTTAGGTTGGCTCACAGAGAGTATTTGTTTAGCATTTGAATGAATGGAACTGAAAGGCTTAGTTGTGTCAAGCTATCTCGCTGTGCACTTAGCTAATTCCTGCTCGTGAAGGTTAACACTTACAGTAAGCCGTCTTGGATCTTGCCCTTCCAGTGGAGAGGGAAGAGAAGCACAACTATCTTCATTCATCTGGTTGCGAAAATGCAGGCAGGTTTTATGGTTATTAACGTATTTAAGATGGAAAGGGTTTTTCAAAAACAGGACTAAAATTTTTGGAGAGGACTTACACAAAAGATTATTCATTCTAATTAGCTCTTCATCGCAACCTATGGAGGAGGAGATAATTATTTTAAAACATTACTCTTGTCATCTATAGTTTTGTTTTAAAGAATGAAAAACAATAAAAGTGACACAGAATTCCAAAACAAGATGATAGGAAATTAACAATGATTATTATATTGCAAATTATTATCTTCTGTATAGTTGCTCAGATTACCAGATATATAGGCATGCAAAATTGATCAAACAGTATAAATACTAACTGTTCCTTTTCATTTCTTTTTGTCATATTTTGTCTCTTTGTAATTCTTACATTGTAGGTATCTTATTGAGAACTATCTTAGCTCTTCAGTTGTTTAATTTATTGTTTAATCCATACACTGAGTTATTATTTTCTATTTGAGAGCTCAGTTTTCATGACAAATATGCCTAGAAATGGATTTTATGCTCATATTTTCTTTTTCTCATTTAAAAATATTTTATATACTCTTAAATGATCGTTTTAATATCTGAAGTCTGAGGACTTTAACTGTTGGTTTTCTTCTGGCACTTGCTCACAGTCGCAGTTTTTGTGTCTGTTTGTATTGGAATTGTTATATTTGAAACCTTAATTACATGTGAATTCTGAGGGGAAACTACTTGTCTTCATCTTAGGACCCAGGCCTAGTTCTAGACCTGCAGTGTTTTCTAACTCTCTCTCCCCATTCCTCCCTGGCTCTTTGGGCACCCATTGGGGTGATTAGTTTCTCACTTTAGTTTCTTTTCTTTATTGATGCCTACCGACTATACCCCCTGCTTAAAGAACTTAGCTATGTTTTGAAAGCTGTGTGTTTCTAAGTGTTTTGAAGCAAGGAAAATTTCTGAGCCATATAGTGTATTATGTTTAAAAAGCTGAAGTAATTTGTTCAGATTTATAGTAGAAGTGATAACAACAGTGACTGCTTTGTTGTTGTTGTTGTTGTTACTACTTTTCTAATATGCTTCTTTGCTTTGAAACTGAGATTTTAAAATCAGTTTCAGTTATGGTTGCCAAAAAAACCTTCACTGTGGAAGTAACATTTGATTAGACCCTTAAATTCAAGTAGATTTCTTAGAAATAGATTGTAAAAAAGATTCTAAGTAAGGGTGAATGGCATGAGCGTAAATAGGAAAATTGGAAACTATAGGAAATAACCACAAGGATTAGTGTGGATAAGACCATATCTTACATGCACAATTTTAGCTCTGCTTATTTCCTCTTTTTTCTCCCTGTCAACATTTATTGCAGTGACTTCATATAGTGGATGTTATTCAAAGATGTTTACTGTGACAGATGAGGAGCCCACATAGTTAGGACTACTGAGTTTGGGAACTGTGTCCTGGTGTTGGTACAGCAGCTTTGGAATAAGTATTCTGTGTCAGCCCTGACAGGTACAGTGTAATTTAGTTGTGGCGCTAACCCCCTGGAGTTGGCACATACTCCACAACTAAAAGGGCAGAGTTGGCAGCAAGATTGTTTTTAATTCAGATGCCTCACTCAGGGTTCCAGGTTCACTTATTGTTGTTGTTGTTTTTTTTTTGATAACAGGGATCGAACTCAGGATGACGCGCTTGCAAGGCACGCCCTTATGCCACTGAGCTAAATCCCCTGTCCCTCTAAGTTTTCTCATGCGTCTGCTAAACTGTATGAATCTATGGGTTCCCATAACCCCCCTTAAGGTTGAGAGTACACTAGAACAACTCACAGAAGTCACAGAATCTTTATACCTACGATTACATTTTTAATACAAGAGATACAGAACAGGAAAGAGTATTTGTTCCATTCTTCAGATAATATACTACAATTCATTCAGTTCTTGTACTTCTGTTTAACTCACTAAGACTCCACAAGTTAAATGGCGTTACAGAAACCAAGAATGAAAATCAGTGTAATTATAGACTACATTTCACTGAAATTTGTTGTTAGAAAAGAGATTGTATGTAGCTACCCAGGATAGTTACATAGAGATATGTGGGTTGAAGACAGATTTTCTTTCTTTCTTTTTTTTTGTCTTTTTCATTTTCATCATTACTGGGGATCGAACTAACGACCGCCTGCTTGCAAGGAGGTGCTTATGCCGCTGAGCTAAATCCCCAGCCCCCAGATTTTGTTTTTTTGAAATGACAGAAAAAAGTGTTTGAATTCTGAGGGTAGGTTTTGAACATGTGAGTATTAGGTTCAGGGTGTATTTTGTGAATCATTTTGACTGTACAGAAATGTTCTGGTAACTTTTAAGTAATGAATGAGTACCTGAATTAGGTTAATGATGTCAGAATTATAGAACAAGTATATGAGAGTGAGACAGAATGAATATTTTGTAGTATTTGTGTAATGAATAAGTGTTTTATGAGGGAAACTGAAGATACAGGTGACTGATTGGTGAAGCAAGAAGAGCCAGCAGTAATACAGATAGTGAGAGACCGAGAGTTCAGAGAAACTTTAGGAAACCAGGGATAAAGAGAATAAAGCAGCAGCATTTTTGAGAGGGAAAGAAGATAAGTTGGAAAAGAGGCAATTTCGCTAAGAGTAGTGGGAAACTAGATAGGGACAGGAGAGTCCTATCAGCACTTGGACTTCCTGAATTGGGTGTCGAAGGGTCTGGAATGCCCCACATGTTCTGTGTTGATACGGAAGTCAGCAAGAGAGATTAAAGAGTTCACATTGGATCAAATAATTGCAGTCTTGGCCCTTTCCCAACAATTCACTGCATCTTTTGAAGAAAAGTAGAAAAGGCAATCTAATGTAATTACAGTTGACCAAGTAAGAACACTGACTCATAGTAAATCAGATGCTCACTGATAACATGGTGATAATGCTGATTTTTATTGGGAAAAGTCCATAATGCCAATTTTGTTTGTTTTAGCCTTTAATTCAGTTATATGCCAGAGAATTTGACATGATGCTCAGGTTCTTAAGTAACTAGGTCATGCATGTTGAAAATTAAAGAGGTAGTCAGGCTGGGTGTGGTGGCCTATGCCTGTAATCCTAGCATCAACAGTGTAGTCCTCACTGTATGTAGTTCCCCCATCACTGAAGCTACTTTCTTTTGTAACACTTAGTATGATTATGTTCACATTGATTATTAAAAAAATTATCTTATTATATCCAAATAAAATGCACGTTTTGTCTAACAAGAAAAGAACTCTGCGTACAGACTTTGACCGTAGTGGGCCTTCTAATGTTTATTGAATGACTGGATGGTTTCTGAGTATTAAGTAGTATACTTTTTATGTGTTTTGTCACATAGCCTTCAAAAAACTACCATGAGCTAAAGTACTGTGATATTATAATTCCCATGAAAATGTAAGAAATTATACCTGTGGTGATTCTTTTGTGTTGTTTCCTTTTGTGGCAAATTTGTGGATATAAAGCGCTCATATTCTAGAGTCATGTAACAGTTGATTCTTACTGTGCAAAGTAGTTGAATTTCACTTGCAATTACATCAGAACGTAGGGATTTGAAGGCTAAAGAAAACGCCTTAGGTTTAACCTGATTTTCATTTGGGTAGCTCAAATTGTGTCCAGAATGTGAGAAGAATGGTTGCTGCTGCTTCGAACAGAGATATAGTACACTGTTGTCAGAATTTGACTGTTAAAGTTGTATTTAGGTGGTTCCAGTTTAACATGACTTCTTTTGTCTGTAAAACTAACTGCCATCTAGAAAAAAACAGAATGCAGAATACAGCTGCTACCCATTTGCATTCTGTGGAATAAGTAGTGGGTTGAATCACTGGATTCAGTGTTTGAGGAAAAAAGATTCTGGAGTTTTCCTGTGACACCTACATATTGGAGATAGGCAGAACTGGAAAATTTCCCTTTCATTTCACATATGTTTACATTTTTTTTTTACATGTGTGTACATTTTAATGAGTGCTTTATGTTACTAATACAATTCTTTTGACTCGTTAAGTAGTGCCATTTTCTGGATTGGTTTTGTTGATTTTATGTGTGTTTTGTTTTTAAGGATAGTATAGTTTTAGATACTTTAAAACTTGTCTCTGCATAGTAGTATTTAAAAGCCTTTGATGTTTAATTTTAGTGGCGAACACTCTCTGAATGGACTGTGACACAGGCGATTTCTGAGTGAATTTACCCTCTTCCTATGTCACTGTCTCGTATTTTTTTTTTTTTTCCCTTTGTACTGGAGATCGAACTCAAATACCTAGCCGTAAGCATCTCATAAGGAAAAGAATTTTAGACCAAATATTACCTGAACTCATCAAAAAGTTGTCACAAAATAATAGACTTGTTAGTCTATCTAATAGCAATCAGGTGGCTCAGCTGGAATATAATCTGTGCTTTAAATTAGAAGAAATACTTTGCTGAGCAAACTACCAGTAAGATCCTGTATATATCTTTATATATATGAAGAAAATTATAATAATATATTTGAAAGTAATAACATTATAATTCCCTTTCTGTTTTCCTTTTTTTTTTTTTTTTTCTCTCCAGTATTGGGCACTGAACTCCTAAGTCTTCATACCGAGCTACACTATCACTATCCTTTTTTAATATTTTAAGATAGGCTCGATGAATTGCCCAGTCGGGCTTTGAATTTATAATCCCCCTCCCAGAGTGCTGGCATTATTATAGGTATGTGTCATCACATCTGACTGTTCCTTTCAAAGTACTGATTTGGGCATTCAGTATTTTGAAGTGACTCTATAGTATAAGCTTTCCTCCCTTGGTTTCCAGAACATGTTTTCTATAATAAACTTCTTTTTGTAATACTAAATCTATTGTAAGTTTCATTATGATATAAATTTGATCTGGGGACATTATTGAAGACACTGTTTGAATAGCTTTATTCACTGATCTCAAAAAATTTGTATATAATATCAATTGGATACCATATACAAATGGTAGAATGGTCAGAATGTAAACTTTGAACCTAGGCCAAAATGTTTGATTTTAGAATTTTAGAGTTAACCACAGATAATTAAAGAACCATTTTGTTCCAAGGTGTATATTAAATGTGAGGGGATTACCAACAAAAGGAAAGAAAGAATTTGCCATCAACATGATAGGAGAAGCAGGGCTGGATGCATATTTCATTTGTTGAACTTGTACCTAACATGTATGAGGTCATAGGTTTGATCCTTAGTGCTGGGGGATGGGTAGTAGCAGGATGGATGGAAAGAAAACTTGATCAAGAGAAACTTTGTAGAAGATGTTTTCAAAAGTTATGAGAAAATTAAGTAAAAAAGCAAGTGAGACTGATGATTTATGAATGCAGAAAAGTACTTTAAAAAATGATAGTGATAGCATGCTGGTGGGCGTGGTTAAATTTCAGTAGTTAGACATTTTATGCATGCATGCATGCTAAGGTTTTATTAAAGGATTTAGTTGAATCAGATCTTGGAAACTGGAGCAAACACATTGTGAAGTTCCTTTTCCTTCTAGGAATATGGTGCCTGTGAGTAGGAAGGATTAGGCCACAAGCAAAACTGATAGAAAAGAGGCTGCTGTGTTCCAGCAGGGCTGTATACTTGGGCAAATGTTTGCATCGTAAGTACAGAAAGAATAAAGCAAAGGGTGCAAAACAGAGTCCATTCACCCTTTTGACACCCCTGAGAGCATGTTTACAGTTCTCTTTAAAATACTAGGGTAATTGAGAGTTAACTTTTACAAATGATTTAGTCACCTGCCTTGCAAGCGGGTGGTCGTGAGTTCAGTCCCCGGTACCGATCAAACAAACAAACAAACAAAAAAATGATTTAGTGTTTACTCAGGAAATAAGTCATAGTTATAAATAATAATTTGGAGACTTTTAAATGTGCAGTGTGAGTAACACTGACTCTTTGAGATCCAAACATTAAATTTATGGGTTTTTATTGTCTTAGGACATTGCATGGGTATGAGGAGAATAGCTTAATGCATTTTTTAGGATGTGTTTATTCGAAAAACCCCTTTCTGTGTTGTATCTACAGAAGCATATTGTAATCTTGCTTGAACTGAGGTCAAAGGGGAAAAGGCAATACTGTTTCTTTTAGCCCATGTAGTAAGGTCTTTTGACCGATATTTATGTGACCCAATCAAATGTTCAGCTTTACTAATCTAAATGAAAGATTTTATTTGTGGTTTTCCCTGTTAGTCTTACTCCAAATTTACTCATAATTCCAGTCTTAATGATTTTGTTATCCAAAAAAGTTAGCAATGTTTAAAATCAATAGCTCAACTTTTAAAAATTCATTTTAATAAATGTACCATATAATAATATTGTGTTGCAAAGTTTATTAGGTCCATAGAATTTTATAATTATAATACTACTATTTTTGCCCTCTTACACCCATTGAATTCAAGGCTTGCACTTGCTAAACAAGTGTCCTTCTAAGGAACTCTATAGCCTCAGTCCTTATACTACTTTTAATATATTTTGTACTATATTTCCTAATTTTAAAATATCTATTCTATTTGTTAGCTATGGATGATTCCTTTCTCTGGAAATGAAAGCTTGTCTTGGAATTCAGAATGGCAGTATTATGTTTTTTGGTTGAAAAGTCCCTCTGTAATAGAAAAATGGTTAAGTAGACAGATAATTTTATTTCCCACATTTATCTGTGATGAGCTGGTGGCAGATTTGTTACTTTTTCCCCCAGTAGGAGTAATGAAAGCTGGATTTTCAGTGGATTCTCTAACGATTGATGATTGTTTACTTTTCAGCAGAGAAATTATAACATGTTTTAATGTTAGATGAAGGATCATGAAGCATCTTTAATTGACCGGCAGTTACATGGTAGAGACAAAAACAGATTGGTCCATTTCCCTGGCATTCCAGCCCTTGTTAAAGCACTGCTTGGGCAGATGTGCTGCTTTGCAGGCTGGATTACACTGGCCTGCTGCTGCTCCCAGGTTGCCACCAACCGGAAGCTGGCTGATGTCCATCCCACCTGGAGCAGGTCATCATAGGTACCTGGAGAACGCGCAGAGTACCATTATCGGTGAAAGAGGAAGTATGAAAGCCCTCAAGGGTTCAGGTTGAAACAAGACTGAAACCACATCTGAAACGTCTGCCTGGAAGCCCACAAGGCCCTGGGTTTGTCTTTCTCAGCGTTCCTTTTCTATTCCTCTTTCCCTACCCTCCCAGCCTCTTTTTCTGTATTCCTGACAGTGGTAGCATTACAAACCCAACTTCATAAGCTAATAAGCATTGGAATTCACCTGTATCACCATGATCCTTAAATTTTACTTTTGTTTTTTTCTTTTAGAGAAAGGGTCTCTCTATGCAGTTCTGGCTGGCCTTGAGCTCTCTTTGTAGGCTAGGCTGGTCTCAAACTCCCAACGATCCTCCTGCCTCAGCCTCTACAGTGCTGGGGTTATAGGCGTGAGCCAGTACGCCCAGCTAAATTTTATCTTCTATAAACACATACTTTCCAACTGACATATAATGCAAATGTAGCCCCAGGGCCTGTTTTGGGGAGTGAGGAGAGAGAAGCCATGCAGAAGTGTAGAAAGTTGCTTGTGTGCTAGAACTGAAGTTATTCTTTACCCTCTTCTTACCTCTCCTTCCCTGGCTCTTTTTTGATTCTGTGATCTCTTAGCAACTCCCATGCCCTTCACCTTTATCACCTAGACATGAGGCATGTATTTTAAAAGTATCTCAAGCCATATGTGATGGTGCACATTTTAATCTCAATACTACTCTGGGAGAATGAGGCAAGAGGACTGTAAGTTTGAGCTTAGCCTGTTCAGTTTAGCAGATCCCTGTCTCAGAACAAAAACAAAAAGTAAAACAAAGTATAGGGGCTGTAACTCAGCACTAAAGCCTTGGGTTCAAACCCCAGTACTGGCGGGAGAAAAGTTTCTCCAAACTATTAGATTAACAAGGAGATATTTTTTATTTTAAGCTGAAAACTCACAACACTGTGATACTATCAAAATTATTTTTAAATATAATACAATACATACTGAATATTTCATATCACAGAAAATGAAAAAATGCTTGACTGTTTAGCATGCCTTAGGGCTTGAATTCAATACCTGCCATCTTGCCAAAAAAATTAAAACAAAAATGTGAAAGAAGAATGTAGCATAAACAACACATTTGTGCTAAAGATGTAACAATTTGTTCAGTGTGAGCTAATGGAGACATTTTATACTAGGAAAAATTTCTTTCTCTAAAATCAACTTCAGCGTGTAGGATTTTAATGATGGTAGAGATAGTATATAGAGTGAACATATCTGGCTCACTGAGTCATCTGGAAAAAGCTAAGAGAGTGCCCTTTCAATCCCTGACATGATACATTGGGCGAGTTCCATTTTAGCCATAAAATGTTCTTGAACCAATCATACCCTAAGCAGCTTTCAGAACAGTAGTGATTTTCCCAACATAGGGAAGAGATGAACCTGACACTTTATCATAGTCGTATCCCAGAAACTTTGTGAAAAAATGATCCAAGTTTCACATTTCACTAGGAGAATGACTTAAAGTACGTATCAGACACCAGGCACAAATCCAAATGACAACCTGTATATTGTTTCATGCTAGTTAGGGATCCTGATCAGATTACATGCTTTTCAGGGTCCTTCAAGTCAGTTTCTTTACTCTTTTTCTCACAGTGTAGTCCACACCGGCCTTGGATTTAATTTGTGCAGCCTAATCTGGCCTTGACATCACAGCATTCCTCCTCCTTCAACCTCCTCGTTGTAGGAATTACAGGTGTGCACCATTGTGCCCAGCTCTAGGTTAGATTCTTTATTCTTAGAAGCCATCTATATTAATTTATCTTTGCTAAGTTTTGGACTCAGTTTCTATTTTGGATTTAAACAGTTCTCTGGAGTTATAGGGCAGCTTGTTTGATAAGTGAATTGGAAACCCCAATTTTATTCTTATTTCTTACAACTAACCCTCTTAATCTCTCAGTTTTAATCTTTTATAAAATGATGCTATCTTCGGAGTGTTTGTGAGGGTTCCTGGTACCAAAATATTGTAAAGGTCTCCAAAAATGTTGTTAATCATTTAGTACTTAGTGTTAGCTGCTACCTTCTAAATGTCATTTCGTTTAAACAAAAAGGTCTTTAAAATTTGTAGCCTTGGGGCTGGGAATTTAGCTCAGTGGCATATGCACCTGCCTTGCAAGCAGGTGGTCATGAGTTTGATCCCCGGTACCGATAAAAAAGAAAAAGACAAAAAAATTTGTAGCCTTGACCTTTTCTAGTAGTAGCGGCCTTTGCTAGGATTTCTCCTCACTTTTCCGAAAACCCATCTTGGGTAGGGAGCTCTCCCTAGGAACTTGACCCATGGGGCCCAGACACTGTTGAAGCACCTAGTTTTTGAGGCATGCTTGCATTTCTTTCAGTCCCAGCAGCCTTAATGTTGAGCTCCATCAGGCTCCTTTGTATGAGGGGTACTGCGAATGAGGAGAGGAGGTAGTTCTCCAGTCACCCTACCAACATATTCCTCCCATCAGAATGTAACTGGTAGAGATTGTTGCTCTTATCTCTCAGACCAGTGCTATAGTTTTGTCAATTGTGAGAATAGATTTTGTTGTAGTTACTTTCTCATGGCTTAGACAAAATACCTAACACCCAAAGTTAATGGAGGAAATGTTTAGTTAGCTCACAGTTGGTAGAGGTTTCAGTTCTACTCCGCTGGCTCCACGGCAAGGCAACTTAGTAGTGGAGCATCACAGAGGAGAAACAGTCCATGGCACAGCAGGCAGAAGGCAGCAAAGCAGTGAAGAAGTGAACCACAGCAGCCCTCTTTCTGTCGCTTATATTCTGTCCAGGCGGTGTGCCCTAGGGAGAGCAGCACGTGTGTGCAGAGAGGGTCTTACCATTATCCACATCCAGAAGTATGTCAGACCAGTCAGTGGACTAATTTATAGATACACATATTTGATCCTAGCATCACGCACTTAATCCCCGCATTGCACAGTTTAAACCCTGCATCATATAGTTTAAGTCCAGCCACCTGTGAAATGATCCACTGATGACCAAATGAGGCTTTGATAGTATATCTAGACATGAGGCATAACAAGCTGGTTTTACTTAGTTTAGCCTTCAATCAAAAAATGGGATATTTTTTAGAATTAGGACATTGCACTTTCTTTTGTTTGCTTTTCAGATAGGGTATCACTGTGTAGCTCAGGCCACCTTTGAATTCACTTTATAGTCGAGGGTGACCTTGAACACACATCAGTTTTCCTGCCTCAGCCTCCCACGTGCTGGGATTACAGGTGTGTGCCACCAGACCTGGCTTATACTTTTGTTTTTAAAATTAAGTTTATTGGTATGTGTTAGATCTACATTATGATCACATTCATCATAGGAAATGATGAAGAGAGGAAATATGTGCCTGTACATGATATAACTGGATGCTTCCCCCACCCCATTCCTTTACCCTCCCTTCAACCCCCTTTCCCTTCTTTATTTACAAAAGTTTTGTGTCCATTTTCCCTTTTTCTTATGTTTTTCTTTTCCTTTTCTTTCTCTCCTCCCTCCCAACTTCCCCTTTCTTTTTGAACAGTTTTGGTTCTTATTATACTTTCAATTTTTCTCACTAGAAGAGATAACGTGGTATTTACACATACGTATCCAATTTATTTTACTTAAGTGTGTGGTTCTGAGTCTATCCATTTAGTCGTAAATGTCTGAAGTTTATCCTTCTTTATGACTATATGATTGTATGAAATAACCTCATCTTATTTAGCCGTTCATCAGTTGATGGGAATTTGGGCTGTTTCTAAGATTTATCTATTAAAAACTATACTGCTATAAACATGGGTGTGCATATATCACTATGGTATGATGCTTTTAATTTTTCTGAGAAGATACTAAAAAGGGGAATAGATGCATTGAATGGAACTTCTAGTCCTGATTTTTTGAGGAGTCTCCACTCTGATTTCTATAGTAGATACATCAGTCTGCATGCCCACTAACTGTAGAGAAGGTTTCTTTTTTACCCCACAATCTACTTTCATTTGTTTCTGGTTGATTTCTTGATGATAATCATTCTTTCTGCGGTGAAATGTCTCTGTTTTAATTGCATCTCTTGAATTGATATTAAACATTTTTTCATATATTTATTTGCCATTTCTATTTCCACCTAAGAAGTGTCTGTTCATTTCAGATGCCCATGTTTTGGACTGGGTCTTTAAATTTGGAGGGCCTGATTTTTTTTTTTTTTTTTTTGAGTTCTCTGTATATTATAGATAATAGTCCTTAATCTGAGGAACAGCTGGAAAAATTTTTTCCCCACTCTGGCTTGTCTCTTCACTGTGTCAGTGGTTGTTGATTCTTTGTGATCTTTCCTATGTGGTTGGGGTTTTGTTCATGTCTTTGCCTATATCTGTGTCTTCAAGGGTTCTACTCTACCTGTTCTGTCTTCAAGCAAATTTAGTCTTTCTCTTATTATTCCAATTTTATTTTAGTAAATACTGAAAGATATGGGTCTAATTTTAATCTAGTCTAATCTTTTGAAACTCTGGAAAGCCAGTTTTTCCAGCATCGTTTATTAAAGAGGCTATCTCAGTGAAAATATTTTTGTGCTTTGTTGAAGATAAGGTGGCTAAGTATGCCTGGAGTTTTTTCTACATCGTCTAACCCTTGAGTCTGTTGCTTTGACAGTCCTATGCTGTTTTTATCACAGTGGCTTTAAGTCAGGGATTGTGATGCTCCCAGCCTTGCTTTTATTTCCCCGAATTGCCTTTACTATTCGAGGTCTCTTCTGGCTCCAAATGAATTTTAGGGTTATTTTGTGTGGAATACACTGTTGGAATTTTGATTGGAATTGCATTAAATCTGTACCACAATTTTGGAAGTTTGGCCATTTTCACTCTATTGATTCTTCCTACTGAAGAACAAGGGATATCTTTTCATTTGCTGATAACCTTTTTAGTGTCCTATTTCAGAGTACTGTATTTTACAATGCAGTGGTCTTTTCCTTTCTTTGTTAAATTGCTTCCTAGGTATTGTACTTTTTAGAATGCTATTGTGAAAGGTGTTGTTTCCCTAATTTCTCTCTCAATGAGCTTGTTATTTGTGTACAGGAAGATTGATTTTTGAGTGTTGACTTTGTATTCAGCTAGGCTACTGATTTTGGTTATTAAACCTAGAAGTTTTCTGGTGGAGCTCTTGGGGTCTTCTACATAGACTATCCTGTGATTTGCGAATAATGATTAGTTTTTGTACCAGGGATCAAACTCATAGCTTCATGCTTGCCAGGCAGGTGCTTATGCTACTGAGCTAAATCTCTGGCTCGAATAATAATTTAACTTTTTCCTTTCCTATCCTTATTCCTTTTATTTCTCTCTGTTGTCTAATTACTCTGCCTGATGCTTTCAGATGTATATTGTGTTACAGGGGACATCCTTATCTTGTTCTTGATTTTATAGTGAAAGCTTTCAGTTTTTGTCCATTTAGTATGATGTTGGCTGTTGGTTTGTCATAGATGGCTTTTATCAGATTGAGATAAAGATCATCTATTCTAATTTTCTGTAGGATTTTTTTTTATCATGAATGGATATTGGACTTTGTCAAAAACTTTCTGCACCTGTTGACATGGTTCCATGTTTTTTATTCTTTGCTCTGTTAATATATGGTATAGCATGTTTATGATTTACATACATGGAACCATTCCTGCACCTCTGGAATGAGTGGTGCTTGGTCATATTGTATGGTCTTCTTGATGTTGCTGCATTCTGTTTGCCAGTACCTTATTGAGGCTTTTTGCATCTGTGTTCATTATAAAGATTGACTTGTAGTTCTCTTTTTTGGCTGGGTCCTTCTCTAGTTTTATTATCAGGGTAATACTTGCCAGGAATGAATTTCAGACTATTGCTTTCCTTTCAGTTTCATTAAAGAGTGTGAGAAGTAATGATTTTAGATCTTTTTAAAATTACTTTTGGAGGCAGACTTCTCGACACAAACCATCAAGTCAAGAAGAGCCTGGAGCAAAATATTCCAAGCCCTGAAAGAAAATAACCTCTAGCCCAGATTGATATACCCTGCAAATCTGTCTCTAGAAATTAGCAGAGAAACAAGATGATTCCGAGACAAAGAAGAACTTGGGAAATTTGCAACCACCAATCTAACTCTACACAGAATACTGCAGGGCATTCTAGAGAGAGAAAAAAGTACTAGGATTCCAAGAACAGTGGCAGAGCGGCCTCAATAAATGGAGCAGAAAACAGAATGAAGAAGACAAGCAGACAACTGATGGCAAAAAAAGAGCATAACAGAAATGAGGGCAGAGAAGGTTAGTTATAATCTCTAATATAGATGGCCTTGACACAATAAATTAAAAAAAAAAAAGAACCACAGGTGGAGTAGATCAGGAGGCAGGGTCCACTGAGATGCTATTTTTAGAAAATACAATTAAAATGAAGAAGAGTACATGGACTGAAAATCAAATATGAGAAAACAATGCTGTATGTGACAGAGAACCACAGAGTAATAGGGGCAACTAGACCAGTATTTGTGGATAGGTTGGAAAGACAGGCTTTAATAGGTAAAGAAATACAATTAGAGATCAAGTCCAGGAGAGAGAAGGTTTAGAACCACTTAGGTAAATAGCAGGTTGTCCCCCTACCCCAATTTAAAACCAAAGGTCTTGGTGAGATCCAAAAATGCACTGTGTACTTTGGGGAAGTGAAAGGGGAGGGAGAGTCTTAAAAAAGATGACAGAAGATACTGTTAATAGTGTATCAGGATTTAAAACCCACATTACTCACACTATGTTTAGATAGATTTTATTCTGTCCCACTTTGTCTACTTGCATTAGATTTGAGGGCATAGACAGCTATCCCCAAAACATCTGGATATAGCACAGTAATCCTCTTTTAATTTCCTATTAACAATCTGGAGCCCTGTATGACTTATACTGATATACTTCTATCATGACTGATCTTAGTTAAATCTGGTTTGTTTGATTGCTGTTAGGTATCGACAGGTTTTATTCAAAACTTGATATGATTGATAGTATCAAGTCTGAGAGTATAGGCAACTACACTGAAGATGACACGACTCACTGCGATACACATTGTGGTTTGATTACTGCCTGTTTTTGAAGTTTTATACTGTATACAAAGTTGTGTTTTTATTAATACTGTTATGTACTGATATATTCAGTTATACTATGTCTGATGATATAGCCAATTCTATTGAAGATAACAAGAGACAACACAGGAACTATGGTAGAACTCCTTGTACAATGGTCTTATATGTCTTTTTCATTTCATGTGTTTATAGGAATATATTTTGTTTTGTCTTGCTTTGTTTTGTTTCTCCCTCTAATATAGAAAGGATAGAAATACATGAGTTAAAACTCGTGCATGTGTAGAAGCTATAAACAGTTTATAGAACTGATCATATGACACATGATGAAATGACTAGATACTTTGAAGAAAAAGAGACAGTAAAGTACCCAGTGCTGATCCTGGAGTGTCATATGTGACATCCCACAATAATATTCTTTGTTCAGAGTGATATTAGTCTGCTTGGTTTTGTTTAATCTCAACATAAATGAAGATACGGATAACTGCATGTATGTTTAAGTGTATAGGATTGACAACCATATTACTGAGTTCTTGTTGGATAGTTGAGTGGAACTGTTTGCAGTCTCACTGTTTGAATTCCCACTTTATATGTTCCACTTTTGTATCTTTTTTTTTTTTTTTTTTTGTCTTTTTCCTTTTTATCGGTACCAGGGATCGAACTCACGACTGCCTTCCTGCAAGGCAGGTGCTTATGCCACTGAGCTAAATCCTCAGGCCCCCACTTTTGTATCTTGAACAACTATTTGTAAGAGGACAGTATGTAAACATCAACTAGTGATTTTCTACTGTTTATTTTTTCTTTGAATGTATATATTATTTCTACCCATTTTCTGTTTTGTGTAGTCTTTCTTTAAATAAAATTAAAAAAAAAATTACTTGTGGAATTCAAGTCTGCAACCTTGAGGGTCTGAGCTTCTCTTTGTGGGCAGGTTTTTAATTACATCTTTGACTTAAATGACTGGTTTATTTAGAATTTTTATATCTTTTTGAGTCAGCTTTGGTAATTCATATGTACCTAGGAGTTTGTATCTAGGATCCTGAATTTCTTTGGTTTTCCGTATTATTAGAATACAGTTTCTCAATGTGTAGGTAGTGGTGATCTTCAGAATATCTGTAGGATCTGTTTTCTCTCCTACTTGTATGAACTTGAGGTTTTCCTTGTTTTGATAAAACTGGCAAGAGTTTGTCCATTTTATTTATTCTTTCAAAGAACCAACTCTGACTCATTGATTCTTTGTAGTGTTTCCTAGTCTTCATTGCTTTAAGGTCTGCTCTGATCTGTATTATTTGTTTTCCCGTATGAGCTTTGGGCTTGACCTGCTTTTCCTTTTCCAGAATTTTAAGATTCAACTTTAAGTTGCTTGTTTGGGCTCATCTTTCCCTGAAATGGGTATTCACTCTTATGACTGCTTTCATTATGTACCATAGTTCTGGTATGTTAAATTGGCATTATTGTTCAGTTGTAGAGGGCTGGAGATTTAGCTCAGCGGCATAAGTGCCTGCCTTGCAAGCATGCAGTCCAGACTTTGATCCCCAGTACCCCCCACCAAAAAAGTAGAAACTGTCTAGTGTCTTCTGTAATTGCATCTATGACCCACTGGTTGTTCAGGAAGGTGTTACTTGATTTCCAATTTCATCGCACTGTGGCCTGATAATATACATGGAATAATTTCAATTCCTTTTTATTTACTTAAGTATGTTCTCTTGGCCAATATATGGTATTTTTGGGAGACCATCCTGTGTCCCACCGAGAAGATTGTATAATCTGATGTTGTAGGTTGGAACACTGTAGACATCTACAAAGTCCGTATGTTCAAAAGTTTGGTTCAGTTCTAATACTTCATTGGTGTTTTTTTGTTTTTGTTTTTGTTTTTTTGCCTAATTTGTCTATCTTTTGTCTAATTTGTCTAATTGATTTTTTACTTAATTTATGAAAGGTATTGAGATGCCCCAATACAATTGTAATAGTACTTACTTGATTTTTCATTTGTTAATATTGGTTTTACATAGTTGGGTACACTGGCGTTTGTTGCATATGTATTATTGTTATCTCTTCCTCTTGGATTATTCCCTTTATAAGAATGCAGTGACTTTCTTTGTTTCTCTTAATTAATATTGGCTTGAAATGCAATTTGTCTACAAGTTGAATAGCTAACCCTGCATTTTTTGGGTTCATATCTCATGGAATAATGATTTTCATTGTTTAATGTTCAGTCTGTGAATTTCTTTTTGAATTAAATATATTCTTGATGCAGCATACTTTTTTATTGTAAAGAGAATAAAATGAAAGTACAACTGAATAATGTCAATCAAAAGATGACAAAGTGATACAGCACTTCAAAATAAGATAATTAGAAATAAACAATGGCTACCATAATGCCTCTTGTTATCTTCATAATAGCTGCCCATACCATCAGACTTAATAAAATCAAACAAAGCAAAGCAGAATATAACAAATCAAAATAAAACAATGGAAGTAATATAAGACTTCAAAACAAGATAATAAATCAACAATGGCTACCAGACGTAATAAAATCAAACAAAACAAAATGGAATAAAATCAAACAAATGGGATGGGGAGTGGAAATGAAAATGATACAGAACAAGCTACTAGAAAATTAACAGTGGCTGTCATATTGCCTCTTGTCCTCTAGATTGTGGCTCAGACCTCTAGATTTTAGCCTGCTAAGTGAAAGAGTATAAGTGTTGTTTCTTTACGTCAGTTGCTATTGTCTCAACTCGTGTTCCTTCAAATCATCTAGTTGCTTGGGGAAGGAAGGTTCTTCTTCTCTTCGGTCTCCCACACTGGCTGCTTCAAGGCGGATTATAGCTTCCTGGTTCTCTCTTGGTTGATGTGACTTTTGCTCACATGGTCCTTGGGTTTTTGGTTCTGGCTTGGTTGGCACTTCTGTGTGCAGCAGTTGTCAGATCTTGCTTTTTGATTCATTCTGCTAGTCTGTTTCTTTTGACTTGTGAATTGAGACTTAACATTGTTGGTTATAACTGATGTGTATTGACCTACTCTTATCATGTTATTATCCTGTTGTTGCCACCCCGCCCCGTAATTGTTTGCCTTGTCTCATGGATTCCTTCTGTTGAGGCTCATGTAATTGTAATCTGTTTTATCCCTTTATAGAATGTCCTTCAGAACATTTTAGAGTGCTGGTTTGGTGTTCATGAATGTCCTTTTTAATGAAAGTATCTTTATTTCTCCGTCAATTTTGAATGATAGTTTTGTGGGGTGTATCAGCCTGGATTAGAGGTTGAAATATCTGAGTCCAAGCTCTCCTTGATTTGAGGGTTTGTGTTGAGAAGTCTTCTGTGATTCTGATGGGCTTCCTTTCTAGGTGATTTTTTTTTTTTCATAACAGCCTTTACTATTCTCTTTTTATGTTGAAAATCCTGGGATCTTGACTATTGTATTCCTTGTTGTAGTAGTGTTTGTTTGTTTTTAGTCATTGCTAATTTGATTTCTGTATGCCTCTCTTGTCTACATGTGAAATTTTTGCCCTTGTTAGGCAGCTTTCTTCTGTGACTTTGGGGAAGTTTTTTTTTTTTTTTAAATGTCATTTGTGCTTGCATCATATGCATGGCAGCTGCTGCATGGTTTTCTAGTGAGCCCTTCTTATTTTTAAGAAATCTTTCTTTTCACAATGGCTGACTCTAATTCTTGTGTGTAAGACTATGTTCTGTGCTCACTTTGGCTCATTCTTCTATGTATACTTTTAGTGGAATTTTTAATATCCTGGATATCTGTTTGAATCTGTTTCATAGATTCTCTTTCTTTCCTGTGTTGGATTTTAATGGTTTCCATGACTTTCTTAAACTCTTCCCCCCCCCCCCCAACATGTATATGTGCTGTAGAGTCAGTAATCCTGTATTTCATTATGATCACCCTCTCTGTAGTTACCTGAGAAATTACTTCTGACTTGATTTTTTTTTTTTTTTTCTTAGAGCGTCATTCATCTGCGTTTTTTCTTTTGTTTACCACTTAGGAGAGTCCAGGCTTTTGGGTTGTTCCTCATTTTTTGCATTGTTTGCCTTTGGTGAGCTGCTAATCTGGGGTTGTGTCTTCCTGTTTTCTAATTTGTTTCTTTAGTCAAATTTCTGGGTTGATGCTTTTATTATTTTTGCTTGTTTGTCTTTTTGAAACAGTATCTTATTATGCAGTTCAGGCTTGTTTTTGAATTCACTTTATAATTCAGCCTGGCTTTGAACTCCTACCTCAGACTTTCAAGTTCTGGGATAAGGTGTGCATCACCACACCCTGTGATGCTTATAAATTGCCCATTGTATTGCCTGTGATACTTGCGTATTGCTAGTGTTTAGCACCCTTAGGAAATGACTTCTCAGAGGAGTCTTCCAGGTGCAGCTGGCCTTTGGGTTTTGTGTCTGTTGTGAGATCTCATCTCTTCAATTTATTGGATAAGAGAAGTTGCTGCCTACTTGCCCAGCCTGTGGTTCTTTGGCACTGCCTTATAGTATTTTTGATGACCCTTAAGCAATCTTAGTCTTGGTATACTAGGAAGAATTGTTTAGCATAAGTATGGCACTTTGACTAAAGTGGTATAATCTAAGCAGTGACAAACAGTAGCATCAAACAGCCTAGACAATGACAAAAGGAGTTAAACATTATTTTGCCAACTTCAACATTTTGATCTAGATCTGTTGTTATATATAATGTCTAGAATGAACCAGAAAATTGTATGAAGTTAATAAGCCTTCAATATAGCCATTTTACTCTCAATGGAGAAAATTTAAAAGCTGGTAGGGAAAAAATAGTGAAATAAAAATGAAAGAAATGAGAAGCAAAGCTGGAGGACCAAGGAAGATCATACAAACTTTGGTAAACTGGTGAAGAAGACAGGATGGCAAGAGTCAAGGAAGAAATAAAAACAACAGAACTGAACAACAACAAAAATGTTAGGGAATCACGTACACACTGATACAAAAAGTAGGAAAAAAATGAGAAAACCAAATAAAACTAAAGAGAAAAAGAAAAAAATAGAAGTCCAAGGTGTGTCTTTGTTGCCACTGGTATACAGTGTGGCCAGACAGAATCTAGATGGGAGTTGATTAACTCCAGGGAAGCCAGATGCAGCTTTACTGTGTGGCTGTGGATAATCCCAGCAAGCCTGCATCTTTATTCCATCAAAGTGCAGGCTGGTTTCTGGCCATGAGGCTGGGACCAGAACCATTCAGACTGCTGCGGTCCTTGTACTTCTTGCTAGCTTGAACTCAGATTTGGGACCTTGACCCTGGGAGTCACTAGATGGAGCTAGTAGTTGCCTTGGTTTCAGAGCTCAATCCGCCCCTCTCCAAGACCACTCCCAGCTAATTTCCCTCTCCTGCGGGACGTCTGAAGGAGAATAACTCAACAGTCAGTGCAGTCTGCTATGCCCACTGCTCCGTTCCTCTAGTGTGCTCCTTCATGGAGGTCTCAGGGATTGTTAGATCGTATGTCTGCAGGTTTTGTTGTCCTTACTATGCAGTAAGTCCAGGCTCCGGAAAATGCACCATCTGTCTCTTAATCTTTCTGTGTTGAAGTTTTTATTTTTCCTCTCCTGTGGTTTTAATTTTCACTTCAGTTCCTTTTCTCTTCCTCACATTGCTGTCTTCCAGTGTCAGAACAACAGAACTCAGAGAGGCTCTTTGCTGCTTACCACTTCTCCATCTTCCTTTAAGTCTCCCAGAACATTGCACTTTTGATTGATAAGATTAAATCATTTTGAAGACTAAACTGTCTCAAACAATTTGAACTTTTCTGTGAAATTCTACAAAGGTTAATTTGAAAGTTATGTGCATCTACAAGTCTGCCACAGAGAAATTTGTTAATCTGTATATAACAAATATGCACTAAGGAAAACCTTTGGGAAGAAAAGAAATAATCTAAACCAAAAAACATTAAAAGCAAATTAAAAATTAGTATGCAAAAAAAATTAGAATGCAAAAGAAATCAAATTTTCTGTCTTAGTTCAAGTTCTTCAGTTTTTCTTTGGTTGTGTATTCCTTTGCTTCATTTTAATTGTCATGCAAGTATAATTTTTTCTGTAAAAATTAGCTATATTTACATATGAATTCATTGTATACATAAAGATTTTACCTTTTTATCCAGAGGTGGTTTTTTATTCAACAGAAAATAGTCTATGTGACAAGTACCTTTCAAAGAGCTAAATCATCATTTTAAACTGTTGTTTCATTTTGATGGATGTTTTTGCCATTACTAGGGGAAAATATCCAAGGTAAGCCTTTCTAAAGCATTCTTTTTATTTTTGTCATAAAAGTATAAAAGCCCCTTTAAAAATCATAGTACTTATATTCATTATGAATATTTCCCATTTTTACTTAGTATACTTTTTGCATGCGGGAAGTTGTTCTCTCAAGTCTTAAACATAAGATCTTTGCTTTCCCTGTTCAAATCTAGCTTCACTTTGATTTCTCGGTTTTCAGGCCGTCATTTTCACAACTTCCTTATATTCTAGGATTCGTTACTGTTCTCATATTCCATAGTGTTTTCTTGGAACATCCAACTCTGCTTCAACAGTCCCCATGCTCTTTTCATTTATTTTTATTGTTTTATTTTAAAATGAAAAAAATAAAAATGATACAGCATTTCTAAACAAAATAATAGGAGGTTAACAGTGGTTAATATATTACTTTTTTATTTTCAAAGTAGTTGTTCAGATTGCAAGACAGAGGCATGAAAAAGATCAATGAAACTCCAAACCTTATTTTTACATATATATATGTATGGTCCTCTTTCTTTTCTCCTTTCTCCTATCCTTTTCGAGCTGTTTTTTCCCCCTACATTTCAGATCTTATCTACTTACTCTTTCAGTTTTTTTACACTAAGGAGACATTTTGATGTTTACACATGAGTCTGATTTATTTCACTTATGAATGTGGTCTCAAGTTGCATCCATTTAGCTATCAAAGTTTCAAGGTTATCCTTCTTTATAGCTGAGTAATACTCCATTGTATTAAACTCCTTTCTTTGAAGTTAGTGTAATACTTTGCATTTCTCTTTGGCATGTAGTATATTGTGCCTTATTTTGTGACTTTACAACCTATTGTTCTTTTTCCCAGGTGTAATTTCCTTGTGCAAAGACTTCCTTATTTCCAAATCTAATGTCTTACATATAGTTTGTGAGTTCTAGTGCCTGGCAGTCATAGTTGTGTGGCATTCTCATTTCCAAGGCTATTTGCAGATTCACTACAGTCTTATCCATACTGAGAGAAGAAGTAAAGCTCATCCTCTTAGTTCACAGGAAGAGGTTGCTCCATCTGTGTTTACACACTCAGGAGATTAGACCCATATAGTTAAATACCATGCCTATTTTGGTTTCAGTATCACTTTACCCATAATATTTTGTTATGAAAATGTTCAAACATAAGAAAAGATTATATACACACATACCCATATAGTCACTTCCTAAATTCCGTACTTAACCTTTTGTCACTTACCCATCCATTTCTGGATTTGGTAAGAAGTATATTTGGTCTTCGTTCCTGTCACAAGCTGTTGTGAATGAAAAGTGCCAGTAACATAGAAAAGATATGTTTGTATCTTAGTATCAGTGTTGAGTAACAATAAGCTCATGAGCAGTGTCATTTTTCTTTGCTTTATGTGACTGAGTATAGCTGGTGAGCCAGCCAATCATAGGTTCTTTACTGGAGTGTTAATTACTAATATCTGTAGCACTCAAAGTCATGTGTCACATTGCACATAATAATATATGGATTAGAGAATAGCTCAGAAAACCTTACCACTGACTGCAGGATTTAATGAGGCAGAACCAAGAACTTTGCCAGTCTACAGCAGTGTGGAGAGTCACCACAGTGACTAACAAGGTTACTGACCAGGCAGAGTTGGTTCAAAGCCTGAGTCTGGGTGCCAGGTAGTGGATGGATTCTAGCAGGGAGATTGAACTCACACTGTTGCCTTTGGTATGACTTGAGAAGATGATGGTTCCATTTTCAGGGTCCCACCTTTTATAGTACAGGCAAGGGTTGCATCATTCGGTCTGGTATGTCTAGTAAGCACACAGGCCTGGTATTCTTTGATAAAACTGAGATTCATCATGTGTCCACATGTCCCTGATTTAATTTGGTAAGTTTACAGGTGTCAGTTTTTTATTAGCAGGATTATTTTCAGTTTATGTTCTACGATTAAGCTTACTGTTTTTTGTTTTCCGGTAAGCTCGATGTGGTTAACATCTGGTTTGTGTCTGTTTGCACAGACAAGTTACCAAGTCATGCCTCCTTTTAGTACTCACTGTGCAGCAAATTGCTGCTTTATAAAACAGTCTCTAGGGGCACAGTACAGTGGAAAGCTACAAAACACACAACAGAGCATAACTTGCTTTGCATTAGAGCTCCTAAAATCCTCCGCATGTCTGAGGTGATAAATGTCTTTTGTATGTTCGTTAGATGACAGGTGTTTTGGGCTCTTGGATAGCCTCAGGGTGGGGCTAGTTGCCAGGGGAACCAGCATACCACTAAAGGTTTTAACTTTCAGCCCCACCTGTCCAGCTGGATAGGGAAAAAAGGCGGAAGGCAGAGTCGATCACCAAGGCCAGTGGTTTAATCATGCTTAAATAATAAATCCTTCATAAAAACCGAAGAACACAAGTTCTGGCTCCCTGTCAAAGTGCTAGAAAAGTGAGGTACCAGATAGGATATGGAGGCACCACACTCTTTCTCTTATATCTCACTTGTGTATCACTGCCTACCAGCTGTTCCTCGGCTATACTCTAATAAATGAGTATTCATAAGTAAAGCATTTTTTTGAAAGTTTGCTCCAACAGATGTTCAAACATTAGCGAATATCATAGGAACCCTTGATTTACAGCTGCTTGGACCCAGCATTTGGCCTCAACAGTGAGGTGGCAGTCTTATGGGTCAGAGCCTTTAACCCTGCGTGTAGGATTTGAATTTGAATGCCAGCTTGCTACTGTGGAGTCCATGTGTGGCGCTCTTAGGAGCAAAATACTGAGTTGTGAGTGAGGATGCAGTAGGATAGGAAAAGCAGCTGGTCTTTCCTCACACAACTTGCCTTGGTATCTGAGGGATGCTGATTTCAGGAGCCCTCACAGATCCCAAATCCACAGGTGCTCAAAGTATCTTACATAAAATACAGTGCCTGCATGAAACCCAAATGTATTCTTCTGTGTACCTTTTTAAATAAATCATCTCTGGATTGCTTATAATACCTAGTGTGATGCAAATGCTGTGTAAATAGTTTTTACTCTATTTAAGGAACGAGGATAATAATGCCTTTCCATGTTCAGTGAAGATACACTCCAGAATATTTTCAACCTGCAGTTGGTTGAGTCCTTGGTGTGGAACCTTTGGATAACTCTCTATTCCCTCTGGTCACCCATTAATTATTTCTTTGCTTTTGGTTTTTTGAGAGGGTGTTGCTGTGCAGCCCAGGCTGACCCTGTGTCCATCCTGTATAGCCTAAGCTGGCCTTGAACTGGCAGTGATCCTTCCAAGTGTTGGGGTTACAGGCACATACCTCAGGGCCTGGCCCATCTTGTTTTTAAATACGTGTCAATGTTTGCTTCAAATCTCTGTGTACTTCACTCTTGAACATGGATGTCATTTCCTAGAGTTTTATATTTGTGGCCTTTCCCCCACTGTCCTTATAGGAATAAAATATTACAGATAAAGGTAAAGCCCTGTGAGAGCTCATCTAACCCCTTCTCTTCTTAGAGCAATTGTTCTTTTTGTTTCACAATGCTGGGGATTGAACTCCAGAAATCAGGTATACGAGACAAGTATTCTGTGTAGCCAAGCCCTTAGACCTGTCATCTTTATGTATATATTTGTATTGGTGATATATACACATACATCCTAAAGCTAAATAAACTGTCATTTAAAAATGTACACAAATGGAATTTACTGTTCATATTTCTTTGCAGTTTTTAAATCAACATCAATTTGAAATTTGTTCAGTTTTGCTTTTAAACTTCATGGAGTCTGGTTTTGGTAAATAAAACAGTATGTAGACTT
This sequence comes from Cavia porcellus, assembly GCF_034190915.1. Classification (NCBI taxonomy): domain Eukaryota; kingdom Metazoa; phylum Chordata; class Mammalia; order Rodentia; family Caviidae; genus Cavia; species Cavia porcellus. The sequence continues at coordinate 33,991,926 of NW_026947491.1, forward strand.
GGAAGTCATTTTTTTTTGTCATGATAGAATAAGCTAAAAAGGTAAAAAAAATCGTGTTAATCTTTGATTTGATCTTGTAAATATATGCATTGATCTGTATTTACAAAAATTCTACATTGATTGCTGAGGTATTTTGGCATTTATCCACTTCATTATCTTACGGTTATCCTTTTTGTGATCATGGCACTTTTACCCACATCAGTTGTCAGTGATTGAGAGCTAATCCATGTGCTCAGGTTATCAGAGCTCCCAACAAACTGTGAAAGGCCATATTCAGTGAAAGGGAAAGAGGCTTTATTCAATGGTAGCTCTGAGGAGAAGCAGAGGCTTCATCTCCCACCATTTGCCATCTCACTTTGTCCAGGAGTGCAAGGATGAGAAACAGAAGAGAGGGGATACAGTGAGACAGTAGACACTCTGGCTTGCTTTATCTCTCCCAGCTCTGCCACTCTCTCGTTTCCCCAGGGAGTGAGCCCTGACCCCTGACCTCCTGGTACCATCTGCACATTCTGTTCCTTCCGACCTGAGGAGAGGAGGAGGTGGCAGTTTACTTCCTAGGCCTGAGGAAGTCTGAAGAAGCAGCTTGACTTTAAAGGAGAAAGAAGTCTAACTTTTAAGTTTGAGAGCCCCATTTTGCCCTCCTGGTTATAGATACGCATTTCTTAGCAAGCACCAATTTTCTTTGTAAGAGCTGTGTTCTTTTTATCGGTACCAGGGATCAAACTCATGACCATGTGCTTGCAAGGCAGGCACTTATGCCGCTGAGCTAAATCCCCAGCCCCAGGAGCTGTGCTTTTAAGAGCCAGTGGGCTACAGCTCTGAGGAGGGAAGTCTGGAAGATAGCTTTGCATATTAATACATATCAGGAGCAACAGAGATCACAATAGTTTTGACAGCTTCTGTGTTTTTATAGAACCAAATTAAAAGATTTAAAATTATCTCTAGCATTTAGCATTTAGCATCAATATGCTGCTGCTTTTTTCCCAATCTTGGCAACACATTAGGCATGAATGTTTCCTTATATATGATACCTCAGTTGTTTCTTTTTTTAACTTAACATTTTTATATACTTTCATCAAAAAGTTTTAGAACATCTTATGGATACTAATTATATTCACAACATCCCTTTAAAAGTGATAAGCTTTTATTTCCTACTTTAATGATTTAATAGTTACAACTATGCATTATTTAATTTACCAGGTCAGTCAACACTTAGCATGTCCTCTATAATGGCACTACTTAACGGCGCTTCTACAATGCTGGAAACGTTTTATATCTGTGTGGAATTTCTAACTTAGTTCTGCTTTATTAAGTATGATTAGTCACGTATGGCTAATGGCAACTGTATTGCACAGCACAAGACCATAATCAAACCAGACTATACTTACAGTTAACTGTTTGCATCCAATTTCCTAAGTCTAGTCAGTATATTTTGGTTGTCACCTTCTGTGATCTCGTCTGGCATCCAAATATCTGTCTTCTTGTTTTACAGACTCTTTCTTCAGCAGCTGTACCTTCACCGTCCATCTTTTAGTTTCCCTTATTGTCTCTTCTATGCCTAAGACTGAGTTTTCATTGTCAACCAATGAATCTTTTCGGCTCTTATGTTACTTACTCTGTTGAAGTACACTGGGGCTACTCATTCAACCTTTACAAAATCTACTTTTGGAGGAAAAGTAGACATTACTCCCTGCAAGAAACTCCCATGCTAACAACCTATTAAGAACGAGGTGAAGATTGGTCCGTCCCTTTTTTCTGCTGTATTTCTTTCTCCAGAAACCAAGACTCATGCTCAACTTCCTGTTTGTTTGTTTGTTTGTTTGTTTGTTTGTTCTGGCTGAGTCATGGCTTTTCAGATGATATGTTTAGTATTGAACTTACCTCTGCACTCATTACTTTCACATTTAAAATATTACATAAAAGTGTACAGTGTCCCAGCTGTCACTCTTCACATTGTCATGTCAGCACTGTTGCTTAATTACTTAAAGCCCCTAATTCCATTTTTCTGTAATATGTGTATCATGTCATATTCATTATCATGGCTCTCAGGTAAGTATTGATTCTTGAGCATGTTTTTCTCCTAGATAGAGCCAGAAGGATCTATTTCTTTCTTGTGGTTCTCAGTTCGCAAGTTTCTCATTTACAGATTGAGGTCTAAACTCTGAAAGAAAGCAGTCCGTGATATCCTTTCAGAGTGGGCAAACTGTGTGCTCTATTTATGCCATGCCAGTTCAGTCCCCTCAAACACCATTTCCTTTCTCCATGTTTCCCTAGAGAAATGATCACCTCACTTGTAACATTCATTGCCTTCCCTAGACAAAGTAAGAACACGGGGCTGAATGTGTGGCTCAGTTAGAGTGTGTTTAGCATGTGTGATGCTCTGGGTTTAATCTGCAGGACACACACTCATAGACCACAAGTTGATTTTCCTGTTTTCTTTCTTTTTTTTTTATTTTATTTAAGGAGAAAAACAAAAAAAAAAAAGCAGAAGAGGGTACAAGTTATACAGAATTTCAGAAAAAAAATAAACAGTAGGAAATCACTAGTTAATGGATTACATATTGTCATATTCGAAATATTTGTTCAACTTACAAAATTAAAGCTAATATAGTGGACATTCAAACAGTGAGACCAAACAGTTCTGTTCAATGATCCAACAAAACTCAATAATATCATTGTGTATCTTATAGACTTAAATATACATGCAGTTATATCGTTTAGAGCACTTTCTTTTCCTCTCTTTTGTACAGTGACTATTACACATTTTGGGTTTTATTGCTCCCACAGTTCTTATTGCTTTTTTTGGAAGAGAGTAAAACCAAATGTGACATAACAGAACAGAGTCGGTCAAATCAAAAGGGTGGACATAATAGATAATGTAAAAACATAATACAAGGTGATCAACAATGGTTACCATAATGCCTCCCGCCATCTCTAATAGAATTGCCTATATCATCAGTTATAATAAAATTGAACAAAACAGTAAAGAATGAAACCAACAAAACCAAAACATTGGAGACATTAGAGGTCTTTAAAAGTAGATAATAGTCAACCAGAATGGGCGTCATAATGAATCGCACTATCTTCACAGCTGTTGCCTAAACTTTCGAACTTGGTACTATCAAGCAAAACAGAATAGAGGAATATCAGTCAAAACAAGATGGTGAGAGCAATACAGGGCTTCAAATCAAGTTAATAGTAAATCAGAGTGGATTACTATAATATATCCTGCTATTTTTTTATTTATTTTTTCCTTAATTAAAAGGATAAAAATAAAAAAGTAAATAATAAAATGGAGATTGAGATAAAAGAGGACATAACAACAAAACAGTGCAGAAAAAAACATAACCATTTAAGCAAAATAGTGTTTTACCACAAGATAATCCTGACATAAAAGTAGTTACCATATTGTCTCTTTCCTTGAAATCTTTGAGTATAACTTCATATATTGTAGCATCAAATATACCAAAACAGTGTAAAACCATTCAAGAGAATGACAGTATTACAGGGTATTTAGAATCAACTAACAGAAAATGAACAATGGTTTCTGTATAATCTCCTTGTCTATAAAAGTTTTTGTTTATACTATCACATATAATAAAATCCAAGAAGATACAACATGCTAAGACCAATGGAGACAGAAGAGCAAAAGCTTGATGAGACTTCAAAACAAGATGATAGTAAATCAGCATTACCTATTATGATGTCATTTTCTCCAAAATAGCTGTTCCTATCATCCAATCTTCTCTACCTCATTTCTGTTGAGCTCTTTTTCTGTCATTAGTTGTCAGTTTGTCTTCTTCAGTTTGTTTTCTGCTCCATTCATTGTGGCCTCTCTGCCACTATTTCTGGATTCTTCGTACTTTTCTTTTTTAGAATATCCTGCAGTATTCTCTGTAGGGTTGAATTGGTGGTTGCATATTCCCCTAGTTCCTCTTTATCCTGGAAGCACCTTGTTTTTCCATCGATTTCCAGGAATAGTTGTGCAGAATATATCAAACTTGGCTGGAGGTTATTATCTTTCAAAGCTTGAATTATTTCCCCCCATGCTCTTCATGATTTGATGGTTTGTGCTGAGAAGTCTGCTGTAATTCTGATGGGTGTTCCCTTGTAAGTGATCTGTTTCTTGTCTCTGACGGCTTTTAATATTCTGTTCTTATATTGGATTTCTGGTATTTTGATTATTATATGTCTGGGTGTAGCTCTGTTTGGGTTGTAGGTGGCTGGCGTCCTGAATGCTTCATACAACTGAGTATCTTTACCTTTTGCTAAATTAGGAAAATTCTCCTGGATTATTTCTGAGAGTAGCTTTTGTAGTTCATTTGTTTGTGTCCCTACTTCTTCTTTTATGTTCTTAATTCTTAAGTTATAGATCCTCTTATCATCTTCTAGCCTTTGTATTATTGCTGTTTGTTTCTTTGTTATTTTTAAGAAGTTTTTCATTTCATGCTCCCATATTACAAATCTGGCCTCCAGTTCAGATAATCTATCCTTAGTTTCTTTCAAGCTCTTAGGCCAGTTTTCGATAGAGTTTTTAGTTTCCTGGTAATCTCCTTGAACCTGCTTCACGTATTCTATGCTTTCTCTATTTTCTCCATCAAACAATTCTCCCCTTTTTTTCTGATCTTCCATTCCACCATCTGTTTTTTCTTGGGTGGTGCTTAACATTTCTCTAACTATTCTGCTTATTTCTAGCTTCAGGTCATTAGTAACTTCATTCCTGAACTCGTCTATGAGGCTCTGGAGATAGCGCTTTATGTCTATTGGTTCTTGTTGCTCCCTCTTCTCATATTCTTTGTTCCTTACATATGCAAGCGTATATAGGAGGCCCAGCTTCCTTCCCTGTCGGCCACAGTCTGACTGAATTGTGCTGGCTAGGTGTTCCTGCCCACCGCAGCGCACCAGGGAGTTTTATGGACCAGGCAGCCTATGAGGGGCCTGCCCCTCCAGGTCACCTTCAGGTGCTGGGCCCTGGGCTGTGTTAGCCTACTGGGTCTCAGCCAGCAGCGTCACGTAGGCTAGGCACTGCTCACCAGTCCCGCTTGAGAGGGGGATATGTGACTGAAGTCACTACAGTGCCCTGTTCCCGCAAGTCTGCCTGGTCCCATAATGTCCTCTGTTGGAGCCTCGTAGATCGTGGAAGATTCCCAGTTTCTCTCACTCACTGCAGGTCGATGCACGGCTCCCTGCCCATCCTGCTCTCAACTCGTTCACTGATTCCCGTTCTCAGAGCTTTCGCTCATCTCTCTCCCTGCCGAGCAGATGTAGACGCAGCAGTGGCGGTGGGAAACCCAAATCGTGGTTTCCAAAGGCGTGGGCTCCAGCTTCCATACTGGGGCTTTATCTGTTTCTGTTATAGCACCAGGATTGCATTCCCAGTTGGTTTCTCTCAGCCCAGTTCGTTCTTGGGTCAGCAGGGCATATCTCCTCTCTTGCTTAGGATTCCTCACTCCGCACCATTCGTGGATTCTAAGCTGGGTCTTTCAGAGAGCCTCCGTAGCTGCTGCTATCTGTCCACCATGTTCTCCTGGAAGTCTGTTTTTCCTGTTTTCATCTCCACCACTGTATTTGACACAGAATAAAAGCTTCTTGTATAGTAGGCACTATTGTATGCATGTGCTGTATCATCTTAAGTCATGTGTAATATAGTCTAGTAAAAGTATTGAAATTGGAACATAGAAGTTAAGACCCCTTGTACTTGTTTATTGTTTATTTATTTTTAATCAATACATTTAATTTTTAAAGCAGTTTTATGTTTGCAGAAAAATTACAAAAATACAAAGTTTCCATGTACTTTTCTGTGCAATTTCCACTATGATTAACATTCTTCCTGACTGATTTAGTTCTTGTATTTGATGAACTGACACTGATAATTTTATTTATTTACTATTTATTTTATTTTATTTTATTTCATTTTTTTTGAGAGGGTCTTGCTACAGTCCAGGCTAGATTTGAACTCACTGTGATTCTCTTGCCTCAGCCTTCCAAGATACTGGGATTACAGGCATGTACTTCCACATCTGGCACTGATAGATTATTAACCATAGTCCATAGTTTACTTTGGGATTGATTCTTTAACTCTTTTTATTTTTTATTTTGAAATAGGGTCTAAGTTGCTAAATTGGCCAATGTGGGTTTGGATTTATAGTTGTCCTGCCTCAGTCTCCCAGAGTGTTGGGATTATACCAAGTGCCACCATGCCCAGTTTAGAGTTCATTATTTTGTCCTGTGCTTCTGTGGATGTTGAAAGAGGTATCCTGTACCATTCAGTATCCCATTGTAGATTCTCATACAGTGTAGATGCTCTTGTGTAGACATGGCCTAGGTTCCTTGTAGGTTCCTGCTGCCCCTTCCCAACCACTGAGTTTTGTTTTTTACAGCATGTCATGTTGACAGGGCTTTGACTTCTTTCATTTTATCTGTTTGGCATTTAAAGTTCCTTTATGTCTCTTGTGACTGAACAGCACCTTTCTTCTACTTTATTTTTCTTCAGCTTTATAAGTTCAGTATTCCAGGGTGTTACCTTTGCATATAAACTATAGAACCAATTTGTCAGTATCTGCAAATTTAATTACGGAATTTTTGGTTATTACTGCATTGGAATTTACAGATCAAGTTGGGAAAAACTTGCATTTTAATCATACAGAGTTTTCCTGTTAAGTATATGGAATCTCTTCTTTAATTTTCTTCTTTCTTTGGAGCTTATAGTTTACCTTATAGAGCCATACACATATTTTGTTTTATACTTAAATATTTTTTGGTACTAATAAAACGGTGTTTAAATTTTAAATTTTGGTTGTTTGTATATATAGGAAAGCAGCTAACTGGTATGTTAACTTACATGGTACAACTCAGCTATGATCACTTATTAGTTGCAAGAAATTGGTGGGGGGTTGTTTTCAATTGAGATTTTTTTTACAGGTAATCATATCATCTATGAGCAGAGTTTTATTTCTTTTCTGTTTGCATTAGTTAGGACTACCAATACAGTTTGGCTGAATAGAAATAGTTAAGGGGGTATGCCTTGTCCCATTCCACATCTAGAGGGAAAGCATCTAATTTTTTCACTATGGTGTTAATTGTAAGGTTTGTTGGTAAATACCTGTCCAAGTTGATGAATTTCCAGTCTGTTTTTACTTTGCAAAGATGATAGTGAAGAAGAGTAGGTATTGATTTTATCTAATGTGGTGTGTGTGTGTGTGTGTGTGTGTGTGTGTGTGTGTGTGTGTGTGTGTTAGGGATTGAACATGGGGTCTTTGCACTGAGCTGCATTCCCCAGCTTGGCCCCATCCCCCTTTTTAAAGAAAATTTGAAATAGGTTCTCACTATGTTGCTGTGTTTGAGCCCAGGCTGGTTCTGATTCTGCTCCAAAAAGGCTTGGATTAGAGGATGTGCTACCAACCCTGGCCATGATTTTCTTTAGCACACTGGTATTTTCATTCTTTAAACATTGGTAAAATTTGCCAATAAAACAGTCAGGCTCTGGTCTTTTCCTTTTTTTTTTTTTTTTTTCCCCTATTTGTTTGTTTTTTAATTATTGAATCAGTTTCTTTAGATTTAGATTGTTTGGTTTCTTTTGATGAGTTTTTGTAGATTGTGTATTTTAAGGAAATGGTCCATTTTATCTATCAAATTATTGGTCATGGAGTTCACCGTATTCATTTATTATCCCTTTGATACCCATAGGATTCCAGGTTAATAAATTTGTTGCTTGCCTCCTTTGCACTTGGTTATCCAGATTACAAATTTATAAATTCTGTTGGTCTTTTCAAACAAATTTTTGTTTACATTGATTCTTTACTAATTTTCTGGTTTTTAACTTCATTTTTCATCTATTTTTATTTTTTCCTGGTTTTGATATCATTTAGCCTTTTTTTTCTAGTTTCTTAGCTTAGATTATTCTGTATTTTGTAATATATACATTGAACACTAAAATTTTTTCCCTACTGCTGTTGGGGCACTCCACAAATTTTGATGAATGTTTTAAATTTTCATCTTCAAAATGTTCCGAATTTTCTTTTGAGATATTTTCAACCTGTGTATTGTTTAGCAGTATGTTTAATCTGTAAATATTTGAGGATATTCCAGCTAGTCTTCTGTTATTAATTTTTGATTTAAGCCCATTTTTGTCTAAGAGCATACTTGGCAGTAAATTTATTAAGATGTGTTTTATGGATCATAGTGATCTAACTTGGTGACTGCTCCAACTGCACTTGCAAAATATATCTAGGTCAAAATGGGTTTCATTGGATTCAAATGAGAGTCTGCAGTTTCTCAGGAGATTATAGGGAGATGCGTTAATTTACAGTCTCATTTCCATTGTCTCATTACCTTCTGCCTTAGCTTTCTAGCCCCCTTCCTCCACCTTTAAGCTTGTCATTTAACCTTTGGTATGTTGTTTCTCCTCTGAAGATTCTTATTACAGTGCTCTGCCTACATAGTGCAGGCTAATTTCCCCACTTAGAGACGCTTAACGTAAATCACAACTGCAAGATCTTTATGTGACGTGAAACAAAGTAATCATAGGTGCCAAGGATTAGAACGTGGGCATCATGGAGGTGGACTTACACAGTATTAGATTTAAGATTCAACTCAGTAAGTACAGTCTGTGGAACCACTTTTCTATTCTTTCTGCCTTTCCTACCGCCTCACACATCTAAATGTCTTAATTATGCTGTATTTTAATTATTTCTGTCTCATTAGGGCATTAGCATTCTGAAGCAGAACATGTAGCATTTGAACCAAATGAGTTCAAGTAAATAAAATTATATGAAATGATAAGGCATCAACAGTTCTCATCTGAATATGACTTAAATCCCCATTCCCAGGGGCCTGGGGATTTAGCTCAGCGGCATAAGTGCCTGCCTTGCAAGCAGGCAGTCGTGAGTTTGATCCCAGGTACTGATGAAAAGGAAAAAGACCAAAAAAAAAAAAAAAAAAAAAAAAAAAATCCACCATTCCTCCAAAGTACTCTTGCCAAATTGTAATGCATGTGTTAAATATGATTTATATGAAATGAAACTTCTCATAACGTACTTAAATTTTGGCTTCTTTTAGGGAGCAAAAATGGTATATTTGACAGGTTTTTTTGTTAGTAAATACTTTAAATAAAGGAAATTTGTAGTTGCTTGTTTTATTTTGTTTTCTTTGTTGAGAAAGGGTCTCTGTGTAGTACAGGCTGGTCTTGGACTCACTTCAGAGCTTAGGCTGGCCTTGAACTCGTGACAATTCCCCTGCCTTCAGCCTCCTGAATGCTGGGATAACAAGACTGTGCCACCATGCCTGGCTAACATTGGTTTTGTTTCACCAGATTGTCTTCTAGTCATCTGAAAGCACAACTTGAAAGGGTTGCTGGCCCAGACCGGAGGCTATAGCCAGAAAAAGCCTCAGCGGGAATTAGGGAGCTCCTGCCTCCCCCCTGCCCCTAGAGATTTACCTGTAACCCTATACCCCCACCCCTAGAAACCTGTCCCTGGCACCAAACGTGTGCCAATGAAATACCTGTGCATCTCTAATGGCCTTAGGGCACTGCCCTAAGCTTAGGCTATTTATATTCCCCCATGCCACGGGTCCGAGGGAGCCCCCGGGGTGGAGATGCTATGCCCCGGGGGGTCAGGGGTGTCTCTTTTCAGCCACCACCACTGGCCAGTCCTTCCCCCTCTTCCGCTTCTCAGACGTATCACAACTAATAGTTCTTATTTTAGCCTATTGCTTTATTCCTAGAAGTACTTTTGTGAGAATATAACATTGGTGACTGTAGTAAGGGAGTATGTGAAATCACATTTGGATAATTTTTTCGTTATGTTGCAAATTCACTAAATTTCTGTGCAATTAAAGATTCCACCCATACTTTAACCGGTTTCCTGTTTTGATGAGGTCCAAGCACAAGAAAAACAGCAGTAACAACAACAAAATGCTTTCTGTGTGGCCTGTAGATAGCAAATGTGAAGATTATTAATATGCACTTTCCAACTAGAGACCATACGCAAACAAGCACTCCTACAGATACCTACACCCTTCCTGTTGGGGATTGAGTTTACAGTGGAACAGATTTCGGAAATAGGTTTCTGACAGTTTTGAGTTGTATTTATAAAATGTTAGTGGGTGAGGTCTTCCTTTAACAAAAACTAATTATTTCCTGTCTGATGCCCAGCCAGGGCATTTTAAAGGTGTTTTAAAACATTTTTTCCTCTAGTAGAGTTACATTGCTTTTAATAGTTCTGGTTGTTTTCATCAGCCAATATATACAAATTTATCTGTTTCCAGTGAGTAATTTTAAAACAACTTTCAGTTGAAATGTATGTAACAAAAACTGTAAGTGTTTATAGTGTCTCATCCCTAGAATGATAGCAGTTAACAGTTTTAAGTAAATGTAAAAATTTTACTTTGGTTTTTTTAGTATGCAAATCTGTAGCATTTTATTTCCTGTAAACAATACAGGGGCTATAAAGGGTTACATTTTAGTTAAAAAGCAGATTTACATTAAAGAATCTGCAGGTTAATTCACCATGTAACATTATCCTCATCTAGTACATCTGTTATAAAAAAGCCTGTAAAATTTAGGCCACCCACAAAGTGGTCTGCTGAGGCTTGTGGTGGTGGTAGAATGCTGTTATTATGTGGGCTGACTGGTTTGGTAAGGAATTTACCTCCTCTAAGACTGAAATATCATGGTTCTGGCTTTCCTTCACAAGGACTGCAGCCTTGACTTAGGTGCTTTGTTAGGTCTTTCATGGTGTGTCCTGTTGCCTTGGCGTCATATGTAATATTATGTGAATAGTGAACTGTTTCTGGTTGGTTTTTCAGAATACCAGTATCACTTCTGGTCATATAAACTTTAGGATAAACTGGACTAAAAGAAAAGGTTGGTTTAAATTGCTGAATTAAATATAAGCATTTTATTAGTAAATGTTATCACTATTCAGGAAAAAAAAGTGTGTTATTGCTGAAAAGGGAGCTGAAGTTTCTAAATACTATAATTTCTGTGTCATTTGAAGGAAACTTATCCTTTCATTTTCCTTGGGACTTGTGAGCTGTTTTCAAGATGACTGAATTAAATTTCATAAAATTTAGTAGCCTAAAGCTGAGAATCAAAATTAAATCTTCAAATAGTTATTTTGAAAAAATCAAATATTACAGCTACCACAACTAACAGTGACCATTTGAGAATTGAAAACTACTGTGAGCCCAGCTATATCTCAATTTAACTTTTTCAGAGTGAGTAAGATATTTTTTAGAGAATAAGCAATACTGATTGTTACTATTACACTTGAAAATTAAAAGTTAATGTAACAGGTTTTTAACTCAGATGATTTATATTTCACATAATGTTTATGAAGACTTAATGTATTTTTCCTTAAAGTCATGAACTTTTGAGTCCAAAAAATAAATCTAAAATGAGTTTCATGACTGCAAATAAAGGAAGTGACATTTAGTGTTAGATTTTGGAAATATAGCAGTTTGGGAGAGAAAAGTAAAAATGATAAAAATTATGTACACATTTTGAAGTAAAATATATGCATTGAGGTAGAAATATGTGCACACATTATGTACACACACACACATATTTATATACATGCATGCATACATACATGTGTATATGACCTACTGTTTTGACCCTAACCCTGCCTTGATGAGTTTATCTATAGTTAAAGATTTCTAACTTGAAAAGACTTTTTCCACATAGACTCCTAGCATTCCGTTTCTCGCTTGTTTTTGTGGCAATGGAGAATGAACCCAGGATCTGCTTGCTAGGCAAGTGCTTTGCCCCTGAGGTATGCCTTCAACCCACTGCAGCATTCTTATAATTACTTACTGAATACCAGACAATTCTGAATTTGTCATCTGGTCATGATTCAAGAAGATAACCTTAAGTTAGGGCCTCACAAGCTTTCTTAGAATTTTTTTTTTTTTCTTTTTCTCTTTTTTATCGGTACTGGGGATTGAACTCACGACTGCCTGCTTGCAAGGCAGGTGCTTATGCCGCTGAGCTAAATCCCCAGCCCCCTCACAAGCTTTCTTATAGACAAATAAATGAACAAAGCTGTTCATGTGCCCTTCCTGGCCATTAACCTAATCCAGTGTCCATTAAATAGACCGCCTAATAATACATTGCTGACAAATGCCATACCCTGCCCCAAAATGCACTGATGGGTATGCCAGTATTTTGTACTCATTCACATTGGATCGAATATCTGAGAGAGCTCTGACAGCCTCTGGCTCCAGTGACTTATGACATTATTAGAGTTCAGTTGTTTCATTGTGTCTCTCTTTTAGACTTAAGCATTTTAATTCGGTCGACTCAATTAGCTAAATCTTTGGCTGTTTTCACTCCCAGTTAATCAGATTGTGTTTTACCATTTTAGGTTTATCGACAAGACTGCGAAACATTTGGGATGGTGGTGAAAATGCTGATTGAAAAAGATCCTTCCTTAGAAAAGTCTATACAATTTGCACTGAGGCAAAATTTACATGAAATAGGTGAGCGCTGTGTTGAAGAACTCAAGCATTTCATTGCAGAGTATGATACTTCTACTCAAGATTTTGGAGAGCCTTTTTAGAAGATATAGTGGTCAAACAAAAAATGTTTCTAGATTTTTTTCCTGTATTGTGTATGTAAATTCTTAGTACATGGAATTTTTGTAATAAAGAGAGATGCTTTCAGTTTTAAGTATCAAATAAACACCTATAATGTCTGTTTAAAATATTTTAATTAGTTTTTTCTACATGTAGGACCTACCAGTCTGTATTCATCTTCCACCCCCAAAATGATGGTTGGTTAATTGTTTAAGCTTTGAAGAAGCAGTCCCAGAGGGAATTTTCTGTACTTACTCATGTTGCATAATCTCACAATTGTGTGATTTGTTTGGTCGCATGAATGTATAGAGATCAATCCACTTGAACATTAGTAGTCTTTTTATATTTCATAGTGATACCATGCAGAAAGATTGAAATTCCGAACTGTGATTTTTTTTTTATTAACTTGTTGCTTGCTTGTCTTAGGCTTCATAAGTTTTAATATGCAAAAGTATGCTATCATAATAAAGTGAGTACTTGTGTATCTTAGATGATATTTGCTTTGAGGGTAATTTTCATTGAGTAGTAACACAGCACTTAAAGCCTCTGAAAGACATCAGAATAAAATCCTTTTTTTTTAATACGTGAACTCAGTATGTTGCTTCTGTTAAAGTAGTCCTAAAGCTCTTAACTACTCTGATGTCTTAATTTCAAATACAAGGCTAATAGAAGGGGTAATTTGAGATGAAAGGTGAGGAGTATTTGAAAACTCTTTTGATTTATTGAGGAAAAACTTTAAATATGTAAGAGTACTGGGGTTTTATTTTATTTTATTTTTGTCTTTTTCCTTTTTATCGGTACCAGGGATCGAACTCACAACTGCCTGCTTGCAAGGCAGGCACTTATGCAGCTGAGCTAAATCCCCAGCCCCGGTTTTATTTTTATAAGCCCATTCTCTGTCTCTCTCTTTGTCTTTTTCTCTCTGTCCCTCTCCCTCTCCCTCTCTCTGTCTTGTCTTGTCTTGTCTTGTCTTGTCTTGTCTTGTCTTGTCTTGTCTTGTCTTGTCTTGTCTTGTCTTGTCTGTCTCTCTCTCTCTCAAAAACGACTAATACATTGCTTAGAATGAAATCATTTACTTATTTTTTTGGAGGAGGGTACTTTGTGATCTTGGTGAGTTCTTTGTTGCGGTGACTTTGAGAAGTACTTAGTCTTTCCTAAGTGTTCTTGAAAAATAGCAAAACAAGCCGTTAAAACCAGCATGGTACTCCTTACCAAGCAGTCTGGGTAAGTACTCCTTTATGAGTGAACCCTCAAATCACAGGTTAGTTAAGAATCTTAACTGGGACCACTGGGATAGCTCATTCATTTCCTAGTTATTTCCCACTGGCGCTGAGCCAAAATAAATAATTTTAAAAATCATGTTTGTTATTATTATCCAGTTTCTTGTCTTTCCATTTTCACTCTTTTGACAATACTTTTATCTAAAGAGCTACCCCAGAGTACACTTAAGATTATATTAAAAGTGGAAATAATAGTATACTTTTAATGGATTCTGTGCCCCAAAATATCTATTATACCGTTTCACAAATTTAGAAACTAATTTAGGGCAATATTTAAATTTTTTTTTTTTAGAGTTGTCTGAGACCATCTTGAATTTTTATTTTTGCCATTGAGATGTGGTACTTATGTTTTATAAAGCATAACCTAAATGAAATCTCATATATTATTTCTGGTAGTCTTCCTTAGTGTGAAGGAAGACTACAGAAATAGTCTTGAGAAAGACTGAGAAGATACCCCAATGTTATTTTTTTCTATAAATATTCTTGTCCAAGAATTAAGTTCCTTTAGTCAAGATGTCACAAGCTAAAAATAAAACCTGAGAACCTACCAGAGGCAAAAGAATTGTTCACTGTTCAAATTTATTAAAGAATCTTGCTAACATATATTTAGATATAGGTCCAACTGGTAATTTCTTCTTTCTTTCCCTCAAGTTACATTCAATGTGTAAAGTTGTTCATAGCCTGCCTTCAGCATTATTCTGCTAGGCTTCTCAGTGTTAAACATTCTTAAACAATGTATTTTAAAGCCTGACTTAGGTAAATTCAGATGTATAACAACATGTATTTTGCAAAATGTTCTTAGTTGAAGAGTTTTGTTTGTAAATTATCCATTGCTTTTGCCTAAACCAAGTTGATGTGGTAAAATTTCCATTGTCTTTCCATCAACAGGGGGACGCATATATTGTAAAGCTTTTTATGAATTTTGAAAGTAAAAAATAAAACCAAGTTTAAATATATTGTTTTCTCTCGTTTTATCCAATTTAAATGTTTTGTTAGAATCTAAACTTTACTACTATATACTGCAGAATTACTTTTTACTATTTATTTCAGTTACTCAGAGCAGATAGAAGTTTATGAATTGAAACTATTAACTTTCTTGGATTGAAGAGTTTTTAATGATTTAAGGAGTTTTGGTATAAGTAGTAGCTAAGGAAAGATGATGCTTGACAAGAGTGTTCCTCGATAGTTGTATAATTACGAATCTGTATGTCAAAGAATGGCAAGATTTAAAACCCTTCATCTGTGTGGTACCTCCTGGAGCCCAGGTACCAATGTCATTTTAGCACAGTTTGGAGACTTAAAGAAACTCATACTTGTCAACTTGAAGGTCGTTTCCCAAAGGAAGTGGCACTTGATCCTTGAGCTTTGGAGAATAGGATTTTCCAGGCAGAGGCAAAATACGAGAAGTCCAGAAAGGTAGAATTATTTTGGAAAAGGTAAGCTTGAGTGACTAAAGTTGGTTTGGAAGATAATGGGGAATAAATATGGTGAAGAAAACCAAAATATTTCCAAACTAAGTGGATTCTTGAGCTGATGGCAATCAAAAATACAAGGAAAGGGGCTGGGGATTTAGCTCAGCAGCATAAGTGCCTGCCTTGAAAGCAGGCAGTCGTGAGTTCGATCCCTGGTACCGATGAAAACGAAAAAGCAAAAAAACAAAACAAAACAAAAAAAACCCAAGGAAATAGCCCTTTTCTAAGTTTGCTTAAGAGCAAGACAGAATCTTTCTGACTCATCCCTGCTCCCAACTTTTCCTGCCTGAAAACTAAGTAAAATGTTCTTAGCAGTATAGAAAATGGCTTTCTGGAGCAGACTTTCTTCTCATAAGTATGTGTTTGCACAGGTTTCCCATTTCTGATCCTAGCACTCACATCTCTGAAATTTGTTGTTTGTTAAAATACTATTTATGGCAGACTCATAAGTCTCTGCATTGTCTTGATTTTCTTCCATTGATTTAAGTACCTGTTAATAAACTTGCTTGTTCTTCTCTTGTGAGTCTTCTGCAGAAAACTGCCCCAAATACAAACTTAAAAGAGATGACAATTTTAGTTTTTCCTCTTCAGAAAAGAGAAAGGGAAAGAAATAGATCACATGCGTAATGTAAAGGATGTCTTAGCATGTAGCTTTACCCTTTCTCTACTTGAGAATGAAATTTGAAAACACGGATTTAGTATTCTTGTCAAAAAATGTTGATTTCTCAAAACCCTCTGTTCTGTCCCTGAGCCAGTTCAGGCCCAGAGCCTCTTCAAGGAAGGACGGGGAGGCTGATCCTGTTTAGGAAGCACTCTGCTCCCCTGCCAAAATGGGTACTGATTTCCACTTTATTCCATCTTGATGTAACATCCTGAGTTGGTGCAAGGAATGTGTGGGCAGTTCTTTGGCTCCTGCTTTGTGAGTTGATCGTTGCAAGGGTACTTGGTGGGAGCCTTGAATGGTGTGGGCGGTCAGCTATCCAGGTGTCTGCTAACTGACTTGCCCATGCAGTCACCAGAGCTCCTGAGAGTAATAGCTATATCCCTGCGTGCCCAACCATGGCTGGTGGGTTACACTTGGTGCATATTTTTATATCCTTCATGCTACTCTTTTGAGAGCACTGATGCTGTGTAATTCAGTGAACAAGAGACAAAGACAAGAGGGTAGGTGAATCAGTAACCACATCTGTTTTCTCATTTTTTCCATACTAAGAGTTGATAAATACATAATTACTTAACCAAGGTGGTACTTGTTATGCCTTCCTTGTAATGCTGTAGATTGACCCATACTGCATGTGTCTCCATCCTGCTCTTTTGTCCCTTCCCAAGAGTGCAGTAAGGGAAATAAAGCTTGATTTTTTTTTTTTTCCTTTTTTTTTGCAGAGCCGTGATGGGACCTGGATCCCTGCATGCACACATTGCATGCAAACTGTTACTTGAGAGCACAGTCTTTAAACTACATTACTGTTTGTTTCTTATTATAGCAGTTTACTTTCTGCTCAAAGTCATTGTTTAGTTTTGTCCAATGACATTCAGAGGTTGGTTTAATTGAAGTTGGCTCTGATCAGATTACACCATCCTCCATTTCCATTGTACTAGGATTTAGGGATAATTGGACTGATTGTACAGAAGACTTGCCAGCCCCCTGACTCTGAGTTTTAAACTGTGTATGAGTGACAACTGACAAAGTATTGTTACAACCTGATGCATATTTGTGTAGCATAGGCTATTTCTATAGTATGTGTAGCTTTTTGAATTCTTAACATAAGATTGCTATTATGATCCTAGATTGTTAAATTACGGGTTTCACAGTTATTTCTCATTAATTTAAAAACATAAGTAGAATACACTATCATTTGGGTGTAGCTTAAAATGAGTTTTATTTCAGATGAGTCTAAATGTATAGAATTTTGAGAAACATTTTTCTTATTTCACTATTTTAATAAGGTTAGAACTACCATTTTGGTGTTTGGTCGTTTACAAAACATGCTCACATGTAATTCTTCATCAGTGCAATTCCTTCCTTCCACTCTGTGCTAAGGATCAAACACAGAGCCAGTGAAGATTTTCTATTTTACTGTCAAAGTCAAGGAAAGTTATGATTTGTCCAAGTAAGTCTACATTGTCATCATGGGGCAGGGCTAGGGTTTTACGTAGATCTTTCCAGTCTGAGGTCAGTATGCTTGGAATAAGTAGAAAAAGTTGGTGGTAATTCAGTACAGGGTTTTAGATAGACTAGCTGTTCATGTGTACATTTAATAAATACAACTTTAGTAAGTTATTAAATTAACTAAAAAATTGAAAATTCAAACTTTTTAAAAGTTTGTTTTTCACTACCCTATTACTTCCCTCTTGGTTCCTGACTTGTGCTTTTTAGAGCTATTCTCAGAAACAGCCTTGACATTCATAAGGGGTAACCAGTTGATAGAGGCAAGCGGTGTACAGTTACAGGTCCTGCAGCCACAGCGCAGCTTGGGTCTTGGTCTCTGTCAATCTCTGGCAGCTGCACTAGGATACAGAATGGGTTAT
Source organism: Cavia porcellus (assembly GCF_034190915.1). Classification (NCBI taxonomy): domain Eukaryota; kingdom Metazoa; phylum Chordata; class Mammalia; order Rodentia; family Caviidae; genus Cavia; species Cavia porcellus. The sequence continues at coordinate 34,009,783 of NW_026947491.1, forward strand.
GAGAAGACCCATTTCAGCAGAATGAACCTGGTACTAAACTCTCCTGTTTTAGGAACCATGATTAATTAAACAACAGTTGACACCTTTTCAGCGTTGCTTACACCATATTCCTCTGAAGTCTAAGAGGGAGGGGAAAATTGTTTTTCTATAATGGAGGAAAAAAGTCTTTTCCCTTGAATAACTGTGGAGAAACTATTTACCCTTCCTTGTACTCTGCACAATTTCCAAAGTACCAGTTAGTGAAGAAAAGGCCAACTTAATGCAGATACAGTACATTGATTGCGAGATAACCATCCCCAAAATCGGTAGTTCATTATTTAACCTTTTACTTAGATTTGCAAGTATTAATACTTTAAAAGTTTCTAGCTCGCTTAAGCCATGCCTTGGTGTTAAGGGAAGGAGGGAGGAAGATGGACATTTTAGGAACCCGTGCTGGTAGGTATGTTGTCAGAAGAGGGAAAGCATTTTATGCTGAGCAAGAAGAGTGCTGTTGTCTGACCTGCTAAGTACAGTTCAGTCTCCACAGAATGCTGAAGCCAGAGGAAAGCCAATGAGATGGATCAGCACCCTACAGTAGAACCCATCAGAGCCTTGTCCAGTTCAAGCTAATGAGAGGTGGATATCCTAACCCACCTGAATCTTGCAGTCCTGTATGTTCCATATTACTCTGCAAATCAACTTTGTGGTGAGTTCTTTTACATTAGTCTTGTAATCTTTTGCAGTGTCAGTTGTGTGAATGTTTTAGTTACCTTGAAATGCTGGACTTAATAGTATTAAGACAACCACTTCAGTATTCTTAATGGTATTGTATACATCGTCTGGAATCAAATGATTCCAGCAAGTGCATTGCAAGTTCTGAAGTTGGCAAAATAGTACTTTCTACACATAAAGCAATAGAGATGCAGAATTTTCCTTTGGAAAAGTTATGGCTAAAACTCCATTCCTAAAATAGGAGTATCTGACCAGTCAGTTGAATCTATTCAAACAGAATAAACTGGCTGTAATCCTATGACCAAGTCTGTGTGTGTGTGTGTAATCTCTATTTTTTTCCATAACTAGTTTTAAACCTACCTTTAAGTTTTATTTCTCAAGTAATGTTTCTAATTTCATAACCTTGGTAAAATACAAAGTATTGGAAAATTCAGTTGTTCTGCTCATTTCTTCTTGAAAGGTCGTTTCCTGGAACCCACTCTTGTGCGTTTGAGAGTTTACAGAAAACCCAAGTGATGTAGAGGAGCATGCCTTCTACTGGTTCTAGTGAATAGCTAATCTCACTATTACAATTAGTGATTTCCTCATTAGAAAGGATTTTTATCCTAATTGTGACTAGCATTGAATTTATATGAGGCATGTAATGAAATTTTTCATTTTAGATCCCACTAATTTTTCCCTCTGCATCCACAAAGGTATTTCTATAAACAGTAATTAGTTGTGCCTCCCCTAGACAGCTCTAAGGCTGGAAGAATCTGCGCACATTCCTGAATTAATAACCCAGAGTTGGGAGACTGGATGTTAACAGGCTTATTTTGCTCAGTAGTGTTTCAGAAACATTTGAATTCATTGTAGCATTTGAAAGCTGGGAGATCTCCCCAAAGTTCAGATTCTTGCCTTTCTTGAGAAAGCAACACTGCTTCTCCCATGGCACACCTGGAGATCTGCTTTTCTTGGGTTGTTTTGCTCTCATTTTCACCCCATGTTTTGTATTCAGAGCAATACTGTTGGTCAGCAAATATTTTTCTTTCACTTCTGGTACTTCTGATTGAACTCAGGAACTAGAGAGTGGAATATAGAGAACAGCAAATGCATATGTAAAATGAATCATTTTTTCTTGAGAGTTGCAAAGTGCTAGCACTTTCCAGGGCCTCAGGCAGTGTTCCTGCAGGGACTGCTCGGTGGTGAGGAAAATGCACCCCAAAGCTCTGCTTTATCCCTGAATGAGAGGTGTGTTGGAACATCTGATAATTATCTTGGATAAAAAGTTTGGAATGTGGTTATTTTATACTTAACTAGATCTGTTCACATCTTTTAGCAGCTACATGCTTTAATTTTCTCTACAGTTGTTTCCTTTTTCCCTTTGTAGTCTTCTCTGTTATTTCTATGAGCTAGGACTTAAAAGCATGAAGATTACATTATCACTGTAATATTTCTGTGAAACCTTTGGCAAGCCATCTGACCCTTAAATGAGAAAATTAAGAAAACCACTGAGATGACTGTTGCCAGATTTACCAAAAGCAAATAGTCTTGGAAACTACTGAGGGAAATGCCAGCATCTTATGTCTGCATTTCTCCAGGCTCAGTATCATTTGCTATAAAGAACACACTATAGCAGTCTTCTAACAGGTCTAAAATTTCTTTTAAAAAATCTGCTTGTATTATGTGAGGTTGTGGTAAGAAAGCTCTCTCATGTATTATGTAAATCAGAATTTTCTTGGAAGAAAGTTTGCAGTATCAAAATTGATTATTTTCTTCCTAACTTATATGTACATATGCCTCTATAGTATAAGATATAACAAAATTTAGTTATATCACCAAGGGACTGGTTAAATAATGATGTATATCCAAAAGTCGAATATTAAATAGTCATAGAGAAGAGGTAGACTTACAAGCATTATGGAATGTTTATATAAAGAAGAAAAAAAAGTCACAATATGTAGTTTACTGCTTTTTTTTTTTTTTTTTTTTTGCTACCAAGGATTGAACCCAGGACTCTGCACATATTAAGGACATACTCTATAACTGAGCTATGCCACCAACTATTTTTAATCAGCACACTTAAATCAGGTACTTTGAGCATCTTTTTGGGGGGACAAAAAGAAGCTTCAGTATTTGTCCTTTCTGAAGATTTTATCATGTGCTTGCATTTTATTTTCATGGTTATGTTTTTCAAATGTACCAGACCAGGGGATGGGTAACTCTAGGTAGGGCACTCTGTTGGTGCTTTCTAAAGAGCATCTTTCTAGCTCAGATATAAAGCCTTAACCTATCTACTATGTCTGTCCACTAGTTTCTACTGGATTTACATCTGTCCTCCATGAGGCCTAACACCTCTGATAAATATGGAAAGCCTGTTTGCCATCTACTGGAGGTGTATGGACACACAGGTCTCAAAAGCTGTGTACCAGTAAGATGCAGAATAAGTCATGGCTTGAACACAGGAGCAACTGAAGGTTATGTGTTTAGAAAGATGTGTATTCAGAAGGTAGTTTGTTATTAAGCATTTATTAAATACCTCCCTAAAAGGTCCCAGATGCCACCAGGATCTTTAGTTAGGATTGAGACACATATGCAAGAATGGCACATATTAAAATATCTGCTCATTAGTTCAACATAATTTTCCCTTGAACTAGACCCTCATAGGAACTTGAAATACTTAGTGACACAGCATCCACTAATTAAAAGATATGAAAAGGAAAAAACCCAGAAAACCTAGTTTTGAAAATTGCTTTTAAAGGCCAACAGATTTAACTGTTGGGTAAAAAGGAATAACCCCACTTCAAATCTACAAAGACTTCTGCCACAACAAGCTGATCCTTGTATTTTTAGAGCTGAGAGAAAACACATCCACCCAGACAATTATGTGTTTTTACCATATATTCCAGGGGCATGGGGTGGTGATGGTGGTGGTGTTTGTACATTTATGTAGTTAACACTGCTTGACCCATAAATAACACTTGTAAAATAGGGCCATAATTTTAAGAGTATTTACATAGCCCCACCATGCATACAGAGCCTTTTTTTAATATTGAAAAATTTTTTTGAGTTTTAACTTTCCATCACTAGGCAATATAAATTTGACTGTCTAAACTTAATAAGCCCTGACTAAACCACAAGCAATCATTTCATCCATAAATGCTGTTTCTGGTTCCCTAGCAAGTCTAGCACTGCAGTGTAACAAACATCTTGCAATTCAGGGATATAAAAATATCAGCTTTAAAATCTGAACTGTACAGTATGTACATTAATATTTGCACCGTTAAATTAGGAATACACTTAAGTCTATGAAATACTACATTATAAATAGCAATTTTTTCCTATCTGTAGCTGAAGCTAATACAATGATTACCTGGCTAATGGGGGCCAATGGGGAACAAGTTGGCCTCACACAATAGAATGCACAGTGTTGGCTAGGTCATCATGACGATGTGCATGCCTCACAAGACAGACCGATCAGGACCTGAGCCAACCCGACTTACATGACAAACACTATTGTGTCAAAGGTGGCTGGAATATCTCCATCTCCTAAAATGGACAGTCCTGTCCAATCACCTCATGTCAGTTTCTTGGAGATTGAGCAGCTAGATGAAACTGTTAACACACTTGCCACAGGCACAAGATGTCACCCTAACCTGGCACACCCCTCCCCAGGGTAAACCAGAGAAATCACACCTTTCATATGTTAATCTGAGACTGTAAACAGCAGTAGGGTCCTCGTTTACATGGGCAAAGAAAGCACTTTAAACTATCTTAGCAACTTGCCTATGGAAGAAAGAAATATTCTGATGGTTAATGGCTAAGCTTAAACAAATGCTCTCCATAGCTACTTGGTTAAGAAATAATACAGTTTTTGCCTTTGTGTCCTTTTTTCTTCTTGGATTTAGTTGTCCTCTGACCAAACTGAGGGGTGGGGAGTGCAGAAGTTGGACTAGAAAGGTCGTCTGAGTAGTAGGCAAATCTCTGAGGTCTGGGCTGAGGGATTGGTTGCCCAAGAAAATACCCTTCTTCTTCTGAGTCAGATGAGGAGGACGAGGATGAAGAACACCAGGAGTCGTCATCCTCACCGTAGAGTCCCAGAAACCTGTTCATGCCGGGGTTCTGCAGCGCATAGTCAGATGTGGCATGGGCATACTGGCCGTAGAGATCACTGTTCTGGATGTATGCTTGGATCTCCCGGGCACTTTTACTTTGTATAAATTTTTCATAGTTGTCAGGGGTGTAAAGTCTCAGTCTGTCTTTTGGAGAGTATTTTCGTTCTGTGACAAGATTGAGGGCATTGTCAGAACGGGACTTTCTACTTCTCCTGCGGCGATGATGGTGAGCCCTAGACCCCCTCTCTTCAAAATGGTAGACTCGTCTCCGTGTCCTTTCACTCATTGGAGGCTGCCGAATTTCGATGTTGTCATAGCTTCCGTTGTCAATGACATCGTCTGAAAACTTGACCTGCTGGGGTCTAGATTGAGACTTGGATCTTCTGAGTACTGGCAGATGTACTGGTTTTTCTTCAGGCATGATTTTTTCTGGACATAACTCTGAACTTAGACTTTTTAGGGACTCTGCACTCCTGTGCAGCATAGATGAATTCAGAGTTCCCATATTGCTCATTTTCTCACAATCTTCTGCTTCTATCTCCTCAAAATTTTGTAGAGAATATAATGATGGTCTTGGCTTGCTTTCTCCATCAACGGAAGCCCCTAGAACAGGAGCCAAAGACAAAAATGTGATTATCAAAAATTCTAATTTGACATTATTACATAGCAGCTACCAAATGGAAACATTTCAAAGAAAACTTTGAATTCCAATATTTAATTAAAGCTCTCTTAAGAAAGGATGACAACGTAGCTCCATGGTCAAGCACTTGCCTACTATGCCTGAGTCCCTGAGTTTACCCTCAGCAGTGTAAGAGGCCATATGTGCTTTTTCTCATTGCTCGTCAGTGGGCAGCCACTAAAGCCTTTCCTAGCTATATCACGGTAATACAGTCCTTGCGTCAGGACCAGGTGTCAATAGGTGGGTTATAAAACTAGCTACACAAGGGCAACACCTCTGTGTCTGTAAAGACACTACAAATATGAGATTCACAACCTGTTTTTATATAGCTTACCTATACAGCTCGGGGTTATTTTACAAATATAATGGATAACTGATATAGTGGATAACTGATATGAATGTGCTTTGAGAACATAAATTTTATAATTAAAAGGTTCAGATCTTCTTAAGCTATCTCTTGCCATGGGCCATACAGGACAATATTTTAAAAGTTTGTAACTTTTAAAATACTCATGCCAATTTTAATATCTTAAAATACATACAGCACAATCCAAAGAATTCAGATATTTTTGGATATAATCCAGAGCAGGCACCGTTATCCAAAATAAAAAATTAGTTTTTCTCCTCTTTAAACTAGGGATCATTCATATCTAGAAAGACTGTGTTGAAAATATTTTTACACACACACAGGTTTATTTTGCTGCAGTGTCTGGCATTTATAGTTTTAAATAATCCCTACTGAATTATAATTTTTTGAGTAAACTTTGGCTCATTTTTCAAATGTTCCATTACCCGTAGATAACTTACCTGTGATATTAGACAAAGCCAGAGAATCCATAGAATCTCGAACACTTTGTTCTGGTTTCAAGTCTGACAAGCACTCTAGGGAATCTTCATACCACTGTGTTTGGTCATGATTATATCCCGAAGCACCATGGTCCAGATCCAGTTCCTGTAGCCTCCTACTACTTGCGGGACCTGGGTGGCTGCCGTAAGCGGAATCACCCAGCCCATCTTGTGACTGAGCCCAATACATATCAGATTGGTATTTTTTACTTGCAAGGCTCTGGTGGTTTTGCTTTAACTCAGGTGTGTTTTTAACCATGTTATCAGATATCCAATGCTCACCAGCTCTAATGTCCATCTCACTGGGCTGTGGCTGAAAGAGGCTTTTATCTCCGAACTTGAGGAGGAGCTGTGTCATATAATCTTCATGCTCAGCCCATTCTTCAGGCTCTTCAGAGGCTTCATCAACTCTGCCTTTCCAAAACTCCTCATTGGCAAAGCTGGCCCCTTGTCTGGAGAGACTCAGATCATCCAGCTTCCGAGACAGGGTGTCATCCGCACTGCCTGAGAGGCCAGGAAACTTATAGTTGAGAGCAGGGGACAGGAGCAGAGACTGCCGGCACTGATCTGCTGACCTGCTGCTCTTGCCCATGCGGACGCTTCTTCTGGAGTCTCTGGAGCGTGCTGACTGGAACGCAGAGTCAGAAGAGTCAGAGGCGTGGATATCTTCTCCAAGGCTGCAGGTTTTGGAGCAATAGATCTGACCTTGTTTGGGAAGGAATGGGCATCCCAGCAAAGAGGCCTTACACTGGGCACAGGAGAAGCATGCTTCTGTGGCGTGCCAGTGCTGCCCATCGTAGGTCATCTGAGCGTGGTCCACACCTGTTCAGAAAAAAAGGAAAACCAGCATAACGTAAGATGTGATCTAAAGAAGGAAATGGAGAAAAATTGCACAAGAGGGAACTCTCCAGTGATGGAAATATCTTGAAAGGAGTATGGGTTACCTGGGTACAATTAATCCTCACAATTTATAGATTCTGTAACTGTGGGTTTGCTGCTCTGAAATTTACCTGTGTCCCGGAAGTCAGCCCAACACATGCCTGATCATTTACAAGCATTCCAAGGGGTAAAAATGAAGGTCAGCAAACACACACATTCCTAGGTACGCTCAGACGAAGGGAATGCTCTGCCTTGGATTTCAGTTCTCTTACCAGTGTCCTAGTCACAGCCTATTTAATGCCACGATTTTTGTGTTTTTTTATTGGCAATTTTGCTGTTCAAGATGGCCCCTATGAATAATGCTGAGGTGCTACCTGGTGTTGCCAAGGTGCAAAGCTGTGATGTGTCAATAAACTACTAATTGTACGGTGACAGTGCTGTTGGCTGTGAATTCAGTGTTAATCCATAACTGGAACAGTGGTGTACAGATGGGTTGATTAAAAACGTGGCTCGGGTCAAAGCTCAGTTTAGAGCGCTAGCCTGGCCCCTGGGAGACACGGGTTGTCCCCAGCATAGGGGGCACTGTGGGTGTGTGATCTTCTAGAGAGAAGCTCACTGGAAACTTCACTCTGTATCTCTCCAGGGAGCAACCTTTCACTGTTCATGGGTGCGGCACTCACCAGGGCACATAATGAGAATGGGCTGTGTATCAAAACTCACTCAACAAAAACATTTAAGACCCATACATTTCACTGCATGTAAATCAGACCTTCGTGTTTTTTTAAAAATGGAAAAACAAGGCTGAGGGTAGACTGAAGGATGGCTACATGACCAGCAGGCAGATCTGGACCGTGCACTCACCAATATGCTCCCCACAGGTCTCACAGTATTCGGCATAGAGAGACTCGAAACAGCCACAGCAGAAGGGGCGCCCATCCTTCATGATGTACCTCTGCCCTCCCAGGGCCGTCTCACACTCAAGGCAGCAGAAGTGTTTCATGTGCCAGTGGCGACCCTCCGCTTCTGTGCACTCATCGGCAAAAATAATCTGTAAGCATAGGGTACAGGTAAACTAACTTAAACTCTTCCACTGGACAAGCAATTTTAGGATTCCAAGCAGCTGACAGGCAGTGGCTCTTCAATCTGAAGGCTAACCTTGTTTTTATAGCCACAGGCTTAACTCTTGGGTTAGCTACAAAACAAGAGCAGGAACTGAGGGCTGCAAAAAAATAAAATACCTAACTTTTTGCTTAACTTGGAAAAGCCAGGTATTGTAGCACACACAAAATACCTAACTTTTTGCTTAACTTGGAAAAGCCAGGTATTGTAGCACATACCTGTAATCCTAGCATTCTGGGAGGCTGAGGTAGGAAGATATCAAGTGTGATGCCAACCTGGGGAACTTAATTTAGTGAGACATTGTCTTAAAATAGAAATGTATTGGGGGGGGGCTGGGGATTTAGCTCAGCAGTGTAAGTGCCTGCCTTTCAAGTGCGCGGTCATGAGTTCGATCCCTGGTACCGATAAAAAAAAAAGAAAAAGACAAAAAAAAAAAGAAGAAATGTATTGGGGGTGTGATTCAGTGCAAAGGTCCTGGGTTCAGTCCTCAGTACTCCCAGGTAAGGGCAGCGGGGACTGGGAAAAAACATGTATATAGGGGCTGGGGATTTAGCTCAGCGGCATAAGCGCCTGCCTTGGAAGCAGGCAGTCGTGAGTTCGATCCCCGGTACCGATAAAAATGAAAAAGACCAAAAAAAAAAAAAAAAAAAAAAAACATGTATATATTGGAGGTAATACATTGGTTCTATTTTTGCTCTCTTGTAACACTTTGGTGGCATAATTCACAACACATTAACCTTGAAATATTTTAGTGGTCTGAGTGTTCTAGTAAGAACAAAACTAAAAGGTCTGTAGAGCTATTGCAGTTTTAGATGGTGAGATTCTGTAAACAGCACTTATATAGATAGAAATTTCATCTGACCTGGTGGCTATCTCTAGTGTTTATTTCAAGAAAGTATTCAAACAGCATACCTTTGAAAAACAAGAAATCTGTGAAATTAAAATTTATAATTTAGCTAAGCATGGTAAGTGTACTGATATCAGTTGAAGCAGAGATATATGCTGAGATACTGTCTCCAAAAGAAATCTGAAATTTTACTATCACTGAGTGAAGGAGACTAAGGACATCACAGAGGAACCTGCACTAGATCTTGGAACAGAAAAAGAACATCAGTACCAGAAATGGGGAGATATACTCTACGGTTCAGCATTGGTCTTGTATCAGTATTGATTTCTTAGTTTTGATACATGCACCAAGATGTCACATCTGAGAAAACCAAAAAAAGGGTAAAGGAATTCTGTATCTCTTCAACATTTCTGTAAGTTTAAAGTTACATTAAAATAAGTTTAAGAAAAAGAAATATCCTTTCGCATCTTCTTTTCACATGCCCCAGGAGATGACCACTGTTCTCTTGCTGTGTGTCTGTGTATGCCTTTCCTGAGTATATACACGCATGTACTCTCTACTGGTTTTCCTCTCTCTGTATTTAACAAAAATAAGATCATCTACTACATACTCTGCTGCAACTTGCTTTTCTCCCTCCATCTCGTTAAGGATGCCACTATACTTGGGAAAGCACACAAGATATCTAGTGACCTCTCTTACTAGTTACGGGATTATTCCACTGTATCAGAGTACAAAGTGATCTTAAAATACACATGCACAATAAAAATCTGGAGACACACATATTTGCTTAGCTGTGAAAAGTGCAATACTGGCTTACTATCAACTTTTTTTCCAACATCAAGATAAGAACTTTTTAAAAAAATTTTTTTTTTATTACCTCATCACATGCCGAGCACCGGGGCTTGAGCAGTTCTGCATGGTGCCTGCCACAGTGAATTTTTCCATCCTGATAAAAATAGATGAGGTCGACTAGCAGCTCGTTACACGTGAAGCAGACAAAGCAGGATGGGTGCCAGCATACACCAGGGCCAGCCCGGGAGGCGAACACTGCGACCTCCCCTCCATTTATCTTCATTCCACACTGCAAACGGATTTGCTTGGTTAAATCAGCCTTTCTTCCTTCCTTTTTTTTTTTTTTTTTTTTTTTTTGCGGTACTGGGGATCGAACTCATGACCTCGTGCTTATAATCAGCCTTAATGGCTGGAGTCTGAGCATTTCCTACTTTTGAGCAAGAAAGTTTTTACCTCCTCCTATTAGTGACTAGATGGCTCTTTAATACTAGATTATTGAGATTCTCAATTGCAGCAAACATGCTCTGATGGACCACTACACTGGACTGTTTCTGAGTCCAGTTTCATCTGACCCACACAATTGCAGCTCTCCTGAGCCAGTCTCCTGCTGGATACATTTCCCATGCAGAGCTGGCATTAAGGACCTGGATGTCTTCATCATGCTCCTGCAGTGTTTAAATACTGCATGCTTTCACCTGATGTTTACATAGGGGCAGCGTGACTCCACTGTCACACAGCGGCACAACCATTTACAGATATAAATCACTATAATGTAAGAGGCTAGGCTGTCTTTTGTGTTTCTTGGAGGTTTGGAGGCTACTGTCTCCTAGCCCCACCCACGTTATCCCACACCGCTCATCCTAGAAAGGCTACCTGCTCACACATGGTGTGCATCACTGCCCTGGACAAAAGTTTAATCGTTCCCCTTCCAAGTGCTTCCTTCTTTCGCTGAGCACTGAACACCTGCAGTTCTTTCTTCTCCTCTTCAGTCAATGACTGGCAGTACCGCACCTGCACAGAAAGGGAGAAGCAGCCCATGCTGGAGTGCAATCTTCTATCCCTTTCTTTTACTTTCGGAATAAAAGAGAAAATTTAGCTGCCCTGCCTCATGGACCCCCAGTTTTAACAAAGACATCATACTTAATGTTGCCCTCTTGTAGGAAAGGGGAAGTGTCGCCTGAAGAAACAGCCTTGTTGTATTTTTTAGAATATGAAATGTTTAAACCCTTTGCAGAAAGATGCTGAAAAAACTTAAGATACTACCCTTCCCAACAGGATTGAAACTTGTTAATTGCCACTTTTATCCTACTTTCTGCATCTACTTCTGGCTAAGCATCCACATGGGGCTAGAGGAGATGGGGTGCTTGGGAATCTGTGGGCCCTGGTGATCACTGGGTGGCTGCAAACACTATAAAAACTAACATACATTAAGTTTATTATACCAGTGCCCTTTCTCCTCTACAAGAATGGGAAGCTGTATTCTCAGGTCACATTTTCAGAGAAAGAGGTTGGGTCAGCAAGGAGCTGGGGTTTAAGAAAAGCATCTTCATGCTTACCATGTACTTCTTTCTAATTAGCCTCCTTCCTCTTACCTTACCTCATTATCATGTGGTGGCAACTGGTATAAAAGCTGTTTAATCCGGTGTTTCTCTCCAGGGCTGTTAACATAGGGAACCTTTTCCTCTGGCAAGCATGCAAAGTAGAGCTGGATCTGAATAAAGGACACAGAGAATGACATCAGTAACAGAACCTGCGCCTCGTAGCTCACGTGGTCTTTACCTTCCCCATGGTACAGGTTTTAGCTTCTAGAAGCTAATGAGAAAACCAGCTGAGCCAACTTGGCAGAACTGCAGACATGCAGAAAACCAGCATCCAGCTGTTAAACTGCTCCTCAGGAATGCAATTTGTAATGACAGGGACATCATAAATGATGTGCCATAAAAGATGCACATTTAATGTTACTTTTCCTCAGCCAGTCTTTCAAGGGTCAGGCAAGGGGGTCAGCCTGAGTCCAAGCAAGTTGTGCAGTCGCCACACAGGCTGTGTGACACTCCTGAATCCAACCACTATACAGATTTCTCTTGCTCTTTAAATTTTACATGTTACAGAGACAAAAGATGTTCTGTAGAGTCTCCCCAATCAGGTCTGTTCTACATTTTACTTAGCATCTTTGGGTGCTGATTTCCAATACACAGAGTCAGTTTTTCCAAGGAGGTGAGAAAGGAGCCATTTTGAACTGTGCTTGGCTTGCCTAGAATTTAAATTTTTTTTCTGTTGTCTTTCTGTAATATCCCTTAATGAGTACAGTAAAAGTTACTACAGTGAGTAAAAGGAATGAAAGTGATTCCAAGGGAAAAAGATGGATGAAGGATTTTGGACCTGTCTGCTTTAGTGTCTGTATCAAAGGAAAGCTGCCCAACTAAGATATAAGAAGGGGTGCTTTTTAGCAAGTAGTTTGTCAGAATAATGCCATTGCTCCCCTGCCCCTCACCTATAAGCTTTGACTCTGTAAGCTTTTTACAGTTACGAACACTTAATAAATACCACCTGTGTATGCAGACATTTTGTATGGGACTGAAGGAAGAATACCTTATCCTCAAAGGAGTCCCGGGCCACAGGACACAGATGTAAGCACATCCAATCTTCTCTTTCAAAAAATGTTTTGTCCTGTACTAACAGCTATTGCCAGGGATTTCCAACAAGTTAATTATTATAAGGATATTGGAAAAATACAAGTAACCTTATATAGATTGTTCTTGTCTTCCTTAAGATAATTAAATTAATGTTTTCCAGTCCCCCTTTGGAGGGTCAGATTTGGGTTTAGTTATCAAAGGTTGAATTCTAGGCAGTACCACCTCAGTGGATTCTTACGGCTTTGCATCTTTCTTCCAAGCAAAAGCATTCCTGAGAATTGGCCTGGGAACGAAAGTTTGAAGATCTTGTTATCACTAAAGTTTTAAGGTAAATTTCACTCACTGTCTGCTGGGTGACTAGAAAACCACATAACAAATGTACGTGCACTGCGCTGGATCTCATCTATCATGAGGGCAGAAGTGGCACCACTGACATTAAGTAGGACCTTAAAAAGGAAACATTCAAACCCACCCCAAGACGTGTGAGGACAGAGGAGGGTGGTTTGTCAGTGTTGCACTGCTATTCCGTGTACAGCTTTTTCAGTTTGTCTTTATTATGTGTTTGGTTTTGTTTTGTGAGATAGGGTCCTCACTGTGTAGTTCAGGCTGGCCTCCAACTCATGGCAGTTCTCCTGCCTCAGCCTTCCAAGTGCTAGGGTGGCGGGTGTGTGCTACCACACCCAGCTGATCTATGTGTTTTTAAAACCATGTTCTAAGGGGCTGGGGATTTAGCTCAGTGGCATAAGCGCCTGCCTTGAAAGCAGGCAGTCTTGAGTTCGATCCCTGGTACTGGTAAAAACGAAAAAGAAGAAGAAAAAAAAAAAACCATGTTCTAAACTCTCAAATCACTCTAAAAACCACAACAGGATGACAGGTCCTACCTGCTCGGGTCTGAGGCCTGGGGGTACCCAGGCATATTCCTCAAGGGCGCAGCCAGAGTCATCATCAGATGTGGAACTTCTCTGACACCCAAAGGCCAGTTTGCTCATTTTGGGCTCCATCTCCAAAGGCATAGTAATAAAATTAAACACTGGGTTTCTCAGTTCCAGGTCATCCAGTCGAGGCTGCTGTGGACAATACAAGAGAAAACAATTTACCAACAAGAAGAATTCTTCTAGGGCTTTTATTAGATGCCTTTTGCCTATCACAGGGTCCAGAGAAAGTAGAAATTTACTATATCACCACATTCTGGTCCTCAGGGCTACTTAGGGATATACAGTTTAGAAATGGCTTTTACCAGCTCAGTTCTTCAAAAATTGTCATCAAAGCTCATTTAAGCTGCATATAAAAGGGATCCCTCTCCGCATACTACTCACTGGAAGAGTACTCAGGAAAACTGCTTTGTTGACTTCCTAACTTGCCTACAAGTGAAGACTCCACGAACTCATAGGTACTGTGGGGAGGATGTGCTGGGTTGGGCCATCTGCCTAGATTCACTGCCATAAAGAATGGCTGCAGAACCCTGCTCAGCTCCCCAGTTTGCCACTGAGGCAGTGCCACCTGCTGAGAATGGATCCCTGGGCCATACTGCTTAGGTTTCAGACTTCTAATCGTGATACTTTTACCCTTAGTTTATATGTTAAATGGAAACAGCACAGTTAATCCTTATATAGCACATTAAGTCCTCAAGCTTCAATAAGGGGCTTAAGTCAGCCAGACACTCGTCAACAAACAGTAACTGAATACAGCATTAGATTCAAATAAAATCCAGCTTGGTGACTATTCATGTTTAACTGCATTATAAGCCAGCATTCACTGAAAAGAAATGTAGTACCTACTGTGTGTGAAATGCCCTAGGCCAAGCCCACTGCTGGGCAAAGTAGATCTTCCTCTGAATGAAAAGCAGCCTTCGAGGAAGAGCAATAAAAGGCATCATGACAACATTCCCTTCCCTAAGCCTCAGCAACTCTGCTGTCACCTGGATCGTCCTCTAAGTGTCTTCTGAGTCTCAAAAATCACCCAAAAGAACAAAGAAAAAAGAACTTTTAGAATCAGGTGGAACTTTTCATATCTGCCCCCCACCATGACACAAAGCAAATTATAATTAATTCAACTCAATCATTTTAGAGGAAGGATGGGTGGGGAAAATGAGGTACTTTCCAGGGTTACACAGCTTCCCCTCAGGTTCTTTTGCCTTATTAAAAATCTTCCCATTTGCTTAAATGCAAAGGAAAAGGCAGTAAATAAAATAATTTCAGCCCAAGATAGTCATTTTCCAGCAACTATTTCCATGCCAACCCTACTTACTATTAGAAAGTGTTGCCTATTAAAATATGATTATCAAAATGTAATAGTTCTTTTATAAATTAAAATACACTTAAATAATTCTAATAGTTCACAAACAGTAGGCCAAGCATCTCATGGCTGTAGTCTTTCCTTAAAGTAGGAGCAATGCCACACTGTAGATATTATTCTAACTAATAAGTTTAACTTTCATCCACCCTGAACAAAGAAGACCTCATTTCCTATACTACCACACAGAGGTTGTGACCCTTCAAACAAGCTGTTTCACACAGGTGCAATTCATGTCTTAGGAAAGGCTTTCTAAACATAGGCACATTCCTCTAGCTCGGCAATAAAAAAGGATGTGTTAATGAAAGTCAGAAAATATCTTGGGTCTAAGTCTTTCCCATTTGTTTTAAAAAAACAACCCCCACTTGTGAACCAGAGGCAAAGACTAATTACTAACTCAAAAGCGCCCACCAGAACTCGTGTCTTCAATGCAATTTAATCTGATTCATGAAATCTGAATATCTGTCCCTTGCCTAATCTGGCTGGGAAGAGATACTATATCGTGTACTCTGCAGGTTTACAAAGGATATAACTAGTAAGTAGAACCTAAAAATTTAATGTAACTATATATAGCATGCAACACGAGAAAACACTGTACATTATAGCAAACCATGGATTTTTCCAAGCTAGCACAAAGATAGATTGTCAGAGATCTGAGTGTCACACTGTATTCCTTGATTAGCCTTTTGTGGAAAATGTAAATTGCCATCTGGATCAAGGTAAGTCAACACCAGCACTAGTTGCTGACATGGATGTGACTGGCGCTGGCCACACATCAAACCTGTGACCCTCACATGTCCATTTGGTCCTTTCAACTAACTATACTGAAGACTGTCACTGACCAAAGAGTACAACCTTAGGAACAAGAGTGACACAAACATTTTCATCATAAACATGGCATTCAGCTGTGTTGGATATTACTTTTAAAGATCACATATTCCTTCGGAGACTAGCCTGGTGCTATTATGACTTTGCACCCCATATGCAGCAACCCAGTGGAGGTGGTACCTGACTTAGATAAGGAACTGAGCCTCAGAGTAATCTGCCTCAGGATCCATTGTCCAAGGCCAGTAGGTTAAAAGCAGGACAGGGCAATTTGTGATTCCAGTGACCACAGTCTGACCCCATATTGCCTCCTAAGGGTAGCATCGGATCAAGCCAGTTTTTTTTCTTTGGTGACTGGTGGAGCCACCACAGTACAATCCAGCTGCAGAGGAGTCAGCCATCCATCCACAGGGCCGTGGAAGACATACCTTCCAGGATTCTGAAACCTCACTGGCCTCATGAATTCACTGGTTACAGTCTGTTCTCAGACAACATTTTATTTTTCCTTTATATTAGAGGAGCTGACCAAAAATGAAGCATGAAGAATGAGTTACACAGCCTGGCCTCCACCTGGACCAAGTCATGGTAAGAGATGCTGTGTCACCACAAGCTGCTTTTCTTTACCTGGTGACACAAACACTTGCACTTGGATTTTCCTCATGTTAAGGTTTTCTACGCATGCCAGCAGACCTAGATAGCGTTGCCCTAGATGACAACACTAAAAAGTTAAAACAAAAAGATAGAGCAAAGCATGGTTCCATTAAGTTTCACACATGCCACTGAGGCATTCACATTGCTGTGTAGTATTTACTCTGACAACACAGATGAAGGGGTGGCCTGGCCATAACAATACCATCTGAGCCTCTTATTTGGTCTGCCAAAATACCACCTTGTAGGTTGAGGTAGGAGGCCCTAGAGAAGCAGATCAAATGCAGAAAGTCAGCTGCCTTCATTTTCAGCTCATCTCTTCAGGTAGTTGAAGTTAAATGACAGGACAGGCTTATAAAACAGAATTATTCAAACTGGGGACTGTGTAAAATGTTTTATCGTCATACCTTTTCTTCTGCAGAAGACGACTGTCCGCAGATGGACAATCATGGCCCTACCTTGAGCCCTCCACTTTGTTTATTCTTTATAATTTTGATTAATTTCAAATTTCAGCAAAGTTGCAACAGTAAAAGGCACTGTCATATACCCTGCACCTAGACTCACAGTGACTCCGCTCACTCATCTGTCTGCTTTATCACCAGCATCTTCCTCCCCCAGTTCCTTGTAGGCCCCATTCGAGTAATGTCTTACATTCTCTTATAACTATAGTTACATATGTTCTTTTAAACACATTTAATTAATAGCAAGCTGTCTGCAAGGACTAGGGGTATGGCTCACTGACAAAGTTGCTGCTTAGCACGAAAACCTTGGGTCTGATCCCCAACACCACCCCTTGTATCCCCCAAACAGTGCAACCTATGTGCAAAGCAGGTTAGAAAGCTGAAAACAGAACAAAAAGCCAAAATTGTATAAACCATCATTATTCTGTGGCTTCCTTAAGACAAGTTTACTGTCCTGAAGTGCTATAATAAACAGAATTACCCCAGTCATGAGTGAATGACAAGGCTGCGTGAACCAACCCTGCACCAGGTTTGGACATAAACTAACAGAAGACCTATCTTTCTGTTGTGTCTTTATACTTGTGTATGTAAATAAATCTCATAATACAGGGAAAAGACAGTAAGACCATGATCAGGAATGGATTGGTTCAGGTCCAAGCAGGATCTGACCATCTGGGAAGTGTGTAGTTGAACAAAACCTTCGCTGACCAGCAACACACCTGGATAGCACTGAGGTCTAGCACCAAGAACACAGATTTGAATTTAATTCAAGCAAGCTGAATGCAGTGCAGACACTGTTTTGACTAAATGCACCAAGTAAAAAATTAATAACAAAAAGGGCATAGATAGGGATGTGAGAAGCTTTCAGTTGGTAGAGTGGGATATTTTTTTCTTAGGATTGTCACAAGGGTATTCTATAGAAACCATGCCATAGACAATGGACCTTCTATTTCTCTCATCCTTTCTTCCCCTCTTCTTGAAAAGTTACTTCTTACCATTTGAAAAGAATCAAAACACAGTTTGCAGGTGTGACTTCTCAATCATTGTAAAATTGTCAAGAGAGCACCTGACCCAGGGAGAAGAGGAGGCAGAGGACAACACGGATGCCGAGCATTTAGTGAGCTCAGCCCTGCAGTCCTCACACTTACACAAGTTACTAAGCATCCAGAGACCTAGTTTGTTTGTTTGTTTTCAGGGTACCAGGGATTGAACTCATGACCTTGTGCTTACCAGACAAGCAGGGAGCTAAATCCCCAGGCCCTAGAGACCTAGTTCTTTTAAAGTAGCAACTACCTTACTTCCTGAAAGTACAGGTAAGAAGAGTTTTAAGACAGAAAAAAAAAAAAATTACATGCATGTAAAGAAACAGTTCCCACTGCAGTTATTACTGCAGCTGGCACTGACTTTGCATTGTGACAAACAGGTTTCCTTCAGAATAGGAACAACCTGTGAAACACAAATGAAGGCCAACAGGGACACTCACTGGGTTCCATCTTTTTTAGCTCAGGAGTGTCCTGGCCTCCTGAAAGGGAAAGGATATTGCCCAATTACAGGCCACCATTCCTAACACACCCACACACAGTGCACACACACAGTGGGTGTGTGACAGTCCACACAGGATAGCAGTTCTCTCCAGCAGTAGTCTCTGCTGGAGAGATTGTAAACACCTTATATGTGCTTCGTTGTGGGGGACACCTGTTCCCCAAATTACAGCATGGCCTCATTTATCCAATATGACAGCATAAGGAGGGGCTCCTTGTGAAATTTACTTTCTTAATTTATTCGCTCCATTCATTGATCTTTATATTTAAAAGTCACTGTGGACGGGTTCTGGGCAATCAAAAAGGCAAATTACATTTTGCCATTAAACGGCCAGGATGTTAAAAATATGTAGCCACTGTGATAAAAAACATTTCCAAATTCCACGGTATATTTCCATGTTTTAATAGGATCACATGCGCCAATTAAATGTGCAATTTAGCCTTTGTCTGATCCCTTGTTTTCATTTTGAGCACAGTGGAAAGAGTACTGGCTGTAGGACTCAGGAAACTTGAGTTTGAATCCAGCGCATGTGACCTGGCCGGGTTCCTCACCTGGAATAGGAGGGGGTTCAGGGCTACTTCATAACATGGAGCTGTTGTTCAGAGTCTCAGCCCCTGACCCACAACTTTCTATAGGTTTTCCTGCCTCCTTGCTTTTGTGTTTGGATTCCTGCTGTTTGTCTTTTAGGAAGTAGCCTTTCCCTTTTGCCAACAACCAGCCAATTCCAAGCCTTTTTAAAAAATGTGTTGCTCCAATATTTAGACAACTAACCATTGAAAAAAATTATCCAAAAATACATGGAGTGATCACACTGTGGGTGAGGACTTAACCATTCCTTCCATAAGCACAGAAATCACTGGTGAAATAAGATAGCTGTACAAGAAGGTGTTATTCAAATCTAAAAGCAGCTGTATTATTTTGCTGTGCTAATTTGGTTATTTGGGGAATCTCTATTTTCTGTTGCGCTGATCACTGCATCCGGAGAGGTTAAGATTATTGTTTTGACTGACCTTGACATACACATCACTGGACCTTTCTTTACTGCTTTTCCTTAGAGAGCTTAGTAAGTCAGGACAGTGTATGAACATCCAGAGGCAGTAAAGAAAAGACAGTTTCACTAGAAAACATTCTTCCAAAGAAGCAACAATACATGACAACAGTACCTCAGGTTTTTCAAGAGTTATACCTGTCAAGTGAGAGACTCTGGACTCAATGGGAAATGGTGAAAGGCACATGAGTGGGAGATGCCTGGTATTTCTGGTCTTCAAGATTAACATAGTAGTAACAGGAGAAATAGGTGCCTGGGAAGGGCCAAGTCACCCACTGTTCCTAAGGAAGCCTGAACACTGTGGCTGAGGAAAGGGACAGTACTATAACAGGAGCGGGGGTGGGGGTGGAGGGAATGAGTCACAGATAGTTTTGAGGACCAATACATAAAGATACTAGGGTAACTGTGGGTGCGAAGTAGGATTTGAGGTAGTTCAAGAGGATGAGGTCAATCAGTTACATACTGAGGTTATAACTATCAGTTAATTCTGCTGTGGTTCCTATTTTTTTTTTTTTTTGAGCAAGTCACCAAATCAAAATCATGGAGAGAGAGAGAGAGAGAGAGAGAGAGAGAGAGAGAGAATAATATTCGGTGCCTGCTGCTGAATACGCTAAGGTCATATCTCTAATTATTAGTTCTTTAGCCACTGAATTCACTCTGGTTCCTAGGTGAAGACTACTATGGCATTGTAGGATTCTCACGAAAAAGTATTTCTTGTGTGAACATGCTCAGGGAAGCTACAAGTCCTTTGATCACCAAAACCAGCACAGATGATTTGCAAAGTCAGTGTTACTGCCGTTCCCTAGGTGTCCCCTGCTGCTGAGTGTATCTTGTGGGTCACAAACTGTTCAACAACTTCTTTGTTAAACTGCTTGTTAACATGGAGACAGGGGTTTAGCTCAGCTGCTTAAGTGCCTGCTTGGCAAATTCGGGGTTGTGCCTCACCAAAAAAACCCAAAACAAACAAACACCAAACCAAACCAAACCAAAGCAAACCAAAGCAAACCAAACCAAACTGCTTGTTAACAAGGCCTTAGTGCATAGAAGATGGATCTCTCTAGAAACTACTCTTAACTCTTTCAGGCTACACATGCAGGTAAATGAAAGGACAGCAACCTGTAACATTTCCCTTTTCAATACACAAATTACAAGCTTTATGGACATGCCCATTTCCTTATGATGTCCTTGACTTAGTAATAATCTAAGTTATCAAAGCTATTGCAATCAAGATCTGAACAGTGCAAAGACCCTATGCTAAAAGTTTTCATGCCCCCAAAAAACATCCAATGTCTGTTCTCTGGAAGAGACAAGATACTGTCAACAGGGCCCAGCGCAATTTCACTGCTAGTGAAAATACTGCCCATGAATACTTCGTCCAGTGATCAGTGGCGTAAATGATAAGCCTTTTGGGATTCTCTGTACCTATTTTCCAGGTAAACCTCCATTCAACTCACATTTTGTCACCACTGAGTGGGGGCTGTCAGAATGGTGTACCACACAGTTGCCAAAAGCTATTCATTTTTCCAAGAGGAAATGTTGAATTCTTTCAAAGCATTCTAATTTCATGCAGATGCATTCCATGACAGTAAGGCAGGCTGCTTAACAAAAGGAGGAAATATGGTAACAAAGCGAGTCCCTGCCAGGGGGACGCTTCTGGGGTCAGGTTATCTGGCTGCTGCAAACCGGTGCAGAAGGACAAGCTCAGGGCGCGCGGCGCCGCTGGTGAGGGGACCGCACCGAGTACTGCCCCCACTCGCCCTTTCTTCACCACGCTGGACGCAGGTATTTTCTCCAAAGCGCGTTCCCGTCAGTCTCCCGTTGATTTTTTTTTTTTTTTTGACTTTCGAAAGTTTTCAACGGCAGCCCAAGGAAACGGCAGCCAGACTTAACTCCAATGTACACACAGACTCGGGTTTCACCCCGTCACCTGTTGGCTTCTGAACAAGACTCCTCTTTGTGAAAAGCACAGCGCTCATTTGAAACAAGTTTCCAGAGAAAACACTTCAATAAAGTGTTTGAGCAGTCACAAGACTGGTTGTGAAAACAAATTCCATACACAGCCGGGTTTAGACGGACACACACGAACGTGCAAAGCCAAGCCTTGAAAAGCGGGGCTGCAGAAGGGCAAGAGGAAAAAGATGTCACCCTTCTTGGAGAAACGCAGAGGCCACCTCTCACCCAGCCGCGAGCGGGCGCCGGAGTCCACGGGTGCTCCAGTGCCGCCCCGGACCCCGCACCCAGCGCAGCCGCGAGGGGGCGCCCGGCTGCGGGCCCGCCCCGAGGCCAGCGCGACGGCCGCGGCCCGGAGCGAGGTCCCCGGCCAGCCCCGCGCCTTGGCAAGCGCAGCCGCCTCCGCGCGGCCCTCCCCCAGCTCTGCAGGAGCCTCGCGCCTCCTCCCGCGTGGCGGCGTCGCCCCCGCAGCAGCACCCCAGCCCGGGGGCGTCCCGGGTCCCACCTGAGGCCTGCAACCGGGAGCCGCGGGCGAGGCGGACGCACAGCGGGCTTCCCGCGGCCACCGTGGCCCGCGGTTGGCGGAGGGGACCCCGGCAGCGCGGGGACTGCGGGGCCGAGCGCACGCGGGTCCCGTCCGGCAGGCAGGGGTCGCCGGCCCACCCCGCTCGGGCGCCGCGGCGATGCTCACCCAAACAGGCCTGCAGGCCCGCGGCACCCTCCGTCCCTGGCGTCCCCTCCGAGCTCTGCTCCGGTGGTCGGGTCGCCCCGTCCCGGCCACTGCAAGCCCCGCGCTCCTGCTCCTCCCTCTCCAGAGCCTCCGGGCACACAGACAAGCCCGTCTCCACTCAGCGCCCGGAGTCCGCCCGGGGCGCACAAGCTCCACAAGTAACCAGAGCCCGCAGGAAAAAAAAAAAAAAAAGTAACCGTTTCGCTTCCTGCGGATCCCGGCCGGGCTCTGCTCCCCGCTCCCGACCGCAGGAGGCGCCCGCCGGGCCAGCCCTCGCCGCCGCCTGCTTTCCAGGAACTGTCACCGCGGGCTGTGCCCCTGGCAGGTGTCCACAAGGTCCCGTGAGCGCGCAGCTCCGGGAGAAGCCACCGCGCCGTCTGGCCGGCCTCGAGCTCGAGCGCCGCCCTCCGTCCGCGCGCTGCACCCCGGAGCCTGGGGGCTGGGGCGGGGGAACGCAAACCCCCGCCCGCAGGTGCACCCCGGCCGCGGGCCAGGGAGATGTGCGAGGTGACCGCTTCGGTCACCTCTCCGCCCGCCACAGTCAGCAAATGGCCCGCAGAGCCAAGTTCTCACTCCAAAGGACTCATTAACATATGAATTCTCCCCTCAAGACTTCCTGGCTTTTAGGAGAGACTGCTGCAGCTTAGGGCAGATTTATGTTCATCCGTAAATAACAGCAAAAGTAAAGCGGGTGATAGGTCACTCAGTACGTATGCCGGTAAGGATTTCCAAAAACAGGCCGAGTGAACATCATTATTCAAACACAGGAAAATGCCCCGCACACATTCAGGCTAATCTCGCTTCTGAGATATTTATAGGTGCACTAAGAGAAAGTGGAACTTGGCTCACTCGTCTGCAGAAAAGACCAAGAGAATCCAGAAACAGGACCTCAAAGCAAGCCCAGCAAGGAATGATAGATTAGTAACAAGCAGAGGTCTGATGTCTAGTGAACTACAGCTTTTTGAGTTTCTGATGGCCTCATCACCAGGTGATGGGGATGCTAAGAGAGGGGAGAGGGATGCACAGTATTTAAAACGTGGTCAGTTTCTAAAGCGCTGTCAAATAAAAGTTACTTAAAATGACCACAGATTTATTGGATATTCGACTTTTTTAAAAGTCCTGTACCATCAGGATTCCTTGTGAGTGACTTGGAAGGTACACATTTCTATAGTATACAACCGAACAATTGCCTATTGTGATTGATTTAAAAATACACAAACAAGTTGCCAAAAACAGATCAGTCAAGTAAATATCTCTGTGGTCCATTCTGTTCTCTCAGCTGCAAAGCAAAGACAGCTGAGAAGCCAAATTTAAAAATGTGGCAAAGACCAAAAAGTTGTGGCTCTGCTTTTAAAATAGGTCGAAAACCCTGATTCAGACAATATGATTTGTAATTCAAATAAACTCTTTATCAGCTAAATGGATTCCAGTTTTCAACATGATTCTCCGAAATAATTCTAACACAGAACTCCTCTGCCTTAAAGTATGGAGATTTGGGGAGAGACTTCAAAGGTTACTATTTTTCTCTGTGGATCTGAAATTAACCACGAATTCCTGGGTCGCATTTCCTTTTCCCTACTTCATTCTGTGAGGCTTCTTTGGGGACCGTTTTGGTTAACAGTATCTGCCCAAGAAGTGTGCAATCGAGCACTCATTTCAATCAAGCCATAAACTGGTCGATCATTAAGATACCAGGAGTATCCACCCATGCTGACCTTGTTTGGGGTAACTATCAAAGGGCAGCGTCACATAAGCTGGGGTTGCAAAAGACTCCCAACGACAACCACTGCAATGCTTTTCAGTGAAGCACCGAGGAGCCTTGTGAGACTGAGTCCTCCAGGTGGTTACTTGTAAATTCTGCCTGCCACCTTTTCAATAGGCACTGTCAGCTTGCTTGTCTATTGGAAGTGTTTTTACTGATGAAACAGTTTGGAGACTGTAAAAGCTCCCAATTAACTTTCAATATGAATGCAACAGATCTCGGTTTGGTCTGAAAAGCGTCATCGCTATTGTCAAAGGGGCGTTTATGCAGAAGGCGGAGTCAGACCCCCAGCCTGCGTCCTTTTGTTTCAGCCAGGTTACATATGCACTGCCTGCAGTAACACGCACCAGCAGGAGCTGAGAGAAAACCCAGAAATTCTCAGGGCTTCATTTCCTCTATCCAGGTCCCTGCTGCCACCTCCACCGAAAGCTGCCTTTTCCAGCACCCTAGCCCAAATTAACACCCTTTCTTCCCTCTATTTGCAACATTCCTCTGCAGACCACTTAGCCTAGCCCCCATTGTGTGTTTATTAATTGGTTTGTTGTCTTCTGCCCTAAAGTCGGAAGTTGGGGCTCTGAGGGCTGTGTAACGCCTAGCATCACGCGGGGCACACAGCAGGGGAGTGCAATCAACACGAGTTAAGTGAGTAACTGATTCTCCTCAGTTACTCTCCTCAGGTCCTCACAGGCACAGCACACTGCTACAAAGCCTACTGAACTACACCATCCTTATGAAGAAGACTAGACTGAAAAAGCAGAACTATACCAAGGGCAGAGACATAAAGAGGTAGTATTTTGTTTGTCAAATGCCCACCAGCTACCCATCAGTCTGGAGGAGAGAGATATAAGTACCAGGGTATAAAGGAGAGCTGGTGCTAACCCCTGGTCCTCCTGTGTCCTGCACATGGTGACCTCGAGGTCATTTCTGTACCTGGCCTCTGGCTTTGCATTTGTTAAACATATTTCCTTTTTAGTTTTAAGGCTAAGAGTTGGTTTTGGTCACCAATGTTTGCATTTAGGACATCTAATCACCTAAATGCACTCTTTTCATAATAGATCAAAGGCTCCAATATTTATTGTGACATCTCACTCACCTAAACTGGAGGCAAATATAATAATAAACTAGAGTTGGCAAATATAATAATAAGGATGGTGACAGTTGAGGACAGCAGTTGGGTTATTTAGATAATGTACAGACAGATAAAGAATCAAGCTGGATGTGGTGGCACACACCTGTGATTCTAGCACTCAAGAGTCTGAGGAAGGAGCATCATTGTGAGTTCAAGGCCAGCCTAGGGTACATAGTGAGATCCTGTCTCAAATAAAAAGACCCCCCTAAAAATGCTCATTGCAAGTTTATGATATATTTTACTCTCTGATTTTAAACATTTCTGTGATGTCTCAGATTGACCAGTGTACCCTAGTGCATCCCTGAATGTTTGCAAACTCTAGTTACCATGAGCTGAGTCTGTAGCATCCCTGGGGAGGACCCCAGGCAGATACCAAGCTCTTCCTAGAGTTGAAAGGCATTATGGAGTTTTATAATAGGTTGCAGTTTCCCTGGGCCTCCAATTATTTTCGTTCCCCTTTGATTAAAGCAACGTGATTAGAGACCACTGGTTCCTGAACATTTTCTGTGCCCGATCCCCTTAGATGTCTCCCTCAGGTCTCCAGTCCTCCCTCCCTCTCCCTTTCAGCTCCTCCTTCAGTGAGTTAAATTCTCATTTTAAGTACCCTGGTTGCCCTGAGTTTGGGGGACACATTGCCTATTCAGTTACCAGCTCTGACACTGAGACAAAGCACTTCTCTACAGTGGTTTTTTTTTTTTTTTACTCTAAAACTGGAGTTGGGTTATTCCATGTTAGAACTGTTGAGACAACAATCCATCTCCAACTACAATAAGACTTTCAAGTATGGGGTGGTGGTGCAAACCTGTAATCTCAGCTACTCAGGAGGCTGAAGCCGGATGGTGACCTCAGCAATTTAGCAAACTCCTGTCTCATAATAAACAAAAGGTCAGTCAACTAATTTGAGGTTCAATAATTTGAGTGCTACTATTTAAAGAAATCTTGCCATGCATGGTGGTCCAGCACCTTGGAGGCTGAGGCAAGAGATGCAAAGTTCTAGCTTAGTCTGGAACTCAGCAGCCTATGAATATCATGTCGTAGAATTAAAAAAAAAAGCGGGGGGCGGGGGGCTGGGGCTGTAGCTCAATGTGAAAGCCCTGGGCTCAATCTTATTACCAAGGGGGGAAAAGGGGGAGGCACTGAATTTACTGTTTTAGGATGTGCATTTGCCCACATATATACATGTATAAGATCCATTATGAATGCAAATGATTTGCTAACTTGAAATCTCTTTAGAAAGCTGATTTCTAAATCACATACTCTACCCACCTGCAAACCAATCCCCCCAGATTCCCTATTACCAGGCTGTTCGCAGAAGCACCAGTTCTGACTGAGAAACCTGCACACCCTCCTTCTTGTCTATACTTGGTTACTAGATCACTGTCTCTAGTCCCTCCTACGTGGCAGGCTGAGGCAGGAGAATTACTTAAAACCCAGGAGTTCAAGCTCAAGCATGCTGAGAAAAGTCTCCACTGCTTCTCAAACCTCTTCACTCCAGGACATCACAGCCACGCAGCTACAGTCATTGTGTCTTTCACTTAACACCACACATCACACCATCCTCCCAAACGACCCCTCTTCAGCTTGTTCTGACACCCCTGTGGGAGAAAATCAAAGTTTTTTGCAAAAAAATTCTCTGTATTTCTAGCCCTGCCAATTCCTGGTCACACCTTACTTTAGGCTCTAGAGCTGCTTGTCTGCAACCTTAATACGCTGTTTCATGACCTGGCAGCCCATGTTTGTGGTATAAGGGAGCTCATTCAGCTTGGGGGTTTGGAGTCTTGCATTTCGTTTTGCCTTTAGTAACGGGATCGAACTCTGTGACCGTATGCCAGGCAGGCACTTACACTACTGAGCTACATTCCTGCTTCAAACTGTCGCATTGTTACTCCCTCCCTTGTCCCTCTTTCCCCACTTGTCTTCTGACCTCTACCAAGATGACTTCCCTGGTTTTTAACAGGGCTCTTGCTTTTGCTGTTAAGTCATTTATCTTTTGGGTCCCTCAGGTCAGAGCTACTACACAATATTTAACTTTCTGGTGATTCAAGTACTTCACTTGGTGTCCTGGTCTCAAGATCCACCCATTTCTCTACAGCTGCTCTGTGCTCTGTGGTGTGCACACGGCATGTTTTCTCTGTCCTCCCGTCTGTGGGGTGTATACAGACTGCTTCCATGGTGCAGCTCTTGTGACCTGTGCTGCCATGCACACAAGTGTGCCTGTGACATCGTGGTAGGATGACTCTAGCTCCTCTGGGAAGATCCCCGGAGTAGCAGAGCTGGCTGCCTCTCACTGCCAGACTTAGCTGGGGATGAGTCCAGGAACCCTTCTGAAGGGCCCACAGCCCCAGGCTTACCAGCTGCTCCTGAATGCTCCTACCCCTTCCTGAATTGGCCCCATCTTGCCCAACCCCCACAGCATTACTGCCTGTGTTCTTTCTTCTCAGATCAGCAACGCTGTGAACCAGAGCCCAGAGTGATGGCTTCTCCCACCAGGGACACACCCATGAGCTAACCCAGCACCTCAAGCTTCCTTACCAGCACCCACACCAGCAGTGGCATGGGACATTATTGGAGGAGGAAGAGTTTTGAGAAACAGACCTGCTGGGGCGTGATGCCTCTGGGCATGTGGCCCGGCTTATGCTGGAGAAATTCAGACCACTGAGACCCTGAGCTTTTCTGATGCCGTTCACTAAACCATTTCCAGTTCTACAGATACAAAAATCACTTTATTGTCTAAATACAACAAAATGGGGCTGTATTGGAGAACTTTACATAATAGCGGCGCTGTTGCCCACTGCTGTGACCCGTGTCAGTGCGTACTAACCTCTTATTCAAGGGAAGCTCTCACCCAATGTCAGGTGCTAACTTGTCCATAAAGCAGCCCACCCATCCTGTCCACATGGAACCCAAAGGCAGAGTGTGCTGCCCAGGGGCCGACCCATGGCTAGCTCAGTTTGCATTTGTGTGTGCAACCCCACTGACCACACTCCCCTGACTTCTGGAAGGCAGAAGGCACTCAGGTAAGGTGGCCATAAATGAACTCATCAAAACAGATCACGGCTCAACTCACAGGACCATAATACTTTTCTTTTGCTTTTTAGAAAAGACTATAATTTTTCAGGTCAGTTCCAAAAAATAAGAAAACAAAAAAAGGCATTACTATTAATAATGTATCTGGCAGCACTTCTGGTCAATTCAGCCGAGATACCTTCCAACAACAATGGACTGCAGATGAGGTCAAATACTGAGGGACTGTGGGGATGTGGTCTCTGGGTGTGTGGAGACCATCCGCTTCCTTCTGGAAAGGAACATTTTTACTTCACATCAACTTTCACTTCAGTGTAACCCTGGCTTGCTGTGTTGCTATTTCATAATAGAGCAGAGCATGCTCCCATTTTCAATCATTCTGAAGTTTTTCATTTCTCCCCAGAAACCTCTAAAATGCTTGTCTTTTTTTCCCCCTTTCTTCTGATTCTGGTGCTGAGAGTGAAATACAGAGCCTCACACAAGAGAGGCAAGTACTCTACCACTGCACTTCACCTTCAGCCTCTACCTTTTAGAAAAATGTTAGCTGGAAGGTGGAAGCAGTTTAGTGAGGACTCAAAGTGTTATCATTACTATTATTTTTGTTCACCCTTAGTGCTTTCTGCTCTATTTTTGAGATAGCATCTGGCAAAGTTGTCTGGGCTGGCCTTGAATTTGCAATTCTCTTGCCTCTCTCCACCTCTGAGTAGCTGGACTTGTAGTGGGCACAACTATGCCTGGCTGTTGGAAGTATTATTTAGGAAATAGTTTGGTGGGATATTGCATCTTTAGAATATGAGAAGTCGAAGTTATTTAAAGACCCCAACAATATGGTTTAATAACCTTTATAAACAGAGACACAGCTCAATAAATAGAAGAGGCCCAAGCAGCTTGTAGAAGAAGCACCTTCTTGCCTTTCAAAAAAACCTTTAATATGCCTTTCTCTGCCATGTGACCAACTCCCAAGAATGCTCTTTGTGAAGTGTGGCACTTTTTAATACTGTCATGCAAATTAAAATCTACAGAAAGATGCAAGTTTCTTATGCAGAATAAACATGATCACATTCATATGTGTAAATATACATAGATATTTCAGATCCTACACATTTCAGATCCTATCATGTTGACATCTAGACATTATGATGCTTGTGCAAGATAATAATGAATTTAATTGACAATAGAATTATGAAAGGAAAAAGAATTTAAGGTGACCGACCACTAGTGTCTTACCAGGACCAAAAACTTTCTGTGCATCCCAAGGTAAATATTTCCTATAACCATCAACATTGTTAGGAGCCTGTGGCCTGGGGTCCACATTAGAAGCCTGCTAACAGGGGGGCAGATTATGGGCCTTGCTTGGTAGCAGACCCTCCTGGGGGTAGCTCTTGTCTGGAGTAGTGAAGGAGTCAACAGTTAATGTACAGAATGGCCTGGCAACAAATGGGTATTTGTAGTTTTCTGAATTTTTTCTAGGTGGTCTTAGTTCTTAAAGGGGACTCTAGGCGCTTTTTAACTAGGGTACTTATTAGGCATGATTTTTAAAAAGTTATTTCTCTGCTCCTTTCTACTTCCAACAACTAAGAGCCCATGCTCTACACTGGAATGTATTTTTAAGGCAGATGGGGAAAAAGAACCACATCTCAGATGTCTTTTCTCTATTTTTTTCTTTCCCTGTAAGATTTTTCCTTATGGAGCTTTCAGTTTTAGATTTCCATAACCCCCTAATGCAAAACAGGCTAAGAAGGGTAACCCATGTAACAAACCACATGTTGCTTTGCTTTTCTTTTTCTGAGCAGGAAAACACTAGCTTATAAGAAGAGTATGCAAACTTAGCAGTTACACTGAAATTAAAGATGTTTTAAGAGTTTCTTCACCCTAGTCTTGGCCATCTTGTAGTATTTTAAAATATAAATGGAAACATATGATTATGATAAACTCTGATTCTACTTAAAAGCAAAGAGAAGATGTTAAATCCATGGATAACAGTTGACTAAATTAATTTTGACTTATGGGGCAATCAGAATATTTTCACCTGGGCCAAAGATAAGAGACATAATAAAAAATTAACTTGAAGCATTTCACTGTGAAATCAACACTAGTGCATTCTGAGTCCAGGATTAACAGCTTATTTCTGGACTCTAGAAGATTTGTGTAAATTATTAGAAAATTTTACGGCTCAGTTCAGCTGTCAAAGGGAAGTACCGTCTGACAACACTTCACACCTGTTACTCATCTAGTAAAATCCTGGACTTAGTTCCCCCCACCTCGGACAAGCATGTCCAGCTGCCCTCACACACAGGGGATGGATTCTTAGGAACATCTTATGATAAAGTAAGAGACCTGGAAACCCCTGAAATGGTCCCAAAATAGACTGTTGCAATTGTCTTAGTTACTTCCCTCTCAGTGCTGAAACAAAATACCTGGCGCCCAGAGTTAAAGGAGGAAAAGTTTATTTAGCTCACAGTTTGTAGAGGTTTCAGTCCTTAAGAGGCTTGCTCCAAGGCAGGGGGACATCATAGAGAAGAAACAGTTCATGGGAGGCAGAAGGTAGCAGAGGGGTAACCACAATTCTATCACTTACATTTTTTCCAGGCTACTCGGGGTGGATAGTACTCACACCCTTAATCCTTATGCCCCATGAATCAATTCCAGACTACATACTCTAGATGTTGCTACCACTGAAAAAGCCCTACCTATGATCATGTGAGGCTCTGGGGGGACATCTAGACATAAGCCATAACAATGATATAGCTCTTAGCTAAAGCTGCCATACAGACATCATAAGGTGGACTGAGTGCTTCAGTGCCCACATACACACGAGCATAAACTCTACATCTGTTTGAGGAAAATACAGCAGATATTATGAAAGCTCATTTTTCTTCTGGGTCTTACAGTCAGAGAAAATGTAAAGGCACAAAAACAATCCACAGTGGGGTGTTTCCAGCTGCTAGGGTAGTTCTCAGCTGTGGGGGCCCCTGCTGCACCTCTACACTTGCCTTCTGCCCTAATTCAACTCATTTAATAATGAGACAAATGCTAGGTAGTTGGGGCTTGAGGTTTTTTTCAACCTCAGATGTCCCTCCCAGGAGTCCCCCTGCTAGGAAGCCCCCTATAATCAAAGGGTGCTGCTGGTGATGATGGTTATTTAATGACGTACAAAGGGGATTCTGGGGGGGAAAGAGATTTGGGAAAAAATATAGTTTAAATTCTAAGTCTATGGCAAAAAATAGGGTATGAACTCCACTTGCTCAGTCAGTGGATCTGAGTGATAAATGATAAATGGCCAAGGAACATCAACTCTGTTTTTGAGTTAAGCTTCCCCCACGCACAAACTGGAGATCAACTCAGAGCCTCCTGATTACTGGGCACAGCCTCTGCCACTCAGCTGCTTCCCAGCGTTATCGGTTTTCAGGGGTGAGGTGTGAGAAGAAGCACTGGAGGAAAAGTCTGCACCGTAAAGTATGAGGACACTTACCGAGGTGGCAATAGTAAGCTGGAAGCAGCCTGAGGAGCTTGCAATGCCCAACTCCTGGGCGTGGCTCCCGGGCTCTGAGCCAACAAAGGCAACTTGTCCTTCAGGGAAATGTGGGGGCAGAGAGCAGGACGCCACGCAGCTGTAATTCCAGGTGGCTTTAAGAACATGCTAGCTGAGAACTAAAGGGTATCTGCCTCCAAATGAGCATTAAGTGGACAGAAAATATGAATAGGACAGGGTCACTATGGAGGGGCCTCTTCCAATGTGGGGCCCCAGCGGCCACGGGGTGCACAGTGGTTCCCTGGAAACACTGTATGAGGCTGGTGTGTAAGCACTCCCTGGGTGTGGTCAGGGCACTAGGGTGCTGGAAGGGGAAGCAGAGAAGGGGAAGAGAGAAGCCTCTCTAGTGGCCTACGGGCCACCGTGCAGCCAAGCATCAGAGCTGCACCGCAGCTCAGAACTAGCAATCTCTCCAAGCTTGAGGTAGCGCTGTTCCTCTGTTCTTTCTCTGCCTCTTTCTACTTAACACTTTAAATTGCTCTCCTGGCTGAGTGTATTCTATGGCTCCTCAGTCTGTGAAATTAAAAAAGGCCAGTTCATAGCTGTGGGCTTAGAATCCAGCGCGACCACAAAGGGCCCACTCTGGGATGTACCCATGTGGACAGATGAATGCATGTGTCTGTGTACAGTGTTTTGTGGGCTGGAGGCCAGTAATTCACTGAAGGTGGAATATTTTGTCATGCACAGATATTCTAAAAAAGTCTACTGAAGAGACTTTAAAATTCTGTTTATAGCTGTTTACACCTCTATAGTTCCAGCTACTTGGGAAGCTGAGGCAAGAAGAGCTTTTCAGCCCCAGCGTTCTGGGCCAGTCTGGGAAACATAGCAAGAGGACCTCATTCTTAAAAACAAAACCTTTTCGTTTCATATGTTTATATAATAAGACAACAGTATTTCCTACTAGATATTATAGGTATGAATTAGGTTATTTTTTATTAATGGCACTCAAACAGAAATTGATGCTAAGCTTGTTGGCAATGCAAGAATCACATGAATACCTACTAAAATGTATGCATTTGATTTTTAAATAGTGACTGTGATTTGTAACTGTGTTTTGGAACCACTTGTCTACCAAGAGCTTACACTGTAGTTACCTGCTGCTCTTAGAAAGTGGGACATTTGTAGAATAGAAACAAAGGGCTACCTGAAGTTGGTGAATGCCAAATTCTACCAAGACACATGTAGTCATGTGAGGGAATCTTGGAACTCTTTCGGGAGTTGTTCTCTTTAAACACACTAGCTGGAACCCATTTTTGGTGTGCCCCGAGGAGCTGATTTGAATTCACAAAATCTGAAAAAGATGGCTTCTCAAAGATGTTTGTGAAAAAAGAAAAAAGATGTTTATGGAAGGGGTTAAGCAAAGCCTGAAATGAAAAATTTAAGACTGTAAAGTCACTTCGCCATCTAATATCTAAACCCATTATGGGGAGGGGGCACACAATACTTAATTGTAATTATGCACAGATTCTGCAATTTCAGTACATTTCTGGGGCATAAGTTCCATTTTGCAAAGCTGTTGAGGGAACATTGGCCCAGAGCTGTGCACGAGCTGCTATGTTTCTGGGACAGCATGGGAAGGCCACCAGCAGCTGCTGTCCTCTGACTGATGAGTGTCCCTCATGGCTCAATCACAGCGACAGCAGGCTGATCATATACATTTATGAGGTACTTGCTGAAAATACCAAGTATATAATGTTACAGACAAAGTAGAGAAACAAACACACACTGAGCTTACAGACAAAAGGGTGAGGTTTAGATTTTTCTGGACTAAACTTCCGCTTGCTCACCAGGACACTGCAGTCTTAGTTAGAAAGGTGTCCCACAGCTTGCTTTCTGCCCCTGAATGACTGCTGACGAATGATTCAGTCTGCTTGCAATTATATCTCTTGCCTTTCCCTGTTATAATCTTTTCCCTTTCTTCTTGCGCCAGTTCTGCAGCTCTTCTCTTGCTCAGTGTTCTGATTTGTTTTATGGCATGTAATAACTTTTCTTAAGCTATTATTATCATATTACTGTAAGGAAGGATTTTGGAAGAACTAACCTCAAATCCCCACCACACCATCAACGAAGGTTGCCTCGCGTGAGCAGGCTGTCCAGCCTCAGTGATGCTGACTGACATTCCTGAAGCCTGAGCATCTGTGTTGATTTAATACAGAGAAACAGGAGGCTGTGGCCGGTCATGTGACAGGCGAGACATAAGCTTATCACTGGCCTCCATTTCAATACTGACAGTATTAATTTTTCCTCATTAGTCAGAGGATAAGGTAAGTGTGTATGGGAAGACAGGACACGCAGTAGGATAAGATTACAATCCTGTTCTGGTGCTCTTGTTATCAGGATATGAAATGCTATTGTCAATCTCACTGGAATTAACCCATCAATTTGTCACTTTTGAGTCTCACAGACGTTTGCTATTATAAACACATGACAGTGAAAGTATTTTAATGATAATAGAGATACCGCTTTTACGCTTTTGTAAACTCATGAAGAGATCACCCCTCTTGTATAATAGTTACAGTGGAAAATGAAAAGTATGGTAAATGCAGCTCTGAACAGGAAAAGGGGGAGAGCGGAAAGTTGGCTCTAGACTAAGTGTTTTTACAAAGGATCCTCCGTCTCACGCTGCTGCTTTAGGGCACCATGAACTTTATTATATTGCAATAATCTTAGCACAACATACTTTCCTAGCAGAATATCCTGTACTATTACCTTAAACTTTTTTGGCTTAAAAATGCTTGTATGCCTGAACATTATGTGTAATGTAATTCCCACAAATGAGCTACTGTTTGGGAAAAAAAAGAAAGGCAAGTGGTAATAAATCTGTAAATCCCTACTGCAGTTCTTAGGATAAGCTTTATTGGTCTGGGCTCAACAGTTTTATACATAGGCGTATAACATCTACCAAGTTAGAAATTCGTCAATGGGACTCACGGATAAAGGAGTGTTTCATAAGTGGTTTTACTCTTCAGAAGTTCAGAACAAAAAGGGAGAGAAATTTGTTTCCAGGGAAACTTGCAGGAAATGTCTCAAAATCACCTACCTTCAAACCCAGACTGGCAAGAAAGGCCCAGCAGAGTGGCGAGGAAGAGGAGGTACAGGTGGTAATGTCAAGGTCCCGAGGTTGGGGTCCCCCTTTCTGTTTCTAGCTGGAAGATCTTTCTTTCTCTCTAGAGCTCACCCACAGAATGGAGGTATCTCTAAGGTCTACAGGGTGTGAGTCCTGAGAGACTCTGGATCCTTCCATCTGGAAAACGTAGCAACAGGTGTTAGCTGTCTACACCAGGAACAACTACTCCGTCTCCTCTGCAGCGCTGAAGCCAGGCTCTGTGCACCCAGTGCTGCCTGCAGGGTTGCAGCCTGGGTCAGCGGAGATTGGAGCACAGCCCCACGCTTGCTGCCTTCCCGGGTCCCACTGTGCTCAGCCCAGGAGGAAAGGCCCAAGGCCCACATTCCCATCTCATCGGTGTCTCTCCCCTCTGGAAAGTTCCAGAGATGCATTTAGACTTGAAAGTGCACCAGGACATAAAACATGGACATGCTCAAAGAGCTGTTGAAAAAGGAAAATGAAACCCTTCCCTTAGAGCATACCTTGGAATAATGTCCCAGAGGGCTGTTGATATCAAAAAGAACATTCCATGTTCTGTTTCTTTCCTGCCCCATTCCATTCACCTTTGCTATCTGTGACCTCTATTGGGCTGGAAGACACATAGGATCCAGGGTGCTGTGCTGAGTACTGCATCAGAGGGCTAGTTTAGCAGTGGTCACCAGCAGGTACTAGACCAAGGTTTACTGAGTGGCTGAATAATGAGTCTACAGATTTCTGAGACTATCCAAGATGTGACCACTTAGGGCTGTCACATTTAAAAAAGTACTTAATTTCCTGATCTACTAATGACCTTCACAAAGAAGTTACTCAGGCCATTCGATCTGAAGGATAATCAAGGTCTTTGTTGCTTGCTTGTTTGAAATAGGGTCTATGTAGCCCAAGCTGGCCTCTAAGCTCTCAATCTTTCTGCCTCAGCCTCCTCAGTGCTGGGATTCACAGGGGTGTGGCATCAAGTCTAGCTCAACAAAGATCATTTTAAAGACAGAAAATATAACATTTTCTTGAAAAAGATCTTTAATTGTGCTTAATTTACCTGGAATTCCTGGCATAATTAATAACTGTTTCATGAGTAATAGAAATGCTGTTTTCTCCCAAATGTCTATTGAAACGGGCAATTGGAAGGCTGGCGTCTTTATCAAAAAGGAGCCCACAGTGGCTGTTATCGCAGGAGTGCGGCCCCCCAAGAACACTGGCCTACCTTGGTAAGAGGTGTGATCAGAACACCAGGCCTGCTTACTTGTAAAGCCTCTCCTCAGTTCAAAGCATCAGTTTTATGCCAGAATCCCAAGTCTTATCAGCTGGCTCTCAGAGCCCTACCACTATAAAACCAGGGACCCTCCGCCTGACAGTTCAATGGAACAATAGCCAAACTTCAAAGGATACAGCCACAACACCAGGATGCCCAAGCATCAGGTCTTCCTACAACAAAGGCTGGGAGTTGAGGCTGATGTGTCTGCCTTGCCCTGGAAGTGCACAAGAGCAGTGTTCCCATAAAGTCAGGAAACTTCCTTTAAAATATCATCTCAACTCAACTCTGTTGGAGCAGAAGATGGCGATGACGCCTTCTACCAGGGCGATGTGGCTGCCAGAGGAAGGGAAGCTGACTGCAGGGGCCGCATCTGTAGCATGTAATGGGGGCCATGTGTTCACGTGGACTCGGAAGATGTAGACAGTAAAAGACTGCTGGTTTGCAGGAGGCAGAAGGAAGGTCTGCAAGTATGAAGTTAGCAGGAAGCTGTGCACCAAATCCCCTTGGAGGCTCTGGTGCTGGGGTGAGGGCTCTGGTCTCTGGGCCTTAAATTCCCTCCAAACCAAAACCAAAATCTACTTTTCCCAAGCAAGTTCCCTACGAGAAGGGACACAGACGCCACAATATCCCTGAAAGTGAGGGAAAGGCTTGGAGGTTCCTAGTCATTTCCTGCAGGGAGATGTGTGTTAGAGACACCTTTAAAAAGTGTTTCACAGAAACCCAGGGAATAATAGTATTATTTCAAAGAAAAGCGGGAAGTGAATGAGGTCTAGCTTGATATCTTTAGGGTCAAAGATTTACTTGCAAGGTTTTATTTTTCAAAGTTAGTCTGTGCTTTGTACACCCTAAGATGCCAAGGATGTTTCTAAAATAAGCAAACAACTTCCCATTATTATAGAGAAGCCTTTGTCCTTGCCAAGGAGCCTGGCCTCTCTGAGAACCTAAGACTTTGAGCTCCTCCGGGTTAGTCTGTATTGATTCTCCTTTATACCATCAGCCCGCCCCTCTCAGGGACCGCTGTTCCATTAACCTTGCCCCAGTTCTCAGCAGTTCCTACCTCTGCTTCAGTCCCAATCATGTGCTTGGATGCCAGACAGTGGTTTATTATTAAACCAAGTAAAGGCTTCCAAAAAGCTACCCACAGAGATGCATGGATTTTCTTGGCAAGAGATAATTTTAGGGGCAGGCAGTGTAGCTCAGTGGAAGAATACTTGCCTACCATGCACAATGCCCTGGGTTGGATCCCTGGCACCACCAAAAAATAAAAAAATTGGCAAGCATTTAGGATGCTTATTATGTATTCACCCTATGCAAAAGTACTTTCTACTGTCTCTACCTTACATTCTTCATCTCTAGTTCTAGAGTTACTAAGTTTCATAGTGCTTATTGTCATCTGACAAAGCCTGTTTTGTAATCCTTTTTGTGCCCTTTCATTTTCTCTCTCTCTCTCTGCATCTTTGCACATCTCCTTAGAAAAATTATGACACAATAAAACATAGGCGCAATCTCATTATACAAGAGGGAGCGATTCGCTTTAGCATATATGGTAGCCCGAGATGATAATACTCCAAAATTCATTTAGTGCTTTTCAAAATCCTTTGAGGCATCATCACTGCAATAAAACAGTGCACAGCAATGCACACAGATATAGCCCTGGATCATGAAACATCGGTATCTAATAAAAACAATTAGCTTCAGGTTGCACCAACTGAAACTACAGTTTCTATTCCAGGATTTTAAACTCTTATTTTCTTCACTGCACTTTCCTCTGTGTGTGCTTGTGTGCTAGTAAATGATAAAATCCCACCAGTTAGTTCTCTTATCTCACATTTCTTCGGTGAAAGATTTTATTTTTTGTGACTAGCTTGTCAACATTCCCATAAGAATAGTTACACAAACATAGCTCAATTGTTACAAAAGAATGACTTCATAAAGACATGCAGACAAACAGAAACCCCTGGGGGAAACTTATGGTCTGCTGAGCCAAAATTAAATCTGGACACTCCATCAATTATATGCTGTCAGAGGGTTTGTGAAACTGTCAGATTTACTAACTCAGCTGTTAGGAGGCTGAGGCAGGAGTATCACAAGTTCAAATCCCATCAGGGCAATGTAGACCCTTTCTCAAAATAGAAAATAAAAAGAGGGGGGAATGTAGTTCAGTGTCAAAGAAATATTTCCAGGATGTGCATTTCTTCTGATCTGCGTTATCCATTGCGCCACTGGCCCTGTGCTAGGATGTGCATTTCTTGAAAAAGAAAAAAAATGCATCTTAACCCCTCCTCCCTAAAGAACAAACTGTTTCTCTCTTCTGACCTATCTCATTTTTTCTTTTCTTTTCTTTTTTGGTCTTTTTCATTTTTATCGGTACCAGGGATCGAACTCATGACTGTCTGCTTGCGAGACAGGCGCTTATGCCGCTGAGCTAAAACCCCAGCCCCTTTTTATTTCCTTTTAAACGTGATTTTATCAGAATTAGCAAAAAGTTCTAAAAGGTATGGCTGCAAAACAGCAGTTCCCACTTTTCCTCCTTTACCACTTCCTGAAGACAGGCATGCTCACTTTGCTGTGTCTCCAGAGAGCACACTGAGGCTACTGTCCCGCACTGCCCTTCCCTTCCCATCTCCCTCTCCCAGGTACCCTTCATGGCAGGGCAGGCGTTCACACCTCACGAGGTGTGTGAAATGCCTCCATTCACCTTTCCCTTGGCCTCAGATGCTATCTGAGTGAACACCCACTTCTAAGCCCACCCCGATTTCACCCTCGGGTTCCCCAAGTGTCAGTCAGTCACTCTGCTGACTTCCCAGTGCACAGTGTTGCTATTCCTGACTTCATTCTTCACTGAAAACCTGCTTCTTCCTTCTCTGATGCTTTGCAGATGCCTATTCCTTCCCCATGTTTTAAAATGACTACATGCCAGACACTATTAGTGTATTCACACTGCATACAGGGCCCTCAGTGGGCCTTCCAACCCAGAAATGCACACCCTGGGAATATTTCTTTGACACCAATCTTCCCTCTGT
The DNA here is from genome assembly GCF_034190915.1 of Cavia porcellus. NCBI lineage: Eukaryota > Metazoa > Chordata > Mammalia > Rodentia > Caviidae > Cavia > Cavia porcellus. The sequence continues at coordinate 34,048,704 of NW_026947491.1, forward strand.
TTTCTCCTGCTATTTAGATGCTCGGCTGCAGGACTAGGACTGGACTTCTGGTTTCCTCACCTTTTTGCTCCTATTATACATTTCTTTCTTTTTCTTTTTTTTAAGTTTTTGGTACCAGGGATTGAACTCACAACCTTGTGCTTGCCAGGCAGGTGCTTATGCCGCTGAGCTAAATTCCCGGCCCATACATTTCTTTTTACTTTACTTTACTTTCTAATAGACTTTCTATCTTGCACCTTCTGGTAACCTAGGTGTGGTGGTCAATGCCTGTAATCTCAGCTACCAGGAGGCTGAGTCAGCCTGGTCAGTTGAGCAAGACTCCATCTAAAAATGAAAGATAAACAAAAGGTTGGGACATACCTCCATGGTAGAGCATCCCTGGCTTCTATCCTCAGTAATGCAAAAAATAAAGCAAAACTTCTAGTGAATGGTTTCAATCTCTTCTCTCATATATATCTATTTATACATATATTTATATATCCATGTATATATCTATATGTACATATATATATACATACATATATATGTATATATGTTTTTGGTAGGTACTAGGCATCAAACTCAGGCTCCTCATATATTTTTTCAATATGAAAAAGCAATTTATTGGTAAAGTTTCACCTATTAATCTCAACACAAATGCCTAAATTAAACATTTATCAATACAATGAATTTTATTTTTTCAAAGCTTTTATCCAATAAGTTTCCTTTTCTGTAGAAGTGTACTCTCATTTAGAGTATAAATATCTTATTTCTCAGATGTTGATTATATATATATATATACACATATATTATTAATCATATTAACATACCCTGAATATTGTAAATATATACACATATATTTAGGTATTTTCCCTAGATGTTTGTGTTTTACTTTTTCTCTCCTTGTCATTTCACGTAAAATATTTCTTACATTCTCTGATGATCTTCTGCTATCTGTTCATATTTAAGAGGGAGATACTGAAAAGCCAAGCATACATTGTATTTGGCAGGTTGCAGCAGTGCAATGCGTGAGTCTGCCTTCCGTGAAGACCAGGATGATCTAGGTTGGAAACCCTGAAGTCTGCATCTTTAGCCACGCCTCCTACCCGGGATACCCGGATGCCCTAGCGCATCCTCTTCCGGTGTCCTGCTAAAGGCTGACAGCTGGGTGTGTGGGGCCAAGCTGAAATGGGTTATCTGCATCTTCTGGTTGGGGCTCAAGTCCCGCCCCAGCTGTGCCTCTGGTCTGTTGTCAGGAGAATCTCTGTTTTAGCCTCAGAAAGGACAGGCCTCCTGGAGCCTTTTGAGGGTTCTACAGTAGGATGCGGGCTTCTTCTACAACTGTCCCCATTCCAGACCCCAACCTGCCTCCTGGGGTCCCCGACGTCCATTACCAACTGCGAGCTGCCGGCCTCTAAACGTAACTGTTGTTTCTCACTCTTTCCATCTTTGCAGGTTATATATTTTTACAAAATAATTTACTGTTATTTTAGTGAAAATGTGAAGGGGGACCGAGTTAATGCGTGCAGTCAATATGCTGTGTTTAACTAAAGGTCCCTGCTCCGTTTTATCTCTGTAAGGGTCTAAGGCCCCGGTCACACACCTGCCCCAGGCCCTTCCTGACTCAAGTTCACTGTGCATCTTCAGACCTGGGTCTGAAGGAAAGGAAAGCAATTTCAGTTGCTAAAAGGCAGAGTGTCATTAAATACATACTCAATTAGGTACTTAAAAAGGAAGACTGTTTCCTTTGGTAGTCTCAATGATTTTTTTTCCTAACAGATGAGTTTACTTCTGTCAGATAGCCATACATTTCTGGAGTTCAAAAGAAGAATTAAAGTCTCAGAATATCTCTTGTAGACCTGAGTTTATGATTCCAAAACCAACAAAATTTAAAACCCAGTCTAATGCAATGCCTTCGTTCCAATGGTAAGAAGACTGGTTTCCCTGTAGGATTTGGCTGAGGTAAACACATCCAATGTTTTTGAGGACTGGTATCTTGATAAATGCTACAGCCAGTCAGCTGCCAAAGAGGAAGAGTTTTTTCCTATACCCTGGAGAATTTCTTAGTTTTTTTAACTGAACGCATTTTCCTAATAAGTACACAGTAAATGTACAACTCGCTGAAATTCATATGTTGTGGATTTGTTTTTTTAACAAAGAAAGTTATTTGAGTTCTGACACTAACAACAGCTAATTTAATTTGAAACTGTTAAAAATAGCTCAGTGGTCTTTAATTTTCCTATATTCATTTCTTGCATCTGTCTTCCAGTTTTAAAACTGAAACATGATTGAATTCACGTAAATAGACGACACAAGATGAATTTCAACCCTATTTTTTTTTTCATTTTGAGACAGGGTCTCACTATGTGGTTCAGGCTGGCCTTGGACTTCTTTGTAGCCCAGGCGGATCTCAAACTCGCAATAATCCTCTTGCCTCAGCCTCTAGAGTGCTAGAATAACAGAAGTGTGCCACCATGCCTAGCTTGATCCGTTTTTTATTTGAAATGTGCTAATATTAATGTCCAATGACACAGTCCTTGAAAATATATGGCAGCCTCTACTGGTTGAAGCAGATATCACATGCCTTCTATTCCCCAGAACACTTGCAGACATATCCTGACACCAGTCATCAATTGCACTTATGAACTCAAAAACTACAAACAGTACAATAAGGTTATAATGCAGGTACCAGATAAATTTTCCATATCATTGGAGGAATTAAAGATGAAACACCCCATGGCTTGAGAACTGATAATTCTCTGCTTCAAGAAGGAAAGTCAAACCTGAGACTTTTCAAATAAAGTTTATATTATTTCCCTCCCTAGAGCCATAACCCTCAGTAGTAACCACTGTCATCTTTAATATGAGAAATGTCTTTGATACAATGAATTTTGTGATCATATTATTTAGGGAACTAACCTGTTAGTATTTACTGAATTTCAGTGCTAGATTTAGACTTTACAAAAGAGAAGAAGTAATTCAGATCTTTGTAGCTCAAACTATCTGATCAACTCCAACCTCTGCTGTTAGGGAGTATGAATCAGTGGTTAGTAAATGGCTTATTCTTTTGCTTAATCTGCCAGAGGAGCAATGGGGGCAGAGCAGGCGCTGCAGGGATGGGTTGCACCTGTATAGCTTGAAAACAAAGCAGATCTCTGACAGACACATTTAAGTGTGTTAGTTTACTTTATTTAGCAATTAAACTAACATGAGAGGAAGATCTACATTTGTTGAGCAAGCATAGGCATAGGCTTCCAAACACAGTTGAGAAATAGTCAAGAAACACTGTCTAAATGAGGAATTTCTCAGTCTTCCTTCTCCCTAACAGCAGCCCACATGTGTTTCACCCCATAACACCCTTCCACCCCATCCTCGACCGGGCACCTGCCCTCTCTGACACCACTGCTTTATGTGGGGTAAGGACAGGTCCCATGCTGGTGTGGGTCCAGGAATGAAGCACCCTCTTAAGTGGCCAGGTCTGGATGATAAATTTAGGCCACCCTATTTACATGAGTTCCCTATCCACAGTGATTTTGAAGTTACATTATGGAATCTCCAAGGAAGATCAATGAATTCCCTAATACAGCCATGACTGAAGTTGTTTCTGTGTGTTTCCGATATTATCTAAAGTGTGGAAAGAAGACCTAGATCTATGGTGGGATACTGTTAAGAAGAATATTAGCAGTTTCAGGCAGCCCTGGTTTAGAATATGACACTCCCATCTACCAACTTTGTACTACTCCACTTCATTCTTAATCACTTTTAATTATAATGATGATACGTGTCCCAAAGCAGTTCTTGGTTCATGTTAGTTGAAAGGTGATTCCAAGAAGTTTTTTTTTTTTTTAAATTCCTCTTAAACTTGAGATAAACAATTACAGGTTAACCACAATGCTCATTTTCTGAATTTAACTCTGAACAAGTTCTTTTCGTGGCTTCTTCACAGAGGCTACCTGCTAAATATTTCAATAAGCTGTCTTTTGCCACCATTGCACCTGTTCCTCATTTTGCTGTCTGTGGTAAGAAGCTGATACTACTGCCTTCCCTAAGTCTTCAAACAACCAAGAAAGGGCCTGTGGAAGCTGTGGTCTTTACCTCCATGCAGGTACTGTGTTTGAAATGGGTTTAAAAGGATGCCTTTTTCCGAACAGGAGCTCTACTCGTGTGTTAAAGGGTGACAGTCTGGGGATACATCATGTACTACAGGTGGAAATAAACATATGAAGACAAAACAGGTGATTTGCATACTTGCAACTTTTACCCATATGCAAATATTCCCAGTAAGGCTCACCTATCCCATACTTCAGTGAAATTAAATCTTGTCAACTACAAAGTTCAGGTTGAAGATCTTTGATGTTAAACACAGTATTCTAAAGCACATTTTGCAAATAACATTTATCTTCAAAGCTCCAAATACACTCCACATTCCCAAGTACACAGTAAGTGCGTAGGAACAACTGTGCTCAATTAATTTATGATCCTAAACATTCTTTTGTCTGCAATATGTTTTAACACTGTAATTGAATTGACCATGGCTGTACTGAGCTAATCAAAGGCACTTCCTATCTTTAAGCTAATTTTGCTTCCATTAAAATGGCCTGTGCAACATAGGTAATTTGAAACAGCAAGGACGGGCATAACACAGCAGGTCTACCAACTGTTTGTTGTAGGGTATTTGATTATAAAAGTCAAGGCTGTTCTGAAGCACTGCATATTGCAAAAAACAAAGGAGCATTAAATATAGGCTATGTAACCTTGATTTTTTTCCCTCAATTTTAAAATCTAACAAATTAAAAGAAAAAGATCAAAGTAACCCATGGAATCAAGTCAGTGTCAAAAGTTTTACACTGGCCTGGGATGTAGCTTGGTGGTAGAGCACGGCTTGGCACGACAAGGCTCTGGGATGGATCCCCAGCCCCAAGAAAAAACAAACCTTTACATTTATTAAAAATTTCCTATATCACTTATAATTGTTTATGGAGTAGATATTTGCTTGGAAGATAGCAATGCACAGTGGCTTAAGGACATTAATCCTGCAGTCATCCAACCACTTCCTGGTTCTGTTCCTGCATCTCCATGTCCTGGTCTCTAAAATGGAGACAGTGATTGCACCTGCACCATCACGTGGCAGATGCAGCGATGACAGTGAGATTGCATACTAAGAGCCATGTTTGCCACAGTGTTTAGTACTGCTAAGGGTTATTATCATCCATGGACTAAGATGTACGACCAAGGACAAAGAGGATGCAAATGCCATATCTCAAGAAGATAAGAGGGACACTTGAATGACTTCTGTTCAAAACAGAATTATGGGACCTTACACGTTTAGAAATGGAGCAGAGAGCTCTATGATCTGAAGACTCCAGTGGATATGCTGCAAAGGAAAGAACCTAGGGCTCTGAGCACTTGCAACCATGCTCCAATTCTCAGCTCCACTCCAGCCCTGGAAGACCATGGAGGAAACCTGAGGCCTAGACTGAGCTTGGCCACACAAACTCAAGCCGGAGATACATACAGATATGTTTCTTGGCAACTTTCTGGAGGTTGGAGTGGACACACCAAGCCAAACAACACCAAACCAAAGCAAGCCAAGCCCCAATGACAAAAGGCACTAGGATGGGGGCTGGGGATTTAGCTCAGGGGCATAAGCACCTGCCTTGCAAGCAGGCGGCTGTGAGTTCAATCCCCGGTACCGATAAAAATGAAAAAGACAAAAAAAAAAAAAAAAAAAGGCACTAGGATGACATGGTGGGGGTAGGGGAGAATGAAAGGACTTTGTTAAAGATGATGTAGTTAGCATAACACTGGCAACCTGCACCATCTCTGCAAATGCAAAGAAACAGTGAAGACTCAGATGGGGTTGGTGGGAGAGGTTGAAGCCAAGGGCATGGTTCCTAAAGGAAAACTGCTTCCTTCCCTCCTGCAGCTGAGACCAGGAATGCAAGGCCCTCCTAGCAGGCAGCAAGACAGCACTACGGCAAGTCTTGTCTCACTACAAGGATAGCCATCAGGCTTTCTGAAGAGCTCACGATGACGTGGCATGTGTCTGGCACTTGAGGGCACCTGACAAATACTTGTCCACTGCCTCTGTGAAGCTGGACGTAAACAGAGCAGCCGACTGGGGTTTAGAATGATGTGACTCCTCTGCATCTTGCTTTGCCCTGATTTCTTCATTTATAAAATGCAGATGAACGTTTCAAGGGTTAAAGGGATAAATTCTTAAAGTAATACATGATCAAGAAGCATTAATACTGAATGAGTGAGCAGTTGTCTGAGCTCTGTAACTAATGATCGGTGTCTGTTAAACAAGGGCTACTAGACTAGGTTTATACACACATATACACTCTTTATATTATTTTGTAGGTATCTAACATTTTACCTTCTACTTTTTTTGCCCTAAAGCTGTTACACAAATAAATTGAAAGATAAGCATTCTCAAATTAACAAGAGAAAGCTAAATTAGCAATGAAGTCTCACTATGGCCAAAAAAAAGTGTTTAAGATGGGTTCTTAGTTTGAGAAAACCTGAATATTTATTATAAAAAAAAAGTTTTCATTTAAAAAGAGCGGAGTGAGGGCCCGTTTTAACATCAGCCTGTTATTTCTCCTCTCTTCCTTCCTCTCCTCCCTCCCTGTACTGGTAATCAAACCCAGGGCCTTCACACTAAACTACACCCCCAGCCTCCCACAGTCAGTTTTTGAGCCAGGGTTTTGCTACATAGTTTAGGCTGGTCTTGAACTCACTATCTAACCCAGGTTGGCCTCAGACTTGCTGCATGCCTCCTAGGTGCTGAGATGACAGATGTGTACCATCAAGCCTCATCCCCTGGTCCTTTCTTAGTTTTTTGTTTTCTGAGACAATTCTGCGAAGTTGCCTTCACTGGAGTTGAACATTTGATCCTCCTGCCTCAGCCTCTAGAGAATACCACCACACCCAGGTAAATATTTTACTTCATATTATTGCCTAGAAAAACCTTAACTTGTTAAATAGCAAAATAGCATGGTTTTAAAAAGTTAAATGGGGGCTGGGGATTTAGCTCAGCGGCATAAGCGCCTGGCTTGCAAGCAGGCAGTCCTGAGTTCGATCCCCTGTACCGATAAAAAGGAAAAAGACAAAAACAAAACAAAACAAAACAAAAAACCAACCAAACAAACACAAAACAGTTAAATGTACTAAATATCTAAATATTTGAATATCAGAAATTTTTATCTTCTCTCAATCAGGCAGAACTTGGTGTCTTTGGAAATGTTTGAAGAACATGAGTTAGTGAGACTACTTTATATTCTCATAGTCAGTGCTTACACACCCACACAAACACACTCCATGGAGTGTGCAAAAGATATTAAGACACCATCAGCCATAGCTAACAAGGCCACAGGAGGAAGTGGGACTGTGTGATGCTATTTAATTTTTAAAGGTTGGCGCCACACCTTCCTGTCCTGGTCACTAGGAGACAGTCCTTGGATCAGTCGGATTCTTCTGCACACGGAAACCCCTGAGAAGATGCTGCTTTGCCCCTGGGACACGGCCCCTCCTCCCCAAAACCCCTGACCCACTGCTCTTCCTTTACTTCTTTCTCAATGAACAGACGCATTAAATCAGACTATGACTTTGTGCTCTCTGGCTTTACACATGGAAACATTTACAAAATTACACTGAAATAAAAGGCAGGCTTTATGTTGTTTTTCTTTTTAATTAGGAAAAATACCTTGTCCTTCAAAACCAGCTATTTTTACTTTGAATTTTATTTGTGATCCAAACATTGCTCCAGAGCCTTTTCTGTAGTCTTTGTTAAACATGTTTCTGTAGGACTCTAGCACCATGGTGTGATGGTACTGCAGTTGGCAAAGGGTTAATATGGAGTAATATTAGTTACATCTGCGAGTGAAAAGAAATCCAAACGCTATGTGTTTAAAGACCGTACTTCTAACTGGCTAAGAGGCAGCTTCTTGTCTACTTATGTGAGGAAAATGAGCCAGGTTAGATCAAGAATAAAGGCAAAGTATTTGTACTATTTGTTTACATGAAATCTTACTTATTTTAAAAAGCCACTGAAGGATAAAAAGGTGCTTCTTACAGAAGTTAGGCCATTTCAGATCTATTGCTTCTACGTCTGATCTGCTCTAAAATTGAAAAATATACGAATATCCGATGCTAGGATGACAGGTTACATTTCTGTGTGTGTTATCTGAGAGCCAGACAATGAAGTACTGTAAATCTTTTCTTTCTCTAATTCTGAATACTGTTTTAATGAAAACAAGTCTGTGTCTTCTACCTTCACTCATATGGAAAAATCCAGCCTGGAGTTTCTGCTTAGTAAAGGCAGGGTTGACTTCTGACTTCAAAGTCTCCAGACTAAAAATTAAGGGAAAAAATAAAAAGATTTGCCAAGCTAGATTAAATTATAGTTTTCATTTCTTCCACTTAGACAATGTAATTCATTATTTCAAATGAAACAGACAGTGAACCAGACACTCTTCATTTTGTACTTTAGAAACGCCATAAATCACTCCCCCTAAATTATATTCAAGAGAATGTTTAGTCCAATAAATCCTTCCGAATACTAAATTTTCGAGTCAGGCATAAGCTCTATTTCTTGAATTGGCATTTTTGTAATACTACCCAGGATATATGAAAGAGTTCAGCAACTCTTAAAAGTCCTAACATTTTCTCTGTTGACTCTCTGAGACATTAGAGAAAAGTACAAAGTACAAAAATTCTAAGCAAGCCAGGAAGGTAGTTTCACCAAGGTTCTGTTCATCATCTATTGCTAAAAGTGCAACATATTTTATTCCATTAATATGGTAAGAAAAATACAACCTAATTCATCTACTAAATAGCCTTATGGTTTGTTTTTTATTGTACAGTAACATATTTTAGTGTGTGTGCTGCCTAAGTGAGCACTTGCACAGTAACAAGTAATGTTAAAAGTGTTAGATGGTACCTTTTTACAAATAATACATCAAATATTTTAGACCTGAGATAAATGATTCCTCAAATGTAACTCCCCAGGTCAGGCATCTTTCAGTATTACAAACCAGCAAGGCAAAAATTCGTATATTGTTCATCTTTTGTATTTCGTGACTGTCTATAATCAGTCTACCTACAGTGTATGTATCTCAATTCAGAAGAATTATGTTGAGTTCCAAATCTTGGTACTATGCAATTCATGTAAAACACAAAAACTTAGAGCTGACTTTTTAGTAACAACTTGGTGGCAATTGATTTTAATTTATTTGAATATAGTTGAAATGTTTTTGATTCAGTGTAAAATAAGTAACAGGTCATGGTTAGAATGTTTTCTTTTTGTAGGAGGATAGCAATATATAATGAAAAGCCAAAGTATTTTAAAATTTCTTCATTTATTTATTGTTCATTTAAAATGTTTATACTCTCAGCAATTCTAAAACTAAACCCCATAGAAACAATTAGAGATGACAAAAAAATCTACGTATAGGTGTTTAGAAAATAACTTTTATAACTAAAAAAGAAGTACCTTGAAGGTTCAATAAGATGGAATTGGTTAAGAAAATTATGCTGCTATAAAATAATGCTATAGACTAATGATATCCAACAGAAACAGAATGATAGCATTTGTAACTTTATTAATAGACATATTTTGGTTAAAAAACTAGAGGCTCAGGGGCTGGGGTTTTAGCTCAGTGGCTTAAGCCTTACCTGGTAAGCTTCAGGTCATGAGTTCGATCTCCGGCACCAAAAAATAAAAGAAACCAACTAGAGGCTCCTTATGTATTTAAAATTTTTCAACATATAATCAATACAAAAATTAATAAAGGTACATTTTACCTCCTTTGTACTGTTTTTGGAACTTAGGGTGCCTTTTGTATTTAGAGTACATTTCAGCTCATCCTAGCTCAGTAGTCCATGTTGCTAGTGGTTACAGTATTAAATATTACTGCTACACACAATTCTTAGACCTAGAAAATCATTAATAATACATTAAAATTTAAAAACAGCCTATGACATCTGTACCATATGATTCTTTTTTTTTTACATTTTTTTTTTTTTTTGTCTTTTTCCTTTTTTATCGGTACCGGGGATCGAAATCACGACTGCCTGCTTGCAAGGCAGGCGCTTATGCCGCTGAGCTAAACCTCCAGCCCCTGTACCATATGATTCTAACAATATGCTTGCTCTAAAAATTTATGAATTGGAGGAAAAAACCTGGAAGGGTATATTCCAGAAGGTTTGCAGTATTTTTCTAGGGATGCTTGTTTTTCTTTTTTAATTTTTTTTTTCTGTATTTTCTAAATGTTTGACAAGAAGTCTAATATCTAGAAGTTAATGAACAGATATGTTATTTAATATTTTCCAATCAGCACCGATTAGATTTACAATGACTACCTTCAATCCTAAGAATGTGATCCTTGAAAACGAATGCACTTTGTCCTGTACTTCATACTAGTATTCATTGTCCATAAAGAATAATTCACTACTGTGAACGAGGCTTACATTTGGAGCATAAACCCTAGCATTTGCCCCTTAATGTGGTACGTATAATTACAGTGTAAGAACTGTGGGTAAATTATTTCATTGCCTATTAAACAACCATTTGTTAAGTCTAGACAACAATAATAAATACCCATTATTTATAATGCTGTCATTCAGAGTACTTGAGGGAATAATAAATGGCCAATGCGACCAACACCTCTTTGTACCCCCATGCCCTGAAGAAAAACATAAAATTGGCAAAGATGCTAAATATAGACATCAGTCCACTCTGAAAAAGCGAGAGCAAACTGAAATGAATGTTACAGGCATGACATTCCATTTCGTGTGGCAGAGGTCTTATTCCACAGACCCTCTTTACTCTGTGCCACATGACCCATCCCAGCAGAGGTTCTGAGGATGGAAGGTGTCCACACTGCCTCTTTGGTCCCCTTCATCCCCAGCTCTGTGCTCTTGAGTCACCGAGTCAATTCTCAGGGCTCCTCAGCAAAAGTTCCTATCACTCTTAAGCAGGCCCTGGAAAATAACTGACATTACAGTCATTTATTGAGAGAGATATTTACTGAAAACCTATTTACTGGGATAGAAGCAGGGCATGCAGTCAGAAGCACACAAAAACACAGCTACAGTAGTAATTGCAGGTGGTGATTAGGCAATAAAGGAAAGGATCAGGGTGCTGTGAAGGCACGTGGAGCTCTGGAGTAGGCAAGGGTCCAGAAAGTCCTCCCCAGGGGCAGTGAGACTGCAGGAGAGAAGGTGGCTGGCCAGGGCAGAAGAGGCTCCTGCCCATGGAGCAGCACACTAATGCTGACCAGTGCACCATCTCCCGGGGTCCGTTCTCCACACAGCTCCCTCCTAAGCAGACAATTGGACAATAGCTTCCCTCTCAAACTCAGGATTCAGTGTCTCAGAATAACAAGAACTCCATTCTTAGATACCCAGGCTTAAAAACTGGGAATTTTGCTTTGGTTCCTGCTACACTGCTTAGTGCTCACGGCTGCTGGCACCTGGATGGATCCCTGACCACAGCGCAGAAGGTTCTCTTCTGCCCACCTGGCCAATTTGCTGCCCCTTCCTTTGGGCAACATGATACACGGGCAGTCTGGCCCTGAGCGTACCACTCGCCCAGCCCAGCCTCTCCTCTTTTAGGACTAAGCTTTATTTGGAGGGCAGGTGTGTGCATTTTCTGCCTTATTCATCATCATGCTCACGTGATAGAAAAACATTATCAGTCCTTCACGCCATACTGCTGAGTATGCATTATTATAATGAATCATGTTCTTAAGTTACTGTTTGGTAAAATTACATGCAGTTCACCTATAAAGTTTCTTGGTTCTTCTCATTTCTTGACTTTTTCTTTTTTCCAGGCCTGGGGATCAAAGCTAGGGCCTCACACACGCTAGGTGTGTGTCTAGAGGTCTATGTGCCATGCTAAAAGTGTGTCCTGAGCTAGATCTGATGGTACCTGCCTGGAATTTCAGCACTTGGGAAATTCACTTGAGGCAGGAGAATCTTGAGTTCCAGGCCAGGCCAAGACACATAAAGGTTCAAGGAAGTTTATGTTATATACTGAGACCTTGTCTCCAAAAAAAGGAAAGGGATAGAAGCTTGGATCCCTAATACTGTGTTCTCTCTCGTGTTCTCTCTCTCTGTCTGTCTCTGCCTCTGTCTTTCTTTGAGACAGCATCTTGCTATGCAGTTCCGGCTGGCCTTGAGCTCACTTTGCAGTCTAGTCTGGCCTAGAATTACCCACCAATGCTGAAGAAGCATTCTTTTAACAGCAGTCATATGACAGGCTGGCCTCGAATTCACGATGATCCTCCTGCCTCCACCTGCTGAGATTATAAGCATGTGCTACCATGTCTGGCTCTCCATTTGTTTTTAAAACACATTAGATCTTTAAAAACAAACAAACAAACAAACAAAAAAACAACATATTAGATCTTTAGCCTAACCATTTTGCCTTAAGTTTCCTAAATGTCAAATACCAGCAGTGGCACTATCTCAGCTTCAAGAAACATGGGCATTGACTCTTTGATGGCTTTATGATGAATTGTAAAATTTACTAGAGTATACTTAATATAACTATATATAACTATACACACACACACACACACACACACACACATATATATATATATATATATATATATATATATATATATATATAGTTTGATAGCTAAAGGAATGGTAGCTTCCTGAAGGCACAATAAATTGAACATCAAAAAGTCTTACAGTGGGGGCTGGGGATTTAGCTCAGTGGCATAAGCACCTGCCTTGCAAGCAGGCAGTCGTGAGTTCGATCCCTGGTACCGATACAAACGAAAAAGACAAAAAAAAAAAAAAAAAAAAAAGTCTTACAGTTAGAAAATGATTAAAATATTTCCTAAAGTGATATAATCAGAACTGTTGTGTTTTTATATTATTGAGACCTTGTATCATGCCTGGAAAATAGAAAGCAACCTTTTTCAATGGGGCAGGAGGCACCCCTATAATTCTTATGACAACTTTCCATCAACAATTTCCCATTTTTCTAGAAATATGAGTGGTTACTGTTTGTAATGTTATTAATTATAAGTTTTGCAGTTAAGTTTAAAAAGTCATTTTCTTGTATTTTAAAAAGTCACATATTTATGCATTAAATTTAAAAAATAAGAGTCCTTTGTGCCTTAAATTTATTCCTTGCAAAGCAACATGAAAAAAATTTATTAATGCACAAGACTGAAAGAAATGTGAAGTATGCTGGGGTTCTGGTTTTGATTTTGGACTTCAGAGGAAGTTAGAGAAGCCTGGAGCAGAGCCCTCTAATTGCAAGCCAAACTCCTGGAGAAATCTGCTATCTCCTCCAGGGGGCATCCAGGCAGGCTGAGCAGAAAATCAAGTGTGATGGCTACAACAGATCATTCCACCTACGCGAGCTAATCAGGGATTATTACACTGTATGGACATCATGAACCACTCTGGTTTTGTTTAAGATCCTGTTTGACACATTAAAACATGGAAATGTTTCCAGAGTTACATCAATAGTTTTTTAATGCTATACAAACCTAAGCCAATGAAAATTTGTGCCGATTCCAACTTCCACTTTACCATGGGGAGGATAACCGCACCACAGATCCTTGTTCCCCTGGGGAGTAAACTATCCCACCAGAGATGGCAGCAGTACAAGACTGGAGAGAATATCAATTCTTGCTTGGTCTCCTCATCCTACTGGCTTTTCGAAAGTCACCTCTCCTGTGAAGACTCGGTTTTCTTATCTGTGAGATGGAAATGTCAGTGGAGCTGCTGAATGCAATGTTGATTCGATGCACCTAATATGGTAAAAATTCAGCCCACACTAAGTGTCCACTGAATGCTAATTATTTTATTAGAACTGAAAGAGATCTATCATTAGTATTAATGAAATATTTTTCTCCATCTCCATCAGTGCCCCCCAAAGTCCCCTACTTTTATATATTTAGAGACTCTTCCCTTAAGAGACACAAAATATCTCTTTATGAGAAGAGTAAGAGAGGTATTTTGCTTGTTTAAAAAAGTTTATTTAATGTGCTAGTCAGCTTTCACTGTATTAAATACATAAGACAATGAACTTTCAAAGAGAAAAGGTTTATTTTGGGACATGGTTTTGGAGGTTCCAGTCCACAGCCAGTGGACCCATTGCTTTTAGGCCTCTGGGGAACTAACTTGTCAAATGGCTACGTGGAAATCGTGTGGTGGAACAAAATCACTCACATCAATAAAGATGATTAAGTCCTTCTTCATTATCTAATTTTACTGTTGGCTGTTCAACAGTTGTGCCTGTTCCACTCTTACTAACACAAAACTGACAGAGAAAGAACAAGAACTATTTTCCTCATCTGAGTCAAGGGATGGTGACCCCAGTAACACCTCAGAAGTCAGCCAGCGCCCATCCTCAGCTAAAAACACCCGAGAAAGGATTCCATGTGCCCATCTGCTATATTCAGCTGGTTTTCTTCTGTAGGGGGAGTGGAGGGCTAGTCCACGTTCAAGATCAAGTTTGTGCCAGTGCAAGTCATTAACAGGAGTCCATGTTCTCTTGCCGGTACAGGTTCAGGGAGCTCAGAGCCAAGGAAGAGAAAAGGGCTTGAAACTTCCCATTTCTGCCAGGTACAGTGATACATTCCTGTAATACCAGCACTCTGGGAGGCTGAAGCAGGAGGATCACAATTCCAGAATCCAATTTGGGCAACTCATTGAGTTGGTGGGACCCTGTCTCTAAATAAAAACTAGAAAAGGGCTGTAGATGTAGTTCAGTGTGAAGGTCTTAGCTTCAGTCCTGCAAAAAGAAGAGGAAGAAGAGGAGGAAGAGGAAAAAAAGGAAGAAGAAGAAGAGAAAAAAGGAGGAGGAGGAGGAGGAGGAAAAGGAAATGGGGGAAGAGTTACAGAATGGAGACACCATGGACTTAGCCGTAATGATGCTAGGTTTCATCAAGAGGTAGCTCTTACAGATTTAGCTTTTACTTTTTATGACAGCAAAGAAAGTAAAGTTATAAAACTAGGGCTTTAATGCATTTTAATAATACTATCAAATATTTAATGAATATTCAGATTTTGATTTGTTTTAAAACTGTTTTATAGCAGCTTTCCCCCCTCCTAACCAGGACCCAATCAAACTCACTGGAGTTTGCACTGCAGCACTCAGCCTCTAGTTATTTTAGTCAGGAGTAGCATCCCCATTTTTCTTTCAATGATACTAACTTTTTGAAAGGTCAGAATAGTTGTCTTGTGGCAGGGCCCCCATTCCTGGTTTAGTTGTTTATTTTGTATTTTAGCATATTCTGCTAACACAGTATGGTCTGAATGTAAGTACCCATTTGCTAAACTCATCAGTGATGAGATGGCATTAGAAGGTGAAGACTTCAGTAGGTGATCAGATCATGAGAGTAGAGTCTTTATGAATAGGATTAACTCATTTTTAGATGAGGCCCAGAAAGCTCCCTTCTCCTTCCACTGACTGACACAAGAAGTTGTCATTTCTGAAAAAAAAGGTAGGTTCCCATCAGACTTTGGATCTCCTGCCCCTTGATCTTGGGCTTCCTGTCTCAAGAACAATGAGAAATAAATGTTTTCTATAAACACTTGGACTAAGGGATCTGGTTCTAGCAGCCCAAGGAACTAAGACACCCTCTACTTCCCATGAACTGTGTAAAGGTTGCTTAGATCCAGATTAAATGTTCTTGAAAAGAGGACTTTCTTGGTGACATCATGTACTTCATATTGCTTCACATCAATAAGTAAATCAGGTTGTGTCAACATTTTTGAATTTAAGGATAATGACCTAAAAGCTGGGGGTGTAGGTCAGTGGTAGAGCACTTGCCTAGTAGTTACAAGGCCCAGGGTAACTGCCAGGGTAACTGCTCAGCACCAGAAAAAAAAAAAGAGTGATCATTTGGCTTTGAGGGCAAGTACCAGATTTCTCCATTATAAAGTAAAAGTGTGTTCTTTTCCCTTGCCACTATATGCACTGTATATATAATTATGTATATTTCTCTGGTGCTGTGTCAGTATCCAATTTCATGACAACCGTTTCATTTGGTAGCTGGTTTTTGTTATTTTTGTTGTCTGTCGTCTATCTTATTAAAGTCCGCTTATAACATTCAGACTTTGGGTTGAGAATCTTGTGATTTTCCCCTACTTCTGTCCCTAGTTTGGACGTACTTTAGGCCCATAGCAAAGATGTACCAGTGAACAGGCCATACTTTTTCCTTTGTGCAGCCGTAGAATTCCATCAGAAAGGAGATGGCCAGAAGTCACTCACTATGCAGACCCCAAAGAACAATGCTAACCATTGATGTAACTATTATGCTTTTTAGGTTTTTTATTTCACCAATGTTATTTATGTTTGTGTGTTTAAGAGCAAAACAGTGAGGCTGAAGGCTTCCAAAAAAACCCAGAGGCAACCAGTTATATCTCTTGTTCTTTTGACATTTACTTCCATATATTTGTTTGTCTGTAGATTTAGTTAAGTCTTTTTTTGTTTCTTTTATTTTGGTGCCGGGGAATTGAACTCATGACCTTACACTTGCCAGGCAGGCGCTTATGCCACTGAGCTAAATCCCTAGCCCTGGTTTAGTCTATTCGAAGCAGAATTTTGCTAAGTAGTTCAGGCTGCCTTTGAACTCACTATGTAGACCAAGCGGGTCTCGAACTCACAGCTATCCTCCTGCTTCAGCCTTCCAAACACGCTCAGCTAGTATTTCTAAATACTATACAGAGACAACTGGATTTTAACATTTGAAAGCATTCTTTCTGATGTCCTGTTATAACTGATGAGGAGCCGCTATTTTTCCTTTTCCTTGTATTCAAAGAGAAGTAGAAGAGAGTGAGGGTGCTGAATTCTGACAGCAGGGCCCTACAACTCACTGAAGGTCACGGGACAGTGGCATAGACCCCAGGGCACAAGGCCAGGAGCCCAGCAGTGCCTGTCTCCAGCGCACGGCAGTGAGAGAAGCAGTCCTCTCCCACAGTCACCTGCATGACGCCGGCTATTTGCTTCTCATTTTACTGCATTCTTGAAAATCATTAAAACTCAGCACTTTGAACTATTCTTACAGGGAGGATTACTTTGAAACTGGAATAATTCAATTTTAAAAGGACTGCAGCATAAAGAATTTTCCAAGTGATTCCCTCCCTCTCCATCCCCATCCTCTCTTCCCCTCCCCCTTCTACCTTTTTGATTGCTGGGGACTGAACACGGCCCTGCTCTACATGAAATGCCTCCCCAGCCCCAAGTTAATTTCACTCTCTGCCTCTCTCTCTTCTTCCTTCTCTCTTTTCTTTCAGATGTCTTTTTATGTATCTGTTTGTTTGTTTTGATGTGGAGTCTCTCTGTGTTGTCAGGCTGGTCTCTTGGTCCCAGGTTCAAGGCTCTTCTTGACAAAACCTGTCAAGTGGCCAGGACTGAAGATGTGTACTACTGCTTCTGACTCTCAAGTAATTTCTTCATCAACAATAAAGAAAAGAAGATTCTAGGTGTAAGAGAATAATTATCGTAAGTACAGATGAGCAAACATGTCTGAAAATGCATGTGAGTTACGTGGGCTCAGAATCTGGCCTTGGTCTTACAGAATTGCAAAATCTGAGGCTAGGTTAAAAAAAAAGTTTGAATTATGAATATTTTGCACAGGCTTCCACTTCATTAATATGTCTCAAAACACAATGCTTAAGGGTAATGTTAATTAAATAACATTACCTATACATTTCAAATGGGCCGGTAATCAGATGAAATCACATTATAAAGAGACAAAATGAGAGTAACAGACATAAATAAAGATTAAGTGAAAGCATTCATACAAGGGAAGGCTTTTTCACCTAAGATAATTTTGACTCTCTAGTTCCCAAGAATACTTGAAGCAAATGGATGAAAAAATTAAATATTCTTCTTCACTTTAAACCTTTAAAAGTGGTGAATCTTCTACTCAGTACTCAAGAATTTCTCCAGCCGACTTCCCTTGTCAGAAAGCTCTTAAATTTATTGGCGAATTACACAGTTGTGTGAACTTCCCAACAATTTCATTTCTCGGTTTCATGATTGCTATCCTTGGATCTTTCATTTTCACCATTTCAACTGTTTTGTAAGAAAGGAAAAGAAAAGGATATTCAAACTAGCTATGTTGATTATTTGTTAATAGGTGGGACAAAGTATACCCAGTTTTGTTTTGAATTAGCTCCAACTTACAAATATTCATGCACATTCGCTAATAGAAGAACTGTCCAGAGGAGAAGCGAAGTTACTTTCTGTAGTTAGAATAATTCCCGAGCTGCACTGCCATTTCCCTCCTGAGCTCGACCCCTGTAGCAGAGCCTGGGACTGGCTGAACCAGAGCAGCCTCTCCTCACACGTTCCCCCTGCATGTGGGCAAGTGTGGGTGGGTGGCTCTGGCAGGAAGAGTGCGTGTTTGGGGGGAATCCTAATAACCTTGGTGTGTGATCTAACATTTTTGAATTTCAGCTTACTTGTCTGAAAATGAAACTAAGCATACATATTCATAAGTTCCTGGGGCAGAATATGTGAAATAACACAGGCACAAAAGCCAGCAGCATAATGCCATAGATAAAACCCCAGGATTTGGAGCTGGAGTTGAACCAGTTGAACCATATCCCAATCTTGCTTCTTCACATGTGTGTGTATTTCCCAAGAGATTACTTATCTTCTCCAAGGCCCAGCTTTCCTGTCTGCAAAATACAGAATATAATAAACCTAGTTCTCATTCATTCATTCATTCATTTTGTGGTGCCAAGGATTGAACCTGGGGCCTCATGTATGCTAGGCAAGTGCTCTACAACTCAGTGAGTCCCATCCCTAGCCCTGATGTTATTTTATTTTATTTTTTTTGGTATCAGGCATTGAACTCATGACCTTGACCATACAACTTTGATCTTGCCAGGCAGGTGCCGGTGCGGCTGAGTTAAACTCCCAGTTCCCCCTGATGTTATTTTTAAAGGCTGTATGGCACAGCTTTATTTAAATTATTATTAGGCCAATTTAGACTAAAGGCTAGAGAGCCCACTTGTGAGTTTGTCAGATGAACAACACTATACACGTGGTAAGGGCAGAGCAATGCTTACCACTTGTCTTAGTTACTTTTTACTCATTGCTGAGACAAAATACCTGAAGCCCAAAGGTGGGAAAGGAAACGTTTATTTCTTACAGTTTTTGGAGGTTTCAGTCCACACTCATTTGGCTCCTAGACAGGCAGGCATGGCTGGGCTGCAGTTCATGGCGGCCGCCAGCAGCAAACTCAAACCAGCAAAGAGAAAAACACACCTTCTTCCTGCCATTACATCACATTCTGGCTCCACCCCTATGTGGGTGGAGCACTGACACCATCAATCCAAGCACTATACAATGAACCATCACATATGGACAATGCAAACTCATGAGGCCTGGGGGACACAAACATAAACCATGACACCACTGATAATCACTTATGAGAGAAGAAAATCAAAGTTATACATATGCAGTATATACAGTACAAAAAGACTTTAGACCTTAGATTCCCTTTCCGTGACACAAAGAATTTTATCCTTTGCTTCCTATATATACAGCTGTATAGAAGACAAGGTCAGGAACCTAAAGAGAATAATATACAGAACTTCCATGAGAAGATTTGAGTCTAGATGCAGGCTAAGGCCCTCATGTATACCAGAAATACTAATGGTAAGGATGCAAACCTACGTCTTCGAAGATGCTGTGGTTTGATTTAAGAAGAGGGGCGAGAACTTGTGTGGCTTCCAACTTTCTGGCTACAGGTTGCCACTCCCCACAGGAAGCTAGTGTGATATTAACAACTGGGACTCATCGGCACACCATCATTTCCAGCCATGTATGGTAGCAAGCTGCTGGAATTTGGTCAGGGTACAAACGTACATCAAACAAATTCCAGCAGAACCCATACCGGGAAGGAGTTTGTGTGAATACAAAATAAAATGAAACAAAGTTATAATAGAAAATAAGAAATTAGGGAGAAAGGCTGTTTGTTAAAGTTGATCTTGACACAGTCTCACGGAGTCACATGCAGAGTTCTCAGCTCAGGAATTACGGTAACTCCAAGCCACAGGATTCTTCTGTGCTCCAGCTCCCCACATGTGGGCATCTCCGCCTGGTGACTCAAACATCCCCCTTTGCTGCTCCTCACCTTGCAAATACTGTAGAAAGCACAGGTTTCCTACCGACAGTGCTGAAAATAGAAGAGACTCCCTCTCCTCCCTGGCTTCTGCAATAGGGTATTTTGCAGTTGGGTTTCACCTTCTCTAATCCCTATTCTCCAGACTGCTTGCACAAGTAGAATTCCCTGAAAGATAAAATCTGAGCTCCTTGTAGCACAGTATTCAAGGGTATCATTATCTGGCCCCAGCCACTGGTCTCACTTGAACTCCTGTGCTCTTCCCTTGAACTCTGTACTCTGCCAATATTTAATTACCTCTGAGATTCTTGAGCCTCCTCTGCTTAAGGGCCTCCCACTATGTGGGCAACCTAGAATCATCAACTCCTCCTGCCAGCCCAAGCTTGGCTGTGTCTCTACTCTGTTTCTGGATGCCTTTCTATGTGCAGTGAGGCTGCCTGTGTGCTATACCGTATCATGATGGCTTTGTGCCCGCAAACTGCAAGAATCCCCTTATTACATCTCCTCTTCGGCCTGGCACACAAACAAAAATTTGTTGAATAATTACTGTTATGGTTTGTATCTAGATGTCCTCCCAAAGCCTTATGTGGTCAGAGGTAGGGCTTTTTCAGAGATGGCTTAGTAAGTGATTCTGGGATTAAGGGTGTGTGATTCCTAATCAGTCCACTGATTGGTCTGGCACCACCCTAGTCCTGGTAGCTTACACAGAGTATGAAAGGGCCAGAAAGAATCTGCTAAAGTCCCTCTCACATGCTTTGCTGCCTTCTGCCCACCATGAACTATTTCTCCTCTGTAGATGCCTGTCTGTGATCCACCCTGCCTTGGAACTAGCTGATAATGGACTGAAACCTCTGCAAACTGCCAGCCAAATAAACTTTCCTCCTTTAATGTTAGATGTTGTTTATTTTCTCTCAGCAAGAAGAAAAGAACAATGACTAAACCTTAAAGCGAGAAAACAAAGAAGCAATATCCTTTGGTTAAAATCAACCAGTTTGAAGAAATCTACTGCAAACATGTGCTGTTTAACGCAGAGCTTGGGGAGCTTGGATGGAATATTTTCTTTTGGTTTATCCTTTCTCTGAATCTGTAGAAATATTCAGCCTCATATGTTTTACAATAGGGCAAAAAACCAAACTAGACTTGTTTAAATGAAATAGACCCTATGACATGACTGGAATTTATCCAGTTTTGAGCTCTTGTCAGCTGATACTAAATTTTTTTAGAGTATTTACAACTTTCCCTCTTAACTACCAAACAATGAACAACAACTACAACAACCCACAAAGCAGAACCAGCAAAGCAGCAGAGATTTAGCACTAACATAGTTCTGAAAACTTTGGAAATTACTTTCAAAGACCATGTATGAAGCGGGATGCCCTGAACTGTAAAAAGAGGTCCCTTTCTTGGCACCCTTTGAGAAAGTGGGCAACACACAGATTCATGCCCCAAGTGGTAGGGCTGAACTCTAAAATCCTCAAGTTTTGAGTATTTGGTTAATTGCAATAACTTACTTTCTATGAGAATTAACAGAAACCATCTGCCTAATGATAAAGCCAAGCTCTGCAATTATTTGAGGAAAAATGTGCCATAGTCAGCATAAGAAAGCCTTATTGAGGAAGCCTGCTAGACATGTGTATTTTTTTATAATTAAAGCCAATCGCATTCATTAATTTATAAATGCTGTTTTGATCAGCTGCCTTTATTTTTTATTTATCAGTGCTACTCATGTTAATATGCACCTATGCAACCTTCAATTTTAAACTTACAGGAGTTTAAATAACTATAATTGTACAGACAGCTGTAATCATGCTAGAGTGTTGAGGTGACCATGAGAAAACGATGGCAAAAGAAATGTCAGGTGCAAATGACATATCTGCCTGCTAAGTTCAGTATCAATGGCTCAGAGGAGCTCCCTTCCTTTCTAGCAAACAGGAATTTGACAGAGAATCTCCGGGCAAGCTTCCTTTGACTTGGTTGCCCTCAAAGTCTGGGTGATGCTCACTGTGGTTCTGCAGGCAGATGGGGAGGTCCCAGGAAACATAGTGGCCTACAGAATAGAGGAAAACAATATATCCCCTCAGAATGGTTGTAAACATTGATCTACCCATAGAGGATAAGGGTGCCATCGCTTTATATTGGCAAATAAATAAAGCAGGAGGAAAGCAAAGAAAATAGAAACACACACATGCATGAGCTGACTGCTTGAAGCTGTTCTCTGTTCACTGTGTGTGGCCAAGGGAGGAAGAGATGTTTATTTGGACATGGTTCCTTCTGAAAGGAAGCCAGTGGACTGTCTGCTTTTGAATGGGTCCACTGCTAGAGCTCAGTTCATTTCTTTTTTTTTTTTTTCAGTTAATTTCATAAGCAAAGTTCATGTAGTTATTCACCAACTTCAAAAAAGATTTTGAAGTTTTAAAACCAGTTGATACAAAGGAGCTGATCAACATTATTCCAGCTCCCCACAAATCGAACAGAAAAACAAGAACACCCCAAGACCAAAATTGCACTTTATTCTTACAATGAAAAAAATAGTAACTATATATTGCAGTCTTTTTTTTTTTTGTCTTTTTCGTTTTTATTGGTACCAGGGATCAAACTCACGACTGCCTGCTTGCAAGGCAGGCGCTTATGCCACTGAGCTAAATCTCCAGCCCCTGTATTGCAGTCTTAATCCGACAGTCTGACATGGATTTAAGAAGATGGATTAGAGCTGTGTGTGATGGTGTATGCCTGTGACCCTAGCTACTCTGGAGGCTGAGGCAGGAGTATCACAAGTTTGAGACTGGCTTGGACAATTTAGTGAGAACCAGTCTCAAGATTTAAAAAAAAAAAAAAAAGCCAAATGTGGTGGTACACACCTGTTAAGCTCAGTATATTGGGAGGCTGAAAAAGGACTCCAAATTTGAGCCCCGGGCAATTAGCAAAAGCCTGTCTAAAAAACAAAAAAGGCAAGGAATTAGCTCAGTGATAGAGTACTTGTCCACCACGTATAAGGCCCTGAATTTGATTCCCAGCACTGCTAAACAAACAAACAAACAAAAAAACCCCCCATGGATTATATAAATTATGATCATTGACTCTGATATCCATTAATTAATTACTCACTACCTGTATAAACATATTCAAGAAAGTTACTCATTATACTTTATTTCCTATTTCTATAAAATGGGAAAATAATAGCATCTGCCATGGAGGGTTATGAGAGTTAAGTAAGATAATGCATGAAAACTGCTTAGTCTCGAGTCTGGATCACAGCAACTGCTCCACAAAGGTACACTATACTTGTTATATTAAAAATTTAAAAATCTTTTTTAGTACATATTAATCATATAGAATATGAGGCTGCCTGTATAATCCTACAATGCCAGCATTTAGGGAGCTGAATGAAGAAGGAAGGTGGTCAGTTTGAGTCCAGCCTGGGCTCCACAGTGAGACCCTGCCTTAAACAAAAACAAAACACAAAAATGTATCAATTATACAGAATAATTCATCTCACTATGGCATGTCCCTGTGTGCATATAACATACTTCGATCGTAGTCACCCCCACTCCTCTACTTTAGTTCCCCCTCGAATAGTCTTGTATTTGTTTTTATTCTTACTATCACTGTGGACCACATCATACTAGGGACCAGCAGAAAGTCCTCTGGTGTGACTGTACTGTCCGAGCCTGGCAAGGCATTCCTCCGCTTTATCTTTGAAAGGGTCGAAAGGGTCTGGAGACACACTGACCAGGTAGTCTCTGGCAGCTGTGAGTAGGACTAGAAAGCAGCACTGGGATGGAGACTGTGTACAACAACTTTATTTTAAATGTGAGTTAAACATAACTGACTTCCTCTAGGAACAGGGAAGTGGTCTCTTAGAATGTGAATATGTGTCTTGTCACCCCCATGTTCTGAGAAAAACATTTTTTTAAAGAAATACAGCATGTGCTGTGCTTCTAAAAGGCATACTGGCTCCAAAATAAGGGGTAGGAGTATGTCCCAGCTCCATCATCCACCAGCAAGGTCACCTTGGGCCAGTTACTTAGCCTAGCTGCAGCTTCCTCACCTCTTAGACACAGATAAGAGCAGGGCATCTGACTGTGAGGGGATGAGAGTGCCCACTGCACAGCAGGTAAGAAAGTGGCCCCCAGGGGAAACTCCATGGGGCTTCCAGCCTGATTCTGCCAAGTTTCTCCAGTGACCTGGGGCAAATCTGTCTCAGTTTCCACCTCTGAAAAATGGGAATAATGAAAACCCTTGTCAGGTTGTGGTGAGCATTAAATAAGTGGATAATAAGCCAGGTGTGGTGGTACCACCTGTAATCCCAGCACTTGGGAGACTGCGGGAGGAGAATGGCAAGTTTGAGGCCAGATTAGGCCACATAACTAAGTGCAAGGTCAGCTTCCACTTACACACTAAGACCCTGCCTCAAAAAGGAAAAAAAAATAAAAATTTTAAAAATAAAAATAAATTTAAAACGAAAAAACAAAAGGAAAGAAAAATATTACAAAGGGCTTTATAACTGAATTCATTTTGCTTATTGTAAAAATTAAGAAATAAGGCACAGAAGCCTTGCGTGTAAGTAAATGTGTATAATGGAGAGCTCGGTATTCTTACTGTAAAGGAATTAGAAAAAAAAAAAGGAGCAAAACCCCAAAAGAACCCATAATTTCCAAGTGGAAACTTTCAGAATTAAGTAAAGGCCTATAAAAATGATCAAAATAGTAGACTATTTCCAAGAAAACTATGAAAGTTTCCCTAATTATCTTTTTAAAAGGAGACCAGAACAGGATGCTGGAGATGACTTACAGTTTTTCCTCTTTGATTGGTTAACAGTTAAAAGGAGGAACTGGAAACCTGTATGAAATCAAAAGAATCACTTGAGGTGAATCAAATTCCTACTAGAAAAGGAGAAGTTTCAAGTTTAAGAAAGACTTTTAGTTACACCCAAGCGAACAGAGGGAGTGAATTTGCTAGAGCCAACAAAGTCAAGTTCTATGCAAGGCTGCCAATGGAAAACAGCACTTTCTCCTAAAAAAGAGCTTAAGTTCCCTTCACCAACCTTTTCCCTAAGCATTCAGCAATATTATGGAAACTCTTCAAGTCTCAATAAAACAAAATGGGCCTCGAAGTTTGTTCTATACTGAATGCTTTAGGAGACAGTGCAGTGCTCACATGGGTGAGATAACCTGTTTAAAAGTGTAATTGTAGGCGGGGAGCTTGGAAAAAAATTTTCAAATTTCTTTAGAATATGTAAATCCTACTGGAATATAAAGGAAAATGAAAGAACTGAGTCCAACAATACTGTTTTTATTATTAAATAGCACTATTGTATTCTTATATGTAAAAAACAATAATTTTAATGTTGAGTATAAAGTCAGCTTAGCAATGTTTCTTTTCATTGCTTTTATTATTCTCCACCTTGAAGATTTAAAGCCTTTCACAACATACTTGAGTGCTACATGCACATAATTAATTTTTTCTTACAAGGCAACACAAAGCTCTTTATTCCGATGTCCTGTCAAATTTTAAAACACGTAACAGTTTAGGACTGAAAATGTTTTCATGATGGGATTTTATGGCTTAACACAAAAAACTGATTATAACAAATCTCTGTTTGTAAGTGCTAATACATTCTAAATATTTTAACAGTAAAAAATACAGGCAACATTAAGGAATACTTATAAAAAGCTGTCCCTCTAGATTCCTTCTGGAATGCCCACTATTTCTATAGTATAACATTTTCTGTATGTGCTATTGGTCATTTAGCATTAGCAATAACCTCACTCCTAACCTCAGTCCCTATTTAAACCTATTATTCTAATGACCCAGAGAGTAAAAAGAATTACATCTTTCACTATTTAATCAGCAAATTTGATTTTCTTTGCAAGTAGCCTGAGGTTAGGTTTGTAGTATTATGAATCTCTCAATTCTGCTTTGAAGGTAAGCAAACATTTATTACCTTACTCAAGGGCTGAATACAATCCATATTGTTTTCTGAGATTGTGGCATAAAGCCCTATTGATTATGTTCAAGTGGCCACTTACAATGTTGCCTTAAGCAACTGCTTTTGAATTCACTGAATAAGGTTTTCTAGCATTGGCAGAAGCAAAAAGCTACAGCTTTCATAACACCTCCCACCCCCCAACCCCCAGTTTAAAAGGGTTTAATGGCTTCCCAGGGTTCAGGATGAAGCCCTAAGGTCTTGAGGCAAGACACACACTTCAGCATGACTTATCCAAATACCATGGGGGTGGATGTCAGGGACACCTGGTTCCTCTGGCTCCACCTCCTCATTAGACAGGCTTGTCTTTTCTCTTCCTAGTAATATCACTACCCTCAAAGCCACCACAGCAAGAACTAATACTCATATAAAGGTGCAAGCATTTACCCTCACAATTACCCTATTTGAGGTGCCATTATGACCCTCACTTTATAGAAGAGGCTTTGCCACTTGCCCGAGATCACTCAGTTGGGAAGCCTAGTGTCATAGGACTGAAATACAAGCCATCTGGTCGCAGGTCTGTGCTTTTGCATTTGGTTTTGACCCTTATTCAGAGAAGGATCCAGTATGAAGCTGGGCCTCCAGGGCTGGGGATACTGCTCAGTGGCACAGTACCTGCCCGGCAAGTGCAAAGTTCTGAGTTGGAATCTCCGTACCAAAAAACCAAAACAGAACAAAACCCATCATAAACAACAACAACAACAAAATCTGGGTCTTCAGACAAGTGACCGAACAAGTGAGTTTTATCATTAGTTAAGAAGTTTATACAGACTGTTACGGTTTCAATCAAATTGTTTCCCAAAAGGCTCATGTGTTTAGACGTGGGGCTGTAGGTAGTCAGAGGATGATGGAACTAACCTCATTAATACCTCATCAGTGGATTTTCTCAGCTATTCACAAATGTCTAAACCTCTGTTCAACAGCTGTTTCTGGACACTCAGGGGATGCAAGATGACCAGGTGAGAGTGGGGCAGTGCTCTGCCCTCAGCAAGTTTAAAGTTTAATGCAGGTCACAGACCAAGGAAAAGCCCATTCAATTCTACCAGAGCAATGACTGCTGGGTGCTACTTGGTGACAGGAGGACGCCCAGTATGCAGGGACTGAGACAATGTTGAATTCTTTGATGATAAGGCCCTTCTGTGGACTGGCCAGCCCCCTGGGAACAGTGGAGTAAAGATTTATTCGCCAAATAGATAAACCAAAGGCAGGAAGCAAACTACAACTAGCCACATCTTCTGGGCAAGGCCTTTCAAATTCTAAATTAACTTGCAAACTCAAATATTTCAGTTCTCTCCCATGTGCTACAGCAGCAATAATCTCTAGTTTGTAGCCTGTCTTCTCAATGCATATTTTCCTTAAAGAAGGGCAATGGATAATCAAAACAGCAAACAGAACTCAGGAGGCTGAGGCAAGGGATGCGGTCAGCCTGGCTGCAAAGTGAGACCCTGTCTCGAAACCAAAAACATAAACAAATTTGGAGTCAGAACTGGCTCTCTCCCTATTTTCTGCCCATGCACAATTCAGGGAACTCTTGAGTTATTACAAATTCCAAGGTTGCTGTGGTAGTCATTCAATTTTTATATAAAAGTCAAGTGAAAATTTTAGGTTTCATGAATCCATGCAAAATTTTTCTGTACATTCATAAAAGCTCCTTAAATATACACTACTAGGTTACTTATTCCAAAACATCACAACCTTTTTCAATCAAAAAGTGCACTGCTTTGACATTTTACAATAAGAAACTGTCACTTTTGAAGTTTGATTAGACAATTTAATAGCAGGCTGGAGTCATTAAATTTGGCTTTTCAAGAGACACTTTCCAGGCTTAGTTTCTGGCATGTTGGAATACTGAAAGTCTCCCAACAGGCTTCCAGGTAAGATTGGGTCTTTAGAGATGGGCTAAATGCAATGCACTTACCAGTCAGCAATGTGTCTCAGTATCGTTTAGCCATGCCAATAAAGCTTCAAAATGAAAATATGCTGTTTTGCATAAATAAAATGTAATAATTACCCCTTACATTCTTGTATTCTTTGGTGAGAAAAGTAAACGATACTCTGTGAAGTACTTATGTCACTTTAACTTGAAAGTATTAAACAAAAAGCATTTCATAATTATTCTCTTTGTCCATTATTACCAGTAAGCGTGAAAACTGTAGGGAACAATCAATAATTTGTTACTGGTGTGTGTAACAGAGAAATGCCAAGTTAATTAAAGCAAACCAAAAAAAAAAAAAAAAAAAAGCACAATGTTTCCAAAGATTTACTACCATTTTATTGAAGGGCAAACTTCCTTTAAAATTCCAGATGTGAAAATGCCTCAGGAGAATTCTGATGCTGTTGTGGAAAATGTGGCAGAGGCGGAGGTCTCTGACACGAGGCTACTTGTTGGTGTCCCTGGCCACTCTGCCATGGGCCGGCCGTGCCAGCTGAGGGCGGACGCTGGACCACAGCTGGTGAGTGGAGGCTGTGCGCTGCCTTGGGTTACTCAATGGCGAAGCAACACTGTCTGAAAGTCTTACAGAAAGTAATAAAGTATTCTTTCTTGGCTTTAATGACCTTATTTTCTTCTAAACAAAGAAAACATCATTCTAAAACATTATTTTCCTGTAAAGAAGCTAGCGCTGAAATAGATGTTGGGTTTTGGGAGTATTTTGTGGTACTGAGGATTGAATGCAGGGGCTCACACATGCTAGACAAGTGCTCCAGCCCTGAGCTACATTCCCAGCCCTTGAAATATTTGGTTGATTAACAGTCAGTCAAGGGGTGCTATACTGAGAAACCAAGAGATGTTATAAATTCAACTTTTCTTTTTTTTTTATCGGTACCGGGGGTTGAACTCACGACTCCCTGCTTGCAAGGCAGGTGCTTATGCCACTGAGCTAAATCCCCAGCCCCCAACTTTTCTTTTTGGTACCAAAAATCGAACTCAGGGCCTTAGGCTTGCCAGGCATGTGCTGTGCCACTGAACTATACCCCAGTGCTAAGAGAGTGTTGAAAGGCAAAGCACATTGCCTTAATTTTCCTTAGTTCAGTAGCTTGGAAACTGACAGTAAGTTTAAAAAAAAAAAAAAAAAAAAACCACACCTGACATAACCAGATGTACCAAATGGTATGACTGGTAGCATCATTTTTCATTTGCAAGAAATCTTAGCTCTTAGGTGTAGTGCATAATATAAATTTCCATAGAAAATGAAGAAGTTGGAAATACTAAAGAGTATGAAAAAGGGACATTTCTTTTGCCAAAAAAGGAAATCAATGAACAATGAGATCAGTCCTCTAACAAATACTAGACGTTCATCAAAATTCCCACAAAGAAATTCTTTTTTGTTTCTTGTTGTTGCCATCCTGTCTCTTTTCAAATTGTTTCCTGGTACCTTTTAGAAAATAACATTAACTGACATAACCCATTGGCGATTATGAGATGTAAAAATGCTTAATGGTACCTTCCTCTGACACAGTCCCAAAAAACCACTCAAGACTTCCAGCTAGGGAAGAGGGTCTTGCTTTTCTTTTCATTAAATACAGGCAACTTACCTATTCCATGGCTATGGTATTGATTCTGCCTGATTTGACTGACAAAGCTTTTTTTGGGTGTTTTTGGGACAGGGTCTCACTATCTAAGTCAGGCTTGTCTTGAACTCACTGTGTAGCATAGGCTGGCCTCAAACTCAGCACAATCTTTCTGCCTTTGCTTCTCAAGTGCTGGGATTATGGTGTTGGGCACCATGCTTGGTGACAAAGCACATCTTTATCAAGTTCCCACAGTGGGAGACCTTACAACTGAGGTGTGAAATCTGGAGACTGTGCTGAAGGGCTTTAGGTAATACATAAATTACAGGCAAACAAAAAAGTCTCTCTCTATTCCCTAAATAATATTTCACAAAATTAATGTGCTAATGGGGGGGGGACGGTCAACATGTAAGATACAGATTTACATGTCATTATGTATTACTAACACATATTCTACTAATAAAAACATTTAAACATAAATGTGTTAACCAATAGTTTTTAATACAATAGAAAACAAACAAGCACCAACTCTGCAAATTTAATGTGGGAAATTAAATTTTTGGATACCATAGATGAGTGGGAAATGTTTTAGGTATTTTTAGTCTTTAAAATCTGTGTTCAAGCATAACACTAGTCCTATTGTTTGGAACTATCAGAGACCATCAGTTGGCTTGTGTAGAAACAATGTCAGAGAAAAATAGGAGAGGGAAAGAGAGAGGAGGGGAGAGACCAGGACCCAGTTTCCATTAAAGGCCATCGGTTACTATTTCTATATTTTATTCAGTTATATAATCACTTTGTGCTTTGCTAGGGTCTCTAATCCCGGAAAATCTGACAAAAGGCTGCAATGACCCATTTATAAGCAAGGTTAGGGAAGGATATATATCTGTGGTTCTGGAGAAAAGAAAAAAAATTCTTGAATCTTGGCAGGTCAAAAGTTCCATTTTCATGCAAAAAATTCCCAAACAAACAAACAAACAAAAAAACATCACATGAAATAGTGGGAGTTCTGATAACTAGAAAACAATATTGCTAACTTAGACTAGTAATCTAAAAATATTAATAGAATTCTGTTCTCAAAAAGAACAAAAGTGTCTCTAGGATTTGTGATGCCTGAAACACCATCAATCTCTAAAGACAGGTTATATCCTTCCCGCCTACCCCAGGCATTTGTCACAGTGCCAGACAAGATCAGAATGAGATAAGCCTCAGGAACTTTTTGAAGATAGTGGAGTGATGATGTTAGGGAAGTGGCTTAGAGATTATACTTCATCAAACCAACATCCTTCAAATGCCTCCCACTAATAATAAACTGTCATCTGCCACTGCAGGATGGAGGAATCCAAGCTGACAAGGGAACTACACGTTCAGTCATAACCTTTACTCTGCTTTCTTTTAGTTGTGTGGTTGTAAAGGAAAGAGCCATTTTTAAAACACAATAGAAAACTCCTGAGTAGTCCAAAGCATTTTTCTTTTAAGAAAGACCTTTCCCACCACACCCAGTCACTTCTCTGACCTTTGCTGTTCTACCAAACTTTCCCAGTACTCCACCCAAGTTTTTTTTTCTGACTGCCTGCTTTTTCTACTTCACTTAGCTGATGAATTCTGTAGCAGTCTTAGAATAGCTTCCTGAGGACATTTATCTTCTGTGAATATCGCCAAATATATCATTTTCTGTAGAATGTTAACTCTATCCTGTTTAAGAATGAAGTAATTTGACTTAAATTTTAAAAATCATGGTTTTAGAAAAGCCCCAAGTAGTTTTACATAGCAGGCTAACAGCCATGCTACAAATCTTTACTAGAAACTTTATCGAAATATAAAATGAAATTTATCTTATTTTTCATTTTAGGTGCTTGTTTTTAACAACCATGACCCAATGTTTATGTCTGATAGCTCTGGAAAGCATAAGCACAGTATGGGTGAAAAGTCTGTCCAAGAATGGCAATGGTATCAGTTAACAGTAGGTGTTCTGTTTGCTAGTTTAAAGCCATACTGGGAATTTGCCATGTCACTGAGCTACCATCTGATGGTTCCTCTAAGAAAAACACGTGAAAACATAATGTATCACCCATTTGCAAATCAACCCAAAGGCTACACCATCTTACTTTTGTATCAGAAAACATTAAGGTATATAAGTAGGATGGGGAGGGCAAATCACTAGAGAGTATGTAAAACGAGAGAAATTCAATTGGAGAATGTAAAATTATTAGTAACAATTTTAAAAAGGCAGATTCAAAATACATTGTCTACATTTTAGAACTAACGGAAGCTAAGTAAATTTTCTTTCTAGTTAAGTAAATTTTCAAACGTACTTAAAGCCAGCTGCTAAACTCCAGTGAATTCTGAAATAAAGCATCTCTGGAAGATATCTTAAAAATAAAAAATGAGAATAAGCAATGACTATAAGAAAAAGCAGAGATGTGAGGATTCAGTGAATACACAGAAATAGCAAAAGCCAAGCACAGGCTCAGAAAGCAGGCACCTTGCATAGCACTTTTGCAAGAAGGAGAAAAGTGAGCGTCCTCCTTATGGGAAGAGTGGCTTCAATACCATAAATCATAGCAGAAAAGAAGCTAAAGGTGGGAGAAGCTCTGCTTGGAGAATCTGAGGGAGATCACTGCCTGGAAACACTGGTTCACCATGAAAACAGAGATGGCCTTCACGTTTCAGCAGATTTAATGATATTATCCAACTTGTGACCAAGAGGATTTCACATACTAGAAGATAGTCAACTTGCTGCTACAAATAAAGATTTGCTATAACAAGCAAAGTACAACAGGATGAGGAAGAAGAATACTGAAATCTTGTTTCCTAAAACTACACAAATACTAGAATTTCTTTAAAAACCTCCATAATTTTTGAAAAACTTAATTATGGATAAAAGAGATCTTGATCAATTGTTTGATAATTTTAAAAAATGTAAATAGGAAGAATGCATGATTTATTATGCAAACCAAGACATTTCCAGAGTACAACAGTTGGGCTCAACCCAGAATGTATGCTCACCCTAAAGATGGAGCTGTTGATGTCTAAAATGAAATATTACCAACACAGTCTAACTCACCGTACTGCCCTTCGCCCTCTAAGCAAAGTCTTTCTGCAAGAACTACTAAAATCTTTCCTGAAGTTCTATTTTAAAATCTAGGTATACCAACATTTCCCAAAAGAAATATCTTTGAAAAAATTTAGTTATAGAAAGACTTACTTGGTTGTTTTGTTTTTGGTCTTGGAATTACTTGGATTGCAAAGTCCTAGTGGAATGTAAACAAAAGCAAAACGAAATGTTTACTATTACTTATGTCCAGCTCAACTGCATTGGTGATAAAGAAAAATACTTCCATTACTGTAAAAGGAATTAATTTGCATTTAGTTAAGTATCTGGGACAAGAACACTAGCACTAGCAGATTGAAAGTAAAAACGAAGAATCCTAAAGTTACCAGCTAGCCATGCACTTAAAAATATGATTCATAAACATCTAAGTCACTGTTGTCAAACAGAAATGCAAGGATAAATACCTTAAATGGGTTTCTGATTCTCAGAAAGTGGAGTTGTCAGCGCTGGCCCCAGGGCTGTGCCATCTGAGGCCACATCTTCTTTCAGGGACCCACAGAAGAGGAAGGGCAGGGGCTGCCAGTGCCGGGAGAAGGGAAGAAGACTGACAGCTGGTACACTGCAGGTCATACAAGGAACTGGAGTAAGACGCTTCTCTTTGGAGGATAGGAGGAGTTCTGGGGAAAAGAGGATGGAGAAGGGACACGGGAAGCCACCATGTCACCCTCACCCCATTGCCAAGAGGCACTTGGGCAGAAGTAGCAAAGAGGTGAGAAATGGGTGCTAAGTATCCTGGGGCAGGGACAGGGACAGGTAAACAAGGGACCCCTTTTCTGGGCTTCCCTGCTCTGCAAACAAAGCCTAGGGCCTGCTCCCGACATCCCTACCCCTGCCCATTTGCCATGCATTTCTGTTCGCTTCTTTGCTGTTTTTCACTTACACCAGTTTCCCTACTTCCTTTTCCCCTTTTTCAAGCCAGTGTGGAGGACCCCTAGGGCTGGCAGGCAGCATAGGCTAAAGGAGTGAGAAGGAGCCATGACCGGACTTCAGTCTCTGGCTGAGTCTGATTCTGAGCTGAGTATTGGAGCTAAAGTGGGTGAGCAGGGAGAAGTATGAGGAGGTCAAATGGGGCTGTGCCCTGCAAAGAGAAGACAACGTGCGACAGGCGCAGGTCACCCTCCTGTGAGAGGCTAAAGGCAAGGGAGACACTAGAGGCGGCAGTAGAGGCTACAGAAGAAGCCGGCCAGGGGTGGGCGGCCTGGGCTTCCCTTTAGATAGAGGCCAGACTGGAGGATGGAAGCCTAGATCTAGGTAAACAGGGATAAAAGAATAGAAAGAAGGGGCCAGTCTACTCTGGTGGTGCCTGTCTACTCTGAGCTATCCAGCAAGCCGAGGCAGGAGGATCACAAGACAGAGGCCAGTGTGGGCTACACTGTCAGACCCAGGCTCAGAGAAAAAAGAGGTGGTGAGGGATTGTAGCTCAGGAGGAGGCTCTGGTGACATATGCCTGTAATCCTAGCATTCTGGGAGGCTGAGGTAGGAGGATCACAAGTTCAAGCCCAGTCTGGGCAGCTAGTGATTTAGTGAGACCTTGTCTCAAACTAAAAAATAAAAAATAATAAAAAAAGGGGCTGGGGAAGTAACTCAGCACAAAGACCCTGGGTGCGGCCCTTCATACCCCCCACCCCCACGGAGTAAAGGAAAAAGGTTATTATATTTAATTGAAGCTTCACAGCTGAAGAGTACTTTCACACACATTCTCATGGAATCCTGATAAGGAACCAGCTGGCCAACACTCTCCCTCTATCTCAGCAGGACATTTTCATGGTATTTTGCACTAGATGTCAAGAGATAAAAACATAGACAGTAACTGTCACTACTCCCTTGGGTTGATATGGACTCCCTGATATTCCAAACTTGAGAAACCTTTACTTATTTGTCAAGAATAATTTTTCTGAGTCACAATTACATGCTTAGTTCTAAAATAGAAACTCAAAGGTCCTCCAAGTTCAGAGAGAAGATAACCTAGGAAGTGATGAAGTATAGTATGAGTAGAGTGTTACGGGAGATGTAGGAGGGTAACTGAAATGGATGAATTTGCATGCCATTTTAAAAAGATAAGGTTGGCTATATTGTCTAAGACTGATTTCAAACTCCTGGACTCAAGTGATCCTGCTACCTCAGTCTCTGGAGTAGCCAGGACTGCAAGTGAGGGCCACCGTGCCTAGCTGAATGCCATTGTTGTGAAAAGATTAATCTCTTACTATTCCAATTTCTACATAGAAAAGCATATTACTCCCTTTCTTTTTGTTTCTTTCTTAACTAGCCTTGCTAGGGATAACAACGTACCTGACAAAATATCCAGCAGATTAGCCCTTCTTTAAAGCTTTGTTAACTAGATTGTTAATCTTGTGCATTAATGCTCTTCAGTGGAAACAACTGATTAGTGAGCAAGTATCTATTGAATTCCATGTCAGGCAGGCTATATGGGCAGGATACAGTTTTCTCTCTCATCTTCTTTTCTTTTTCTTTTTTCATTGATGAGGATCCAATCTAGGGCATGTGGTGGTAGGGAAGCCATCTACCCCTGAGCTACAACCTCAGCCTGGTGATGCATTTTTAATGATTTCTAACATCTCTCAAAAGCCTACATTGAACTGTTCTGAGTGAACCTGAACCTTGTGAACCTTCTTCCTCAAAGCTAACAGGGCACAAGGTGGTACAGAAAGTTTCAGCTCTATCAGACTGCTTCTGGAGTATTTCCCAAGTAGAACTAGAAATAAACTTTTGCTGTGTTTTTATTAACTTTAAAAAATACTTCAGTTTGGGTCAGGGATATAGGTTGCCAGCGAAGAGCCTGCCTGGCAAGCACAGGCTCCTGAGTTTGATTCCTGGAACCCAATGAACAAACAGAAAACCATTTCAGTTTTTCTTTCAACTCACATTCTTCTCAACCTATAATACAGGCACACTAATTTTCAAATGGTGTCAGTACCCAGGCCAGAAAGTAAGAAATACCGAGTGTTGTGATTAGACTTAAACAGAGACCCAGATGAGGAAAGGCACAAGGAACAGTACATTATGACCCTGCAAACATTTACCCCTGGATCCAAAACCTAATCTTTGCATTTTGTGATTAATGTGTGTGATTTTCATTTGCATATCTTTGGTGCTTAATAAATGCTCAATGTAAATGGAATGTGGTCCAATAAGCACCCACTGAGAAGGAAACTAAAGGAAATAAACATAGGACTGCCCTTGAGATCCACACAGAATTTATTAACTCATATAGCATCATTTTCGCTAATCTCTGAAAAATAGGATGCACTTTTTGCATTATTTGAATTATCACCCTGGAAATACTGTCAACATGAGAAAGCACATAAGGTAGGTGGCAACATACCAGATGGAAAAAATGCAATGGTTGTAGATTTTCAGGAAGCTCATCTTAGATCAGCAGAACGATTTTATGATATCACGTGCATTTAAGAAATACTATAATACAAAAGAAATACACTTTTTGACTGAAAAATAATAATCACAAAGAAAACAATCCCATTTGTAGAAAACAGATATACAAATACAGGTGAATATATAGTATTGTCCCCCAAAGAATAACCACTTTCTATGTATTTTATAATTTTCTCCTTCCACTTAAATATATCCTCATTATTCTAGTATTTGGACTACTGGGCCTTGACCATGCTAGTTAAGAGTTCTGAGTTACATATTCAGCTCTTCCTAAATTTTTTTATTTATTTTTTAATCGGTACCAGGGATCGAACTCATGACTGCCTGCTTGCAAGGCAGGTACTTATGCTGCTGAGCTAAATCCCCAGCCCCTAAATTTTATTTTGACACAAGATTTATGTAAGTTGCCCAGTGTGACTTCAAATTTGTAATACGCCTGCCTCTGTCTCCCAAGTAGCTGGGATTACAGGTATGTGCCACTGTACTCATTATATTTTTAAAGAGCTGCATAATTTTATACTTTATGGATATAACATCATTTTTCTGTTTTTTTAAGATCTAAAGAAACAAATCTCCCCAACATCCTTCTAAATAATAAAATTGAAAAATGCATTAAATAACTCAGTAACTAAACAGTTCTGCAACAGGCCTGATATAGAGGAATAGGGAATCATTTTTAATTTCAAACACAAACATTCACAATGTGACATTATTCTTGCTAATGCTCTCAGATCTGCAATTTTTACAAAGTGAATTTCAAGCCCAAATGCATGTAGAACAGAACTGACTGCTTTTAGGTTATGCATTTGAGGAGAGGTCCTTTCAAGTTTGTTGAAGAGTGCCATCTAGTGCCCCCTTTTGTTCATGCTGGATGTGGGAAGATTTCTGTGAGCTTGTCTGTTTCGGAATATTCTAAATGTAAATGGATTCACTAACTCAGTTTTTAGATAATGGTCACCTTTCTCAGATGCATGTCCTTCTTATGGAACCAGCTGTGCTATTAAGGAATTGATTACTATTCATTAATCTTAGAGAAAAAGTAAGGCACAGATAAAGTAAAAAGCAGCCATTTATCATCCTTTACTGACCTACGTAATTAAACATGACCCTCCGAACAAGATAAATTAACCCCTTCACAGTGACATAATTCCTGAAACAGAAGGATCAATAATAGGAACATATTATCCCACCAAGCTTCACATTTAAGATGAGCAGTGAGGCAGCTGAGAATTCAGCTTGGGGTGGCACAGCTGAGAGATTACGTCACCAGGAAAGCAGCAGACTCTGCAGAGGGCACCTACTATGGAGCAGATTGTCACTCAGTGACCCCTGCACTCCTTTGGGGATCCGTGTGGAATCTGTCCCAGCAGGGTTTTCAGCAGCACTGAGTTAATGGACAAGTCAACTTTTCTGGGAGGCATGGCCGGAGGAGGCGTGAGCCTTACAAGCTCATTAGCCAATCAGAGAGGGAACGGGCCCGGCACTTCTGGGTGGCAATGTCCAGGCATCTGAATTACCACATATGTTTCAATTAGACACATATCCTTCCTTGAGTCCGAAATTACTTAAATTTTACTCTGCATTGTTAAACAATCATCATAGTCCACACTTAAGTGGCTGCCTTTCGAATGATGTGATTATGTGATAAAATTCACAAGGGTCCCAAACTATGAAGGAAGCAGTACTAGTTGGAGATTAAATTCCATCTGGCAGCTCAGTGGATCAACACCTTCATTTGATTTTCACAGCTTACAGAATTATGATTAAGCAATTCCTTACAGCATTCATGCTTCTCTTTCTAGAAAATACTTAGTTTATTCATAAATAAGATAAATCCTTTGAGAAAGCTCTTTCATGTTTCTTTTGGTAGATTTCCTAATCTAAATATATATCTTAATAAATAGAAAGTTCCAGATTTAGATAAGTTCTTGGAAATGATGGTTCTAATACATACAATGAAAATAAGGAAACATTTTGCTTTATTTTAAAGCATTATTTTATAGATCTGGATGATTATTTTCACAAGCATTTATGCAATATTGTCAACAGTAATTCAGTTTAATTTAAAATGCAATAGTTTATGTGAATTTAACTTTGACCTCAAAGATTGTCTTAGCAAATATAAACTCTTTGATTTTCTACGTTTTATCATACAAATACTCCAAAATTGACTGACAGATTCCATTTTCATTTAGCCACTGGGAAATACAGAGTAAACTGGGCATGGTGCTTATAATCCCAGGACCCTAGGATCTGAGGCAGGAGGATCACAAGTTTGAGCCCAGCCTGGACAATTTAGCAAGACTCTGTCTCAAAATAAATAAAATTAAATTAAATAGAAAGGGCTGGGGATTTAGCTCAATGCTAAGGCTCTGGGTTCAATTCCCAGTACCAGAGGCAGAGGAAGTAAAATGTAGCTTTTCCTTTCTTTTTTCTTCTCCTCTTCCATGTCTTCTTCCCTCTCCTCCTCCTTTATCGTACAATTTTCACCTGTTAATTTTGTAGTGAAAAAAATGCAAATATTCTAGGATAACATAAAAAAGGAAATGATCGTGTAGCTTATATTAAATAGTTGACTATTAACAAATTCCTTTAAGTCAGCCAGCAGCAGGCTACAGGCACCAAGCACAAGGCTGGCTGCACCCTGCCCTGGTGGCGAGGCCCCTGCTGCCTGTGTCCAGCCTCTGGGTTGGCCTTCTGCGAAACACGTGAACTTGTTGGTCCCATGCTTTAGGTTTGGAAACAAGCAGGAACCTGGTGGTCTTTAGATCCACCACATGGGACAAGATCTGGCACCTGCTTTTCAGAGTGCTAGAAAATCTCTAGCAGGAACTGAGCTGCCCTAGGTCTACAGGTCCTGAGAGTGACACACAGCCTGGTGGAAATCACCACTGTGAAGAATTACGACTGACTTCAAGGTCCAAGTCGAGGCCCTTCCTCCTGCCTCCTTGCTCCTAGTCAAGGGACCAGTTTGGGGCTGTTCCCAATCCTGTGCCCTGTCCAGTCAAGTCTCGAGGAAGGAGTCTGTGGACTGTACTTATCTCTTTTCCTTCCATCTGCTGTTCCCTTTCCTATAACAAAAAGAACTGTATCTTTATTATGCTTCTTCAACAACTATTTGTTGAGTGAATAAAAAAGAAGTAAAATTTAAAAGCAAACAATTTGGACAAACTTCTTATTCAAACCAAGCTTGAAATGCATTTGTAGATTTAAAAAAAATGTTACCTAGGGGGGCTGGGGATTTAGTTCAGCGTCATAAGCACTTGCCTTGCAAGTGTGCAGTCTTGAATTCAATCCCTGGTACCGATAAAAATGAAAGAAGGACAAAAAAAAAAATGTTACCTAGGATAATTCCCTGTATTTGCAACATTTGATCATTGTAATATTTTTTTAAAGAGAAAAAACCCCCCAAAATTTCAAAGCAAAATTTCAAAAGATAATTAGAGGGTAACAATGGTTAATACATAGCATATTGTTATTTTTAGTTACTCATAGTACAAGAGATCTGCATTTAGTTGTCCAAACAATATTAGCATAAACCTTTCTTTTCAATGAACTGAGAGAAATTAGTTATATAACTATCTTATCGTTTATATATATAAAATGTAAATATACACACTCATACATATGTTATTTCAGCTTCTCATATTAGGGAGACAATACAATGTTTATACTTGCAAGTTACACATATGACTTACTTCACTTATGAGTATGATCATTCTTTGGTTGATGAGCATTTAGGTTGTTTCCAAGGCCTAGCCATTACAAATTGTGCTGTTATAAACATGGGTGTGCATATATTACTGGTATGATGTTTTCAGTTCTTCTGGGAAAATGCAGAGAAGTGAGATAGCTGAGTCAGATGATAGCTGGGTCAAATGGAAGCCAATCCTAGTTTATTGAGAACTGATTTCCATGTTGATTGCACCACTCCACATTACCATCACAGCCCTTCTAGCATTTTTTAAAGACTTGATTTCTTGATAATAGCCATTCTTTCCAAGGTGAGGTGGAATCTCAGTGTTGTTTTAATTTGCATCTCTCAAATGACCATTGATGTTGAACAGTTTTTCACATATTTATTTGCTCTTTGTATTTCTTCATCTGAGAAGTACATATTCATCTCAGATGCCCATTTTTGGATTGGGTCTTTGAATTTGAGGGTCTGAGTTTTTGAATTCTTTATAGGTTCTTGATAGAAATCCTTTGTGTGAGGAAGAGCTGGCAAACATTTTCTCTCACGTTGTAGGTTGTCCATTCTGTTGTTGGTTTCTCTTGCTGTGCAAAAGCTTTCAGTAGGGTGAGATCCCAGTTATTGATTCTTTGTAATAGTTCCTGTGCAACTTGGGTTTTGTTCATAAAGTCTTTGCCTACATCAATGTCTTCAAGAGTTTTACCAACTCTATCTTTCAGCAGATTTAATATTGTTTTAATATTAAGATCTTTGATCCATTCTGATTTTAACTTAGTATATGGTGAAAGATATGGTCCAGTTTCTATTTTTGGCATGTGTAGAGGCCAGTTTTCCCAGCATCATTTACTAAAGAGGCTATCTTTCTTCCCAATATGTTTGGCACTTTTGTCAAAGATAAGGTGGCTTAGTGTGTCTGCAGTTGTTTCTGCATCTTATAATCTATTCCATTGATCTTTAAGTTGTCCTCCCCCCAGTAATATGCTGTTTTTATCACAGCAACTTTATAGTATAATTTCAAGTCAGAGATTGTGATGCCCCCTCTCTTGCCTTTGTCGCCCAAAAATTGCTATTCTAGGTCTCTTCTAGTTCCAGAGGAATGTTTGGATTGTTTTCTCTAATTCTTTGAGATATTCTATTGTAATTTTAATTGAAATAGCACTAAATCTGTATAAAAGTTTTAGAAATATGGCCATTTTCACTATATTGGTTCTTCCTACCCAAGAGCATGGGATATCGCTCCATGTTATAATATTTTCTTCAATCTCCTTGTTCAGAGTACTATACTTTTCAATGTAGAGGTCTTTCACATTCTTCATTAGATTTATTGCTAGGTATTTCGTTTTTATTTGGATGATATTGTGAAAGGTGGTGTTTCCCTGATTTCTTTCTCAGTGAGTCTGTTATTTGTGTACAAGGCAGCTATGGATTTTTGAGTGCTGATTTTTGTATCCAGCTACACTACTGAATTTGCTTATTAAATCTACCAGCTTTTTAGTGGAGTTTTTGGGGTTTTCTAAGTTGTCATCTGCAAATAATGATAATTTAACTTCTTCCATTCCTATCTTTATTCATTTTATTTCTTTCTCTTGACTAATTGCTCTCATTAAAGTTCCAGGACTATGTTGAATAAGAGTGGAGACAGTGGACATCCTTGTTCTGTTCTTGACTTTAGAGAGACAGTTTTTAGTTTTTGTCCATTTGGTATGATGTTGGCTACTGGTTTGTCATAGATGGCTTTTATCAGGTTGACATAAAGATCATCTATTCCAATTTTCTGTAGGACTTTTTTTTATCATGATGGGTGCTGGACTTTCAAACACAGCAATATTGTTTAAAATATATCTGTAACATTTTTTCATATTTTAAAAAAATAATAAGCTTATAGCACAAATTTTGGAAATATTGAGAAAGGTCCCAAAATTAAAATCATACCCATCCTACTAGAACCACTAAGAAATAAGCTATTGCTAACATTTTACAAACATAAAACTTTACAGACTTAGCATGCATCAAACCTAATATAATCAGGTTGTCCTAGATCCAGGATAGGGCTCCCAGTTTCTTATACATGTATCAGTTAATCAAAGGAATCCTTTGACCATTAGAGTACTATTTCCCCACTAGACAAATCTAGTGGCTTCTGATTGGTAATCAGACTGCATTTAGATTGAGAAGTTTAATGGTCAAATAAACAAAAAATACTCTGTGGGGTAGTTGGCTTGAGAAATGAAAGTAATATCTGAAGGTTGCTTTAAAATATTGCATTGTCATCAAGATAGGTCCACTAAAAGATACACTCGACATCTACACTTCTCCTCTGACCATGTTAGAGCCAGCCTCTCACAAGTTCCCGTTCATTTTTCTCTCTGTAGATGATTTAGCTAACCTGCCACTCTGATTAGACCCTGCTCCTTCCTTACTCATAGGAGTTGTTGGCAAGTATAAACAGGGGACTTAAATACTGCTTCCAAAGCTTGGGAGACTAAAGACTCTTATCCTAAGAAAAAATAAGGCAATGGGAAAGCAGTAAGTCTGTAAAGTTGTCATGTGTAGTGATAGATGCATAATCATGAATTCTTTAATGCAGCCAAGAAAGTGACAATATTTCCTGAATTTGGAATAGAGAAGAAAATTGTATTACTATTTTCTCAGCATTTTTGACAGATTTTTCCTACCTGTGATTTGCAAACTGTGCAGGAAACAAGGAACCTCACCTAGCTGCAAGGACATGAGACTGACAGGGTGGGGCCATGGCTGTGAGCTTAGAACTGCTAGGTAAAACACCGATGCTCAGGTAAACTTGTCTTCAGATAGACAACCAATAATATTTTTAGGATATGCAGTATTTGGGACACACAGGTACTCAAAAGATTGTTCTGCTTTGTTTTGTTTCTTTTGGCGTTGGAGACTGAACACAGGACCTCATGCATGGTACTCAAGTACCCTACCACTCAAGTTACCCTCTGGTCCCCCCAAATTATCCACTGTTAATTTGAAATTCAAATTAAATGGGAAGCTTGTATAGTTTCTTCTTCTGGGTGAGTGTGATAGACCTAAAATAAACTTCTTTTTCTGTTTCCCAGTAAAAATAGCCTGAATTTACATGCTAGGGTTCCAGGCAGTCTTATGTTCAAAGAAGGTGTTTTGTTAACAACAATAAAAAAGTTTGAAAATTGCTTTGCTAAATAAATCTGGGCAACACCTTTGAACCCCTGTATCTGTGGATTATCCATCAATAAATATAGCAAAATGCAATTAGTTGCTGTGAACTTAATTAGAGCTTGTGAAGCTCTTTGAAATTAGCATGTTCAGTCACATTTGCTACAAAATATTTATCACATGCCAGACTGTCTGAAAGTATACTGATGGTTGAGTGAACAATTAGATGGTAGAAATTCTAAAATGTTAAATCACAAATTTAATATTACCATTTTGAAGAATCATGTATTAAAGTACAGAGCCCTTGGAACAAGTCTGCCTTTAAAAACAAACATGATTTGTCTGTTAAAGTATAATGCCGTGTGTGTGTGTGTGTGTGTGTGTGTGTGTGTGTGTGTGTACTGGGAATCAAACTCACAACCTCGTGCTTGCCAGGCAAGCACTATGCTGCTGAGTTATATCTCTAGCTAACATCAGTGCTTTATATTGCTATAGATTTTTTCAGATGAATCAGAGTTGTTTTTAAAACCAAGAATTCAAGAAATAACAAGTAAATAGTTTATCTCCTATAAGACTATTGTCTGCTATTTTTTGC
The DNA here is from genome assembly GCF_034190915.1 of Cavia porcellus. NCBI lineage: Eukaryota > Metazoa > Chordata > Mammalia > Rodentia > Caviidae > Cavia > Cavia porcellus. The sequence continues at coordinate 34,092,270 of NW_026947491.1, forward strand.
TTGGTAAGGTTTTTTTTTTTTTAAAGATTAAAAAAAGTTTTTATGAAAACAACTAACACAATAAAGCACAGTTGGAGACCACTCAGTGACATTCAGGCTTCTTTTCTCTGCAGTGTTATCCTTCCTCAAGAGCTCTTCCAAGGACTACAGCAAACACCAGAAAGGCAGAATATTCCTTACGTAATGTCTAAATACTCAATGCAGAATTCAAACCTGGCAATGAAACTGAAAAGTAAGTAAGTTCCTATTGTACCAACCTAACAATCAAAAGACCCAAGTGTAAATGCCTGGTGGATTGGCCAAGTAAGCACAGCATTTGAGAAGAAAGCAGAGAGCTCCTATTTAAAAATTTAAAGCCAACCACAGAGAAGACTCAAGATCACAATCAAAGTTTTCAAACTTACTATCTTATTTCTGATCAAAACTGAGGCTTTATAAGGGAGCAATAAGTCCCTTACTAAGAGCAGAATTAATCTTTTAGCTAAATAGACTTGGAATTCACTGAATTTGACCCATCTTTTTTTGGGTACTTTGCCTCCAGCCTAGAATGACTCATTCTCCAATTCCAATGGTTTTGCCAACCCTGACTCAACCTAAAGACCCAGCTCAATCCTTCTTCCTCTCTGGAGCCTTCCGTAGCAATCCCCACTAGACAAATGAGACCCATCTTTGTCTTTGTTTCACCACTGTGTGTTTCTCTAGTTCTGCCTTTACCACACTACAGGGCTGGGAAGTGGGTACCTTTCTTCTTTCCCAAACAGTGAACTCTGTAAAGACTGAACCACTCTTACTTCATGTCTGCAGAGTCTAACAATATGTGTGGCACACCACAGGCGCCCAAGAAAAGCACGTTAAAAGGAAAGCCATACCCTCCATTTGGATAAAAATGAGCAGTTCAATGTTAAATGGCTGACATGCACTTCTGAGTGTAAGCTGTCTTCTTGAAGAGGAATAAAAAAGGCAGAGAATATGGAAAACAGCTAGCATCACTTGGAAGTAAATACATAGCCAGGAAAAGATGAAAGGTTCTGTGTATCCACATGAGGAGACAGAACAACAGAAACAGAAACCACTGTGAACCATCCCTAACACCCACAGAAGTGTGCCCACTGGCTCCTTGAAGGCTGGCCTCAAGACCCAGGACATGTGTGCCTGGATTTCGGTGGCACCTCTGACACTGTGCTGCAAAGGTGTCATTAGGAAATGCTCTGCCAACCTGCAGTACTTTCACACAGTCATTACCATCTGACAGCGTTTGATCTCTCGGTCGTGCTGGAGTGACCCAGATTCAAACCTGTGATTACTAATGTCACACTGACACAGTCCTTCCTACGGGTACAGTCCTTCACAGTCACACAGGAATCCGCTGGGAAACCTGCACTGCTCACTGCTCTGCTCCTCTGGGCAATCACAAACTCCATCTTAGGCAGCCCTGGGGGTGCTGCCTGTGACTCTGGGCTGAGCCTAGTGAGAAGATGAGTAAGATCTGGGGTGGTGAAAAGTTAGTGATTTAACTTATCACAATGCCACTAAAAGGAACACTCAGGCCAGTAGGTGTGGTAAAATACGAACAATACAGTAAATGTTTAAGTAAAAAGTAATGTATTACAGTGAAAGACACATGGCTGTCAGTGAGTGTCTTTAGTTGCATTATTGTGGCTGCCTCAATGTCCTGAATCAGTTCAAAAAAAATTTTTTTTTTTTTTTTGGTACCAGGGATCGAACTCACAACTGTGCGCTTGCAAGGCAGGCGCTCATGCTGCTGAGCTAAATCCCCAGCCCTAGTTCAAAATGTTTACCTCTCATGGTTATTTTGTCTTTGGGAAAGAGCCGGAAGTCCCACAGTGCCAGATGTAGTGAATGAGGTAGATGAGAACACACGGTAATGTTTTCACAAGCCTACATTTCCATTGGATTTCACTTTGCAGAACATTCACTGTAGTTTTGATCACATCTCATTAAGACACTCACAAAAAAAGTCATCCAGAACTGCTTCAGAAAGTGACAACAGCAATGGGATAAGAGTGTTCAAAGCAAGGGGAACTATTTCGAGGAAGAGCAATGGCAATGTGGCTTTTATTGTAGTAATTTTTTAATTTAATTTTTTAAAAATTTAAATATTTGCAGTGCATTTTAATCATCCCAATGTGTATCAGCTAAGACTTATACAAAAACAATTTCACTACTTACTATACATTTATAGATTATATATGGAAAACCTAAAAGATAAAAATATTATTAATGTTAGGACTTTTAAAAATATTAGGTGTGCAATTAAAATAGAAACTGAATTATTCTTATTTTCCTGCAAATCCTCTCTAAATCTCTGCAAGTTAATTCTAATTTGGTTGATGGACACACATATTCTAAACATAGCTGTTATTCTTATGTGATTGTATAAATAAGTGAATATTACTTTAGAGTTCTAATTTTAAATCACCCATATTTCCCATGCATAGACATTTTTAAGCTTTTACTATGAACATAAAGATGCCATTGTAATAGCATCAGATTAATAATTTGTTCACTGCAAATTTTTAGTTATTAAGTTAAACCCTAGGCAGGGGAAGTATATATATTCTCTTGGGTCTTTGAGACGGGGTCTTGCTACATAGTTCATGCTGACTTTGCACTCACCACGTAGCCTAGGCTGGCCTCAAACTCCTGCCACTCCTCTGGCTTCAGGTTCCCAGGTGTTAGGCTTACAGGCATGCACCACCATGTCTGGCTTTTTGAGATCTTTAAACACAGTGGTTGCTGAATTGAGTTGGTCGCACTGAATAATGAATAAAACTATAAATGGAACCTGACTAATATGAATACTGTTAGTAGCTTGTTCAAAAGTTTAGTCAGTGATTCAAGCAGTGATAATGATAATAATAGCAATACCAGCCCAAATCTGTTATCTCTTATGGCCTCTAAATCCAGGATTTTAGAGAGATTATTATTTTTTATTTATGAGAAAAAAAACACAGAAAAGAAAAACAAAAAGCAAAAGAGACAAACAACAACAAACCCAAAACAATAACAATGTAGGTTTTTAAAACAAGATGATAGGAACTTAACAATGGTTGTAATATTGCATATTGTTACCCTCAGAAGGGTTGCTTAGATTACCAGATATAGACAGGTCATAGGAATATTAACTGTCCTTTTCCAAGAACCAATATAATTAGTAGTACAGACATTTTAGCAATCTTATGTGTGTTTTATATATATATACACATGCAAATTTATCTTTTTCCTTTTCCCTTCCTTCTTTCCTCCTTTCCCCTATCCCAGTTACTTTTCCTCTCTGAGCAGTTTCTTACCCTTACATAATATTAATCATAGCTTTTTGGATCCTATTTGCTCTTTCAGTTTCTTACACTAGGGAGACAATATGGTATTTACATATGTGAGTTTGATTTATTTCACTTACAAATATGGTCTCAAGTCACATCCATTTACTTTAAAGAAGTCTTTATACACAACTTTTTTTTTTATCCATTCTTTGATTGATGTGCACTTGGATTGTTTCTAAGATTTGGCTACTACAAATTGTGCTGCTATAAACATGGGTGCACATATATCACTGTGATATGATGTTTTCAGTTTTTCTGGGAAAATGCCCAGAAACAGGACATTTGGGTCAAATGGAACCTCTAATTCTTGCTTTTTGAGGAACTTTCAGACTGATTTCCACAATGGTTGTACCAACCTACACTTCCACTAACAGTGGAAACAAGTTCCTTTTTTACTCACAACCCCTCCAGCATTTGTTGTTGGTGGTTTTCATGATCCTGGCCATTCTTTCTGGACCGAGATGGAATCTCAGTGTTGTTTTAATTTGCATTTCTCTAATATCCAATGATGCTGAACATTTTTTCATGTATTTATTTGCCATTTGTATTTCTTCATCTGAGAACTGTATATTCATCTCACTTGTCCACTTCTCGACTGGGTCTTTGAATTTTGGAGGCCCGATTGTTTTTAATTTTTTATATGTTCGGGATAGAAGTCCTCTGAGGGATAGTTGACTAAGATTTTTTTTTCCCAATTTGTAGATTTTCTTTTCACTCTGTTGGAGATTTCTTTTTTGGGGGTCTTTTTTCCTTTTTATCGGTACCAGGGATTGAACTCACAACTGCCTGCTTGCAGGGCAGGCGCTTTTGCCGCTGAGCTAAATCCCCAGCCCCTGGAGATTTCTTTTGACATGCAAAAACTTTTAGTAACATGAGATCCCAGTTGTTAATTCTGGGAAGTATTTCCTGTGCCATTTGATTTTTCTTAATGAACTCTCTGCCTACTCCTATGGTGTCTAGATATTTACCTACTTTGCCTTCCAGCAGATTTAGTGTTTCTGGTTTAATGTTTAGATTTAGTTTAGCGCATGATAAGAGGCATGGATCTAGTTTCAGTTGTTGGCATTTGGAGAGTCAGTTTTTCTAGCACCACTTATTAAAGAATCTATCTTTCTTCCAGTGTACATGTTTGGCCTCCTTGTTGAAGATGAAGTATCTGAGTGTGTTTGCAGGTGTAAGTGTATCTTTTAATCTATTCCATTGATCTTTAGGTCTGTTTTTATTCCAGTACCAAGTTGATTTTATTACAGGAGCTTTTGTAGTATAATTTCAAGTCAGGGATTGTGATGCCTCCTGCCTTGCCTTTGTTGCCTTTGTTATTCTAGGTCTCTTCTGGTTCCAGATGAATTATGAACGATTTCTCTAGATCTGTGAGGTATGCAAATAGTATTTTGGAAATCTGGGATTTTAGAATCAAATACATTTTGAGTTTAAAAATCACCAGATCCTTTGTTTTTTATCATTGAGGAAACTGAGGCATGGCGGGGGAGGATGTCCAGAAAATTAAATGACTCATCATGATCCCATGCCAGTTAGTAGCAGGAGAGGCAATAATCATCTCAAAGCATTTAACATAGAACATATGTAGCACAGGAATATTTATATAACAATAAAACATCAATCAAATGATTTTGGATGAGCTACAAGCGCTTGCTTACTTTCCTTTTCTGTTCTCTCTTCAGCTGGAAGTGTGCATGTGTTTAGGAACTACCAGGCTGAAGCTTCTCAGGAAATCTGCATCTTAACCAGCAGTCCCTATATTAGTAAGTTAGGGTAATCTTAGTTAGGCCCGACACAAATAAATGCAGATAAATGAGATGAATTTGAAAGTGCGTTCTGTGCTTTGGAGGTATTATGCTTATTATAGGAAAGAACGCCTACTCTGTTAGAACATGACAATTTGTGGACAAATAAGTTGGCTCAGCTTCTTAGCAGGAAGGCTGACCTACTGCCAATTAGGCCCTGAGCCGTGAAACATTAAAATAATAATTTCAAGCAACTTAGTTTCCTAGCAAACTGGCTGAAAGTACTTAGAGGAACTTAGATTAGGGGATTTTTTTTTTTTCAGTGAATGACAGTCCCTGGGGTCCCCATTTCCACACACAGGGCAGGGCTACAAGCCTGTCTAAAGATGCCTGGTTCAAGCTCCAGGAAGCACGGTATATAATAAGGAAGGAAGTTGCACAGCTTTCTTGCTGCGGATACTCAACCTTCGCTTAAAAGCTCAGCCCTTCAGTGTATGTATCCCTTCAGAGTTCACTGATCATTGGCCGTGGAAAAAAAGGAAAGAGGTATGTTGGACTAGAAGATTTACGCTACCTTTCTCTATGTACCTTTCTTGAGCTTTATTCAGATAAAAGAATCAGCTCAGAAACTCTATGTCAGCTGCAAAGCAAAGCAAAACACCCTGAAAACTCAAAAACCAAACCAAACAAATTCTGCATCTCAGAAGCCACAGGATTCTGGCTTCTATTTGTCTTAACCTACAGCATTAAAATGCCCCACAAGCACCTACTCTGTCAAGTGAGAGTGTTGTTGGTTCCTCTTATTGTCTAATTATCATAAAGGGATTATAAACTTAAAACTCTTTCTCATCACTACAAATTATTATATTGGGGAGCAGATCCACTCTGGTCATACTTCCTAAGCTCTATGTGTCAGGTACTTCTCTTAAGAGCTGGGGATAATACAAGAGACAAGCAGGAAGAGACACACCTCACAGCAGATAGCTCCTGGTAACTAGCAAACACAGCTAAGAGCTGCAGGACCCTGTCCCAGGCTGCAGGGCTTGAGAGTGCCGGTGGAGGCCACGGAATGACAGGGCTGCTATGCTACCCAGGGATTGAGGGACGCTTGGTATCTGACAACTTCTGAGCAGAGCCCTGAGGGGCTTAAGGGGCTCCCCTAGTCCCTGCGCCACATCCCAGTGCCAGCACAAACAAGGAGTCAAGCAGAGAAACTTCAGGAAAGTTAGACCTTCAAGCAGTAGGGCCTTGTGCAATACTGAGAACCTGCTTTTAACTAACCTCAAATAATCCTTTAACTCAGGTTAGCTATGGCTCAATTGTTTTCCCGAGAAACACACATAATATCTCTTTCCATAATGTCTAAAACAGGGTGTTTTTCAGTTATGTCATGCCCAAGTAGATAATTCAGGTAGAAATTTCCACTTACAGACTTGGATTATTTGATTTGGCAAAGCACATAAATAGGAAAAAAATGTGCTAAAGCCAGCTGATTTAGTGCCTGATCATATAAATGTGGAAAAAAAAATTCAAAGGAAATTGAGAAAGTTGGCCAAGTTTTATAATGGTGAATTTTAACATTTTAACATTTTTATTCTAGTTAAAAACATAATAAAATAAAAAGCAACAAACATTCCTACAACAATGGCAAGACACAACAAAATCCAGTAAACCAAGTACTCCCCCGCTTCCTTCTTAGTCCCTTTCTTTCCCTCTTTCTTCCTTCCTTTTTCCTCCCTCCTTCCTTCAATCGCACTCTTTCTCTTCCTCTCCTACACTGAGGACTGAACCCAGGGACTCAAGCATTCTAAGCAAGCATTCTACCACTAAGCTACATTCCCATCCCTTTTTATTTACTTTGAGACAGGATCTTGCTAAATTGCCCAGGCTGGCCTAAAATTTGTATTCTTACTTCAGCCTCCCAAGTGGCTGGACTGCAGGCATGCATCATTATACCTGTTCTGGTTTAAATTCTTCTTATCTAGCCTGCTTATATTCTACAGTAATAGCAATAATGGATAATAGGTAACAAGACAGGCAATGAACTCCATTTCCACAAAACTGTATAACCACGAACTTTTCCATGCTTGACAATAAAACATTCAGGTTCATTATGAGAACAACTGAGAATGCACTTATCCTTCATAGAGGTTATCTGCTGTCTTATGTGGCACAAAAATATACACACCATGGACAGACTCTGTATGACACAGTTTCAAAACACTTCATACTTCATTATGAAAGCTATGATATGGAATTACATCTGTAAAAAGGTCAAAATAATTGCTGTCTATAAAATAACTATAATTAGCTAGTTTAAAGATTACTTTCACAGTCCAAAGAAATAGGAATTGGCATTTCCTTTCCTAAAAAAGATGAAGGGCTTATTGTCTTCATGTGTACATACATATTCTTAATTAAGAAATCTGATAAAAATCTATTTAAAATTTAACTTTTAATTCAAAAGATTTTTAATCTTATTTATGTATTTAGGTTTTTTTAAAGACAGAGTCTTGCTCTTTAGACCAGATTGGCTTTGAACTCACCATGTAACCCCCTCACTCCAGGCTGGCCCTAAACTTGTGGCAATCTTCCTGCCTCAGCCTCCAAAGTGCTGGGATTACAGGCGTGTGCTACCATGTCCAGTTTAAAACATGTTTTTAAAAGGACTTGAAATGTTAATAGACTTGTAAATTATCAGATATAGTTTTAAATCTCTAAGGTGCTATGGCCAGGTTGTACAGTATATCTTAAACTGACACATCTTGTATGCCCACAGAAAATTGAAATTCATTGATTCAACAAACACAGGAACTCAAAATATAGAGACATAGCATTAACTTACTTTTCAACAGAATGTTAAGTACATTTTTTTTTTTAAATTGCACTTTTGAATAAACACTCAGTATCCTTTTTTGGGTTGGTCTCCAGATATCTTTTCAGGCTAAATACTTCCAAATAGAAAGCAATGGGTTTAATAGTTCATCTGGAAAAAAATACAATAAATATGATATGAAATACACTAAACATCTGGAAAAAATAAGGGAAATAATAGTTTTAGCATGTTGCTTTTTCAGATTAAGTGATCATACCCTTTGCTTTTAAATCTGGAGATACTTTACCAAAAAAGATGTCTGCAAGTTGGCAAATATAATGGCATGTTATCTAGAGACAAAACTAACACTGTAATTTCAAAGAGCGTGCGGAGTGTGCAGTCTGCGTCTGCCCACTGTCTACTGTGTGTCAGGTGCTCTCTTGGGCACTGCTTATGCGGTGGTGCCCACGTGTGGCTCCTGTCTGATGTGGATTGCCAGCTGGATCCACATCTTCCTAGAACTGGGCTACAAGGGCATCTGTAGTATTGCAATGTTAATCAAAACCATTAGGAATGAATGAAGGAACTAAGAGGGAGGGGAAAAAAGGAGGAAGGGAGAGAAAGAGAAGAAGGAGGCAAGAAGAAAAGAGGCGGCAGGCAGCTCAGCCTAGAAGGATCAGAGACATGTAATTTTAGAACTGGAAGGAAATCTTAGGTATCATCTAATTTAGTGGCTCAACCACAGCTGCAGACTGAAATCACCCCAGGAGCTATTCGGACTAAATGTGCAAGACTCCCACCCAAGAGCTGGGGGATAGCTCAGCGGTACAGCTTGTGTTAGGCCACACGAGGCCCTGGGTTCAATCCCTAGAATCAAAAATCAAAATCCAAGCCCCAATCTACTATTTTGAAATCTCTGTGTATTTGTGTGTGAAAAACAGGTGTTTATATGAATCATCTAATCTACATTGATCTAGCCTAATTTCCTCATTTTTTATATGAGGAAACTGAGGCCCACATAGGCTGAGACTAACCCAAAATCCCATAGGTATCATACTATGGTCTCAGTTTTCTGATTTTTCAAACTTCAAAAAAACTGTTCATCATCCTACCATCATCTTTTTCAGAATCTCTGCTTAAGAAGAAACAGGATAAATGAATAAAACACTGTTAAGATTACTGGACCATAACTTTGTATGCTTTAATTTTGTAACCTGGACAACTGTTTCTGAGATGACAATATGTAATTTATTTACTAGTGAATTCCTACTGTATATTTTTTCTCTTGAAATTCTGTATTCTTGCAGCCTTTTACTGTCTTGCTTTGTCTTGTTTTTGTCTTAAAAAAAAAAAAAAGATTACTGTACCACAGTAAAAACGCCAGTGTAGGCAGCAAAAACATAAAAGTAAAAAAGACACATCATCCACTCTCAACCCGGTTTCTTCCTGCTTAAAAGACCAAGTCACGCTGGTTTAAAACACTCCTCCACAAATATCATTACTCCTAACAGTTTCTCACTTCAGCGCTGTAATGAATAATAATTTTGGTTTCCTTGGGTAAGGAGGGAGAGGAGTGATTTTTTTTTCTGGGTTATTTCTTAAAATTCAGGAGGTTAAAAAAATATGTTTCCAGCTCCTCAATATGGAGAAAGCCTGGTCTGCTTTTAACACATTTGGCAGGATCTGAGGACACGTTTTTGGCTATTAGCCTGCCAAGCTGTTTAAGCTTGTAGAAGGCCCACAAAGGGAACTTGTATGATTAAGTTAGTTCAACACAAATATCCTTACTGTATATTTTACTTTATCCCCTCCCTCTACATTCACAAAAACATAAAAGGCAAAAACATTTCAGAAGTAGGCGAGGGTGCAAGTTATTTATCACTTCAGCTCCTTTCTCAAGGTTTGTGCAAATGACAGTTGAGGCAACTCAATGAAATGACTGCCTCTGATGCTCGCAGCAAACAAAGCTAAGTAAGCATCAAGAGCGGTTCAAAATTCCTACAAAGCACACGCATTTTCTTACAAGAAACATCTGTGACTCTCTAATGCACTTCAAACTTAACTTTATCTTTCTAAAAATTATGTAACATGCCTATACTTCAAGTGCTGAACATATTTATTAATTACATAGTCACACAAGAATTCAAAATGTCATCTCTTTCTGCCATACATTACAACAAATATTTCAATGCTAGAGCACTACACAGTCTTCTCACATGAAATTCTACAGCTCCCTAAATGGCTTGGAAGAGATACTTTAAAGGAGAACAAGATGTCACACTATCTAGTCCCTTTAGAGTCTGAAGACTCTAAAGAACTTAGTCAAAGATGTACACGGCATGACTGGAAACATCAGTAAGTTTACACGTTAGGAGTTTCCTTCTGAAGACTACCATATTATTCACTTGCCAGTGGAATACGAGGAACAAAAGAGATACTAATGCTCTTGGTGAAACCATAACATGGCTTACATCGCTTTACTAGGAGAGGGAAGGAGAGAGAGAACAGAAAACTAAGGGCAAGAAACTAGCCAATTCAGAAGAGGTTTTAAAGAGATTTTCTGTCTCAAATGTGGTGGCTGTGGATTCTCTCACTATAGCAATGGGCCCTTGGGTAGGTGTGTCTGGTGGGCAGAGTGCTCAGTGAGTGGAGTAACACAAACGCCCTTCTACCTATGTTGTTAGTTTCTTCCCAGGTGCTTTGTTTAACTGAAAGACAGTATCCAAAAGTCAAGAGGATGAAAAGAAAAAGTCCAAGTATTGGCTGGTAGGCATTTCTTCATGGTACCCTGATCTGCCAACATCTAATCCCGTACCTTCTCCCAAATGTGATCAAAGACCTCTGCTAGCCTTTGCCATTGACATGCTTTGGTCTAGGCAGTCAGCTAACCTCCAGAATCTCCATGATTCCTAGCAGCCTGGGGTTAATTTCAGCTCTATCTACAGGGGCAACATGAAACATGGCATTTACAAATTTGGTTTACACAGCACTATTTATTACAAGATGGAAGATTTCCAAAAGTGCCACAAGAGATGTTGGCACTTACGCAAGTCAACCACTGTTCCACCCAAAATACAGGGTATTTTACCGACTGAAAGGGCTCAGGTGAAAACACCTTAATTGGGATCATCTTAGCGCCTTACCCAAGGCTCTCGTCTAGCTCCAAGTGTTCTGTGTCAGGTAGGCCAACCAAGTCCTGAAAACAGAACACCCCGGGCCTACTACAATCCATTCACTCCAAGTTCTGAGAATGTATATTTTCTTATTTTCAGACTTACTAAATCAAATATACTTGGTAGTTGGTAAAAGACTGAAGTTACCAAAGTTTTAAAAGGTTTCAGTGTTCAGAAATTTCAAGCCCACAAAGGAGGCAGATTCGGAGTGTTTAGTTCCTGCAGAGCTATGAAATTATTTGCTGGTTCCTCCTGTTTTTTTTTTTGTTGTTGTTGTTTGTTTGTTTTTTAAAGGATGTTCCTATTAACCTTTCTTCATCCTTTAAAGCTTTTTAAAAACACGTCTTTGGATCTACCAAAGGAAACAGAAATCTTAAAAAAAAAAAAAAAAAAAAAGACAATACACTGGGTGGTTATCTGGTGATCTAAAAAGATAATTATGATAGGTCCCTAAAGAGGGAGGAAGAAAAACTTGAAAACATGAGCTACTTACAATATGCTATCGATAACCTTTTCCCCTTTCCTTCTTTGGGGAAATCCAAATTGCATGACAATGTGTCTTTAAAATTCTTTTATTAAAACGTCCCCTGTGCTTGCTCAAAGCAAATGCATCCTAGAAAACCAGGGCCAATATTGTATCACATTAAGTGGTGGCTACTTTATATTAATTTTTTTTTTAAAGGCAACACACGTGGAGGAAAGGATGGTTATAAAAAACATCACAGGAAACCAAATAGCCTTTATTTAAATTAAAAGCAATGGCAGCCTGACTCTTGGAACACACTTAGCAATGCTTTTTGGCATGCAGCTGCTACATGCCGCCAATATCATGTGTAACTGGAAACATTTCAAACAGAATTGTTACCAAAGTCAGAGACCATAATTGTGAGCTTGGGGATCAGTGCCTCAGATAAAAGGGGCAGCTGAGCTTGCACCATCCATGCACCATGCACTGGCCTGCATCTAACTGCAGTCTCTCCATGGTATTATTGGCCAAGCTGTCTTCCCAGAAACAATGACAACAAAAAAAGTTGGTGGGTGTTATAAATCAGCAACTGAGAGAACACTCTGAGAAGGGACTCTATGACTTCAGTAACAGAACAACTGAAATAACACAGCCTTAACTTTTTTCCTGAAGTGTAATCCACCAGAAATGACAGGCATCTCTCCCAAGAGAGCCTACCCCATATCTCCCGTCCAGAAAAATGCTACTCCAGTTTGACAGGCCTGTTGACTTTTAGGATCACTTAGGACCCAACCGAGAGACCAAAGGGAGGCAGGCAGTTTAGCAAAGGTAAATGACAGCTGCTTGCTTGTTTACAGCTCTAATTTTTTAAATGTTTACCCTGGGATCTGCATTTTTACTTTATTTTAAATACAGACTCTCTCCCTAGGAAAATAAACCTGACAAGGCCTAATCAGTTGATGCTGAGCAATCATTCTTGTTTCTAGACAGACCCCTCCAAAAGTGACCCAAACACATTTAATGTTCAGTCTCAAGATGCACACAAACCAGAGGCGTGGGAAGAATGATTGCATTGTCTCTGAGAGGTCTGATTTCCCCAGTACATTCAATGGAAACAGGGCCAGGGCCAGTGGACAAGGGGCTCAGCAACAACTGTGGAAAAATTGTGTCATTCTGGCACAAGGAGAGTGATGCAATTGTCCTGTCGTGTTCTGTGCCAGGAGTGTCATGACATCAGCAGGCCCCAGCCTGTAAAGTGTGTCTCTCCTCACCAGCCCCTCCTCAGGAAAGAGGGCAGGGAACAAAGGCTGCCTCGGTGCCCACGCTGCGCATCACCAGCATGCTTGGCATCAGCTCCCTTTTGGAGCAGTGCTGCCATGAGCAAAGGGGTGGGGGTGGTGGCTGCTGGGGGCTGTGCTCCTGTGTGCCTTGCTCCGTGGCACTGGCACTGGAGCCTGGCTCTGTAAGCTGCCTGAGATTTTGAGGAATTGCAATAAGGACATAGCACTGGCACTGGAGACCTGTGTTTCTCCCCCACCCTTTTGGTTGCATTGACCTAAAGACGTTCAAATCCAACAGGACAATCTTTATTCCATTAATACTGTGAAGGCAGCCAGGGAACCCTAGAACACTGACCAGCCCAGAACAGGGCACGTGCACTCTCCCAATCCTTCTCTTGACTGTGGGACAACTGCACGTGGACTTAAGCAATTTTTAATACTCTTAGGCTAACTGAAGTTAAAATGATGTTATTTTATAAAACAGGAACCAAATGGGCATTTTTCTGAGGAGGAGTCTCTCTTGGTCAAATGACATCTTTAACATTTCTGTGCACATGTAACAATCTATTTGACTTTAAAAATTATTTTTAGTTACTGATTATCGTTCAATTAAAATTTTAATTTTATTTTTATGGTACTGATGAGTAAACTCAGGGACTTATGCCTGCTAACCCAGTGCTCTAGTGCTGAGCTGCACCCCCAGCTCTTTGTAGTTTATTTTGAGATGGGATCTCAGTAAGTCATTTAGGCTGAGTTTGAACTCACTATCTTTCTGCCTCAGCCTCCTGATTAGCTGGGATTACAGCCTGTACCGCCACACCCAGTTTACTTCCCTTCTTTAAGCAGAAAAATTTACTCTTTATAAACCACTCTAACCAGGAAATTAGCTGCAGTGACTAGGATGCAAGTAAATAATAATGTTTATGCTATTCTTTACTGTAAATTCTTTCCCCTAATATTCGACAGTTCCACATATAGGTGTAGAACATTTTAGATAGTTACTTAATTACTGAAAAATAATTAATCCTCACTCCAGCTCATGACTACTATAAATAGTCATTCATAGTACTGACCTCTCTGCAGTTTGCTCTCAAGTAATTATAAATTTTAGAGAAATTAAAATACTTTTTTTTTGTTTTATTGAGACAGAGTTTTACTCTGTAATTCAGGCTGGCCCTGAACTCACTTTGTAGCCCAAGCTGGCCTTGAACTCACAGCAATCCTCCTGCCTCAGCCTCTTGAGTGCTGGGATCACAGGTGTGCGCCACCACATCTGGAGAAATCAGGATACTTTTACAACTTCCATGTCAGTTTACTTTAGAAATCCATAGGGAAGCTACAAATTTAGTTTCTCTGGTCTTTTCAATGTTATCCTACAAGAAACTGCAATACTTTAGTTGTTGACCCTGCAAGAGTTATTTCTCTTCTCAGCTCCTACTAGACTTGAAATGGCCTGGGCTGGCTCACAGCAGCCTCTCGTACTGTGTAACAGATGGTGGCCCTATGGTCTCAGTTACAGGATTTAACGGACTTTTCAAGCGTCTTTGGAGTTACTAGCGGAATTGGGTGAACCTGTCACTTTAGCGAAATACGTCACTTTTAAAAATCTATGAATCTACAGGCTCATTCAGTGTTAAGTCACCGACTTACAGTACCAAGTGAAGCACAGAAGAATTAATTCACTAGTCCCCTTCACCACAACAACTGGTCTACCTCTGTGCACCATCCCCTCCTTCCCTGCCTATCTTCCTTCCTTCCTTCCTCCTTCCTTCCTTTTGTCCTTTTTGCCTTTCAAGGCTATTTATAAGTAGAATTGCTGTCAGTCATGACGTCAGAAAGTGTCCTGTCCCTTAACTGTGAGCAGCTCATGCATCTCTGGCATCTCTCGGTTCTAAAATGTAGAGCACATGCATTTGCCAACCTTTAAATCCTTTCTATAAACAATACTGGACAAACCTGTAAAATAGCTTCTTCTGTGTTTCCTGATTCACCTGCTGGTGGCATTTTGAGACCCTCTGATACCAGCAGGTACTGTATTTTGCTTTTACCAGGCTCCAGCCAGCTACAAAGACAGATTCCTGTCCCAGCTCACTCAGCTTGGCGACCTAAACTAGGACCACATTGGTGGCAAAATGAACCAGGCTCCACCACCCAGCCAGATAAGCGGCTGCTGTGTAACTTTAAAATTCCCCTAGTGGGAGTAAATATTTTTTCAGACAAAAAGGCTTGATGAATACTGCGTCATCCATATAGAGCTATCTTGATTAAAACAGAATTTTCAGATTAACTTGGTGCCCATTTCAAAATGTACGTATCTCGCTGTCATGAAATTTTTTTTCTTCTTCTATTTGGAACACAGACATACAGTAGTGGATGGTCAGACAAGGCTGCCACCTCCGGAGGGGCTGGGGTCCCACTCTCCCTGATAGAAAGCCGTCTGACTGAGACTGTATGACTGCACGCTAACATTTCACCGAGGAGAATGGAGACAGCAGAGGCTTAGCAGGAAAGGGCCAGTTGTCACCTAAGTGACAGGCAACAGCTGAGCTCACACATCTGGAGCGGGAGGAGGGAGGAGGGCAAACATTAGCAACCCTCACCCGTCTACACCTTGGACCTCTCTGTAGAGACATACAGGTTCCTTTCATTTCAGAAGTGCATGTGAAAATACCTGACAGTGAACCATGTCAATTATATAACATCGTCTGCAGATATAGCCTTCCAAAGTGCTGACTAAAATGAGGCAGCAGACTGAACTGGATGCAGGCACAGATACGAGATACAGTTTCATGAAGTATAATTTGTCCTTCGGAGAACCTACGCTAAACGCCACAGACCTACACAACCATTTTCTAGCGCAAACACATCTGGAGTCCGCGGGAGGGGCAAGGTCTCACCCATTCTCGTCCTGCAGGCCGGCTCCCCAACAGGGCGCTCCTCACCTTGTTATGGCCGTAGTTTTGCCTCTGATGCCAGTAACCAAACGTTGCTCGACTGGAGATTCGATTCCTCCTCTGGCGAGCTGAGACTCGGGGTGGTGCTCCCCTCCTCCCGACCCTCTACTGCCCCCAGTTCTTCGGCCTCCTGATGACAATCCGTGGACAATTTCCCCAAAGTCCCCCAAATAACACGGCACTGCCAATAGTCACCGGCGATGCCATTTGTTTTTGTTAGAGGGCAATAAAAATTTAACAGCTTTCCGTTGCATCTTGAGTCTCGCTCCGGCTAATTATTAACATGCCCGGTTCCTCCAACTTTTCTTTTGCCTGAAGGGAGGAAGACGTTCCCCTCCCTTTCCTCCCCTCGTACTTGAAGCTTTTCCAAAACACCCTAGCCAGCTAGCTGAGGCGGAGGGCATCTGCTGCACCGATGCCCAAAAGCGACGGGCCGGGGCTCGAACCCTTCCTCCGCACGCCCGGCGGTGACAGGCTACCCTCGGCGGCCAGGACCCGCGACGCGCCCTGGCCTCCGCGCCGCAGCGCCGGGCTCGGCCCGAGGCGTCCACATCGGGAGTCAGGGCGCAGGGCGCGCTGCGGCGGGAGCCTGATGCTGCAGCCCCGCGCCTGCGTCCAGGCTCCGCACCGCCGCCACAGCTCCAGCCCGTCTCCCTCTTCCTGCTGCGCCGCCCCTGGGCGGGTGTCACAGCCCCTCGGTGACAGCGAGGGCCCCAGCCCCAAGCGTCCCCAGCCCTCTCCGCGGCGCCCGCTCCACTCACCGGCCGGGGCGCGAACTCGGCTGCGCGGTCCTCGCAGGCAGCGGGCTGCGACGGTGGCGGGCGAGGCTGCGCGGCCGCGGAGCAGGGCGCCCCCGAGGCGGCGGTGCGGGCTGGCGGCGCGGCGCTCGCAGTCCGGGGCGCGCAGCCGGGCGGCGCGGGCTGCAGACGGAGTGGGGCGCTAGGCTCCAGCCCCGCGCACTCCGCCCTCGCCGCCGCGGCAGGGCGCGAGCGAAAACGCGGAGCGGACACCGTCGCGGACCGGGTCCTCTGCGCGTCCAAGGCGCCTTGCGGCGTGGCCTGGAAGGCTCCGGGCGCGGGCTGCTGCCACCTAGGCGCGGCCTGGGTCTCCAGGGCACCTCGTGTCTCCGCCTGCCCACGATTTTATGCTCCCCCTATTTCTCCCCCTAAACCAACAATCTTGATGGATGAAAGAGAGGAAGGGCTAAGGGGGCAAAGACAAACTCAATTTCCTCTGATCAAACAGTCCAGGGCTGCCCAAGAGGGTCCCTTTGCCTTTGGTGTGGGTGTGGAGGGGCCGCTTAATTAACCTCTGGCGACCCTTCCGGCGCGCTCTGCCCCGCCCCGCCCCGCGGGGACCCACGTGGACTCGAGCCAGCCTCGCGCGGTGCACTGGTGGTCGGATCTCTGCTCGGGGACCAAGGAGTGGTACTTCCAAGCAACGAGTCCCCAGTTCAGCCTCTTCGCCACCCCGCAAAAGCACTCCTTATCTCAAAAGAAAACCCAGAATGCAAGGGGACCCTCAGCCCACCCTGTGTCCCACCCCGACCTGAGTTTGCCCGGCGCACTGAATGCCGAGTCCAGAGCGTTGGTTCCAGAGCTATCCGTCCACCCGGGCCAGACGGCTCTCCGTGTTTTCCTTCTGCCCATTCGCGGGGCCGGGTCTGGGCGCCGTCGCCCACTTTGAGCCAAGACCCAGCCAGTTGGAAAGTTCCGCCTTGATGTGTGCGTCCCCTTAGACCTCGGAAGCCCCCTGCCCGCCCAGGCTGTGGAGTCTCGCACCCGTGGGTGCTTTTGCGCCCCCGGGGGAGGGGGCGGCTTGTAACTCAACGTGACAGGTGTCTGCCAGGCGCGAGCCCGACTGACCTTTCCATCCCTTCCGCCCCCAGCCCTTCTAGGTACCTCGAGGGCTAGGGTGTGTACCTGTGTGTCTACACGTGTGTGTGTGGATGTAGGATAGTGCTGATCGATGCCATTTTTATCCCTTGAACAAAAATTAAGACTCTCATTTTTAAAAGTTTTTATAGCAGTAAGTCTCATCAATTTTCCCAGGGAATAAAGGCGAGGCGAATTCAGCAAAAATGAAAAAAGATGTGAGGATGGCAGCAATATCTAAAGACGAGTGCAGGGAAAATGGTGCAAAGTCAAGCAACGCTCAGCCTGGGCTCTGTGCTGTATAATTCCAAGACTGACTCAAACTTCCTCACTCTAGATACCCAGGCTGGACAGATTGCTCAGGAAACGGGCTGCTGTTTTGAAATAACCTGCTTTGCTAGCAGTGTTTGCAGCTGATGGGAATCTGGGGAGGAGCAACCTGGGCTGTCCTGTTCTTCTGCATTTTATTGGGAGTCCGCCTTTTAAATTGTGTCTGTTTATCTCGCCAGGAACACAGATACCTCTGTTAAACTATAAACTTGTGGCTTCTCCCCGACCTCCAGAACTGCCTAAGAAAACAGACAAAATGATTTATACCACTCACAGAGGTAATGAAGATTGTACTTTTAAGGGCAGAGAGTCTACTCTGTTTATTAGCATCTTTGGGTGCCTGTGTATTTTCTCACTCAAAACTTCCAAATGTTTCCTAACAACTGTTCCCCAACAAACAGTGATGTGATGGACTAGAATGGAGGAGGATGGCAATATTTTAACTCTCACAGACTCAGCTTCATGAGAAGTCCTGGAAACTCACGGAAAGGATATTTACACAGCCTGTACCAGGGGAGCACCCCATGCGCCATTAACTGGGGAACTGCTACTGGGTAGTAGGGACCAGGGAGTCAGCTATCATAGGACTCACAGCTCTGTGCTGGCTTCACAAGATTTCCTTACTAAGCATCCATTGTCTTAAGCAAGCATGTCAGGCATGTGAGATGGTATGGTTTTTCCCTTAAGAAGCAGCTTGCCTCGTTGGACAGTGTGCTGGCGTCTTTTGGACCCCACGCAAATCTGAACACCAGATCTTCAGTCTGGATTGCCACAAAGTTCCTTGGGCAATGCACATGGGTCAAGAGGGCTGAGTAGTCCGATTGCAAATCTTAGCCCCACCTTCACTGAGTGGACTCTCCAAAGAGAGTTAGCCTGGCTGATGCTCACTTTCTTGTTTGCAAATGAGGATACTGAACTCCAAATCTGAAAACCGTTGGTGGGATAACTGAGTGCCTGGAGGGCAGGAAAGGCTCCGTGGTGGAAAGGTCAGAGAATGCCATTTTATACAGCATCTTCTCACAAGCAGCCTTCTCTACACTGGTCTCTACAATATCCTATAGATCAGAAAAAGAACTCCTTTTAGTTTAATCAAAGACTCATCTTCATCTTTCCAAATAAACATATTACCATATCTTTTATCAATAAGTCAGTTCACTTAGGGAATGTCTACTCTGTGTTTAAACCCTGTGTGTTGAATTGTGTCTTCCAAATTTTCATGTGTTGAAATCCTTATGTCGAGTACCTCAGCCTGTAATCTTATTTTGAGATAGGGTCTTCACAGAAATGATCAAATTAAACAGAGGTCAATGTGCTGTGCCTCAATGCTCTGTGACCATCGTCTTCATAAAAAGGGGAAATTTGAGCCAGAAATGGTGGTGTGTGCCTATAATCCAAGCACTATGGAGTGAGGCAGGAAGAGGGCAAGTTTGAGCTCAACCTGGGCACCTTAGTGTCTTAGAGAGTAGCTGTTTGGTTCCCAGGTTTGCTTGACTGCTAGGGTCTTCTTGGTCCCTGTTCCCTGTTTCATCAGTCTTCTATATCTGGAACTCTTTTCCTTGACCTGTAACCTCGGGTTCATCCAGCATTTATAGAGTCAATCAGTCCAGACCCTGTATCCATCAACCAGGGCTTAGCTTTCAGGACAAAGTGTAGCTTTTTGGATTAGTTTCAAAGGTCCTTCATGTTTGCATTCTGCCTACCTCTGTAGCTGATTTTCCTATGCTCCCCACCTTTGTTTGCTCTGACTGAATTACACTATTTACAGTTCTTCAACAGCATGAAGCTATTTTATGCTTCTGTGCTTTGAACATACCTCGAAAGCTCCCTACTGATAACTGCCCTCTTTATTAGCTAATTCCTGCTCGCCCTTTAACATTCAACTCAAGCAGCCTCTGGTCTGTAGTCCAGCGAGAGCATATTTGTTGTTCTGTCAGCCCAGGATGTTTCTCCTTGGCAATGCCCCAGATTTCCTTCAGGGATCCTCCTTCCCTATTATCTGGTGGTACACATAGTTCAGTTGGAAACTCATCCTTGGTTTGGGGTTAGGATGGTACGACTCAGACTTGAGTAATTAGGGCGCTGGATGTCCCCCATCAAAAGATTAGTTCAGAGATGGGCATTTGTCTGAGATAGGATATAGGGATTTATGTGGGAGCTTTCAGGAATTCTACAACAGTTAAACAAATGTTTATTTTTATTTATTAAAATTTATTTTTTATTTATGTACCAGTCACCCCTTTGCTGGGAGTGCAGCCGTGAACCACTATCTGTTTATGGTTTTACACTGAGGCAAGAGATGTTCTCTTGTTTTACTATAAATAATACAAAGGTCTTTAAGTTGAACTGTCTTTGCAACCCTGGAATGAAGCCAGCTCGATCATGGTATATGATCTTTGCAAAAAGAAAAAGAAAGAAAGAAAGAAAGAAAGAAAGAACCTATAACAGTATATACTGCAGCAGCCCTTCTGCCACCCTGTGAAGCCTGAGCACAAAGATGCATAAGAAAGAAAGAAGTGGCAGATGGAGAGCCACTAGGACCCAATACATGATTTGAGCCCCTGGATCAAACCCTACCATGATTTTTTAAAAGCAAACTACTACTGAACTTTCCAGGTTAAATTAAAATTTTGTTGTTGTTGAAGCCAGTTGGGGGTTTCAGTGGCTTGCAAATTAAGAGTACTGACTTTCTTTCACCAATTAGATGCTACTTTTCTCAGTACAACTTGCCACTTCTTTTGTCATTTCATTTATTTATTTGATTAGTTATAACTGGCTTTATTCTACCTCAAAAATTTAAATTCACTTATAGCTTTGCAACTAAAGCATACAGTAAGTTCACATAACTCCAAAGTCATATGAAAGACGAAACACAGAAATAAGACACGTTCATAAAGTTCATCCCATAAACAGCTTTCAGGTTTTTATGGCCAGTGTGACATAGGTTACATACTTCTTTTATAACTGAAAAGGTAGCTAAGGTAACAGTCTGGTTCGCAATGTAAGTACAACCATGGCTATATTAGGAAACTGAGGGGCATGCCTACCGCAAGTCCTCAAAAAGAACTCTAGAAAAATGGTGAGCAGTGACCCCAACAGTATCCTTACAGAGTACACAGCTATAGGGGGGTCAACTTGCGAGCTTGTACCTGACCAAGGGGCAAGGAAGATGAAACAGTTAATTTACAATGTTGGGGTGGGGCAGGCAGTTGTCTCCCTTCAACAAAGAGCATGGAGGGACCAACACACCTTGGCTTTCCTCCCTCAGATGAGGTCACACGCAATGAGAGTAAAAGAGCACTGGTCTGTCTCCCACCATCCATGGTAAATACCTAAGTAAGCAGCAGCAGGATCTCAGCTGTGTTGGTTTTCCCTGAAGCTTGTCAGCAGCACTCACACTGCTGTTCTCTAGTGCTCGCAGAAGAGGCCAATTAGGCCTTAATGTTCCTATCTGGTCTCCCACACAACAGTAGGTTTCATGAGGCCATTTTTCAGAGCATCTCTGAGTAAATGAAATTCATTTCTTTGGAATGAGCGATTTAATCATGCGCTCTGTGACCACACAGTCAGCAGGGACAGAGAGACAGCTGGGGGAGATGTGCTGGAAGAAGAGACTCCGGAAACTGGAGCAAACCCAGAGAAAGACATGCACGTGTGTGTGTGTGTGTGTGTGTGTGTGTGTGTGCACATGTGTACACATGCCCAGGCATTTTTCAGGATCCTCATGCATTAAAGGGGAGGAGGCAACTGCAAATAAGTGAATGTGAGAAATTAAACATCCAGTGTGGCTGCTGCTGGGTGCAAGGGAGAAAGAAGGTGGCAAGGCTCAGATGGGCCTGGGGAGGTGCTCAGAGGCTAAGCCATGCAAGAGCTTACAGCACAGCCAAGTTAGGTGGGGGGAGGTAGGGAGTTCAGTCTGGTGACAAAGCAAAGCTATAACTTTAGAACTGACTGAGAAGAAGCCAAAGTCAGCAAGGGTCCGGAAGAAAGTGATGCAAATGAATACAGAAGAAAGTACTAGTTTACTCTTCTGCTCACTTAGACTGTCCAGGGCAAACTGTCCCGGGGAGCTCTAGAGTCCCACAAGACCCATAAACTGAGAGGATTGATGGAGACCTTCAGGCCACAGTGGGTGGGCCTTGGGAGTCTCGGGAGAGTTCAACTGTTTGCAGATCGGTAAAGCAGAGCGGCTCATCTGTGTATTTTTCAGGCAATCTTCCATAAATTCCACCAAGCCCTGGAGGTTTGGCCGGTAGTGAGCTTAGAACTATTATAATCATTGGGCAATCCTCAGTTTCGTGATTTAGAAAGGAATTGCCCATTTTAACAGTTAACTGAGTTGGTTAATGAGAGCTGAGCCAACCCACAAGGATGCATGCAAGAAATGAAGGACACTTTCCTGTGACAAAGGTGAATGGAGGCCATTGGCTTCGGACCCATTCTTTGGTCATAACAATCTTTGGATTTGCTGTCTTTTGCATTAGAGAGGCTGCTCAAGTCAGTATTGTGACTCCAGTGCTCACGTAGCAACCAGGACAGACTAGCACGTTGATCTTGAAAGATACACACATGCCACACCTTGGTGGAGAGCTGGTGTTCCAGGGAGCACTGGCCAGCTATGACCAAGGTGATCCAGCTCCTGTAGTCCAGAGGGTGCAGAGCTCAGGGGCAGGTGGTGGTGTGGGATGGGGAGGCAATGGACAGAGTCTAGGAGGAAGAGGGAGGGTCAGGTTGTTATCATTTAGTCACAGGAGAGACGTTCAAGTATGGATCAGTCCTTGTGGCCACATTAGGATGCAAGGTATCCAATGCTGTCCACACATGATGGGGCAGAGCTGCACCTCTAGGACTCCCAGAACAGATGTTTGATGATAAGAAGCAAGATGAGTTCTAGGTCTTCACCACCAAAGTGGAGGGGAGACTGGAGGATAGATTGGTGTTTTGCCTATTTTGGTTTTCCAGCTCTCCAACTTACTTATATTTCAAACCTGGCACTATCAGTCTCACCTACCTATGAGTCTGAGAGAGAGAAAAAGGGGAAAAATAAATGTCCCTTTTGCTCACAGTAATAAACCTTATCAATTTTATTTCAGATCTTTGTAGAGACACCCAAGACTCATCTGTTCACTTTGGTGACAGAGTGATATAATGACTTGTAAATGTTCTTTCTGGACGTATCTGGGGTTAAATGATGCTTTATTTTTTCCTTTTCTCATCGCAAACGCATGCTGGTCCTTATAACTGAGTAACAGCAGGAAGATTACAATCAGTCCTCTACCTCTGAAAGTCTAGATCTTAGATTTTACTATATATTGTCTCTTTTCTACAAAAACTAGCAATTGCTGCTTTAAGATGTTGCTTTTTTTTTTGCTACGTTTGGCCCTAGGGTTGCAGATCTTCTATAGCTAGCTCATGGATGGGTTCTATAAATCTTCAAGTGGGACCTATGATATCTAAAGTCACATTTCCCCCGTCATAGTGCTGTTTCCAGGCCAGCAATCTCTGGATGGCTGAGTTCAGATAATTCTACAACTCTCAGTCACAAGTCCACCCCCACCTCAATTCCTACCCTGAGCCAGGATTTGTGGGGCATTCAAATAAAACTCAAGCAAGCGTAAGAAAAAAATTACATGCTCAGTTGTGTGATAAGGGGTTTAAATATAAAAAAGAAACAGCTTTAAAATAGAGATTTCTAGATTTACACTTTTTTTCTCACTGCAGTTTAGTAGGAGGAGGGGGAGACTAGAATGGTGGTGACCTGCCGTTTCTTAAGCAGAAGTGGGTGGGAAGGAAAACTAATGGTTTTGCTGACCATCTCTGAGAATCCAGATATGGCAGTCAATGGTAGGAAGGGACTGGGACAGCTTGGAGCAGCTCCTGGGCACTGGCTGCCCAGCTAGCACCCACTCCAAAGGATGTGGTTTTCTGGTGTGTGAGAGCCACTGACAGCTCTAGACATTAGCCTTTTATGTTGCTGTGCTAACCATGTGACTCACACACATGCTTCTCTGCATTACTGTCCTGAAGCATTAGCAAAGCAATGTGTCATGATGTGATTGAGTGAAATGCATAAAGGAAATTAGTTTACTAAATTCATTAGGATGAGAGGCAAATGAGAGGTTGAAACAAGAATCAAACAGTAATATTTTAATTTTCAGAATTAGTTCTCTGACAGGGAATTTCTCTTTTAATTTATTTTCTATATTGTAAGTGAAGTTTAAAGAGCCTTGTAGAGAAACAGGAAATTAGGGTACCACACCAATTGACACACTTCATCCTTTGTAGAGAGTTTGAAGGTTCCAGTCCATTCTTACTGAAATGTATTATTTCGGCCATCAAAGCAGAATAATTCACTATGAGATCGGAAGAGGGAAAACTTACACAGATAAGGTGTTAAAACCCGAGTCAAAGAATTAGGAATAAATTTCCCTTGCTTGGCCCTTGAACTTCTACATTTGCAACCTTCTGATCTGAAATTGGAGTTTGCCTGTGAGCAGCTGTAACTCTCTTATTTTTACTGTCAGGTTAAATGGGTGGAAAGGGCAGGCATTTCTGTCAGCAGGGCCCAGAGAAGTGTGAATTCAGTGTGATGTTTGCTTTTGCTCATGGATTTACTCTGCAAGAATCAGGAGAGGTATGTGGGTGACAGGTGTTGGGAGGAAAATGAATAGCAAAAGGGGCAACTTGAAACACAGCCTCGGAAAATGAAACTTGCCACAATCACGACAGGAAGACACTGAGGATATAAAAGTCGACTGTCGTGGTGCACACCTGAACCCAACTATTTGGGAAGCTGGGGCAGGAAGGATTGCAAGGTCAAGACCAGCCTGTCAGCTTAGTGAGATCCTGCTGCAAGATAAAAAACAGCAAGGGCTGTGGGGTGTAGCTGAGTAGAGCTCCTTTTTCTATCCCTCCAAAAAAGTCAGTTGTCAGACCTCTATTTTTCCTTTTGTCCTTTCCCCACTGAAGAAACTGGTGTATTAAGCAAAGTTGAACGCATCAGAGACTGTGGGGTAAAATGAATTAGTGGCAACACTGAGGGCTGGTAAGCCATCATTCGAGTCTAGTTTTGTGTTTAATGACCATTAGGTAAGCACAGCAGGCTAACAGGCATGCTGCTCTGCGCGTGCGCAGGGTAAAGAGGCCACTCCACCAAGCAGTGTCTCCCTGGCATGTGCTGCGATATAAAAGTGAGAAACACAGCAGCGAAGAGTGCCCACTTGCTGTCTGACCCAAAGCCCAGGATATACTTTTTGTAGAGGTTCTTTTAAAGTAACTATTTCTGGGCCACTAACCACAAGGGAGATACTTTTTTCTTTACCCAAAGAGATACATGCAGGAGAATTTAGTTTTTTGGATATTTTTTTCCTGTTTGCATTCCAAATGATGATCTTTCCTCAGTCCTCTTTCTCTTCTTTCTGAGAACATTTACTGATCTGTTACTGTGTACTGAGCACTATGCTAGATAGACAATTGGGAGAGCATCTCACTCTCTTCCTTCTCCCTTCCTTTCCCTTCCCTCCCCTTCCCTTCCCTCCCCTTCCCTTCCCTCATTCCTCCCTTCCTTCTTCCCTTTTCTTTCTTTCTTTCTTTCTTTCTTTATACCAGGGATCGAACTCATGACCTCACGCTTGCCAGGCAGGTAATTATGCTAAATCCCTGGCCTGGGACAGCATTTATATACCATTCTTGAGGTCAGTTTTATTGGGGAGATAAATGTGATAAAGTTTCACATAACAGTGATAAAAGTTGAAGCAACTTAAAATAAAAGGCCTCAACACTATGGGTTGAAACTTTAAGCCTAGATGAGAGGATCAACAGCAAATAGTAAATGCCCCAAGAGGCATTTCCAAAGTGTTAATGGGAACATAAAGGAACATAAAGGCTGATGGCACCTGTGAGACCATGCAGGCATTTTGAGTCCATGTGGAAGGTCATTGGGGAGAGGGTGGTTTTGGTGGCAGAGGGATATTCTAGGCAGAGAGGGGCAGCAAGTGCACCCTCAGAGAATGTTCAGGATCTAGAAGTGGTTTGGTGCTATAGGGAGTAAAATAGAAACTGAAAGAACACAGGGTACTGGATCTTTCAGGACTAGGTTGGCAGTTTTTAATTTTAGTTTATGGCTATGGGGAGGAAGGAAATAGAGCAGAAACTAACGAGCTGAAACACCTTTTCCTCAAAATAATACAAGTTGCTGAGTACAAACAACACTGCTAAAGAAAAACAATATAACTGGGCTCATTTCATTTTCCATAAAGATGAAAATTAGTTCTTGGAGATACCATTTACTTTTGCAGTTGTTAGGTTTTTTTCAGGTGGTTTGCCATCATATATTCATAAGTCAAATATTTCTGGTAGATTTAAATATATTTTCATGTTAGTGGAAATGGAAAGAACAATGGACTAGGAATCATGGAGACCTGGGTTCTGGGTCTAAGTCCACCATTAATAGAGTGTGGTACAAGGTCTCCTCAGCTTCGACCTCCTCATTCATCATGGGGAGAATGGGAAACAGGCAGTTTCTAGGCGTCTTTTGGGACTATGCTTTGGTGTTGTACCTTGCATATGTATGTAGTGTAAGTTGCTCTATGTATGCATTTGCATATTTATATGTTGCCTAATTCCAAAAAGGAGTTGAAGCAACTTAAAACAAAAGGCCTCAATACTATGGGTTGAAACTTTAAGCCTAGATGAGAGGATCAACAGCAAATAGTAAAGGGTGAGGAAGGATGGCAAAGGATTACTAACTTTTAAATTTGCCAGATAAGGAGATTATGAAAGTAAAAAAGGCAAAGCTAAACGACCTTAGTAATTCTCATCCAAAAGTGAGAGGGGAATAGAGGCAGAATAAGGGACAGTCTTCTAAATGGTCAGCATGATGTCCAGGCTTACTTACATTTTTAAGATAGATAATATATGCAAACATTTTAGCATTCAAAAGGTAAAATCACTTCCAACTCCAGACCTCTTCATAGGAATATTTGTCAGTTGGCAAGATAGGGAAGAAATATGAGAATTGCAGAGCTCTCAAAGATTTAAGATTTACCAGAAAAAGGCTTTTAGAAATTGAAAAAAAGTTTTTAAAATAGAGAAGTCTTAAACTGTTTAAAGAAATTTGTTAAAGAAATTTGTCAATAGAATACCTACACCAACATTCTCAAATAAATTAATGAACAGCAGACTCAGTATCTATGGGCAATATAGGGATTTAAAATAATTTTCTGAGCTCTTCATCAGTTTAAGAATTTTAAAAATGAAGTAGTTGAATTTGTCAAACCCTGCCTCATTCAAAGCAGAGAACAGACTTCAGCCTAAAGTGTTTTGAGGGAAGAAATTGCCAAATTCTCATTTATTTCTGCTCTACAGGAGTCTCGGTTTAACTTCTGATTCATGTTCGCATAGGACTGCTATCTGATTTGCCTCCTAAGATCAGTCAGCCTGAAAATGAAGTCCTGTTACTGAATGGGGAAACCTTGTGGATACAATTGTGTGAGTCACCCATGCATATGTGACTGTGCCTCTGAGAAAGGACTGAGTTCAGAGATGTAATGGCTATTTAGCTCTTCTAGGTACTAATTGGTCAACAGGTTCAACGACTTTTAGAGGATGCTTCTAGAATAGGAGAGGCTGCCATGTAATCAGCATGGAGAGGATCCTTATCTTCTAGTGGTTAAGGTAGGAAACTTAGATTTGGAGCTGATAATGCACAGTCCGAGGTGCAGGTTGAAACTCACGGGGGTGGGGGTTAAGGTTAACCCCTGTATGTACCTCTAAAAATAAAAATGATGCTCTGCTGGTCAGAAAGAGAATCCCACTAGCTCTGATTCTTAGGTTAGTAGAAAACCAAATGCTATAAAAGAAGTATAAAAGCCCTAGATCAATGCACATCATGCAATCTGGCCATAAATCATTGCCTGCAGAATGAAGAACTGACACCAGATCAATAGCTGCCAGGAAAATTAAATTTTTCATTTAGTGAAACAGAAAAGCAATGTTGGATAGTAACACCTGAAACCAGCCTGCTCCTCAGGGAAGATAATAGACTGAGAGACACAGACCTATGATCTGTTGAGGAGAAAGTTGCACAAAATTTTGAGGGAAAAAGAGAAATTAAATTGAGAGTCTCTCTCTCTCTCTCTGTCTCTCTCTTTCTCTCTCCTCTCTGGTGAAGCAGATCAAACCCAGGGCCTATGTATGCTAGGCAAATGTGCTACCACTGAGCCACACTCTTTGCCCCTTATTATTATTATCTCTAATATTCCTTATGCTCACCCACCCACAAAAGTTCTACAAAAATCAAGGGTGTCATGGCACACAGCAGTGATCCCAGCTACTTTGGACACTGAGGCAGGAGGATTGCAAATTCTGAGCCAGCCTGCCTGGTTGCCTCAGTGAAACTCTGTCTCAAAATAAAAAATAAAATGGGCTGAAGTGTGGCCCAGTGGTGGAGACTTCCTGGGTTCAATCCCCAGGATGGAGATGGGGAGATCAGAGCTTGTCAACAACAGTAGAGGGCAAAGGTCCCCGTGATGATGACAGCTTTGCCCTGGCCTCCTTCTGTGGCATCTGCAAAGCAAGCGCTCAGGTCTCACGGCTACAGCAGCAGAGCAAACACGAAGCAGGGTCTGCCTCGGGATGTGGCAGGGGCTCTCTGGGAGCACTGCCTGGTCCTCTCTTGTCTTCCTCCCTGTGCCCTGCACTATCCCCTCTTCCTCAGAAGTATGCTCACTGCTGACATTACTCTGTTTCTAATCCTCCTGTGACTTGTGCGCTCCCTAGCAGTTCCTTCTCAGACCCAGAGCAGGAAACCCACTTCCACATTTAATCCATCTCTCACTCACGGTGGCCGCAGGAGCCAGGCCATTTCAGCTGCTTGGTTAACGACCTGTACAAAAGCAAGAGTGGTTCACCGGGGTCCAGCATTCAAACACCTTGAAGGTGATGTTTTTATAGAGCAAAGCATCCTTTTGTGTGTGATGCAGAAATGCTTCCTCTAATTGATCTGTTTTATAGGTTAGAACTGCCTTTCCATAAGGGGAACATTTGTAGTTGGAGTCACAGAAGAATGCTGATGAGATTTCCAGTTAAATTCGGAGGAGATGGGGTCTGATTTTCTCACTGTGGAGGGATGGTTGTTAAAGTGTCTCATTCCAACAATACTTTTTACCTCTGTTCCACATTAGAGATCAGTGTTTTAATTGTCTCACAGCAAGGAACCAGATGACTCTTCTGGCATCAGAGAAACCCACATTCTGTCTGTCCTTTGCTGCCTGAGACCCAGGTATGGGGGAATTGGTGGAGGAAACCTGGGGGCCCAGGTGGGGCTCTGAGCGCAGCCAGGCGGGAGTGCACACACCTCTGGATAGAAGCCAACTCTGTCCACAGTGGTTATTAAACTTCTGAAAAATATTGTCTGAATAAACAAAGACAAACAGGCCATCCTAATGAAAGGTGTTTTCATAACTTCCATTTCAGTTGTTTCTGTTGTGTTGAAAGGACATAAGTTCATTAAGAAATTTTGAAAACCATAGAAAAGCACAAAGAAACTCTTCATGGTGGTGCACACCTGTAATCCCACTGCTCCGAAAGGCTGAAGCAGGTGGATCACAAATTTGATCTCAGACTGAACAATTTATTGAAACTATGCCTTTAAAAAATAGAATAAGTAGACTGCGGCCCTTCCAGGGGGAGAACCAGCAGCAGCTCCTCAGATCTGTGCCAGGTTGGAACTCAAGACCTTGGGAAGCCAAGCAAGCACCTCCCCTCCCTGGTAAACGGTGGTGGTGTGGCAGACTGCGGCCCTTCCAGGGGGAGAACCAGCAACAGCTCCTGAGATCCGTGCTAGGTTGGAACTTAGGACTCTGTGAAACCAAACAACCAGCCTGCCTCCCTGCTAAGCAATAGTGGACCTACTGATGCATGGCCTACAGTCAAAGATCCCACTTCCCCTACCCCGCTTCACCTGTCCCCCCCGTTAGCAAATGGGAACCAGAAATCTGAGCATCTCCTGGGAGGTTGACCATAGCAAATAAAGGGGACTTCCTTCTACCATCTCTTTGAAGGCAAATATTCTTATTACTGTTTTGCTCTATTCTGATTAATGGTACTGCTCTATTCAATATTCTGTTTTGATAAGTTCTATAATGTTCTGTATTTCCTCATTTTGATATACGTGATTGAAAGAACAACTATTATAAAGATAACAAAATTTACTGTGATACCTATTACTGTTATCCCAGTAACCTGCTGTGAAGTTTTGTACCAATTTCACTGTATGATCTTAGTTGGCTTTATTTTGTCTTGTTCTGTTGTATTTTAACACTTTCAAAATAAAATTAAAAAATAGAATAAGTGAAGGGCTGTGGATGGTAGCTTGGTGCAAAGGTTAAAAAACCTTCAATCCTTAGTACAAAAAGAAAAACATCCGCATGGAATATATTATTATTTTATTTTATTCTATTTTTTTTACAAAATCAGTCCCACTGAATGCATGAAACTTGCTTTTCACTTTATACTTAATAAACACTTTCCTATGTCATGTATTGCTATTTTACAACTGTTGTTTGGTGGCTATGATATAGTTATAGAACATTAATGTTAAAAAATTTTAATGACTTTCATAGTGATTTCTTTAATTAATTCTTTGTTTTCATGATTTTCTTAGTGTAAAATTAGGGAGGATTTTTGTGTCTTAAAGCTATATTTGTTTCAAATAAAGGGAAGAAGCCCTGACTTGCTTGATATTAATATTGGGGGGCAGCAACCAGAGTATTCAAAAGGTATGAGATCTGCTGTCAAATTTAAGCCCATTTCTATTTCTCTGTACATGTAGAATTCTCAGCATAATGGAGATGATAATAATGCCCATGTTCTGGTGCTGCTGGATGTAACAAAACATACATCTGGATTATTATATTTTCTTCCTTTAATTTCATGAAAGGCTCAGTTAGGTGGGAATTATTATAGTCAATTCTGGATGCATTGCCCCAAAATGAGAAGTAATTTATTCATGGTGGCCAAACCAGATTCTGTGTGTCTAGCTCCAAAATTCATTCTTACTTCTATTATATTATCATTAGTAATTTCAGTCATAGACAACCCAATGACACGGTTAGCTCTGCAAAGAAATTTTCTCCATCTCACTTCAAATGTTGCCTAAGTATCTATTCTTCAGAGGGGAGTGGTGGTCCATTATATTGTTGGAAGTATTTCCCTCCTGGTACTTATTGAAACCTTAATTATCTTTTAAACTTACATTCCTCTTTATTGTCTGTCTTTCCTATCATGTAGGTTTTCGACAAAAATTACATGATCATGTCAACAGATGCAGAATAAGCTGTTGATAAAGTCCAACACTCATTCATGATAAAAACCCTACAGAAACCTGCAATAGATGGTCTTTACTTCAATCTTTACTTTTGATAAAAGCCATCTATGATAAACCAATAACCAACATCATACTAAAATCTTTCACTCTAATCAGCAACAAGAGAAGGATGTCTACAATCACCACTCCTATTCAACATATTTCTGGAAACATTAGCCAGAGCAATTAGACAACAGAGAGAAATAAAAGAAATAAAGATACGAAAGGAAGAAGTTAAATTATCATTATTTGCAGATGAAATATAATCTACATAGAAGACCACAAAAACTCTACCAACAGACTTCTAGACTTAATAAGTAAATTCATCAGCATCACTGGGTACAAAGCTGACACTCAAAAAGTCAATAGCATTCCTGTACACAAACAACAAACTCACTGAGAGAGAAATTAGGGAAACCACACCCTATACAATAACATAACAAAAAAAGAAATACTTAAGAATCAGCCTAACAAAGGAAGTAAAAGATCTATACATTGAAAATTATTGTACCCTTAAAAAATAAATTGAAGAGGAGCTCAGGAAGTGGAGATATCCCTAGCTCATAAATAAGAAGAATCAACATTGTGAAAATGGCCATACTCCTAAAACTGTTACACAGATTTAATGCATTTCTGATCAAAATACCATCAGCATACCTCACAGATTTAGAGAAAACATTCCTAAAATTCATCTGGAACCAGAAAAGTCCTAGACTAGAAAAGACAAGCCTGGGCAACAAAAGCAAGGCAGGAGGCATCACAGTCTTAGACTTGAAATTAAACTACAAATCTGTTATAATAAAATCAGCATAGTATTGGCAAAAATGAAATGAAACAAAACAAACAAAAACCCCAAAACTAAAAAACAAACAAACAAAAAAAGTAGACCTGAGGATCAATGGAACAGAATGGAAGATACAATCTGTTCCTGTAAGCTATTTAGGAATTCTCCCATGTGTGAATCTCTACATGTATATCTATCCTTTCTATATCATAGGGAAAAACAGATCATAACAAGGCAAAAAAATTCTTAGAAAAACATGAAATGAAAAAGACATATAAAACTGCAGTATTAGGTGATGTACAGTATTTACTATGTGTTCTCTTGTTATTTTCAAGAGAGTTGTTCACATCATCAGACATATAATAATTGAACATAGCATTACATAGCTATTTTAATAAAAACACCCGAGACATTGTAGGAAGGATACAACTGCATGTATGTTTAAGTGTGTAAGACAAGTAACCATATTACTTTTTGTTGGATCATTGAACAGAGCTGTTTGCAGTCTCACTGTTTGAATGTCCACTTTGTATGCTTTAATTTTGTAACTGGAACAGCGACTTATAGATGACAATATGTAATCTATCAACTAGTGATTTCTTACTTTTGTTTTTTTTGAAATTCTGTATTACTTCTACCCTTTTTTCTGTTTTGCTTTTTTTTCCTCTTTAAATAAAATTCTTTAAAAAATAGAAGATACAATTCCAAACATACTCAGTTCCCTTATCTTTGACAAAGGGTCCAAATATGTTCACTAGAAGAAAGACAGCTTCTTTAATAATTGGTGTTGGAAAAAATGGTTTTCTACATGCTGAAGACTTAAAGTAGACCCATGCCTATCACCACGCATTACAGTAAAGTCAAAATGGATCAAAGATATAAATATTAAGACAGAAACACTAAACTTACTGAAAAACTAGGTGAAACTCTAGAGGACTTGGGGTGGGACAAGAGTTCATGGACAAATACCGAACTACACAGGAAGTACTTCAAAGAATCAATGATGGGGTTCTTGTCTTATTAAAAAGTTTTTGCACATGGAAAAAAAATCATCAACAGAGTGAAAAAAAAACCCCACAGATTGAGAAAAGATTTTTGCCAACTGTCCCTCAGACAAAAGACTTTTATCTAGAAAATATAAAGAGTTGAAAAAAATCAAGCCTCCCAAATTTAAAAACCCGATCCAAAAATAGGCATGTGAGATGAATATACGCTTCTCAGATGAGGAAATACAAATGGAAAATAAATATGTTAAAAATGTTCAGCACCACTTGTCATTCAAGAAATGTAAATTAAAACTGTACTGAGATATCATCTTCAGAAAGAATGGCAAATATCAAGAAATTAACCAATAACAAATGCTGGCGGGGCTGTGAGGAAAAGGAACTCTTCTCTATTGTTAGTGGGAGTGTAGACTGGTACAATCACTGTGTAAATCAATATGGAGATTCCTCAGGAAACTAGGTCTAGAGGTCTCATTTTACCCAGCCATGTCCCCTCCAGGTATTTTCCCACAAAAATTGAAAGCATCATACCATAGTGATATATGTGTGCCCATGTTTATAGCAGCACAGTTTGTAATAGTCAGATCTTGGAAACAACACAAATGTCCATCAACTGAGGAATGGATAAAAAAGATGTGATATTTTTATACAATAGAATACCACTCAACTGTAAAGAATGATAAACTCAGGGCTTTTATAGGTAAAGGGATATAACTAGAGAGCATACTTCACTGAATGCTCTGATCACTCAGTTATGTGTGGAGCTAAATTACCAGATTATCATCAAATTATGTTTTGTTTATGGTATTATTAACATGCATCAAATTACCTGGATAACGGTCAAATTTCTTTTCACTTGTTTACTAAAGTCATTTTGATTTTTCGATTAAAAAGAGCAATCAGTGAATACATTGATCTGTGACTGTAAATGGTAGATATATTCTTTTCTCATATCCAGTATTTTGGAGAAATCTTCCCCTGGAGATAATGGACTTAGATATGAATGCATTCCTAGAAAAGATCCCAATTCTTAAAGCTTAGAGTTACGTTTGCCTGGTACAGACTGTGTTTATAACCCTCATGGCTGGATTGGCTAACTGACCTATGTAAACAACCGAATAATTCCATGGACAATAATAGGTACAATCATACTTTGTCCCTTTGTTTTGCATAATTTGCAACGTTGCCTTTTGTTCTACTATCTCTTTAAGAATGTGCACTTATGCTTCAAACTTCCATGTGAAAAATCCACCTTATCTAAAGTCTTCCCTTGCTTCCCTTCCCAGAGGGCAGGTCTGGCTCACCAGTGTGCTTTCCTGGCATGATGCCTGCTGTGATTCTGGTGCTGAGGATGCTGTATTGCATGTTCGTTTTCACTTCTCCGCTCTTGTTTGGACTGAGAGTCTCGAGGATAGTGATCATGGCCTCATATTCTCACTGCACTGCATATTGTAGATTCTGCCAAATAGATGCACTGCTTGTGTGAGTATGTGTACTTCAATTTTGTTAAGTGAGCAATCGGAAGCCAAGCAAGATGTTAAGTGAAGGAATACTAGGATATCGACTTTAGACACAGGAGTATGTGTTTGCCTGTGTTTAACTCTACTTAAGTTCTGGTATTTTGGCTCTGAATCAAGGATTTATATTACTAAAAGTTATTCTTTCTTATTCATTTCATTTGAAGGAATTCCATCAGATTATTTTGTACTTCTGTAACCTAGTTTTTTTTCCATGAAGATTGTAATTTACAGTGATTTACTTATTTATTTCAGTAGATTTTCCCTTGTGTATTGATATTCATCTTGATATCTGGTACAGTCATTATCAGAAAATTACATCTTTATCACCACTGCAACCATTTGACTATGGTTGAAATGTGTTACGCACTGACCAGGAGGGCGAGGAGACTTTCAGGCAGAATTTCAAATTTATACTTGAAACTGGGGATTCTGGGAAACTAGTGCATACTGTTTCTATTGTTATTTTTCTTTCATCCAATGAAAGTCCCTTAAGAGCAAGATCTTTGTCTTATTCACTGTTGTATCCCCAGCCTTTAGTACAGAACTGGGAACTACGAAATGCCCCAAAATGTCTTTGATCAATTAATGAGATTTCTTAGCTATTATAGTGTAATTTTAGTAAGATTGAAGTGTAAGGGGACAGGGATTAAAATCTTGATGGTATTTGCAGTTGGTAGTCTTTGCAGAAATAAATTGTCCTAGAGTTTTGGAAAACTCTGGCAGAAAACCAGTAAGCCTATGAAGTTCACCCTCCTTCCCAGGACATTACAAGCTCAGTCCTTCATTACTGAGTTAACTCACAATGTCACTTCCACATTTTTGCTTTGGAGTCAAAGTCAGTGTCATTATTTTTAAATTTTCAATGAGCTCGTGCTTGACCTTGATCCCATTTTTCCTCCTCCTTTTCTGCTGTTCTCTCTAATTTCAAGTTCTAAACGCACGGGGGTGAGGGGGATACTCTTTGGTACTTCCATGTGCTCATGGTGGAGTGTCTCAGAGACAGATGGGAAGGAAGGTGACACATCAGTGTTCTTGAGTTCTGGGAGTGGGCTGCAGTTGACGTGGGAGATCTGGCAAAACTGCTCAAAGTCAAGCTCCTAATGTTGTTTGCTGGCTGCTGACTCGCTGTTCAATTCCTCTAATTCTTGACATGAGCCTTCTAGGATGAACTGTTTGATATATATATATATATATATATATATATATATATATATGTATACACAATGCATATTATTTAATTTTAAGTTGGCAGTCAGAGACATCCTAAGGCCATTCATGCTTTAAAAAGAAGTCCTGCCCATAGGATGCTGGCCTGTTGCACAGCAGGGCTGGGGCCCTGGGTTCTGGGTGTGAGAGAATCTTAGCACCAGCTTTCTGCTCTGCCTTGTGCGCTTCGCATCCTCCATTTGCTCAAAGATGCTTCACTTTCTCAACCTTTCACTTATACCTCATAGACACGGTGGCTGTGGTGATATATAATAGACATGTAAGAACTTAGCAACATCCAGGAGATGCTGGACGCTGGATCTGGGGGCTGTTAAGTAGAGAGAGCTGACTTTTCTGAGAAGCTGGTTTTAAACCGTTCCTTGCTCTGGGCAGAAGGAACCACAGTCGCAGAAGCAGACTGAGGTGACACGGATTCTGTTGATGACACAGGCTTTCTGGCAGGGCAGCTCCATGAAGTACCCTCCTCCTTTGGCCTCCAGGGCACCCTGAAATGGAGGCCTTCACTTCACCCCTGTCAAATGTCCTCTGTTCCTCCTTCCTGATCCAAATGCTCACAGAACATCTACAAAGAAAGTCACCAGAAAGATTAGAGAGCCTTACTTTATGAAAATTAAAATTCAGTGGGATCGTCTTTTAGTAGATTTCTGAGAAGAGAACACATATACTTCTTCAGACATCCTTAGGTTACACATTTACTCTTTCTATTATTTTGGGATTCTGTGTCTGTGTTTATTTAAGCCTGGCCAATCCCAACTATTTTTTTTTCCTGATGGACAAAACAGTGTTTTCCACTTTTGGTCACCGCACCCCAGTTCTGGGTCAGTTTTCCTGATCAGTCACCAACTAGTGGTTATTGTCCTGTTATTTCCAGGTATACTGCCACCTTCCCCTCTTCACGGGGGCTCCTGGCAGCTCTGTAGAAGACCAACCTACTCTCCTTGGCCACCAGAGATTAGCACAAAGATGTGCTATGTGCCATGTGCTGTGTGGGTCAACTTTGTATATTTGTGACAAATCTCTCTACTGTTTTTTGTCAGTTTGTTTGTTTATTTTAAATGTGAGGTTTTCTTCTCTTGCTTCCAGTAGACAGCATCTTAGCTGACCTGCATTTACTGAGTCAGTGTTACTTTTGCTTCGGAGGAGGCTGTAGAGATGAAGGGAGAGACGTGTAAACAAACCATTCATCATCCAGCTGGGAAATGGGAGTGCCTTTTCCTTTTTGCATTTATAGTCACAGACTCACTCTTAGAAGGGAAATTTGTGTTGTGTGTAAGAGACAGAGACCCGAGCTGAGGATAACAAATGATCAAAAGCCTGACCACAGTCAGGAGAGAAAGAAGGAGAGTCTGAGGTTCACATAGATGGTATGTACACCCACCCAAAGACCCCAGTCCTCTGGGGCGGATGGACATGTTGACTGTGGGATCTCTCCAGAGGAGCATACTGTTGGCAGGAACCAGGAATGATTTATTTTGGAGACGCTGTACATTGCTATCTTTTTGCATACCAGGAGAACTGAGCGGACCTCTAAAGTTGTGATAATCACCACTTTCTCTCCCTCATGGTGACATGGATAATTCATATCCCAATTAGGATGTGACTTATTAAAATGTGATTATTATCCAAACACAAATGTTGGTGTATTTTCATTATTAGAAAATAACTTTCTGCCTGTTAGAGCCAAGTGAGGGGAAAGTCAGCATTGTCTGTTTCTCATAAAACACATTCTTTCTCTGCCTTGTGCCAATATTCTGTCTCTATTGAAAATAAAGTGGAAAAGTCTCCACTGTGGTTGATCTACAGCTTTTTATGAGAAGGAATATATTACTATTTTAGTTCTATCCTTTGATTTTCTGTTCTGACTTCAGGTTACTTAAAAAGTGGGAAGGATATTCAAAATGTGAACACAAAAGTGCAATGTGAGATAACTTTTATTTCTTTTATTTTTATTTTATTTTTTTGCTGTGCTGAGGAACAAACACAGGGCCTCATGCATACCAGACAAGTGTTCTACTGTGAGCCACACTCCCAGCCCTAATTTTTAAAGTTTTGACATTACAATTATCTACCTCTCTATATTTTTGGATACAGTGTCTCCCTCTGTAACCTTGGCTGGCCTTGACACTGAGCCTGTTGAGTGCTGGGATTGCAGGTGGGTACCACTATATAAATTAACCAGATGCCTAAGGGAAAAATCTTTCATATAATAGTCTCACTTAGGAATGAGGGAAAGAAATGTTACTCACATATTAATAAGACAAAAGTGAAAGTTTTCTCTTCAACCAAAACCATTAAAAATGTTTTCTCCTATGAGTTTCTCTTGGCAAAACTTAATTTCGATCTGGAATCTAAGTATTAGGTGCACAAGGCTGGAACACGAGTGTTGCTATCACCAATCTATGAGGTTGAATTTCATGTTCCGTGGTAACCGATGGGTTTGGGTAGATCGTTTTCTGTTTTTTATCTTCTTTCCCAACCTGAAATGAACAAACATTTCATGGATTTTTTTTTTTTTTGCTTTGGTTTCCATTGTTATTCAGTTTGCCAGATGGCTGGGTTTCATGTAGAGAAAATTTTCCATCATAACACATCACTTGGTACTCATGGCCAATGATCCTACTCCCCCTGCCATCTGCAGGAGCCATGGAAGGGAGTTAAGTGGCAAATGAGTCAGGCCTGGCAGAGCTGGAGGGGTAGGGGGAGGAGAAGGAGAACTGCCAAGTGAGGGGAGGTTTGGCTTGCCAAAGCCTTGATGGAAAGCCCTGCTAAAGCAAGACCTGAGTGATGAGAGGGAGAGAGAGAGAAAGACAGAGGCAGAGACAGAGACAGAGACAGAGACAGAGACAGAGACACAGAAAGAGACAGAGAACCAGCCACACACACATATGCAAAGACTCTGTGTGTGTGTGTGTGTGTGTTGCGGTGTGTAGCTGCAAGGCCTTTTGACAGATGTGAAACGTGTAGCACAGCTTTGTACAGAGGAGGTGAGGGCTGGGACAGAAAGGAGCATCACTGAGCTGCAAAAAGAGATGAAGCCAAGATCCTGGGTGAACAAACAAGGGCTTGGTAAGGGGCAGGGGAGAAAGGAGGTAGAGAAACATCGCATTGTTAGTTGTATTTGCCAAGTTTTAGTTATTAGAAAAATAAGAAATGGAACTCTTTACCTCGAGTTTTGATTTGCAATATTCAAGAAATTCCCTGACTGTTGGAGTCTGTAAACAAGATAACCGTCACATAAATAAAGGCCTTCTAGAACTGGAAACTTCACCCTGCCTGATAAAAAACAGGTAACTTGCAGTATGGTATTCACTTAGACTGGAGTTGATGAAAACTCATTTTTGTATGTAATCATTTGGGGAAATTATATAGTCTCTCTGGGCTTTAATTTCTTTTGCTTGAAAAACCTTGTAGTTGATCTAGATAAATGGAGTCCAAATAGTTCCTGAAAATTCTTCCTAGAGGGTGCCTCCCACTTGCTTTCAAAGTTCAAGCAGAGGAGTTAGGATTTATTTCTGCTCATTTCAACCTTAAAAAATGCATTCTGCATTCAAGGAAAAGTTTGTTTAGATTCACCAGGTTACATTCTAAGATCCCTTCTAGCTCTGCGGCCCTGACTGTGCATGTGTTGGTGTTGATGTGACAGGTTGTTCAAGCCATTAGATATTTTCTGAGTACCTACTGTGCATTGGACAGTTTTAGGCATGGAGAGAACAAGGCAGTAAAGGAGAGAATTCTCCTCGTGGAGTATACAAGCTACTTGTGGGATCCGCAATAAAGTGACTACAGCCAGTGACTGGTATATTAATGCTGAATAAAAGCAAGAAAACAACAGGGGGCTGCCTGAGACATGACATTCAAATAGGTACTGGGTGAAGCCAGGGAAAACCTATAAAGATCTAGGAAGAGTGTTCCAGTCAGAGGGAATGACAGCTGCAAGACCGTAGGCAGATCTGAATCTTCAGGATCATTTTCACTGTGTGCCCTGATCTTAGACTGCAGCCTCCCCACTTCCTCAAGAAGAATACTTGACTTTGCTAAGTAAAGGTGGGCCTCTCTCTCCTGCTCTCTGTGTGTCTTGTCTCAGTGGCTCCTCCTCATCCTGTTCAAGGGCTCCTCCCATGTCACTGGCCTTGTGCATTACTGCAGCAGAGTCAGCATTTGGTCCTGGCAAAATGTCCTATCTTTTCCCATCCTGCATAACAACCTTGGGCCCTGCTACATCTGCAGAGGTTCACACGCTCTGTCTTGACACTGTTTTGCCTCCTGCACTCTAATCTGCCCCCATTATTGGTCACCAGGGCTGATCACCATCTCCCTTATGGCTGCCTGTCATCCCCTGGACTCCACAACCAGTGCTCAGGGACAGTCTGTTCAGACCCCGGGTCTCTGGGTTCTTAGCTCTTCTTGGGAAGGTGGCCCTCAGAGGCTTTGGCCCAAGCCACAACGGATATAAGAGGCCTTAAGAATCAAGCTTCCAGTGCCTTGGAGTGTAGTTAATTTCTGCTCTGACTGAGTGGAGACTTACTTACATCTCTGTTAGTATTTTAGTTAGTATTCTCCAATCAGAAAAATGGGGACGATGTGATAGCATGTACCTTACAGATATTGGGATAACATGGATTAATCCATCAAAATGTTTTAAAAGTACACAGACCATAATAAGTATAGTTTGCTCTATATGCATTATTTGCAAATCTCCTACTACATAGGAACAGGTTAGAGAGATGGCAATATGATCATATGGACAGCCAAATTCAAACATTTTTGAGAAAAAGATTTCTGATTATAGTTTCTGAGTTCCTTTCACTCTACCTTCATTGTCTTTAAGAAAATTTTTATATGAAATCACGAGCAGAATATCAGGCAGATATCAAGACCGGTTAAGTCTACTTGGAGTGGTAATGTTTAACCAAGTTAACATGTTCCTATGTTTTTCTATATCATTTTTCATGTCATTGCTTAGCCCTGTCCCTAATGTTTGCAATGTCATGGGTGAAAGTGGAGTAGAAGATGTAACTTTAAATGACTTTAGTATTTCCTTTTTTTAAAGGAGAAAAAAAAAAAAAACAAATCAGTATAAGGGTACAAGTAATACAGAATTAAAAAAAACAGTAAGAAATCACTAGTTAATAGATTACATATTGTCATCTTAGAAATAGTTGTTCAAATTACAGGATTAAAGCATACAAAGTGGACATTCAAACTGAGACTGCAAACAGTTGTGTTCAATGATCCAACAAAAACTTAGTAATATGGTCATCTATCTTAACACACCTAAACACACTTGCAGTTGTATCCTTTTTTTTTTTTTTTTTTATTTAAGAGGAAAAAGAGAAAAACACAAAACAAAACAAAGCAGTGTAAGGTTACATATAATACAGAACTACAAAAAAAAGCATAACAGTAAGAAATCACCTGTTAATAGATTACATATTATCATCTTGGAAATAGTTGCTCAAATCACAGTATCAAAGAATACAAAGTAGACATTCAAACAGAGAGACTACAAACAGCTGTGTTCAATGATCCAAAAACATTAATATAGTCAGCTATTCAACATCCCTATACACACTTGCTGTTATATCCGTTAGAGCTCTTTTTTCCCCTTCCTCTCTTTTTACAACAAAATTTACACATTTTAGATTTTATTACTCCTTAGTTCTTATTACTTTTTTTGGGGGGGGAGAATAAAGTCAAATATGGCAGAACAAAGCTGTCAGTGAAAACCAAGGATAGACTTAGCACATGATGTAGAACAGAGTATACGGTTATTAACAATAGTTATCAACGTTGTCTCTTGTTTCCTTAAAAAGATTTGTCTATCTCATTAGATATTATAAAGTTGGACAAAACAGTAGAGAACAAGACCAATAAAACTTAGACATTGTAAACATTACAGGACTTCCAAAGGAGACAATAGTCAAACCAGAATGGGCATCTTAGTGAATCTTACTGCCTTCAAAGTAGTTGCCTATACCCTCGGACCTGATACTATCCCACAGAATGGAACAGAGTCTAATCAGTCAAAACAAGATCGTGGGAGCATTACAGGACTTCAAAACAAGTTAATAGGAAATCGAAAAGAGTTACTATTATATATCCTAATTTTTTAAATTTTTCCCTTAATTAAAATAAACATAAGAAATAACTAAATAATTTTTTTAAAGAATAATAGTTACCATAGTGTCTGTCTTTTTCCTTGAGATATTTGGATAAAACTTCATATACTATAGCTTCAAATATTTCCATATCAAGAAGCCCGGAATAAAGCCTTTCTAATTAATAAGTGAAAATTTTATAAGGCTTCCAGGCCACATAATGGGGAATCATGATTGCCACATATTTTCATATATTTGAATCATTACTTACATTAGGGAAACTATTCGGTATTCATACATGCGAGATTGATTTATTTCACTTATGAGTATGGTCTCAAGCTGCGCCCATTTATTGATAAATATCTCAATGTGATCCTTCTTTATAGCTGAATAATATTCCATTGTATAGAAATACCACAACTTTTTTATCCATTCCTCAGTTGATGGACACTTGGGTTGTTTCCAAGATCTGGCGATTACAAATTGTGCTGCTATAAACATAGGTGCACATAAATCACTGTGGTATGATGCTTTCAGTTCTTCTGGGAATATGCCTAGAAGTGGAATAGCTGGAATAAATGGGATTTCCAATCCCAACTTTTTGAGAAACCTCCAGACAGACCTCCACAAAGGCTGTACCAGTCTACACTCCCACCAACAGTGCAGGAGAGTTCCTTTTTCCCCACATCCTCTCCAGCATTTGTTGTTGTTGGTTTTCTTGATCCTGGCCATTCTTTCAGGAGTGAGATGGAATCTCAGTGTGGTTTTAATTTGCATTTCTCTGATGACCAATGATGATGAGCATGTTTTCATATATTTATTTGCCATTTGCATTTCTTCATCTGAGAATTGCGTATTCATCTCAGATGCCCATTTTTGGATTGGATCTTTGAATTTTGGAGGTCTGAGTTTTTTTAATTCTTTATATGTTTTAGACAAGAGTCCCTTGTCTGAGAGAGAGTTCACTAAAATCTTTTCCCAGTTTGTGGGTTTTCTTTTCACTATGCTGGAGATTTCTTTTGACATGCAGAAACTTTTTAATAAGATGTGGTCCCAGTTATTGATTCTGGGAAGTGTTTCCCGTGCGGTTTGAGTCCTGTTCATGAATTCTCTACCTACTCCTATGTCTCCAAGGTTTCTACCCACTTTGTCTTCCAATAGATTTAGTGTTTCTGTTTTAATATTCAGATCTTTGACCCATTTAGATTTTAATTTAGTACATGGTGATAGACATGGGTCTAGCTTTAGTTTTCGGCAAATGGAGAGCCAGTTTTTCCAGCACCATTTATTAAAGAGACTGTCGTTCTTCCAGTGAACCTGCTTGGCTCCTTTATCAAAGATAAGGTGGTTGAGTGTGTTTGTAGTTGTGGTTGTATCTTCTAATCTATTCCATTGATCTTCGCCTCTGTTTTGATTCCAATACCATGTTGATTTTACTACTGTTGCTTTGTAGTATAATTTCAAGTCAGGGATTGTGATGCCTCCTGCTTTGCCTTTGCTGCTTAGAATTGCCTTTGCGATTCTAGGTCTCTTCTGGTTCCAGATGAAATTTAGGAGTGATTTCTCTAGATCTATAAGGTATGTTGATGGTATTTCTATTGGGATTGCATTGAATCTGTATAAGAGTTTTGGGAGAATGGCCATCTTCACAATGTTTGTTCTTCCTATCCATGAGCAAGGGATGTCTTTCCATTTTCTGAGATCATCTTCAATTTCCTTTTTCAGTGTATTATAGTTTTCACTGTATAAGTCTTTCACTTCTTTCGTAAGAGTAATTCCTAAATATTTCATTTTTTTGCTTGCTAATGTGAATAGTCCAGTTTCTCTTATTTCCCTCTCTGTAATTTTGTTGTTCGTGTATAGGAATGCTATTGATTTCTGAGTATTGATTTTGTATCCAGCCACATTACTGAATTTATTGTATCTAAGAATATTTCAATGGAGTTTAGGGGGTCTTCTATGTAGAGTATCATGTCATCTGCAAACAATGATAACTTAACTTCTTCTTTTCCTATCTTTACCCCTTTTATTTCTCTTTCTTGCCTAATTGCTCTGGCTAGTACTTCCAGTACTATATTAAATAGGAGTGGTGATAAAGGACATCCTTGTCTTGTGCCTGATTGTAAAGTAAAGGCTTTCAATTTTTGGCCATTTAGAATGATGCTGGCTGTTGGTTTGTCATAAATGGCCTTTATTATATTGAGGTAAAGACCATCTATTCCAATTTTCTGTAGAGTTTTTATCATGAATAAATGTTGGACCTTATCGAAGGCTTTTTCTGCATCTATAGAAATGATCATGTGATTCTTATTTTTGGCTTTACTGATATGGTGGATTACATTTATTGATTTGCGTATGTTGAACCATCCTTGCATTCCTGGGATGAATCCCACTTGGTCATGGTGTATAATCTTCTTGATGATTTGCTGGATCCTATTTGCCAATATTTTATTGAGGATTTTTGCATCTGTGTTCATTAGGGAGATCGGTCTATAGTTCTCTTTTTTAGTTGGGTCTTTCTCAGGTTTTGGTACTAGAGTAATATTTGCTTCCAGGAACGACTTAGGAAGGATTGCTTCCCTTTCAATTTCATTGAACAGTTTGAGGAGTGTCGGCATTAGGTCTTCTTTGTATTTCTTGTAGAATTCTGCAGTGAATCCATCTGGGCCTGGGCTCT
The DNA here is from genome assembly GCF_034190915.1 of Cavia porcellus. Taxonomy (NCBI): domain Eukaryota; kingdom Metazoa; phylum Chordata; class Mammalia; order Rodentia; family Caviidae; genus Cavia; species Cavia porcellus. The sequence continues at coordinate 34,136,924 of NW_026947491.1, forward strand.
TCTTGGTGGGTAAGGACTTAATTACATTTTCAATTTCAGTAACAGAGATTGGGTTATTCAACAGTTTTACATCCTCTTGATCTAGCTTTGGCACTTCATATGCTTCTAAGAATCTGTCTATTTCTTCTGTGTTATCAAACTTTTGAGAGTAGAGGTTTTCGAAATAGGTGTTGATGATCCTCTGTATTTCTATTGGGTCTGTAGTGATTTCTCCTTTTTCATTTCTTATTGCATGAATTTGAGCTTTTTCTTCCCTTTTTTTAATAAGGTTGGCTAGGGGCTTATCGATTTTATTTATTCTTTCAAAGAACCAACTCTTTGATTTGTTGATTCTTTGGATTGTTTTCTTAGTCTCTATTGCATTGATTTCTGCTCTGATTTTTATAATTTCCTCTCTTCTTTTGGCTTTGGGCTTGACTTGCTCTTCTTTTTCTAGCTGTTTGAGGTGTAGCATCAAGTTATTTATTTGTATTCGTTCTGTTTTCCTGATGTGGGAACTCAGTGCAATAAATTTTCCTCTCAGGACGGCTTTCATTGCATCCCACAGGTTCCGGTAAGTTGTATCTGTATTTTCATTTTCTTTTAGGTATTGTTTGATTTCTTCTTTAATTTCCTCTGTGACCCACTGATTACTCAAGAGTGTGTTATTCAGTTTCCATGTGTTTGTGGGATTTTTGCAGTATCTTTTATCATTAATTTCTAATTTCAGAGCGCTATGATCCGATAACATGCAAGGGATGATTTCAGCTCTTTTGCACTTGTTTAAATATGTTCTGTGAGCTAATATATGGTCTATTTTAGAAAATGATCCATGTACTGCTGAGAAGAATGTGTATTCTGATGTTGTTGGGTGGAACATCCTGTATATGTCTATCAAACCCATTTGTTCACAGGTGTGATTCAGTTCTGTTATTTCTTTGCTCATTTTCTGTCTGGTTGATCTGTCCCTTGGTGTCAATGGCGTATTAAGGTCTCCTGTTACAATTGTGTTACTGATAATTTGAGTTTTCATTTCTGTTAATAATTGTTTTATATAACTTGGTCCTCTGGAGTTTGGTGCATATATATTTAAGATAGTTATCTCTTCCTCTTGGAGTTTTCCCCTTACAAGTAGGTAGTGACCTTCTTTGTCCTTTATGGTCATTGTTGGTTTAAAGTTCACGTTGTCTGCAAACAGAATGGCTACTCCCGCCTTTTTCTGGATTCCTGCTGCATGAAGAATTGTTTTCCATCCTTTGACTTTCAGTCTGTGAGTATCCTTCTGGGTTAGATGGGTTTCCTCTAAACAGCATATGGTTGGATTTTGTTTCTTGATCCATTCTGCTAGTCTGTTTCTTTTGATTGGTGCATTGAGACCATTTACATTAATGGTTATTACTGTTAAATGCTGGTTAATTGTAGGAATGTTATCTCTCTGCTGTTGCATCTTTATCTTTCTGTTCTGTTTAATTATTTGCTTTGCTTAGTGGTTTTTTTCCTTTGTGTATCTAAACTGTCTTTCAATATTTTTTGCAGGGTCGGTTTGGTGTTCATGAAGTTCTTCAGCTGTTCTTTGTCATGGAAGTATCGTATTGCACCATCTATTTTGAATGATAGTTTTGCAGGATATATCAGTCTTGGTTGGAAATCATTTTGCTTTAGGATCTGGAATACTTCACTCCATGCTCTTCTTGACTTTATCGTTTGTGCTGAGAAGTTTGCTGTGATTCTGATAGGTTTTCCTTTATAAGTGATCTGTCTTTTCTCTCTGACAGCTTTTAATAATCTATTCTTATGTTGGATTTCTGGGATGGTGATTATTATATGTCTGGGTGTAGTTTTATTTTGGTTATGAGTGTTTGGAGTTCTATATGCTTCACTGATCTTGATGTCAGTTTCTGATCTCATGCTTGGGAAATTTTCAGCTATTACTTCTCTAAATATCCTCTTGACATCCTTTATGTTGTCTCCCTCTCTTTCATTAATCCCTATCATTCTTATGTTATTCTTCTTTGCATCGTCTTGCAGTTGTTGAATTGTTGTTTCCTGATTCCTTGTTATTTTCAAAAGATCTTTCCTTTCCTGTTCACTAGCTGCAATCATGTCTTCAAGGTCTGAGATTCTATCTTCACTTTCATTAAGGCGGTTTTTACAACATTCAGTGGAGTTTTTTATTTCCTGTATATCTCTGTGCATCTGCATTATGTATTCTGTTTTTTTCTTATATTGCTCGTCTAGGGATTCTATCTTTTTGTTTAGTTCCTCCAATTTTTTATCTGTGTTTTCTTTAGATATATTTAGAATCTCTTTCATTTCTTTTATCATTTCTTCTTTTATCTGGGAGATTATTTCGAGTTTGAATTTCTTTAAAGCTTCCTGGAGTTGTTTGTCAACTTCAGTAGCTATTATGTCCGATATATGAGGTGGATGGGATATATTTTCTTCTATATACATTGCTCCTAGGGTTTCCTGAGATGGGCTGGAGGTTTGAGGTTGTAATTTGGTCTTTCGTTTTGTCATTTTGTATATTTCTGTGTTTCAAGTGTTATTTGAAAGCTTCCTCAGGATCTGTTGAAAATCCCCTTCTATGCTTGGAGCTACTGAGCCTCTGACACCGCACTACCCCAAGCCATTGGGCCTGCAGAACCAGTGTCCCTCCTCTGCCTGCTCAGAACTCCGCAGTTCCAGACAAGCTGGGCCTCAGGGACACTGTGCGCCCACCTGCCCCTTGGAAGATCCACAGCTCTTCAATTGCAGCCGGGTTAGCGTGCTCTCCACAGGCCACAGTGCCTCAGGAGCCTGTGATCCCTCCCTGCTTGCAGAGATATCCACAGTCCTCTAGGCAAAGGAAGGGACTTCTGCAGGCACTCCAGATCCTCCCAGCTCCTCCTCTGCAGGCAGATGGCTAGGCACGGCTGGGCTTGGGGGTTAGTGTAGGCCCGCCCATCCGTCAGGAGCTCAGCAGACTTCCAAGTGTAGGGGGGGGGGGATGGGGAGGCAGCTGTAGTGGCCTCTAACCCACTGCTCCACTTCACTGCACCCAGAAGCCTGGGGGGTCCGGAACAGTCTGAGATTTGGGCAGACTGTGCTGGGCACTCACCACAGGCTGAGGTGCCTCAGGAAGCTGCGATGCCTCCCTGCTTGCAGAAGTATTCAGTCCTTCAGACAAAGGAACGGGCTTCTGCAGGGACTCCGGATCCGCCCAGCTCCTCCTCTGCAGGAGATGGCTAGGTGCGGCTGGGCTCGGGGGTTAGTGTAGGCCCGCCCATCCGTCAGGAGCTCAGCAGACTTCCAAGTGTAGCGGGGGGGGGGGGCAGCTGTAGTGGCCTCTAACCCACTGTTCCACTTCTCTGCACCCAGAAGCCTGGGGGGTCCGGAACAGTCTGAGATTTGGGCAGACTGTGCTGGGCACTCACCACAGGCTGAGGTGCCTCAGGAAGCTGCGATGCCTCTCTGCTTGCAGAAGTATTCAGTCCTTCAGACAAAGGAACGGGCTTCTGCCTGCAGTTGTATCCTTTAGAGCACTTTTTTTCCCCCTCTCTTTTTTACAACAACATTTACACATTTTGGGTTTTATTACTCCATAGTTCTTATTACTTTTTTATTTTTTGGAAGAGAATAAAACCAAATATGACAAACCAAAGCAGTCAGTCAAAACAAAGGATGGACACAGTACATGATGTAAAAACAGAATACAAGGTAATCAACAATGGTTACCATAATGCCTCTTGCTACCTTAAAAAGAATTGCCTATATCATTAGGTATGATAAAATTGAACAAAACAGTACAGAACAAGACCAATAAAACCTAAACATTGGAGACATTACAGGACTTCAAAAGAAGATAATAGTCAAACCAGAATGGGCATCATAGTGAATCTTATTGCTTTCAAAGTAGTTGCCTATACCCTCAAATTTGATACTATCAAACAGAACAGAACAGAGTAAAATCAGTCGAAACAAGATGGTGGGAGCAATATAGGCCTTCAAATCAAGTTAATAGGAAATAAAAAAATTATTATAATATATCCTGCTAACTTTTTTGATTTTTTCCCTTAAAAAATAATAAATAAATAAATAAATAAATAAATATTTTAAAAAAGGGGGAGATTGAGATAAAAGAGGACATAACAACATAACAATACAGGTCAAAACATAATAATTTCAGCAACATAGTGCTTCATCACAAGATAACCCGACTTAATAGTAGTTACCATAGTGTCTCTTTCCTTGAAATATTTGAGTATAACTTCGTATATTATGGCATCAAACATATCAAGGCAGTGTGAAACCATTCAAGAGGAAGAAAGTATTACAGGGTATTTAGAACCACTAATGGAAAACAAACAATGGTTTCTATATTTTTTCTTTGCCTATAAAAATTTGTTTATTATCACATATAATAAAATCCAGTAAGATACAATATGATAAAACCAATAGAGACAGAAGAACAATTGTTTGGTGGCACTTCAAAACAAGATGCTATTAAATCAGCACTAGCTATTATGATGTCTTGTTTTCTTCAAAATAGCTGTTCATATCATCACAGGCAATAATATCAAACAGCCCAGAATAAAACCATTCCAATTAATGAGTGAAAACTTTATAAGGCTTCAAAGCCACATAATGGAGAATCATGATTACCACATACTTTTATATATTTGAATCATTTCTTACAATATGGAAACTATTCGGGGCTGGGGATTTAGCTCAGCGGCATAAGCGCCTGCCTTGGAAGCAGGCAGTCGTGAGTTCAATCCCCGGTACCGATAAAAAGGAAAAAGACAAAAAAAAAAAAAAAAAAAAAAAAAAGAAACTATTCAGTATTCATACATGTGAGTTTGATTTATTTAACTTATGAGTATATTCTCAAGCTGCATGCATTTATTTATAAATATCTCAATGTGATCCTTCTTTATAGCTGAGTAGTACTCCATTGTATAAAAATACCACAACTTTTTTTATCCATTCCTCAGTTGATGGACACTTAGGTTGTTTCCAAGATCTGGCGATTACCAAATTGTACTGCTATAAACTTGGGTGTACATGTATCATTGTGGTATGATGCTTTCAGTTCTTCTGGGAATATGCCTAGAAGTGGAATAGCTGGAACAAATGGGGATTCCAATCCCAGCTTTTTGAGAAATCTCTAGACTGACCTCCACAATTGTTGCACCAGTCTACACTCCCACCAACAGTGCAGGAGAGTTCCTTTTTCCCCACAGCCTCTCCAGCATTTGTTGTTGGTTGGTTTTCTTGATCCTGGCCATTCTTTCAGGAGTGAGGTGGAAGCTCAGTGTGGTTTTAATTTGCTTTTCTCTAATGACTAATGATGATGAACACTTTTTCATGTAATTATTTGCCATTTGTATTTCTTCATCTGAGAAGTGTGTATTCATCTCAGATGCTCATTTTTGGATTGGATCCTTGAATTTTGGGGATCTGATTTTTAAAAATTCTTAATAATTTTAGACAGAAGTCCCTTGAGGGAGAGTTCACTAAGATTTTTTCCCAGTTTGTGGGTTTTCTTTTCACTATGCTGGAGATTTCTTTTGACATGCAGAAACTTTCATAAGAGGTGATCCCAGTTATTGATTCTGGGAAGTATTTCCCATGAGGTTTGAGTCCTGTTCATGAATTCTCTACCTACCCCTATGTCTTCTAGGTTTCTACCCAATTTGTCTTCCAATAGATTTAGTGTTTCTGTTTTAATATTCAGATCTTTGATCCATTTAGATTTTAATTTAGTAAATGGTGATAGGCTTGGGTTTAGTTTTAGTTTTCGGCATATGGAGAGCCAGTTTTTCCAACACCATTTATTAAAGAGACTGTTGTTCTTCCAATGAACCTGCTTGGCTCCTTTATCAAAGATAAGGTGGTTGAGTGTGTTTGTAGTTGTGGTTGTATCTTCTAATCTATTCCATTGATCTTCGGCTCTGTTTTGATTCCAGTACCATGTTGATTTTACTACTGTTGCTTTGTAGTATAACTTCAAGTCAGGGATTGTGATGCCTCCTGCCTTGCCTTTGTTGCTTAGAACTGTTTTTGCTATTCTAGGTCTCTTCTTGCTCCAGATGAACTTTAGGAGTGATTTCTGTAGTTCTATGAGGTATGTTGATGATATTTTTATTGGGATTGCACTGACTCTTTATAAGAGTCTTGGGAGAATGGCCATTTTCACAATATTTATTCTTCCTATCCATGAGCAAGGGATAGGAAGCTTTCCATTTTTTGAGATCATCTTCATTTTCTTTTTTCTGTGTATTATAATTTTCCCTGTATAGGTCTTTCACTTCTTTTGTGAGAATAATTCCTAAATATTTCATTTTTTTGCTTGCTAGTGTGAAGAGTGTGGCTTCTCTTATTTCTCTCTCTGTGATTTTGTTGTTAGTGTATAGGAATGTTATTGATTTTTGAGTATTGATTTTGTATCCAGCTACATTACTGAATTTATTTATTATATCTAAGAGTCTTTCAATGGAGTTTAGGGGGTCTTCTATGTAGAGCATCATGTCATCTGCAAACAATGATAATTTAACTTCTTCTTTTCCTATCTTTACCCCTTTTATTTCTCTCTCATGTCTAATTGCTCTGGCTAATATTTCAAGTACTATATTAAATAGGAGTGGTGATAAAGGACATCCTTGTCTTGTGCATGATTTTAAAGTAAAGGCCTTCAATTTTTGCCCATTTAGTATGATACTGGTTGTTGGTTTGTTGTAGAAGGCCTTTATTACATTGAGGTAAAGACCATCTATTCCAATTTTCTATAAAGTTCTTATCATGAATGAATGTTGGATCTTATCAAAAGCTTTTTCTGCTTCTATAGAAATGATCATGTGATTCTTACTTTTGGCTTTATTGATATGGTGCATTATATTTATTGATTTACGTATGTTGAACCATCCCTGCATGCCTGGGATGAATCTCACTTGGTCATGGTGTATAATCTTCTTGATGATTTGCTGCATCCTATTTGCCAATATTTTATTGAGGATTTTTGCATCTGTGTTCATTAGGGATATCGGTCTATAGTTCTCTTTTTTAGTTGGGTCTTTCTCAGGTTTTGGTACTAAAGTAATATTTGCTGGAATATTACAGGAATTCCAGGAATATTCCAGGAATGACTTAGGAAGGATTGCTTCCCTTTCAATTTCATTGAAGAGTTTGAGGAGTGTCGGCATTAGGTCTTCTTTGTATTTCTTGTAGAATTCTGCAGTGAATCTGTCTGGGCCTGGGCTCTTCTTTGTAGGTAAGGACTTAATTACATTTTCAATTTCATTAATAGAAATTGGCTTATTCAGCAGTTTTACATCTTCTTGACCTAGCTTTGGTACTTCATATGTTTCTAGGAATCTGGTTATTCCTTCTGTGTTATCAAACCTTTGAGAGTAGAGGTTTCTGAAATAGATGTTGATGTTTTCTGTGTATCTATATAGTCTGTAGTGATTTCACCTTTTTCATTTTTATTGCATAAATTTGAGCTTTTTCTTCCCTTTTTAAAATAAAGTTGGCTAGGGGCTTATCAATTTTATTTATTCTTTCTAAGAACCAACTCTTTGATTCATTGATTCTTTGGATTGTTTTCTTAGTCTCTATTGCATTGATTTCTGCTCTGATTTTTATAATTTCCTCTGTTCTTTTGGCTTTGGGCTTGACTTGCTCTTCTTTTTTCTAGATGCTTGAAGTGTAACATCAAGTTATTTATTTGTATTCGTATTTATTTGTTTTCCTGATGTGGGAACTCAGTGCAATAAATTTTCCTCTGAGAACGGCTTTCATTGCATCCCACAGATTCCAGTAAGTTGTATTTGTATTTTCATTTGCTTGTAGGTATTGTTTAATTTCTTCTTTAATTTCCCCTGTGACCCATTGATTACTCAAGGGTGTTACTCAGTTTCCATGTTTTTGTGGGATTTTTGCAGAATCGTTTATCATTAATTTCTAATTTCAGAGCGCTATGATCCAATAACATGCAAGGGATAATTTCAACTCTTTTGCATTTATTTAAATATGTTCTGTGAGCTAATATATGGTCTATTTTAGAGAATGACCCATGTACTGCTGAGAAGAATGTGTATTCTGATATTGTTGGATGGAACACTCTGTACATGTCTATCAAGTCCATTTGTTCACATGTGTGATTCAGTTCTGTTATTTCTTTGCTGATTTTCTGTCTGGTTGATCTGTTCCTTGGTGTCAATGATGTGTTATGGTCTCCTGTTATAATTGTGTTACTGATAATTTGATTTTTCATTTCTGTTAATACTTGTTTTATATAACTGGGTGCTCTGGAGACTTTAGTATTTCTGTGGTTTGTTTTCTTTTTCCTTTTTCTGATGGGAGAGGAAAGAGCCTAAAGATGGAGTTTAGGATCTTGCAAGTACAGCACATCCCAGCCAAGGGCTCTACCAGTGAGCTGCCTCCAGCCCCTTGTACGTTACTGTAATGTAGGCTCATTAACTTCCTAGAAAAATTACTTCCACTTCTTTTTTTTTTCTTAAACCGAGGATCAAACTCATGATTTTGTGCTTGCCAGGCAGGCACTTATGCCACTGAGCTGTATCTCCAGCCCCACTCCTTTTGATTGCATGTCAATTACAAAATAAAATCACTAAACCAATTGGTTATTCACTAGATACTTTTGGTCAGCTTGGAAGTCAAGTATTTGTTAATCTAACTAAAAGAGAATGGTTTGCAGATAGAATAAAGTAAAGCCAAATTATGGTAAATATGTTGTTTCACATGCTTCCTTTCAGATTACAACTCTTGCAATTAAGTCATACAGAAATCAAAGTGCAAATGAGCTATGTGCATAAGTTCCCCCTGTACAAAGTGTTAAGCCTGCAGATTCCTGGTCTCAGGTGTAGCACCACACACTGTCACACTTGCTCTTTGACTGTAGGTGCAACCATTTCCCAAACATAACTGTTTTGGCATTGTCTTTTCCTCCAAAGATCACATGGAATTAGGTTAGATAGAATGGTTAACTTTATGTAGACTAATTCTTAAAAGTTTCTAGAAGAACACTTTTAGCTTTGAGCGAGGCGCAAAGTTTTGTGTTTTATGATGTGAGTTCTTTTTTGGCTCAGCTTCTAATCATAAGTGTCCAAGTTTTGTTGATTATTAGCAGCTTCTTGTCCTTTGGAGAGCAGTGCTTCAGCATTGAATGAGTGACCATTTCAGAGCCCTTAACCCAGATATTACAGGGGGGAGATCTTGGCTTATCCCTCAGGCTTGACGTGTGTATTTGTTGTTTACACACTTTGCTAACCCTTTTGCTTCTTCCAATGATGCCTGCAAATGCTGTCCCCTATGGTATTCAAGCTTTCCTTTTCTCTCCATCTAAAGTCCCATTAGATGATGTCACATTATCTCAAAGATGTACGCTCTCTGTTTTTCTTCCTCCAAGAGGTTTGTAAAGTGTATTCCTGCCTATGTACTAACGGAATCTGGGTAGTCATCTTCAGAAAGTTAGGCGGGATAAGGAAATTATTCTAGTTTCCACGGTGTTGGTAAAGAATGGTAGCATGTCAACCAGGTGAATCTTTTAAGTCTTCATTTTAATTTGCATCACTGTCTGTGCAGCCATAAACTTTGGACTTTTTTACAGCTCTTTGCTGTGAAAGGAAATCTCTAAGGAGCCTTTATTAGGAACCCGTTGCAGAGTTGAAAAGAAAATACAACTGAGTGCTCTTTTTACACTTAAAAGTCTGAAAGGAACACTGTTTCTTAAGAGCACTACATGGAGCAGAACTAACTTTAATTACCACTTTGAGGTGTCAACAATTAGGGAAACTGAGGAAGTCACAACTTCTGGGATGAGAGAAGCTTTTCAGGTAACTTTAAGGTGTTTTAAAAAGTACCTTGTCACTTTGGTAAGTGCAGTTTCCCAACTACTCTTTAATTATCTGTCAAAGTTAGAATGCACATGAAAAATGCATTAAGACAATTGTACATGTCTGACAGAAAAAAAGAAAATTCATTTTCCCATGATGCCTTGGAAATAGGTAAAATTTAAGCTATTTAAAAGCACAAAGTGTGGAAATTTGATTTTAGTTGTTTTTTTTTTTCTGTTGCAGTTATTCTGGATAACAAAGAGCAAATTATATTAAGAGAGGTTGACAGTTTTTAGTGGCCACTTTTTTAAACACAGAAATCAAAATCCTTCTCATTGGATGACATTTTTTATTTGTGTTCACCTTGGTGTAGAAACTTTGGCTTGCCCAAAAAAACACAGATCCATCATTGTCAGGCTTCTCTTTCAAAGGAATGATCAATCCATCAAATATATTTTCTTTTCTTTGGTTATAAACCAATGTTTCCCTTTCACAGCAGTCAGCCTACCTGTCTCTATTATAGCTATTAAGATTATGATAACTAAGTCTGAGATGGTAGCTTAGTGCTGGAGTTCTTTTCTTGCATGTGCAAAGCCCTGGGTTTCATCTCTTGTACTACTACTGCACCTCAAAGAAAAATAAAAAAAAACTTTTGAAAATGTGTTTTGCCTCCCAGCCCCTGTCATAGTTCTGCCTTTCTTATTGTTTGGGAATAGCTCTGTATTCTGAAGTCTAACCAGAGAGAAAGTTCATTCCACAAATATTTCTTTGCATACTGGATAGTACTGTATGTTACTGGTCCTTTTGGGTCCAGGAAACAGCAGGTGACAAAATAGAGGAAAATCCCTCCTCATTGTGCTGATGCCCAAGGGGAAGAGGAGTCCATTTTTTTTTTTTTTGTCTTTTTCCTTTTTATCAGTACCGGGGATCAAACTCACGACCGCCTGCTTGCCAGGCAGGTGCTTATGCCACTAAGCTAAATCCCCAGCCCCAAGTGCATTTCTTTGTGAAAAGAAGTAAGTTGGTTTACTTTACATCTTCCCTAGCTTCCCATTCCAAGATATGTACTCATGCAGAAGAAGGAGACAGAATTTTTATTAAGAGAAAGTTGAACTCACTAGGCTAAGTTGTTTGTATTCTAGCATCAAGAGCTTTTCTTGCTATGGATACCATAGTCTGTCTGAGAGGGGAGCGCCTGAAACACAGACCTACAACAGCTGTTTCCATTTCTCTCTTCTGGGCTCTTACTTTAAACTCCAGAAGGCAAAAAAATCTAGAAACCAAAAATGACTAAGGAGGACTGATTTATGAGGAGGGATCTTAGGAAATAAGTATGTATAGGTTGACTCTAGGAACTGTTCCTGGTGATTTAGACAGAGATCAAGGCTTAGCATGATACTAAGACAAAGTAGGACAGAAGAAAATAATACAGGAACTTTTGAGAAAACATAATCCTTACCACTAGTTTTGTGCTTTTCAGGCCAATAGCTATGTCAGTCCTCACAAGTGCTTATACAAAAATTTGTTTAATAAATGTTAAGTGTCTACTGTTCTAGGGTACCATTCTGGTTTCCAGAGATATACAGTGATAAACAGAAAAGACAATACTTTCTGCTTGGAAGTTATATTTAGTTGAGGAAAACTTAATAAATGAATATTTTATTGTGACTGGGGATGATAAGTGAGATGGAAATACTATTGTTTGGACAGTTTGTAAGGTAATTCATAGACAACATTACAGGAAATATATTGAACATCCCATTGGTCCTAGCTTTACGCTCACAATAACAGTATACAGTAGTTGTTATTGTGCCATTTGTATTTGGAATATTGAGTCAGGTGTGGTAATACATGCATATAGTCCTAGCACTGAGGAAGGCTGAGAGGCTGGATGATCACAAGTTTGAACCCCACTTGCTGAGCAATTTATGAGATGCTGGCTCAAAATAAAAAATAAAAAGGGCTGGGGATGTTGCTCACCGGTAGAGCACTCCTGGGTTCACTCCCCAATAACACCACCAAACATCCCCAAATACTGTTGAATATTGTTGATGTCAGGGGTTGTACACAGAACAACTAGGATTAGGACATGGAGTTTATAATATTTTTATTAGGTAACCGCGAAGTTATCACAGGAAAATGCAGGAAATCTATCTGCAACACCAAAGACATAGATTATTTAGTCAAGAGCCTAAACCCCACAGCAATGTCCCACATGAGTCCAGATAAAAACCCAGAGCTCAGGACAATGCCTCCCATGAGTCCAACTGGAGGTCCAGAGCCACAAGAAGGACTCACGCCAGTCTCTTTTACAGATCCGTGCTGGGAAGACCCAAGGGTCAGCTGTGGAAGCCAGAAAGTCTATGCCAGCAGGATGAAGGAGCTGTGCTGGTGGGATGAGGGTTCTGCGCTGGAGCCGAGAAGTAACACAACAAAGACCAGGGCTATCCTCAAAGGCACCACAGCTGTCCTCAGCGACCTGGAGGCCCCGAGCTCCTCTGATGACAAGCATAGTTGGGTATGTGCCAGGAAGCAGCATGACGAGTTCATCCTGGAGACCGAGTGGCACATGTCTTCCCCTCTGGAGCCAGGAAGCAATGCTCGATGTGAGGACCAAAGCTTCTCCACCCACAATGCCTCCTTAACGCCTCAACCCTCTAATACCTTCCTTCTTCTCCACCTATTTATCCTGGCAACTTTCCTCAGGTGGAGCATCTTCACTCAGTGCCATGCTGATGTAATCCAGGTGGTGCTAAGTTGACCACCAGTTCTTAGTCCATAACAAATATGTACATGATTCTCCCTACCACCACGTAACAGAGCTTGTAAATTGTAATGCCAGAATCTAAACTCACATCTTCTGTTTAATCTTTTTTTAAAAGACAGGATCTTGCTATGTAGTCCAGATAGACTTTGAATTCACTATGTAACCTAGGTTGGACTTGAACTTATAGCAATTCTCCTGCCTCAGTCTCTCGAGTGCTGGAATCATAGGCATGTACCACCACACTGAGCCAATAGCTTTAACTTTAAAACCTGAGTTGTGAAGCAAAAATTTTGGCAGAAACATTGTTTTTTCTTTTTCTTCTTCTCTATGGTAAGCTATAAAATAAAAACATTTCTAGTAAAATGGATTTAAACCTTAGGATCCTCTGGCTTATGTACATTGCTTGAGCAATAGTGCATTTTCAGTTAGATGAGTTTGGATAGTCTGAAAATTCAGTATGACTGCAAAAAATATTTTTAAATTTGCATCTGTAAACTTTGCTTGAAATGATTCTGAAGAAATTCATTTACCACACAGTCCCCTCCTTGTTTCATATTCCTTCAGTTAGTACTGTGTTTTTAGTTTCCTCTGATCATATTGAACTTCAAATCAGGCCCTTTGAGTCTAATCAGCTGTGGTTGCAGTCTCCATGAGATTGCTGGATTCTCAAAAGCTCCTCTCTGAATTCATCCTTTATATGGGAAAGTGGATTAATCTGAGGCAACATCTATTTCAGCTGTTTTTACAACAGTTTCACTAACTAGGCGGTTTTAAGTAAATTTAGAACAATTGTGAAAAAGATATACACAGAATTGAAAATGGTAGAGGGCCAGAGATTTCAGACCCTTTTCCCTGAGTGTTTACATCTGATTTGTCTCTAGATGTGTTTTTAACACTCTCCCATTCCCCTTTATTTTTGCCAGAATAGACAAGTTTCCAGTAAAAAGGTTTAAACTGATTTTAAATCAGGATGAATGTAATAAGGGTGACATAAAGTCAACCTTTCACAGCAAATAGAGCACAGTTTTTTTTTCTTTCTTTTTGAAAAACAGTTGATATCTTGGACATTTGATAATCTTTAAAAAATATAAGAATAACAATCTAAAACTACATAAGTTACTTTTGTTCAAAGGAGAGATTATCTATGTTAATGTTTTGAAATGGTTTATCCTTTCAGACATTTTCACCCCTACAAAAAGAAGGTAAAGTGTTACGGACTTTGTTTTCTTTCTTTTTTCTTTTTCATGAGTATCATTTTTATGGCTCTTCAGTAGATGACAGCTTATGATTTATACTTATCTATTTGCCTACTGTTGGCCACTTAAATTATTTCCAATTCCCCATCCATATTAATAATGCCAGAGTGAGCACCCTTAAAGTAAGATATTTGAACATATCTATGATTATTTCCTTTAACTAGTTCACAGAAGCTAAATTCTTGGATCAAAAATAAATAGGATTTTAAGGCTTTTGTTAGTTTTGTCAAATTGTGTTTGAAATAGTAATATATGGTAAGTTAAAATGCCGGGTGAGAAACTTTGAAATATAGAAACTACAGTACGTAATTTTCAAAGTCAAGTTTAGGTCATGTCAGTTACTAAGAATATTATCCTTCCTTCAGTTTTGGGGGATTTTCTATTTGACAGTGATCTATTTGACAAAAAAAAAAAGAACAGAGTACCATGACAAGTGAGGTCTGTGGCCTGGACTGGATAGTGCATATTCAAAGCAAGTCCCTTTGTGGATGATTTTGCTATATTTTATTAGTACTTATGTTTTGAGGATGTTTCTGTGCATTGTATGTATATGGTGGAAATACTTTATATAGTGTGAATTACTGCATACCTTTTCCTAGTTCTGTATTTGGTGATGTCAAGTTGGTAGATTCAAATTTGCCAAGGAGAATGGACAGGAGTATCTTTCTTGGAAAACCCTAAAAACCAGAATATTAAAAAAAGTTTTTTTTTCTGGAAATTAGGTTGTTAAATACTAATATCACATCACTGGGCTGGAATAATTTATAAGGGTCTTTACAAAACATTTTTAACTTTGTTGTTGTGCTGGTAAAGTGTGCTACAGTAGTTGGATGGCCCTTGTGGTTCCCTGGGGAGAACCCACACAAGATGGATGCTCATGAAGAGGAAATAGAGATGAGGGCTCAGAGTTAAAAGCTGCCTCCCCCCAATTCCAGCTTTATTGAGGTGTATTTGACAAATAAAATTAGAGATGAGATTCTTAATATCAGGCAAGCATTTGGCATTTTAGTTGGGTGAGAAGCCAGCTTAAATCACATTAGCTTTCAATAGTTTATGAACGGAAGTCCTTTGATAATACAGAGCCCATAATCTGTAAGATCCCCTTATAGCTTTAATAATACATGATTACAAAATTACATAAAAGGTGGAACTGCTTAGTTGAATATTTGAATGCTCATAGTGATTAACTTTGAAGGGAAGTTAAATAGATATATATTTTACAGTGAATTCGTATCATTTGTCCTACTATACTGATTTGATTCTGTATAATATTAGCATTGAATGTCTTTGAATTGTAAACCACAAAATACATACATCAAAGTTAGGTTAATCATTTCAATTTAACTGTAAAAAACCTTTTCCTTTTTAAAATGGCATATTGTATTGAAGTTGGTTCACCTGAAAAGAAAACCTACTTTTGATTACCCTTAGATAACGTGGTTAAGTAGTCTCAGCGCTGTCTGCAGAAGCCCTGTTGAAATATAGTTATTCTGTATTTTAAGAACAAGGGGACTCTGCTCCTTTGAAATATTGATTTCATTTTCCATTGTGCTCTGCCGCACATACCCACACCAGTGCTGTTTCTTAATTAGCGGAGGAATCCAGAGCAGGTCCTACTGAGGTATTAGGAATACTCCCCGACTAGACACTGCTCAAGTGTGTACTTAACATTCTCTTCCTGGCTTATTATAGTTATGACCCACTTCAGGTATTGTTGACTCCAAAGAATCAAAATCCCGCTGTGTTTTTATTTTCTGGGACTTGACTGTTGGTAACTCAGAAGTGTTAGTAGTTGGTTAATAGTTAACATTAACAAGAATCTTGAGATAAAACCCAATAATTTTCCAAATATTAGATGGATTAAATTTACCAAGCCTCAAAATACAGTGTTTTTTTCTTTTTCTGATTTAAGAAATGCTAGAGAAAGTCTGTTTTGATTTGGATGATCATATTTAAAAATAAACAACATGAAAAATCTTGACATAGGTATGATCTTTACTAGAATAATTTTTTATTTTGAAATAGGGTCTTGATAAGTCATTAAATTGTGTAGGCTCAGGCTTGCATTTGTGATCCTCCTGCCTCATTCTCCTAGAGCTGAGATTACAAGTGTACGCCACCACACTCAGTATAGAATTATCTTTTGATGCTACACTCCTTGTCAATAATTGACTGCCGCCAATTTGAATTCTACAGCAAGTTTGTCCCTTCTTCATTAGTAGATAATACCTTACAGCTGTAACAAACATCATTCAAATTACTGAGAATGAGAACTGTGATGTATTGCAATAAAACAAAAGCCCTCTCTGACTGATCTTTATGAGTCTGTGTCTTTCTTGAGGGATCCTGGTTGAGGAAATACCCCAGTCACCATTTCTGGCTGGGCACACCATGTGCCCTGAACTATCTGGGGGATCTTGAAAAGCAGGTTCCAGGGCTCCTTCTGTGTCCAGTTGAAGAGTGGGGCTTGCGAACATGGATTTGTAACAGTTTCTCAGGGTGTGTGTGTAGGGGAGACTCAAACATCCTTTGGGAGATAAAGGTCTAATAAATTTACAGATAATTTGCTTTGAAGATTTGCAGTCCAAGCCAGCAAGTTAAAGGCTCTAAGAAGTCCAAGAACAGAGAAACCTGTTTCACTTTTTAACCCAAGATTTTCTTTAACTATTTGATTACACAACTCTTGGTGGGGGTGGGAGTGGGTGGTGCCTCATTATTTGATCATGTTATTGAGAGGGCTTACTCTAATCGCACAATAAATGTGGATGGATACAGTTGCTTGCTGGTTTGTTGATTCTGTGGCTCAGTACAAACTTCAGATGCAGATCTTGTTCCATTGTCTCAGCCAGTGATTACTTTCCCTTACTCCCAAGGGAGATGGGATAAGCAAGTACTAACCAAAAACTCTGCTAGAAAAATCATTTAAACAACAAATATTTAGATACTGTTATCTGGCCATGTTCTTTGCCCAGAAAGTTCAATTCTTCATTCTACTTGCTAGACCCTCCAAAAAGATGTGGTTTCCATCTCACAATGGGAACGTATGAGAAAGGAGCAATGTACTCTTCCAGAAATGCCAATCAAGTTGAACAATAGGAAAGGAAGTAAACACACTTGCTCAGGAAATTGGATAGAAGTGAAATTATTTTTTACTCCGTAACAGAGAAGGTGAATGCAACCCCAATTTTGCTTCCATGTTTCTTCCTGCTGGGTACAAACAACATAGAGGTGAACAGTGGAGGGCAAAGAAATGCTCATAAAAGACTGAACCTTTGGGGTCTTCAGGAGGTCCTTATCTCTGGGAGTGGGACTCCCTTTTGCTTGGCTCTATAAATGTACTGGACTAAGTAGGTCTGAAAGAAGGAAGCAGAGACAGATGACCTGCAGGTTAAGAGACAAGGCAACCTGTGGGTTTCCATTCTGCTTGCCTGGGCTGATTGGAGGAGAGGGGAGGAGGCAGGCCCTGGGCCCATTCTGCAGCCCACTCATCCCAGGAAGCCCAGGTGCCATGACTTTGTATGTTTGCTTCTCCTGCTGTGCCTAGCGAATTTTGATGATTGATTCTCCAGGTGTAGCCTCATGATACTATGTTGGGGGAGCCTTAAGAGCAAAGATATTGTCTTATTTATCTTGACAATCTAGGCTCCACTGCTAAGTTAAAATGAGTTTTCAAGATGTATATGTTTGTGATAGTCAACAACGTTAGAAAACTCAACATGATGCTCCTGCAGCATCTTTAGAATACTGGTCTAGAGTTCCATGGGTGTAGTTTTAGAGTCAGAGGCTATTTTAGTGGACCCTTTCATTTTACAAATACAGTACTCCCCTCTTGTTTTTTTGCTTTATACAGTTTCAGTTACCTGTGAGAGATTGTGGTCTGAAAATGAAAAATGAAACATTCTAGAAAAAACCCAAGACATCAATCTTACACCATCCTGTTCTGTCCTACCTGGGATATGACTCATCCCTTTGTCCATAGTTTCCACACTACGTGTATTTATTTATTTATTTTTTGGTACTGGGATCAAACTCATGTCCAGGAACTTGCAAGGCAGGAGCTTATGCTGCTGAGCTAAATCCACGGCCCAAACAGTGCTTGTTTTAAAGTAACCCTCATGTAAGTGGCCTTGTGCTATGACACAGTGCCTGCATCATTCATCTCACATCCTCTCATCACACTGGCATTGTATCATTTCACACCATCACAAGAGTTGTGAGTGAAAATATTTTGAGAGAGACTATATTCACATAGCTTTTATTAAAACATTATTATAATTTTATATTTATTATTATTTATGTCAATCTCTTACTGTGCCTAACTTATGAATTACATAGGTAACTGTATATAGGAAAAAACATAGGATATACATAGATCAGTACTATCTGCAGCTCTTGGATTTTATAACAATAAAAAATCCCTACATAACTCAGTGTTGTCATGATGCTTTCCAAATGATGCTTACTTGCCTCAGTGAAAAATGTAGCCATTAATCTAGACAGTTCAGTTAGGGAAGATGCTATGCACCAAATAGACATTGTTCCATTCTTTTTTCACTCCTTGAGTTTTTATATCTCACTATGCATTTTCCTGATTGTTGGCTTAGCTTGGAAGCCACAGTTAAAGAATGCTGGGTGAGAAGATCTTCTCCAGGTACTTTATTGGAAAGAGGAGCTATCATAAATCACGTGAAGGGACTGAAGCTTGTGGGATTGCTTCATTGCCAAGTCAATGCTGATTGATTGCTTTGGAAAATATGTATACTTTCCAGGAGCTTATTTGAAATAAAATAAAAGTTCATACTTTCTCAATCAGAGTCCCTCAACTAAATTTCAACTGTAGCCCAATCATCATGATACATGGAAAGGGCAGCTAAATGAACAGTATAACTCTTAGAAGAAACTCGTAAAAAACTTGGACAGCAGAGCACAAATGTTATTCCAAATGGAGAATGATTTGGAACAACAATATCAGAACCAGATTCAGCCTTTATGGCTCACAGTGACTTAAACTGCTTAATAATGTCTAACATATATAAGTCAAAGAATTGCTAGAAAAAAAACCATGATATATAATGCAGTAATCATAGTGTGAATTAGATGTTCAATTTTTTTTTTATTTTAAAGAGAGCAAAACAAAACAGAACAAAGCAGACTAGAACAAAAAATGCAATCAACACAGGATTTCAAAACAAGACAACAGGAAATCAACAGGGTTACCATAATGTCTCTTGTTCTCTTCAAAATAGCTGTCCATATTGAAATTAAATAATAGAAAACAGACTAAAAACAATTAAAACAAAGAATAAAAGCGTTACTGGACTTCACAACAAGATGACAGGAAATTAGCAATGGCTACTATAATGTCTTGTTTTCTTCAAAGTAGCTGTTCATACCATCACACATAATAAAATCAATTTTTGTAAACTCTTTAGGAGAAGTTCTAGGCATGCATAAGCCTATACATGTACATTTATCCTTTATATATTAGAGGGAAAAACAAAACAAATTATGAGAAAAAAAGAAACAAAAGAGACAAATAATCATAACAAAGACCCTAAAACAATGACAATATAGGCTTTCAAAACAAGGTGGTAGGAACACATCTAAGGTTGTTATTTTGCACAGTTATCTTCAAAAGAGTTACTCAGATTACCAGATATAAACATGCAAAATTGATCTAATCCTATGAATGTTAACTGTTTTGTTCCAAGAACTAAAAGAATTAGTAGCACAATCAGTTGGGATGTTGATTATTATGCATCCGGGTGTAGATTTATTTTGGTTATGGTTAATTGGAGTTCTTTATACCACATTTATCTGTATGTCAGTTCCTTTCTCATGTCTGGGAAATTTTCAGCTATTACTTCTGTAAATAGCTCTTGATATCAGTTGAGTTGTCCTCTTCTTTTTCATTTATCCCTATCAATCTTATATTGTTTTTCTTTGCATCATCTTGCAACTGTTGAATTGTTATTTCCTGGTTCCTTGTTATTTTTAAAAGATCTTTGCTGTTCACTAGTTGCAATCTTGTCTTCGAGGTCTGAAAGTTTACCTTCACTTTTACTTTCACTGAGGTGGTTTTGCTACTTTTCAATGAAATTTTTGATTTTCTGGATATCTCTTTGAATCTGTTTATGCAATCTGTTTCTTTCCTATATTGTTCATTCAAGTTTTACATCATTTTGCAGTGCTCCTCAATTTTTTTAAACCATGTCTTCTTTAGATGCATTTAGCATTTTTAAAATTACATTTATCATTTCTTCTTTTATCTGGGAGATTATTTCTGATCTGACTTCCTTACAGCTTCATGGAGTTGTTTCTTTTCTTCAGTTGCTATCATTTCAGAAGTTTCAGGTGTTTGGCTTACATTTTCTTTCATATCCATTTCTTGTAGGCTTGTTTGGGATGGGCTGGAAGTTTGAGATTGCATTTTGCTCTTTTGTTTTGTCATTTTCCTGTATTCCCCTGGAGAAGCTGAATTCAAGGTCTCAGTTGCTTCCTGGTTGAGGACATCTGTCAGTGCTTCAGGGAATTTCCCCAGTTGAATGGAGCTCATTAGTCAGGCCTTACCTGGTGGCACTCGAAGTCTCCTCAAATGTTGGGAGTATGCTAATATGATACTGTGAAGCTTCTTAGCTGCTTAACGTTGCTGGGCAGGACTCTACCAGGTTCTAAGTGATGTATCAAGGTTCAACAGCTAGTGGGGTATGCTATGCAGGCCTTCAGTTCATGCAACATGGCACATCAAAGCTTCCCAGCTGCTTGGGTTTGCTGGGCAGGGCTGTACTAGGTTCTGAGCCAGGTGCTGACGTTGCAAGGCTGGGTGGGGTTCACTGTGTAGGCCTTTGGCACACGCCACTGAGTGCAGGTGATTCCCCAGCCACTGGGGATTACTGGGCGGGGTTCAGTCCCACACCCCCTTAAGGGAAGTTAAAGTTGCATGTATCCAAGAACAATGAAATTAAGGGCTAAGAAAACATTTGGATCTTAATCCTTTTCGGTTGCATAATCTGTGGAAAATCTCTCAAAGCTGTGAACCTTCTCTCCAGAAAATCTCACATATGCATAAAAGTTTGGGACTATTTCAGGGAGTTTATAGACCCTCTGAAGCTACAGGTGTGTGCCTTATATAGCAGTTCTCCCCAAAGTTTCTTGTTTCTTTATGGGGCAGCTCTTCCTGGATGGCACCTGTAACATCCAGCTCCATTATGAGCATATGTCGTAGTGCCAGGTTCTGACATAAAGAAGGGACTGGGAACCTCTGCTCTGATTCCATTTTCTCCTGGGTGAGCAGAAGTGGCCTTCATCCCCCACATATTTCTTTTACTTTGTTATGCAGTAGGATCATCTGGGGGCAGATTTAAAATTCTCTCAGCATTTATTTCTACTTTCATTTGTAACATGTCTGAAAAGAAAATGCTGACTTTCCATTGCTCTGACTTGGTAATCTAGGTCAGTGGCAGGGCTGAGTTAAAAAGTTGTTTTTAATCTTTGTTTACCAGGTGACTACAGCTCACATGAGTAGCAAGATCTACTTGATCTTAGAGATACACACAGTTCAAGAGGCTTTCTCGTCCTCAGTCATTACCATCTCATCTGAATTTACCTCTAGTGAACTAGGCAAGCCTTGTTTTTGCATGATTAGGCTAGCAAACATGATGCTGCATTCCTGGAAGACATGGGAAAGGCAGATAGATAATGACAGTCCGTGGCACTTTTTGTTTATCCAGAAATCTATCATCCCAGGAGGCTGACATATAATCCTATGCTTACACTGCCATCCATGTTTTATGTAATAATAATAATAATAATGGTAATGATAATGATTTGTACTTATATAGCTACTTTCATCTAGGGAATCTCAAAGCTTTACAAATGCTAATTAAGCCTCTTGGTTTCCTTGAGAACTAGGTGAGGCCTATTTTATGGGTGAGGAAATTGAGGCATACAGAAAGGACCAGTGCTTTTCTCAAGACCACTGGGTAGCTGGATGACAGAGTTCTGAAGCCTCAAGAGCTCTATACTTCCTTCTGTCCAAAGCCAGCTGCATCTTTTCATGAGGAAGTAGGAGGGGCCACACTAGAATAAGATTCTTAGTTTTCTGAGTCTTACCTAAATCCTGGCAGTGGATAGAAACTCAGGGTGAATTTACAAAGTGAACACTTTTACCCCTACCAAGCAACACACACAATATGTGAAGGATTGTTTTTGAGATCTAAACAATAGAGATAGGGCTAACATTGGTTGTCCTGTATCTTTGGATAGGGTAGCGAAAGAAGATCTTGAATGAAGAACTGATTTTTCAGTGAATGCTGCTGAGAAGTATCAGTCCACCTCATGCCAAAGAAGAGCAGTTCTGCCTTTTGACTGGTTTTGTTGTCTCCTACCATGTGCTCATCCACTTCCCATTGCTACAACAAAATTCCAAGTGCTGAGTAGCTTATAAAAAAAAAAAAAAAACAAAAAAGAGCAATCTATTTGGCTCAGTGCTCTGAAAGCCCAAGAGCATGATGAAGCCCTGGTTTCTAATGGGTTCTGGTGGGATCTCAGGGTGGTGGCATCATGTTGGGAACACGTGTTCATGGAATAGAACACATGGTGAGACCAGAAACCAGAGATCAGGGAGCGGCTGGTCTCACTCTTCATGTAACAAATCTTTCTTGCAAAACTGACTCATCCTATGAAGCCAGAATTAATCTCTCCCAAGGACAGCACACTGAATAATCTAATGATTGCTTACTGAGCCCTACCGCTTAGAGGCTTTGTCACTTCTCAATATTACCACACTGACTACTAAGTCTCCAGTACAGAGGCCTCAGAACAACACAGATTTCCACATCATTAGAACTATTCAAATATACACATACAAAGATGAATGATTAAAGATGATCAGTACGTAAATGGAAATACACATAATGGAAAGTAACTTTCACCATATTCAGACTTCTCAGTTTTAGAGAATTCTTAAAATTCTGCAAAACAAATAGTGCTAAACTCTAGGGAAAATGATACTGTCTGGGTACTTCTCAGATATTAATATGGACCCCAGTCACCAAGAGATCTGTTAACATGCAGATTGTGTTTCAGTAACTCTGGACGAGTCACAAGAGCACGATGCACATGTATCATGCTTTGCATAGCAAGACTTTGCTATGTTTATCCCTCAGGTAAACAGTCCTGCAACATACTGTTCTGGGGGGGGGGCACTGGTGAATTGGGATGAGATTTGGGCTTAGGGCATCAAGGTTTGTGTTTGCAAAGTATTTCTGCTACTTATTAACTAGGATGTTGGGAATGCCAATGCATTTTGGGCCTTGGTTTCCATAACTTTAAGTGAAGATCATTAATTCCTCTCTTCCAGTTATGTAGAAGCATAGAATCACTCAGTTGGAAGGATCTGGCACAGGCTGGAACTCTGCAAATGTGCGTTTATTCCCCTGAGCTTTCTCATTCATCCTGTCTGGCTAGCTTCCCTGACAAATGCTTTACGGTTTCCCCTGGTGTCTGCCATAATCATTACTATATTTTATTTATCTTATTTTTTTCATATAATTTTACCTCTGTGTTCATCCTTTTCTGTATATACAAGCTAACATCAAATATCAAATTTTAATCTCAGTATTGAAATGATTTTACTAAACTATCTTAAAAAATTTTATTTTAAAGGTAAAAAAATTTCCAAACAAGATAGAGGGCAACAGTGGTTAGTATATTGTGTATTGTTATCTTTAAATTAGTTACTCAGTATATAAGATATCTGCTTTTAATTGTGCAAACAATATTAGCACAAACTTTTCAGTGAACTAGGAGAAATTAATAGTTTAACTATCATATATATTATTATTTTAAACTAACTTTTTGCCTCATTAACTATTACAAATTTTTTCTGCTTTTCTTAGTGATCTACGCCATATGATAGAAGTGAAACTATCTGGTTTTCCCTTGGTGGTCAAATATTTATTACGCACCTACTATTCATTGCTTTATTATATTGCTGAAACTAAAATAGACAGTTTTATATTTCCTGTCTTGCTTTTGTTTCTTCTGTTTAACTCTGTGGACCACGGGAAATCTTCTTTTAATTCTTCACTCATTGATATCTTTTGACTTTTTTCTTTCTGTTTTTATTTTACTTTTTGCCTATTACTTGTATTTGGATCTTTTTCCCTTTGAATCTACCAGATTGGCTTAGAACTTCTTTCCTAAAAATCTTCATAAAAATTGTTTTGTGTGAATGTTTCTGTGTGAAATGGTTTTGATTTTTAATTAAAAGCAAAAGGGAAGTTCTGTGTTATATATGCATAAGGTAAACTGGTCTGGAGTATCACACACCTCACTGTTAATGCTGGGATTGGTGAGAGGGGACTTTCATTTTGTTCTTCATGTGCTTTGGCACTTTGGAAAAAATTTTCTCCCTTGTAATTTGTTCTAGTCTGTAACTCAGAAGAAAAACGAGACAAAATTTAAATGGATGACAAAAAGGAAGATGAAGGAAAATGAAAAAGACACCTACAGTCTTCACAATCTGCCCACACACTCTCCTGTGTTGTGCATCTTGATGACTGGGCCATCTTTTTTCAGGGTGTGGAAGCCTGTCCTGCTGGGGGACCTGTTGGGGGATGCTTGGCATAAAAGCAACAGTCGTAGTACACAGTCATTCTTACAGAGGAAGCACTATTCGATGGATTCTGATAAGGTTGGTATTCAGCCCAGGAGGTCATAATTAACCACATCAAAGGAGGAGTGGCTTCATAAGCAAATGGACTTTATCATGCCATCTGCCAAAACATGTACCAAATGCTCTTACTTTGTTGAGAAACATCTGTGCTGTTGGAACCAAGTCTTCATAGTTTGGACTGATGAACCAGACTGAAGAAATACTTTCATGACTTACATATTTAACCTTTCAGTCTTTGGTACCTTGCTTCTCTTCTGTCCTTGCTTGGAACCATCATCTGTAATTTGCATAAGTAAGAAGGTATTGGCTCATGGCTCAGTTGGGAACAGAACGATACTCTGATAAAAGCAGAGCAGGAATGACTCAATCATATTTTTTGTGGTCCGTTTTCATCCTACCAGCTGATATTCTCAGTGAATTATTGCTAGAGAGTTGCAGGTGGCAGGCAGAACTGTATTAAAATTTATCTGGGACTCATTCCGGCTTCTCATTAGAATCCTCTGGAGAGGTTTTTCTAGGAAGCTTGATTTAATTGGCCAACTTTGGGATTAAGAGCATCAACAGAACAAAACACATCAGAACAACAAGCAGAAAACCTTATGACTTTCCAGATGTCTCTAATGTGCAAACAGGAGAGTCACTTTTGGGACCAGGCCAGTCTTACAAGAGGTCTTTGGACTTCTTGGCTTTTAATTAGAGACCACATGGCTTTCTAAAGAATAGACACTCTTTAACTTCATCCTGTTCTGTCACTTTTGGTTTCATGTACAATCTGAAATATATAGTGAGTTAGAATGTACAATCAGAGATGTACAGTAAGTTAGCATATATTGACAATAAATACATTGAACATTTATAATTATGTTTGATGCTAGGTACTTTTAATATATATTAAAAATACGTAGTGATAATTAAGCGTTATTTCTTAAATGTTATATCCAACAAAATATTTCATCTTTTAGTTCTGTGATAGTTATTAAATTAAAAATCTTTGTTTTTCCACAAAATAAAAATCTACTTGTCCTCACCTGTAAGGCTTTGATGTGCATTGGATTTTTCTGCCATTGAAAGCATCTTGATTTAGGTTCCTTGTTCCTTCTGGTGCTGGCATTTCCATTGTTTTTCTTGGATTTAATAAAAGTGTTTGCGTCTAATCTTGCTATGGCTTAATTTTTTTTTTTTTTTTGTGGTGCTGGGGAACCAAGGATTTTCATTCTGAACTACATCCCCAGACTTTTAAAAAATTTAAAAACTTATTTTTTTTAGAAGAATTTTGAGACAGGATCTTACTAAATTGTTAGATTACCCAGCTTGGGCTCAAACTAGGGATCCTTTTGCCTTGGCCTCCCCAAACACTGGGATTACAGGAATATACTACCATGCCTGGGTTCTAAACCTTGCTGTATGGTGGCTTTTTTTTTTTTCTATTTGTTTTCAGTATCATTTAGGGATGTATTTGGCTATACTTTTTCCCCTTTACTTCTTAATGTCTTTAAAAAATATTTATTTATTCATTTATTTTCTCAGTGCTGAGGCTAGAACCCAAAGCCTCATGCTGCTGGGCAGATGCTCTAATGTTCCACCACCGGAAACCCCTCCTGTTCAATTTTTTCACCACTTGCAGGCGGTTCTAGTATAGCATATTGGAAAGAAGATAAACTAGAATGTGCTGTGTAGAGCACTACTTGGATGTCAACAAATTAGGAATCCATGTTGAGTGATGAACATTTGATGAAAATATAGGAAACTATCCTAGAGAAATCCTGGTGGAAATGATAAGGTCAGTGATAACTTTCTCAAAATATTTACTTCTTTCATTCAAGGAATTTTTCTTAACTAAAGAAAATTTAGAGTCAGCAGCCCCTGAGATCTGGCCACGGCCATGGTGGAACCCAGCTGGCTGCACAAAGAAGCAACTCACTAACCCCCTTGGTAAGTGCCTCTCCCAGTACGAGCCAAGAGGAGACCCAGTCAGCATCTCCTGTGAGCCTACCGGTGCACGGGCTGGGCGGCTAACATCTCCCTCCCCCAGCAGTTGGGGAAAGAGGTCTGAACATCTCTTGGGAAGATGACTGTATGCAATACAACAAATATGGAGGATTTCCTTCTATCTTCTGTTTGAAAGCAAATGTTTTCACTGTTTTGTTTCATTATGATTGTTTTACTCTATTCAATATTCTCTTTCGATTGGTTTTATAATGTTCTGTCCTTGGTTTGATTTTGCTATACCTAATTGGCTAGGCAACTATTGTGAATATAACGAGATATACTCTGGTACCTATTACTGTTATCCTAGTAACCTGTTCTGAAGTTCTGTACTGATTTTACCACATTATCTAGATTGGCTCTATTCTGTCTTGTTCTGTTATATTTCTACTACCTTCAAAAAAAAAAAAAAAAAAAAAAGAAAATTTGACTCTCCAAAGCAGGTGCTCTGTTCCAGGAGTTCAGAGATGGTATGCGTTCCGCACCTCTGTGCTGACCCCCGTCACACTATGATCAATAGTGGAGACAATGATCAAAGCTTTCCCTTCTGATGAATCCAGATATGGCTTCAGAATTTTTCTCAACCTGTGCTTCAGAGAGGCATTGCTAATTGATTAGTGTTGGTGTTAACCATGAAGCCTGCTTATTCTCCTTACCTTAAAGGTCTCTTGCTAATTAGTGTTAACAAGAGAGCAATTCTGCACTTTAATCATTAAAGGGACTCATGATTCACGCATGAACTCTCCTCTATAGTAGCTAGATAATACCTAAGACAAGGTTAGAATATTTTATTCAGGTCATAAGAAAGGTAAGCAAATGCAGCTAGGTAATTTTGCCTTTCTTTCCTAACCCATCCCTGGCCTGGGATGTCCTCCAGTGATACCCTTTTGCATATTTCCTACTCTTCCTCTTGTGAGGAATAGATCACTTTTAACTTCTAAGCCTTGGGAATATCTTCAGTATCTCCAGAGTTTTGAAATTCAGATCCAAAAATGAAGCCCTAAGAGGGAGAGAGGAATTGTTCTACTGGTTGCCTACTGAATTAGAAGTGAATTTCCAGTTATTTCTCTGAGGATTAACAATGGAATGTCCATTCAACATATCTCTAATAGAGATCACATTTAACTACAGCTCCATTATGATCACAAAATCCCAGCATTCCTTCAGGAGACCTAGATATTTAAAGGTTATGAGTGTTAGGTTAAAATATTTGGCTAGTATGGTGGGTTAACTAATGGTTAACTTGTAACACTCAGCTGAACTGAATCAGCATGATGCTGGGTGTGGAAGGCGCACCTGAGGCTTGTTGCCAGTGGCATGAAGTGAGAACTGGAGGGGAAGATGGTATACTATTGAATCTCTTGTAGAAGCTTGTCATGCTGGCTTTCCTGATAAGAGCTCAGCTGTTCTCCTTGTTGGAGGAGCTTGGGTCCTTGCTGTCACTGAAGGTGACTGCTGTTCTCTTTGGGGGCAAGGGGGTTCTGGTCCTTATCTTGAGCATCATTTCCTGGCTGCAGTATAGATCCCTCAGTCTGCTGGTGCAGATCCTTCACCCACTGGCACATACTTTCTAGCTTCTGCCACTGACCTTTGGTCCTTCTCAGGGCAGATCCTTGATACAGACTTTCATGAGACATTGTTATAGCCTTCGGGCCTTCAGTTGTCATGGATGCATCTAGACCACCAGCTAGACTCATGCAGGACATTGCCATGACGGATCCAGGCCCTCAGCTGGATTTTTTTGGGTCACTAGTGTGTAGATAGATCCCTTGCACTCTTTTGCATTTGACCCTGGGTGAATATTATAAAATCCTATAAATTATGTGTCTTGTATTAAATTTTTCCCTTGCAAACTCTGACTACAATAGCTAAGTACCATAGAGAAGTGAATGTAGGGTGATTGTGTATTGATTGATTAATAGTCCCAGGCAATTTCATGGTCTTAAAGCCCTTAATAACATCTACAAAATCCCTTTTGCCTTGTAAGGTAATTTCTACATAGATTCCAGGGAGTTGAATATCTCAGGGTGGGGGATATTCTTCTGCCTACCACATATGATTAGGACAAGAAAACATTTTGTAAACATGTACTGAATTCTCTCAGAGATCATAACGTATTTTCCGGTACATGTGGTGCTATGTATGGGGTCAGGGTCCAGGTTAGCTACAGAGCCTGTGTGACTTACAATAGAATGAACTTTGTTCTTTCAGGTAGTGCTGTGTAGGAGCAGTAATGAGACTATTTGACTTAACTCTGTAAAAATCAATGTTTAGGAAAACATACTCGGGACACCCAAGTATATGCCAGACGCACATTTCTTCCTCTATCTTTTTACTTTCATAGCTCCTCACATGTCTAGGAATAGTGAGTGGATACTCAGTTTTCCATAAGTGGAGGGTGACCTGTGGTCTGGGGTCACGTAAGGCGGGTTTGGGTGGGCAGTAACAGCTGAAGAAGGAGGTGAGTTGGGAGAAGGGAGCCAGAGGCTTCTTCTTGGTATAAATCTCCCAGGAAACCCAGGAGGCTCCTGGCTCTCTTACTTACTTTTCCCAAGGTTCTGAGTGATGGAATCACCTCATTCTCTGGCTGGCTCCATCAGTGGTAAAACAGTCTTCAATTCTTTGTTGCTCACAGTGGAGCGCGATGTGCTTATTCACACTAGCTCAGACCCTTCTAGGGTTTTGCAAGGCCTTCTGACCCCTACCATTTGGGAAGAAAACAACACTTTCTTCTTGGCCCTTTGAACTTCTTTCTTACTCATTACGTAGAGACTATACTCAGGCCTGGTTACGCACTGGACAGGAAGGGCTGCCCCAGAGGGCAGGCTCATACTGAGGGGAGGTGAGGCTCCAGAGTGGGGCCAGGCAGCAATAGGTGTGAGAAGAGGAGGGACCTCTCCTCCATCCCAGGCCATCTCATCACAATAACAGAACAAGTTTGTCACCGGGCAATGTTCCAAAAGGTGGTGAGCATATCAGTCCCTGAGGTTCTGAGCTTGCTGTGCTGTGAGCTGAGGAAGGGTTGTGAGAAGGCTCTTTGGAGACCAGCCTTGTGCTATCTGCTTTTGGGGTAGATGAGAGGAACACTGCTCCTGGGACCTGGGACCATGGCTCAGCAAGGTATTTGATGGTGGGGATCATGCTCAATTTGTGATGTGCCATGTTTGAGACAGTAAGCCAAGTACCTCCTCACATCCTCTGGTTAAATCTTCAGGATCATGCTAATGACATAAGATTGATTTAAAAACTACACAGGAAAACTGTATATTGCTGTCCACTCATCTGATGCAATACACGTGTCCTTCAAAAATTATCATGAATAAAATAGTGAATACAGCTGTGATGCTGCAGAAGGGCTCACCTTTGGTTTATGCTAAGCACTTACTATGGCTTGGATCTAGATGTCTGCCAAGAGCCTCCGGTGCTCAGAGGCAGGATTTTAGGAAGGCAGTTGGGCTATGGGATGCTGTAGCTAACTCGATCTTAGAAGGTCTGGTTGAAAAATGCTGGTCAGTGGAGCCTAACAGGCAAGGGTGCATTCATCTCTCTCCCTGGCTCTTGTGCTTCCCGTGTGGTGATGCGGGCAGCTTTCCTCCGCTAGGCCTCTCTTCTATGCTGTTTTCTGAGTTCTGAACTTGTCAAACATGACTGAAACTTCAAAAACTAAGCCCAAACAAATCTTTCCTCCTTTAGGTTACAGGTGTTGGGGGTCCTGTCCCAGTGACAGGAGTATAAGGCAGCCTTGGAACTGTGCATGGGGAGCAAGGTCCAGCGCCCCTACCTCTCCATTCTACTCTCCTTTGCTCACCATACCAAAGCCTCTTGCAGTGCTCTTCCATCACATGGGCACGCCCAGCTCAAAAGGGATTAATGGTGTCTGCAGCTGCACCCCCACATGCTGAAGTCTTAAACCCCAGCACCGTGATCACAGGATGACTATACTTGGAGATAGGAGCTCCAAAGGGATAACTCAAGCAAAATGAGGCTGGTAGGGTGGACCAGCCAGTGTGACCAGTGTCTTTGAGAAGAGGAAATTTGGACACAGAGGTGTACAGAGGGATGTCAAAAGCTGAGAAAATGAACCTCCACGCCAAGGAGGGAGGCTTTGAAAGAAACCAGCCCTGCTGACACTTTGATCTTGGACTTCAGCCTCCAGAACTATAAGAAAATAAACTTTTGTTGTTTAAACCGCTCAGTATGTGGTTTTTGTTTTGTCCCAGGAATTTGACTCTATTGTTTTGGCTGGAATTCTCTGTTCCTGTGTTCAATTTGAGTATCTCCTTCTCATCGAGGTCATCTCCACTATTCTTAACTAAAACTTAATGCGTCCACCTTGCCATAGTTTAGATCTTGTATGCTTCCCAGAGATCCATGACTTAAAGGCTTGATCCTCAGTGTGGCCCAGTTGGGAGGTGCTGACACTTCTAAGAGATGGGGAGTAGCAACAGCTTTAGGCTGTTGATGAGGTAACCTCCATGAAGGTTATGAGACCTTGGCCCCTTCCTCTTCTGTTTTTTGCTTCTTTCTCTTGAGGTGAGTGGCTTCATGCCAGTGGCCTCACCATGCTGTGCCTGCTGTTGTACCACAGGCCCAGAGCATGGGTCAAGCTGACCATGGACTGGAACTACCCAAACTGTGAGCTAACATAAACATTTTCTCTTTTTGAGTTGATTATTTCAGGCATTTAGTGATAGCGATGGAAAAGTGATTAACACATACCCCTCACAGTCAGCCTCTAATATATGAGTCTGTTCTGTGTTTTTCCTATCTCTACTGGCACTTGATAGTATTTTCTTGTGCAAATTTATTTTCTTGCCCGGACTCCTTCTGGGATGTAAACTTCTTAAAGTTTTTGTTAGTTCCTTTCTACTAAGTAACCTTTGTAAGGGAATGGTTCTGGCCTCCTGAAGACATTTGTGCAAGGTTCATGAAATTTTGTATCTGCCATGGCTAGTTGCAAATTATTCTGTCTTTCACTTGTTCCAAATTCAGGCTTGTAAAGATGCATTTTTATTAAGTTATGTGACTTTTACAGGAGGTCAGGCTTCTCTCCGATATGGCCTGTAGATGCCAGTTATCTGCTTTGCTTATTAGTGACAGTGGCTGCATGCTAACATCAGCCTTTCACCCTCTCACTTTTAATGTGCTCCTCGGAATCTGTGTGTCCTTTGTTTATGTATTATTTTTATGGAAACAGTGTTCTATATATTAAAATACTGGGAAGGAAATATTAAACATCCTCTGGCAGGGGAAGCTTCTCTCTACTTAGAGTCAGAATTGAAAAGTGATTTCCTCACTGGGCAGAAATACAGATGCATGAAGTCTCTTGTGTACCTCATTTCATATCCTTCACCCCGTAACAGTAGTTCAGGGATATTAATCCTGCTTGCCCGTTGTGGTGAGGACTACATATCCTTATATGAGCACACATATGGTAGGATATTAGAAATGGCGGAAGTTCTATTTATTGTGTAATGAAACCCAATTTTGCCAGACATTTACCACTGGGGTTAGCTGTTTCACAACTTCATATGGAAATGCTATATTTGAAAGTGTATGTTCTTTAATAATTTTTCTTTCCTGATATGGGTGAATAGCAATCTGGGAGCTACCAGATGAAATAAAGAACTGTGATAATCTGTTTTACTCTTGGGAAGAGAAATGAAGGTGACAACAAAAAGACAGATCAACTTGTTAATGTTTCAAAAAGAGATATTGTTAGAAATAAATATAATTTCTTTAACATGCCAGTGATTTTTAGTTTAGATAATATTATTACCTCTCAGAAACTGGAACATTTAACTGAGTCACAGGATTATTCCAACCCTGAAATGGGATAGAAAACATTAAAAAAATATATTTTTTGTTATAAAGAAGCAAGGGAAAATATTGATTATACAAATGGAAACATAAATTGAACTCAGAGCACAGAGGAGGAAACAATTTGTGAACTGCTATTTTCTTGGGATAATTCTATAGTTTACAACTACAGAATTAGCTGCGAGCTGCTCTCATACCTGACCTGTAACCCTAGATTGACAACTGGCATATTCCTTAGTGATAAAGAGGTGCTTCCTTCGTTTGGTTGTCAGCTGCCAGAGCTGTTGTACCAGAGAACCAGGTCACTGAGAGTGCATAGACCTGTGAAAGATTCACACTGAAATGGCACAAAATCAGACCCCTGTTTGGGACTTTGGTCTAACGGCAAAATTTAAAATCCAGGTAGTGATTAAAGTAAAACCTCCTTGTTTCAAGAAGTTTATTCATTTTTTTTAAAAAGGTCTATTAGTAACTGAATGCATTTACAGTTCTGAATAACCATATGTATGGTCTATAGTAAACAACCTGAACAGCCTTTCTAAATGAGCTCTTTATATTCAGCCTCTGGAAACTTGTAATTACATTTGAGGCAGGACATGTGATACCAGAAGATATAAAGCCACACAGCCCCAACTGCCACTTGAATTCAGTGGAGGCAGCTCAGCAAGATCAGCAGAACACACACGAAAACCATTGCCATTAATCATATCTTAAAGTGGAACAGAAGAAAGCTTTTCCTTAAAAACAAATAGATTTACCCTTTTTTCATTAGTACAAGGCTTTTGAAATAAATTGTGATAGGGGTGCATTTCAGCAGCAATTTCTCTTTCTGTCTTACATTTTTTATCTTGCTTGGTCATTTTAGGAAATTATAGGCATAAATACTGTCATAGCATTTTCAATTTGAAAAATATAAGCCTGAGGTGTAACTTGAGAAAAAAATAAGAACAAAAACAAAACGTCTCTGATGTTTAGCAACTCTGCAATAAAATGTGGGTCTGTTACAGTAATTTCTTCCCATCTCCAGCTATGAGAAGATGCCTTAGGAATAAACATACATACCCAAGGAAATGGTTACATATTTGGATATGAACCATCTTTGAATAAATGGCTGTGCTATGGACATATTTATGTTAGCAAAAATACAAAGAATTCAAAACAATACTATTGCTACATAGAAATTTAATAGTTTACTAATAGTTTTACTGACTGCAAGAGCATTTTATAAATTTTCTTATTCTTTCTAATTTTCATTCATTTAAAAAAATAGTTGCAGAGTCATACTGAGTTTTACAGTTAATGGCAATGAACACCAGGAGTCTGAAATTTCTCATTCCTATTTAGGAGTAGTTTTGACATGCTTGTGATTTACCTTCTAATTGTTTAGATTAGAATTAGGTCCAACCTGATTTCTTTTCAGTATTTGTTCTGTTGGGTTGTGTTAACTATGAGTGAGGTCAACTCTGTCCTTAAAAGTCTGTGACACTGGTTGGTGTGGTTGGAGCCAGTGAACCCTGCAAATGAGTGAAAGAATCATACAAATCGACATGGCCATGGCCATTGTTAGCCACACACATGGTGCCCAATGGGACATAGACACCATTCTCCAAACATGCACCTCATTTCCTTCTTTTTTAAAATTTAAATTAATTTTAAAATTATATATGAACATTGTGTATATTAATTGATGTTTTGTATACCTAGACATTGTACAATGTTTAAATAAAGTTAAACATATCTATTTCTTCAAACATTTATCATTGATTTATTGCAAAAGCATTCAAAAAATCCTTTCTTCTAGGTTTCTAATATATGCAGTACAATTTTAAATATGCTACTGTACTATGCAATAGCACATCACAACTTTTTTTGAAGTACTTATCCATTAATAGAACCAAAATTAATAACAACAAGAAATTCCACCAAGGATTGAAAAATAACTTCTTAAAAACATGCAATGTTGAGAATCATGCCTTTCCATGAACCAGGCTCGGCCATGGGGATTGAGAAGAATCTCAATGAGAAGCAGAATTTCACCTTCCCGTGAACCAGCCGTGCATGGGCGGGGATACCTGAAGACCATTCCCCCCTGCCCTGTGGTAAGCAATAGCTCCATGTTTGTATTGTTTGGTTGACTTTGCAGGCCTAGGGCTAGAGGTCTGGGCATCTATTTGAAAGATAGTAGTGTACATTGTGGCAACTGTGGGGGTATTCTGATGTCTTATTTTTGAAATCCAATGTTTTGCTCCATTTTACTGTTTTATTTTATTCCTGTGTCTGGTAACTTGAGCAACTATTTTGAAGGCACCAATGTGCAGTATCACAACCATTGTTAAATTCCTATCACCTCGTTTTGAAAGCCTATATAGCTGTTCTTTTCTTTTGTGGTTGTTGTTATCATTTTGCTTTTGTTATTTTTTTAGGTTTATTTGCTTCTTGATTTATCTGGTATTTTTTCTCTTTAAAATAAAGATATACATATATGTATATATATATATATATATATATATATATATATATATAGACGTGGAACACTTCCTGAACCTGTGTGTCTGGCTTCACAGGGGCCATAGTAATCTCCGTATCATTCCAGTTTTAGTGTATGTGCTACAGAAGTGAGCACCCCAGAGCTTCTTATACCTCATTTTAATATATCTGATGTTTGCATGTCTTTTTTCTCTATTTTGTCCAATTTTGACCTTTTGTATTTTCAACTATTTTTTTTTAGGACCCAGATCCAATCATTTTTCTTCATTAAAGCTTCTTGAATCTACTTCATTCATTTCCCTTCAGAGATAATCTGTTCTTAAATTTTTATTTATTATTATTTTTCTTTTTTTTTATTTTTTATTTTTTTATTTAAGAGGAAAAAGAGAAAAACACAAAACAAACCAAAGCGGCGTAAGGGTACACGCAATACAGAACTACAAAAAAACAAAACAAAACAAAACAAAACAAAACAAAACAAAAAAACATAACAGTAAGAAATCACCTGCTAGTAGATTACACACTATCTTCTTGAAAATAGTTCCTCAAATCACAGTATCAAAGAACACAAAGTGGACATTCAAACAGGGAGACTGCAAACAGCTGTGTTCAATGTTCCAAAAACATTGATAAAGTCAGCTATTTAACACCCCCAAACACACTTGCTGTTATATCCGTTAGAGCTCTTTTTCTTTTTTTTTTTCCCTCTCTTTTTTACAACAAAATTCACACATCTTGGATTTTATTACTCATTAGTGCTTATTACTTTCTTTGGGGGGGGGAAGAATACAGTCAAATATGGCAAAACAAAGCTGTCAGTCAATACCAAGGATAGACATAGCACATGGTGTAGAACAGAGTACAAGTTTATCAACAATGGTTATCAACGTTGTCCCTTGTTTCCTTAAAAAGAATTGTCTATCTTATTAGATATTATAAAGTTGGACAAAACAGTAGAGAACAAGACCAATAAAACTTAGGCATTGTAAACATTACAGGACTTCCAAAGAAGACAATAGTCAAACCAGAATGGGTATCTTAGTGAATCTTATTGTCTTCAAAGTAGTTGCCTATGTCTTCAAACTTGATACTATCATATAGAATGGAACAGAGTCTAATCAGTCAAAACAAGATCGTGGGAGTACTACAGGACTTCAAAACAAGTTAATAGGAAATCGAAAAGAGTTACTATTCATATATCCTAATTTTTTTGAATTTTTTCTTTAATTAAGACAAACATAAGAAATGACTAAATAATTTTTTTGAAACAATAAGGGGGAGATTGAGATAAAACAGGACATAACAATATAACAATAGAGGTCACAGCATGACTGTTTCAACAACCTAGTACTTCACCACCTTATAACCTGACTTAATAGTAGTTACCATAGTGTCTTTTTCCTTGAAATATTTGGATAAAACTTCATATACTCTAGCTTCAAATATTTTCATATCAAGAAGCCCAGAATAAAGCCTTTCTAATTAATGAGTGAAAACTTTATAAGGCTTCAAGGCCACCTAATGGGGAATCATGATTACCACATATTTTTATATATTTGAATCATTATTTACATTAGGGAAACTATTCGGTATTCACACATGCGAGATTGATTTATTTCACTAATGAGTATGGTCTCAAGCTGCGCCCATTTATTGATAAATATCTCAATGTGATCCTTCTTTATAGCTGAATAATACTCCATTGTATAGAAATACCACAACTTTTTTATCCATTCCTCAGTTGATGGGCACTTGGGTTGTTTCCAAGATCTGGCGATTACAAATTGTGCTGCTATAAACATAGGTGCACATATATCACTGTGGTATGATGCTTTCAGTTCTTCTGGGAATATGCCTAGAAGTGGAATAGCTGGAATAAATGG
Source organism: Cavia porcellus (assembly GCF_034190915.1). Classification (NCBI taxonomy): domain Eukaryota; kingdom Metazoa; phylum Chordata; class Mammalia; order Rodentia; family Caviidae; genus Cavia; species Cavia porcellus. The sequence continues at coordinate 34,173,619 of NW_026947491.1, forward strand.
GATTTCCAGTCCCAACTTTTTGAGAAATCTCCAGACAGATCTCCACAAAGGCTGTACCAGTCTACACTCCCACCAGCAGTGCAGGAGAGTTCCTTTTTCCCCACAGCCTCTCCAGCATTTGTTGTCGGTTTTCTTGATCCTGGCCATTCTTTCAGGAGTGAGATGGTATCTTAGTGTGGTTTTAATTTGCATTTCTCTAATGACCAATGATGATGAGCATTTTTTCATGTATTTATTTGCCATTTGCATTTCTTCATCTGAGAATTGCATATTCATCTCAGATGTCCATTTTTGGATTGGATCTTTGAATTTCGGAGGTCTGAGTTTCTTTAATTCTTTGTATGTTTTAGACAAGAGGCCCTTGTCTGAGAGAGAGTTCACTAAAATCTTTTCCCAGTTTGTGGGTTTTCTTTTCACTATGCTGGAGATTTCTTTTGACATGCAGAAACTTTTTAATAAGAAGTGGTCCCAGTTATTGATTCTGGGAAGTATTTCCCGTGCGGTTTGAGTCCTGTTCATGAATTCTTTACCTACTCCTATGTCTCCAAGGTTTCTACCTATTTTGTCTTCCAATAGATTTAGTGTTTCTGTTTTAATATTCAGATCTTTGACCCATTTAGATTTTAATTTAGTACATGGTGATAGACATGGGTCTAGCTTTAGTTTTCGGCAAATGGAGAGCCAGTTTTTCCAGCACCATTTATTAAAGAGACTGTCGTTCTTCCAGTGAACCTGCTTGGCTCCTTTATCAAAAATAAGGTGGTTGAGTGTGTTCGTAGTTGTGGTTGTATCTTCTAATCTATTCCACTGATCTTCAGCTCTGTTTTGATTCCAATACCATGTTGATTTTACTACTGTTGCTTTGTAGTATAACTTCAAGTCAGGGATTGTGATGCCTCCTGCTTTGTCTTTGCTGCTTAGAATTGCCTTTGCGATTCTAGGTCTCTTCTGGTTCCAGGTGAAATTTAGGAGTGATTTCTCTAGATCTATAAGGTATGTTGATGGTATTTCTATTGGGATTGCATTGAATCTGTATAACAGTTTTGGGAGAATGGCCATTTTCACAATGTTTGTTCTTCCTATCCATGAGCAAGGGATGTCTTTCCATTTTCTGAGATCATCTTCAATTTCCTTTTTCAGTGTATTATAATTTTCACTGTATAAGTCTTTCACTTCTTTCGTAAGAGTAATTCCTAAATATTTCATTTTTTTGCTTGCTAATGTGAATAGTCCAGTTTCTCTTATTTCCCTCTCTGTAATTTTGTTGTTCGTGTATAGGAATGCTATTGATTTCTGAGTATTGATTTTGTATCCAGCCACATTACTGAATTTATTTATTGTATCTAAGAGTATTTCAATGGAGTTTAGGGGGTCTTCTATGTAGAGTATCATGTCATCTGCAAACAATGATAATTTAACTTCTTCTTTTCCTATCTTTACCCCTTTTATTTCTCTTTCTTGCCTAATTGCTCTGGCTAGTACTTCCAGTACTATATTAAATAGGAGTGGTGATAAAGGACATCCTTGTCTTGTACCCAATTTTAAAGTAAAGGCTTTCAATTTTTGGCCATTTAGAATGATGCTGGCTGTTGGTTTGTCATAAATGGCCTTTATTATATTGAGGTAAAGACCATTTATTCCAATTTTCTGTAAAGTTCTTATCATGAATAAGTGTTGGACCTTATCGAAGGCTTTTTCTGCATCTATAGAGATGATCATGTGATTCTTATTTTTGGCTTTATTGATATGGTGGATTACATTTATTGATTTGCGTATGTTGAACCATCCTTGCATTCCTGGGATGAATCCCACTTGGTCATGGTGTATAATCTTCTTGATGATTTGCTGGATCCTATTTGCCAATATTTTACTGAGGATTTTTGCATCTGTGTTCATTAGGGATATCGGTCTATAGTTCTCTTTTATAGTTGGGTCTTTCTCAGGTTTTGGTACTAGAGTAATATTTGCTTCCAGGAATGACTTAGGAAGGATTGCTTCCCTTTCAATTTCATTGAATAGTTTGAGGAGTGTCGGCATTAGGTCTTCTTTATATTTCTTGTAGAATTCTGCAGTGAATCCATCTGGGCCTGGGCTCTTCTTGGTGGGCAAGGACCCAATTACATTCTCAATTTCATTAGCAGAGATTGGGTTATTCAACAGTTTTATATCCTCTTGATCTAGCTTTGGTACTTCATATGCTTCTAAGAATCTGTCTATTTCTTCTGTGTTATCAAACTTTTGAGAGTAGAGGTTTTCGAAATAGGTGTTGATGATCCTCTGTATTTCTATTGGGTCTGTAGTGATTTCTCCTTTTTCATTTCTTATTGCATGAATTTGAGCTTTTTCTTTCCTTTTTAAAATAAGGTTGGCTAGGGGCTTATCGATTTTATTTATTCTTTCAAAGAACCAACTCTTTGATTCGTTGATTCTTTGGATTGTTTTCTTAGTCTCTATTGCATTGATTTCTGCTCTGATTTTTATAATTTCCTCTCTTCTTTTGGCTTTGGGCTTGACTTGCTCTTCTTTTTCTAGCTGTTTGAGGTGTAGCATCAAGTTATTTATTTGTATTCATTCTGTTTTCCTGATGTGGGATCTCAGTGCAATAAATTTTCCTCTCAGAACGGCTTTCATTGCATCCCACAGATTCCGGTAAGTTGTATCTGCATTTTCATTTTCTTTTAGGTATTGTTTAATTTCTTCTGTGACCCACTGATTACTCAAGAGTGTGTTATTTAGTTTCCATGTGTTTGCAGAATTTTTGCAGTATCCTTTGTCATTAATTTCTAATTTCAGAGTGCTATGATCCGATAATATGCAAGGGATGATTTCAACTCTTTTGCATTTGCTTAAATATGTTCTGTGAGCTAATATATGGTCTATTTTAGAAAATGATCCATGTACTGCTGAGAAGAATGTGTATTCTGATGTTGTTGGGTGGAACATTCTGTATATGTCTATCAAACCCATTTGTTCACAGGTGTGATTCAGTTCTGTTATTTCTTTGCTCATTTTCTGTCTGGTTGATCTGTCCCTTGGTGTCAGTGGTGTATTAAGGTCTCCTGTTACAATTGTGTTACTGATAATTTGAGTTTTCATTTCTGTTAATAATTGTTTTATATAACTGGGTGCTCTGGAGTTTGGTGCGTATATATTTAAGATAGTTATCTCTTCCTCTTGGAGTTTTCCCCTTACGAGTATGTAGTGACCTTCTTTGTCCTTTATGGTCATTGTTGGTTTAAAGTTCACGTTGTCTGCAAACAGAATGGCTACTCCTGCCTTTTTTTGGATTCCTGCTGCATGAAGAATTGTTTTCCATCCTTTGACTTTCAGTCTGTGAGTATCTTTCTGGGTTAGATGGGTTTCCTGTAAACAGCATATGGTTGGATTTTGTTTCTTGATTCATTCTGCTAGTCTGTTTCTTTTGATTGGTGCATTGAGACCATTTACATTAATGGTTATTACTGTTAAATGCTGGTTAATTGTAGGAATGTTATCTCTCTGCTGTTGCATCTTTATCTTTCTGTTCTGTTTAATTATTTGCTTTGCTTAGTGCTTTTTTCCTTTGTGTATCTAAACTGTCTTTCAATATTTTTTGCAGGGTTGGTTTGGTGTTCATGAAGTTCTTCAGCTGTTCTTTGTCATGGAAGTATCGTATTGCACCATCTATTTTGAATGATAGTTTTGCAGGATATATCAGTCTTGGTTGGAAATCATTTTGCTTTAGGATCTGGAATACTTCACTCCATGCTCTTCTTGACTTTATCGTTTGTGCTGAGAAGTCTGCTGTGATTCTGATAGGTTTTCCTTTATAAGTGATTTGTCTTTTCTCTCTGACAGCTTTTAATAATCTATTCTTGTGTTGGATTTCTGGGATGGTGATTGTTATATGTCTGGGTGTAGTTTTATTTTGGTTATGACTGTTTGGAGTTCTATATGCTTCACTGATCCTGATGTCAGTTTCTGATCTCATGCTTGGGAAATTTTCAGCTATTACTTCTCTAAATATCCTCCTGACATCCTTCATGTTGTCTCCCTCTCTTTCATTAATCCCTATCATTCTTATGTTATTCTTCTTTGCATCGTCTTGCAGTTGTTGAATTGTTGTTTCCTGGTTCCTTGTTATTTTCAAAAGATCTTTCCTTTCCTGTTCACTAGCTGCAATCCTGTCTTCAAGGTCTGAAATTCTATCTTCACTTTCATTAAGGCGGTTTTTACAACTTTCAGTGGAGTTTTTTATTTCCTGTATATCTCTGTGCATCTGCATTATGTATTCTGTTTGTTTCTTATATTGCTCATCTAGGGATTCTATCTTTTTGTTTAGTTCCTCCAAATTTTTATCTGTGTTTTCTTTAGATATATTTAGAATCTCTTTCATTTCTTTTATCATTTCTTCTTTTATCTGGGAGATTATTTCGAGTTTGAATTTCTTTAAAGCTTCCTGGAGTTGCTTGTCAATTTCAGTGGCTATTGTGTCCGATATATGAGGTGGATGGGATATATTTTCTTCTATATACATCGCTCCTAGGGTTTCTTGAAATGGGCTGGAGGTTTGAGGTTGTAATTTGGTCTTTCGTTTTGTCATTTTCCTATATTTCTGTGTTTCAAGTGTTATTTGAAAGCTTCCTCAGGATCTGTTGAAAATCCCCTTCTATGTTTGGAGCTACTGAGACTCTGGCGCCGCGCTACCCCAAGTCATTAGGCCTACAGAACCAGTGGCCCTCCTCTGCCTGTTCAGAACTCCGCAGTTCCAGACAAGCTGGGCCTCAGGGACACTGTGTGCCCACCTGCCCCTTGGAAGCTCCACAGTTCTTCAATCGCAGCTGGGTTAGGGTACTCACCACAGGCCGCAGTGCTTCAGGAACCTGTGGACCCTCCCTGGTTGCAGAGATATCCACAGTCCTAAAGACACATGGAGAGGCCGATGCAGGCACCCCAAATCTGCCCAGCTCCTCCTCTGCAGACCAATGGCCAGGCGCGGCAGCTAAACAGGCTGGGCTAGGCTGGTAGTGTGGGCCAGCCCACCTATCGGGAGCTCAGCAGGTCTCCAAGTGAAGCCGGAAATGGGGAGGCTGATGTGGAAGCCTCAAACCCACCTCTCTCCTTCACTGCACCTGGAAGCCTGAGGGAACTCCAGCAGTCTGGGCGGAGATATCCAGAGTCCTCCAGACACGCAGAGAGGCCAGTGAGGGCACCCCAGATCTGCCCAGCTCCTCCTCTGCAGACCTATTTTTTATTATTATTTTTCATTTGGTATGCATCTAGAAGTGTGCTTGGGAGTTGTTTTTTCTAGTATTCCTACTGATTATAAATTCTTTGAAAATAACATTTATCTTTGAGTTTTATTTGCTCTCTTTTAAACAGATGATGACAGATGAGCCCTTGTTGACAAAGTTGGGAGGAACTGCATGCAGTATTGTTGACATACATTTGGTATATGGATTTTAATTTTGCCTATATTTCCTCCTTTGTCCTCATATATAACACAAAATAATGAATACCCATTGCAAGACCACATTTACTGTCAACGATTCCTTGAGCCAGAGTGAAACAACTGAGGCCAGAACTTAGCTTTTTATATCAGATCTGTGGCACTCATTTTCCCAGTGGCAGTTTGGGAAGTCACCAACACAGACATAACGTCACCGCAAACCAGGAGGCCAAGCACAGCTGTGGGAAAGAAAGCCCATGTTCAAAAGGAAATATCCAAAATAATAGAATGGAGGGTCTAGAAAATCAGCACTATGAATGCCTTTTTTGTGGTCTCATTTTCCCCAAGGTTGCCATGGTATGAAAGTCCTTCTTTAAGGAGATAACATAAAAAGAAATAGGGGGCGGTGGGGGGAAAAAGTTCATTTTTGTAATGGCCTTGTGTGCTCTTTGGCTATTTCAATGTAATGTTTATCTAATAAATAGCATTTCAGTGCTAAACAGTAAAGCTGTGTGTGCTCCTGTGTGGAAAGGCTGGATCTCCTTCAGGTCTTGCCATTCCCTTACTGCTGAAAAAAGTCTTCTTTTAATGAAAAGAGACACTATGTGACTGGAACCAGTACCAACGATGCCTGCTTAATAGTTTCATGCGTCTGAGTAGTGTGTAAGTCTTCAGACAGAATCACAAGTTTGTGTGTGGCGATGAGTATATATAAAAAACTATAACTTCGATAAAAACAAAGTAAACAGCACCCAGATAATGCACTTTTGAGTTGTGATTCTGTCTGTGTCATGGCTTTCTGTACTAAGTGGTCTAAGAGAAAGCTGTGTTGTGTGCTGGTGCATCTGTATAATAACAGAGGTAATATCATGATGACAAAGTTAGAAAAGAAGATTAAAAGGCTAAACTGTGGAGTTGTGAAGTTTAAGAAGAATGCTAATTCCTGAACGTAGGCAAAGAAACCTATGTCCAGTTACCTACCTAAACTCTTAAACAACAAGTTCATTTGGTTAGTATTTCAATTGTTTCTGACACTGAATTTCAGAAGCACGGTCCCTGAGCCTTGTTCTTCTCTGAAGGAAGGAGATGTTGTTTTGAGAGGAATAAGGGGCCTTTTCAACGTGCAGAGTGAGGCGATGACTATGAGAGGACGGGTCCAATGGAGACGAGTTAGGAGGAATAAAATGTAGTCCAGTAACAATTGCCTCAGCAATACAGAGAAATATATGATATTGCTCTGTTCATATAATCTGTTTCTGTAAACTCAGATGGGAATGTTTACATGGCTCCATAGCAGTGTTCCTGTTCTGATGGGGCTTGTGCATTTGTTTTATGGACCAAAGAGTTTCAGGGTGGGAAATGAAAAAGAGAAACTTGAAAGAGAGGATTGGTCAAAGTGTTGTTGTTGTCAGTCTGAGATTCCTAATGAATCCTTGAAATTTATCCACTCGTTTCATTCATTTCAAAACTATTAAGTGTCTCCTGGGAGTGTAGAAAAGATAGGTACCTTGAAATGAACAGGCCCAGGTCCATAAAGAACTTACAATTCATCAGGTCTAAATGATGGGATCTAAGATGGATTTGCAACATGATGGAATGAGAAGACGACAGCCCAGGTGTCCTGCAAGTGGGGCTTATTTTAATGTCCAAGGACATAGACAGGGTATGTATATGTTTATGGGAAATAAATGGTGGTAATATGACTGCCTCATTCTTTAATTTTAGAGGACTGTCCTCCTCACTGTTGTTGCTGATAACCTTTGTGGCCTCCATATTTTCCCTAGTTCTCTCTTCCTTGGGACCTTTTACCTTTCCAGAATTTTCCCTCACAGTTTTTTCAGTGAATGCTCCTGAATCCTGTGCTGTTTTTCCAGAATTCTGTGAGTCTACTCTACTGTATTTGAAGAACCTCTTTATCGGAAGGTGTTAATGCATTCTCCCTCTTTTTTTTTCCCTAATATTTATATTAGTTTGAAGTCACGTGCCCAATGCTTGGATGAATGCTCTCATGCTAACAATTCCAAGCATCATGCATGCCAGAAAATGTGTCATTGGGAGCACACTACAGTTTCTGCCTATAGTCAGAAGAATGGAGGTTGCCTCATCAGCCTGGTTCCAGGAAGAGCCAGGGAGCTGGGAGACTGTGCTGAGACACATTGCTTCCTAAAGTTCAAGTTCCCTCCCTGGGCTGGTGCTCCCTGGAAACCAGGGAAGAGTCCTGTGAATGTTTTACCTATCACCTCTCCAAATATTCCTTCTGTACTTGTGTATGTTTTAGCCGCTTTCCTTGTTGCTGAGACAAACTCCTTATGCCCACAACTTAAAGAAGGAGAAGTTGATTTTGGGTCTGTGGTTATCTGGCTCCAAGGCAGAAATGGCAGGGTGAAAGGGCTTGGGGAGGAGGGCCAGCTGCTCATGTTAGTGGCAGCCAGCGAGCAGAGCGAGAGGGAGAAGCCAGGGCCACACTGCGCCCTTTCAGGTCCCTTTCTGTCCCAGGAACCCATCTCCAACCACAGCTTACCCTTTAACAGCGAGTCAGCTACAGCACCCCATGATCTGATCACCTTGCAAGCACATGAGTCATTGGGGTCCCATTTTATACTTAAACCATAACAGTGTCTGTTTTTACTTCATTATTTAAATTAACAAACACTACAGTTAACTTTTTTTGGGTGTACCTTCCTATTAATTTTAACACTTGCATAGATCTGTGTAATCACTATCACAATCAGAGAACATAATGGTTTCATCATTCTCTGGCTCAGTCCTCACCCTTCACATCTAACCCCTGGAAAACAATGATCTGCTTCTTTGTTACCATAGTTACACATATGTTTTTGAAAATGTCAAATAAATGGAATCATATAATATGTAACTTTGGGAGGCTGGCTTCTTTCATTCAGCACAAAGGCCTTTGAGATTCATCCAAATTGTGTGTGTCAGTAGTTTGTTCCTCCTTATTGCTAGGTAGCATTCTATGGAACACATAATTCATTGAAGAATATTTAGATTGTTTCTGGTTTATGGTGACTGTGAATAGAGGTGGACACATTTTTGTGTAAACATAAATTTTTATTTATCTTGATTGAACAACTAGGAGTATACAGTAATATATCAAATAGCAAGTGTTAAGAGACTGCCAAACCAGTTTCTATTGCTCTGAAATAAGTGATACTACAGAACTGGATAATCTAGAGTCTTTAAACTCACCCATTGGAAAGCAAAGCAAAGAGTAATCCTTCCCCCCAAAGCAGAATGATCTGTACTGTCCCTGTTTAATCCTAAGCACTAGCTGTGAACATGCACCTCAGGGAGGCGGGCGCTTTATGTCTTCCCCTGTCTTGGTGGGCTGGCTTGATGTTGAGCCACAAGTGTGTGTCACGTAGATGTAGCTTGGGTATGGACTGGGTATGGATAAAACCTGGAGTGAACTACACAGGAAAGAGGGGAGATCATCATGCTTCTTGCCCAAGCGAAGAGCAAGAACGCACCTTAGTTTCTTGTAGTACAACCCTGGGTTTGGTGCTTGGGTATATTAAGTGTTCAGCAGGAACATACCCAAAACTCACAACAGCATCTATGATAAGGTTTGACAGACTTATAGCATTGCTGTTGCTCATCTTTTTCCTCTCAATCCTTATGCCTGGGACAATTCCTTCCTCCTGAACTGCTACGAATTCAGATTAGCAAGCATCACACTGACCCTTTAATTGCACACAGCAAGAGGTTAAGTAAATCTTAGAAGAAGCTTTTCCCTAATCATAGAAAAGCTGTACTTTGTTTATATTTTTAGCACATCCTACTGTGTTAAACCCAATGAAATGAATTAGTGGTAGCTGCAGAAAGAACGTGTATATTTCAGGTAATTTTGGTAAAGTTTTTAAAAGAATCTACTTGTGTGATTCAAATTCTCCAGTACCATAACTTTAAATCATTGCTAGCACAATCGTGAAATAGAAAATTGATGTATATGTGAAGAACCTATCATTACAAGGAGAATTATGGTAGGAGATAAATAGTAGTTGGAGAACCTTGGAAAGCTTTGGATTATCTTGGATATCTTGGGTTATCTTGGATGCCCATACAAAAGCTTGATTTCTGAAAGAAAATTCCTGTCCCTGGAATTGGATAAATTGGATGGAAACTCTTTTGTGACCAAGTATTTCTACCTTCTGGTCTGGCTTGGTGGCCAGATATTGCCAAAACAGTACCTCACAGAGTCTTTAGCACTTCTGATATTGTTCCTTTCAAAAACAAGCAAACAGAAAAATGGCCACTTGTTCTATTGAGTAAAAACCAAATAAAACAAAACAAACTAAAAAACCCCCTTTTCTGGTACTACGGATTAAATCTAGGCCTTTGCCCTTAGCTGCATCTCCAGCTCCTTTTAATTAATTAATTTAATTAAATTTTCTTTTTTTGAGATAGGGTCTCACTATGTCATTAAGTTGCACAAACTGGGGCTTGGATTTGTGATCCTCCTGCCTCAGCCTCCCAGAGCACTGGGATTACAGGTATCTGTGCTGGTTTGTGTGAAATTTCATGAGTCCTTTTCCACCTCCCTGCCATCCAACTGACTCCACACTGACTAAACCTCAGGCTAACTGTCCTGAAGATTTACTGCCTCACTCTTCAAGTTGATTGTGCAGCAGGAACTGGGCTTCAGGTTTTTCTCTTTAAAAATTTTAAATACTATTCCTGGTGAGTGTCCATGGTCTTCTCCTTAGAAATGCTCACTGTCTCTGCAGGAGAGCAGGTGTCCTGTTTGTGTATTATTTCTGAGATATTTAACCATTTCAGACCCTCATTTTAGTTAGATTTTCTTGTGTCTTTTTCTCTTTAATACACTAAATTCATCCTGATCCTGGGCATGTACATCCTGTTTTCATCTCTTGATATGTTTCTTTGAAGGATTAGAGTCTCATGCAGCATTTGTTGAATGACTGAATTCATTTGTCCATCAAATATTTAGTGACCACCTACTATGCGCCAGGTACTATTCTAGGTATGGAGGTAATCAATAGAGAAGGATGCAAATAAGATTTCTACCCTCAAAACACTTATATCATGGAGTGGAGAATGTCTGAGTTACTTCGATTAGACATGCATTTCACATTAGAAGGACTATTTTGTTTCAACATGTAATATTCAGCCATGTCGATATGACAGGGGGGGTGGTAAAAGGGTATTTTTTCCCTCTAACTACCTTATTCATGCCATTCTATGAAAAGGCAGTGCTAGAAGTGTTGTGATCTATTCAAGAGCCACAAAGTTTTTCACCTAAATACTGAGGGTGAATTTTTTCATACCATTCTTAGGTCTCTGTGACTTCTTAAATATTGAAAATTGATATGGATTACTCACTGAAATTTGAAATGGTAATTTTTAGTCACCAAGTAGGAATGAGAAATAAAAATGATTGCTTCAAGATCCTGCAAGATGTTTTGCTGTAATTACATACCAGGTTTAACAATGGTTGAGTCTGACACACACATTCCAGCATTCTCTTGGAATTAATTGAGGCAACATACTTGTGGGTTCTTTTCCTCTTTTTTTTTTCTCTCTGTATTTAGAATTCAAACGAATGAAAGGAGCCTGATTGCTAACTGGAAATAGTTCACTAGGTTGCATTTCTGTGGTTGTTGTTGTTGTTAAAGCTGTATAACCACTGATTATTGTTACTTCTTACCTTTCCATCTTGGGCAACATTACCTGGAGATCCATTTGCACTGAGAGATGCTATTTTTATATAACACCACAGGGCATATGCATAGAAGTTTTCCACATCTGACATTATGTAACAGAAAGGCATTAGAACTAGTTCCAAGCGAATCTTTTTGTTTAACTATGTCATAAAGAACTCATCTTTTAAATGTACCAGTTGCCTTGTATAGTTGAATAATGGCAATTCTTAGAGGTCACTGTGTGTCCCATTTACTACATAAACAGCTGTGTGATGGTCTGGAAAAGTTTGATTTCTTATTTTCCTTATATGCCTTCTTTCTTGTGTAAAAGCATTAAGGAATTTGACATAATGATAAGCTGCTATTTAAAGTCCTCACTTGTGAGATTGGAATGCAGTGCATTCAGAAAAAATGTAAAGCTCTGCATTCATGCTAGGTTACAGCCCACAACACTGAGCATTGTTTAAGGCAGGAAACAATTCACATTTCAAATTTTTATGACCTTGATTACATTGAATATGGAGGTGATTATTGGAAAATTTGGCAATGTCTTTTAGATTCTTGTACAGTCTTCTAGGAGGCAAAATATACTGGTGATAACTAAAAAAATTAATTGCTACCCATATATTTTGTTTCTGTGTTGCCAAAATCTGGATTTTAAGAAATATTTGGGAAATCAAGTGTGCTTTTACAGTATATCTTTTTTTGTTGTTGTTAATGTGATTGTATGCTTGCTATCATGTGGTCTCAGCTGCATAGTCAGCATGCGAACAGGGCTAGTTTGTAGTTTTATATTATAATGCTACAACACAGTCTCCAAGCCATCTCTGGAGAAGATTTCTTTGCCATTTGGAATTCTCCCTGATTTCTGAAGAAATTACATCCAGTTGTATGAGAGATGTTTATAAGAACAATACACGGACGAGTGATTGTTATCCAACTAAGTTGATGTTTTACAGGAGGAGACCTTGTAGAGCCAGGGTTACACATCAGGATAGAATTGAAGCAAATTTAATTTCAACTGAAGGAACTGGAGATTGATTCAAAGGGTTGAACCCTTGTTACCTAAAACGAGCAAAGCAATCTCTGTCTGGTGAGTGAGTTAGGACACTTGGTGATGACTGGTACAGAGGATGAAATGGCAGCAAGTAAATTGCTACAGAATGATCTTTCAATCAAATAGACTAGACAGCAGAGAGGCAAAGACCACTCTAACTGGGAAAGTCAAGAAATTTCACCCGGAACAATGGCTAGGATTGTTCAGGGGGAAAAACGGGGACAAAGGACGTGGTGGACACAAGGCGGAGAATCTGAAGTTAGCGCAGGTAGAGATGGATGTAAGTGCATTGTGGGAAAAGAAGTAGAAGTATTTGAGCAACAAGAACTGCAGTTTGCATGAGGTTAATTAGTTCTTTCCAAAATCATCACACCAAAATAAATAACTTGCGTATCTATGGAAAACAATGCTTCCTCAGCATCATCTATTTATTTAGAATTTCTAGGCCTATTTTTTGGCAAACTTTTTTTAAAAAAGTGAGCACCTACAATGATGGCTGACATCAAGTAAGTTTGTGAAGAGCTGGAGCATGAGAGGCAAGAAAGAGGGCGAGGCCTTGCATTTGGAGTTTCCTCAGAAGCAACTACTTGCAAGTGAGAACTCCCATCTCTCTGGTCAATAAGCAAAATATTTCTAAATTTGCTTTGGCTGTCTCTTTGCAGCTTGTCAGGCACACTCTTTCGGACCCTTGGGAACTCATCCCTGTCAGGGAGCTGCCGCACACAGCCGCCAGCCACTCTCCATGCTGACCAGCTGTGCATCTTGAATCCTGGATCCACACAGCCTGTGTGGAGAAGACAGCTGCCCTCTCATGTTTAAACAGTTCTCTCAAGGCAATTAAATAGTTTTCTTCTGCATGTCCCTTCCTGTGTGGCTGATCACGGACAGGGCTGGGACATGTCTTAAGTGGACAGGGAGTGCCAATCTGGCTTGGTCTCTTCCTTTCTATTCTTCAAGAGATGAGAGCTTTTGTGGGAACAGACAGATAGAGTGAAGAAGCACTGTTGCTGACCCCAACTCTTCTATTTTTGACAATGAATGCTCTTGTGTCTGTGTCATGAAGTTAGTACCGCGTTGTTTACAAATACAACTTTTAAATTGTGTATTAGCAGAATACCATAAAGCATGATAGCATTTGGAATACTCAAGGAGAGGAACTTTTCATGTTTTCCACTCGATTTTCACGCCTTTCTATCTATCTTTCTGAATCCGATTCCTTGTTTCTAAACACCTTTCTTCTTGGCCGCCTCTTAGGAATGACTCCTTCTTGTACTCTACCTTAATCTCTTTGTGATGATATAACAAAAAACCACAGAATGTATGATTTATGAAGAGTGGATATTTATTTCTCACAGTCCTGGAGACAGGCAAGTCTGAGGTCAAGCACTGACGGAATTGGTGTTTGGTGAGGACTCTCTACTCCCTAGATGACACCTCAAAGAGGAGGGAAGCTATGTCCTCACATCAGAGGAGAGGGAGAGAATAAATCCACTCTTCAATCCTCTTATAAAGGCTCAGGTCCCATCCCTAAGGGCTCTGCCCTCCCGATTTATCAATTCTTAAAGGCCTTGCCTCTTAATAGTATCATGATGGTGGTTAAGATGGCTTCTGGTCTCTCTTTCAGACACGACGCCCTTCCCTCAGGCCTCTGCCCTCTTATGTCCACTGCTTCACCTCTTCCTCCTACTTCTCATCGCTCCAACACCTGAAATCATGGTCAGTCTTTCTGGAGCATGGTCATGAAGCTTTACTCTCAGCCTCTGCTTGTCATGCTCCTCCCTGAACTCCATCAGCCTACTACTGGCTTCTCCTTTCTTGACTCCTTGTCCCTTTCTTAAGGTTCTGCTATTCTTTGTGTCCTGTTGTTCAGCTTCATTGCTCCCTTATTCTTATTGTGCCTCTTCCTGTCCTGCCCTTGGATTGCTCTCTGTCTCTTCAAATTCTCTGCAGTGAAGTCTGCCTAGAGAGAGCTAAAGAGTGGCTAGTGAGGAGTTAAGAAGGATATTGGTTATTCACATAGGTTCTTGAGCTCCACTGCCTAGCTTCAAATCCAGATTGTATGATTTTGAGTAAGTTAGTGTATCTGTGCCTCATTCTCACTTCAAAAATGGTGTTTGTTTGGCTGCATGCAAATCATGTGGCTACTGTGAAGACTGAATAAATTCAAAGATGTACTTAGAACAAGATCTGGCACCTTATATTAATCTGCTTTTTGTTTCTGTGACAAAATAGCTGAGATAATCAGTTTATAAAGAGACAATGTTTATTTGGGCTCACAGCTTTGGAGGGTTCAGTCCATGGTTAATTGGTGCTGTTGCTTTTGGGCCTATGGTGAGGCAGCACAGCATGGTGGGAGTGCTTGGTGAAGGAAGTCTATTCACCTCATGACCAGGAAGAAAAGCAAAAGGAAGGGAGCAGTCAGGGTCCTATTATTCCTTCACAGTTATGCAAAGACTTGCCCCAGTAGCCTAACTTCTTTCCAGTAGCTGCCACTGCTGTCACCTCCTCCCCTCTTCTTTCAGTACTAGGAATAGGGAGTTGAACTTAGGGAGTTACCCTTTTTGTTGTTATTATTATTTGATTTTAAAAAAAGCTCTTGTGAATCTGCCCGGGCAGGGCTCAAACTTATGATCTTTCTGCTTTAGCTTCCTATGTAGGTGGTAGTACACGCACGTGACATGGTGCCCAATTTAGGCTCCATTTCTTAATGGTTCCACTGCCTTCCAATAGCACCATGCTTGAGACCAAGGCTGTGAAACATGGCCTTTACGGGCATTCCAGGTCCAGTTACAGAATGTAACTGTTCATTGTTATTTCTCTGATTCTTTATCCTAAAATTATAAAACTGATGCCTTCCTCTTCCATTTAACATGACTCTGTACATTTCCTAGTTTAAAACATTAGCATATTATTTTTGAAAGTATATGGACATATTCTTTAATTTTGATGAGAAAATACAATGTTTGATTTCTACAAAATTTGTACAAATATGTGTGTCAGATGGAGTACAATAGAGAAATTGAAACCCCCTTTTTCTCTACACTTCCACTCAAATAAGCAACTGATCCACTTTTGTGAGCCACGGTTCCTAAGCTGAAGTTTGGGATGACTCAAGTGATTTCTCCTACATTGTTAAGGTGAGTGGTTTCTTTTTTTTTCTTTTTCTTCTTTCTTTCTTTTCTTCCTTCCTTCATTCTTTATTTCTTATTTGTCCCTTGCTATATTCACTGACCAACACCTGATAGTTTGTGCAATGTTCATGGGCTAGCAATCAAAATTATGCTAATAAAGGAAAAAGAATAGAAATAAGAGAATAGAAAGGAGATACAAGTGGGTGAAAGATGAATACAGGCAATTTATTTTAAAAGAAGAAATGGATTTGTAGCTGGGAAGAGTCCACCATCTTCTGGGATAAAAGATCTAAAAAATTTTGCACGTGGGACCCACCTGAAAGCTTCTGCCTCAGAGTCTGTGATAAGCTCAGAGCTGCATTTTAAATGAATTCCCGGACAGTGCTGCTGCTGAAGTTTAAGGACCACACTTTGAGAAATATGGCTATGGCTTTCTTCATTACTTATTACTTCCCTTTATAACACTTTATTCTTTGCTTTTTGTTCATTAAAAATTTCTATTTCTCTTAACAGTAGTTTTTGTTTCTTCCCGCTCTAAAATGAGCTAGTTTTAAAAAAAAAAATAAAATAAGTTAGTTTCTTCATTAGAGCTACTGCTATTCACTGTATTTTTCTTTCTTATTGCCTTCATTTGTAAAGTGTCCCTCTGTCACTTATAACAGACTCCCCACTCACCACCTCCATCATGCTCAGCCTTCATTTACTCAAAACTCAGCGGCTTCCTTGTGTGAGCATCCTGCCCAATGTGCACATCCAGAGGGGGACTATCCAATGATGAGCGTAGAAAACAGGATCTTGGGGGCGAATTAAAGAAAGAATAACTATGAACAGGAACTAAAGCAAGAATTACTATGGAGCAGCAAGGAGAGAAGAAAACAACAGGGCCAGCGGCTCACATTTGCTGACAGACAGATGTAGAGTGAGGACTGTAATCAACATCTGCTGTACTTGCCTTCCTAGCACTTCCTTCCTCCATTTCTGGACTTCTCCCTTAAGGAACTGTTTCTTTTCTGCTTCTGGGGATAATCCGAGGTCCCACTTTCTTGGCCTCTGGTGTGGGTTGCAGGCTTGTTAGCCTGAGTAGCTCATGTTCTGGTCAGGGTGACTTACCATCATGTGAATGTGAGCCCAGAAGGCTATTCTGAGGGGTTCTTTGAAGCCTCACACGGAGGGAAGGAGATGAACACTCTCTATTGTAAAGTTCAGGGGCTAAGACTATGTACTTCAGGCTTGCCAGAAACTCCAAAGGCTTTCTTTTGGAAAAAGTATGACTGAAATGAAGCCAAGACTAAAGAAATCAGAGGACAGAGAGGGGATAAATTATTCTAGTACTTGATTTTAGCTGCACAAGAAGCCAAACTACTGTTGGAGTTTTTAGTTATATGAGCAAACTAAGATTCCTTTTTGTTAAAACTAGATAAATTGGGTTATTCTCATTTTCAAAAGGAAAAAAGAAAAAAAAAAGGCCAGAAGGACATTAAACATACTACTTTGGCCTGGATCATCCAGGATTTTCTTTTCTTTTTTTTGAGACAGAGTCTCGCTATGCAGTTCAGGCTGAACTTGAACTCACTTTGTAGTCTAGGCTGGTCTTGAACTCACAGCATTCCTCCTGCTTCAGCCTCTCAAATGCTGGGATTACAGGCGTGTGCCACTTTGCCCAACTCAAGATTTTCTTTTGGAGCTTCCTTTATCTCTCTACTCTGCAAGGTGTGGATGTCGACAATTGGTTTGGTCAGTCAGGAATTCCACCTTTTTGGCTCTGGTGATTGGGTCAGACTAGATAAGGCACAAGCCAGGTCTACGAAACTTAGCCTCAGGATTTCTGTAGGAAACATTGGAAATGCACAACTAGTTTTGCCTGGACATCAGAGTGCTAGAGGATGTTAGTCTAGTGCTGGTTGGGCAATTTTGAGGGGAAATCCTCTCTGAGCGCAGAGCTCTTAGAGAAAACTGGAACATGAGAGAGGAAGACCGATGGCATCAAGATTCGGAAGAGTGGAGGTTAAGAGGTTCAGGGAGCTTAAAACCATTAAAGGAAATTGTTATTCAGCAGCCGAGCGCACATGTTTAGAATCTCACTGAATCATGGTCGGTGTAGGCAGATTTTTTCCATTGGCTTTGTGTTCCAAAGACTGAAAGTTGTACTGGACAAGGAGAAATTATTTCTGGCATTTGCTCCATTAGATAGAAGGGATCAAGCATGTTTCTTATTGAGAATTATGAAAAAGTCCTAGAATTTCAAAGCTAGAACATCAAGAGTTCATCTAGACATGGTTTACCAACTGTGGCTCATAACATTTTTATAAGAGGTCCTTAAATCCGTATGTCATACCTTGTCCTGTATGTGAAAAAAGTCAATATATATGATGCATGCACATGAGTTATTATTTTTCTTTTTTAAAATTAGTGTATGTATATGATATATAATAAATACATTAATCATGAAGGATGCACCTTAGTCCTTTTGAATTATTATTTTTAAAACACACCTAGATGCTATTGTGAACTATGCCAGAGTTCATGCAAAGACTGGACTGCAGACTGGACTGTAAATGCAGTAGCTATTTACCAATTAGCATAGCTATTTTCTCAGTCAGTATCTAGTAAACATTTACTTTGAACCCTTAGTAGAGGGAAAGATCTGAAAAATCTTAATACATTAACACGATTCACATAACAAAAGATTTAAAAACATTTCTGCCCTCCAAAATATTGATTTGTATTAAGGGAAGAGACTAAGAGATGACACGGTCTGCCTGGACATTTGTACAGTTTCTGTGTCACCAGGCGTGGTTATTGAAAGTTAGCTGCCTACACAGTAAGGTGCCCCTGTGCTAAGTGAAGAGTAGAGTCCTGGTGATCAGTGATGCCTCCACCACCGACCGTCCTTACCATGTCAATGTCCATTCCTCCCGCGTCTGTCCCGGCCCTGTGCTCTTGCCTCTGTTTTGCGCTCTTCCTTGTTGCTGGCTGTACTCCTGTCACGTGACTTTCTTCTACTGTTTGGAAAGACTACTTTCTCCTACCCTAGAGTCTTGGCAATACGTAAAATGCTCTCCATCTCCTTCCTTTACTCACATTCATGCCTCCTCGGTGCCTGCCTCAGCTCCTAAGTCTGTGACAGAGCCAGGCTAACCGGATGGCACTCATCCCAGCCCATGTCCAGGTTAAGCCCTTTTGTGACATGTCTATCACAGCCAGCACTGCTATCCTTCCAGTGCCTCTCTCAGAGTGTACCTCGGCTTTGTGCTGGTACGATCAGGTCTGGTTTCCCCAGGAAACTGGAAGCTCCCTGAGACTGGCACTGACTCTTTTTTGGTGCATTTATTATCTCTCCAGTACCTGGCCTTTGATAAAATTTGTTGCGCACATGAAGTAATCAGTTAAGGTATCCTAAACTCACCTTTTCTGTGCTTCTAGCTTCCATTATGACTTTACAAACATTTATTTCTGTTTTTCTGTCCCTGTGATCAGTCTCAGAACTCTTCAAGGGCAGAAACTGTGCTGCATTTATCTTCATATCACTAATGTATGTAGCTGTTTTTATCCACAATGTGAAAAGAAGGCCCACCTGCAAGTTGGTGACATAACCAGAAAACTATGTCCTATATGCAGCCCTCTTCTAAAAATAGCCCCGCACATGCTCTGCTGTAATCTGACTCAGATGCTTTGTGTGGTAGAATTTCAGGAATATGCCTGTCTTTAGACTCCAGTTAAGACCCCCGAATCAAGTTAGTCTTTAAAAGGTCCATTTAAACAACCGCTAAGATAAGGGGAAGATATTGCCCCTGGGTTTAATTAGAAGCCAAGGCTCTTTAAGCTTCATACAATCTATACTTTACAATTACCCCTCTCTACTTAACCTTATGTGAAAGTGAAAGGATTGAAGGATAGGCAGCCCAGGAGGACCACCCAAGAATAATGTTGCGTTTCCCTTCACGTGTAAGCATAAATGTACACACCGAGAGTTTAACCTCCAGATTTTCTGCCAACTAGCTGTGTAACCTTAGCCAAGGCTGCATCTCTCTGAGCTTTCTTTTCTTCACACTGGAATGGAAAGAAAAATAGTGTGGAGCCTGTAGTTATAGGAAGTATCCTTGAAACTGTATAGATGGAGTGCTTGGCACAGGAGTCCTGCAGGGTTCATGTCCACAGTCACTTCTCCTCTGTCAGTGGGAGGTGGGTGGGCAGGTGGAGCTGAGTGCAACGAACATTTTAGAGGAAGATAACCCTTCCTCTTCTTTCTCTGCAGCCCGAGCGATAGCTTCAAGAAGATTGAACAAGTCTGGGGAACAGACAGCAACCCTCCCCAAGCCAGTATCCTTTTATGGGCCAGGGATGGGATTTCAGGGGTTGGGCTAAGAATAGCTTCAAGGCGACGGTGGGACAAATGTCTGGCATGTGGGTATAACAGTGAGTTTCTTCCAAGGGAATAAAATATTGAAGGACTATGAGAAAGGAAGATAGAAGAGATATACTTAAAATATAGCTTTATATAGATTTTAGATAAAGCATTAAGTGCCTCAGGGCTCCCCTGGCAGCTGCGGCCTCTGACAGTATCTTTATACAATAGATTTTAAGATTTTAAGCCTGATATTTTCTTTACATAATCTCTCTGTCTCTCATAGTTCTCTTTTCTCATTTCTG
Organism: Cavia porcellus; assembly: GCF_034190915.1. Taxonomy (NCBI): domain Eukaryota; kingdom Metazoa; phylum Chordata; class Mammalia; order Rodentia; family Caviidae; genus Cavia; species Cavia porcellus. The sequence continues at coordinate 34,193,569 of NW_026947491.1, forward strand.
CTTCCAAAGAAATACCTTCTAAGTTCCTTCAAATCCACTCTCCAGAACCCTTTTCTATGGGGTTATTTCTAAAACAAACTCTGGTCACATCTTTTTATGACTTTTGGTCTCCCTGGCCTCAATACCTATAGCAGGAATTGCTATTTTCATGGCGATATTAGATTTTTGATAAGTGATCTAAAAAACCAAGTAGTATAGAAAAGGAACAAATCTTTTCCCTACTCTTTCCTTCCCGAGGTGCCCCTTGGAGTAGTCTGTTAAACCATCTCAGTGTTGAAGCGATGGTGACACTCAAGTACCTTGCTGGGTAAAATAATTACTGAAAAATGTAACTACTGTATATCATATTACATGTAACAAGCTTGAAATATACTAAAAAGGAGACTATGTCTTTCATTGATCCTTTAACAGTAATGTAGTTTACTAAAAAATTACCACATTATTGGCCAAATCACGAACTATGTAATTATTCTCTTAATTTTGGGACACTGAAATTATTTCCAATTCTTGTTACTATAAATAATATTGCAGAAAACACTTTTTCATTTGAAGTTTTATCCTTCAAATTGGTTATCTGAATTGCAGAATCTAGGCCAAATATTTGTATGGATCACAATACTGCTTACCCAGGTGTTTTCAGAATTGGTTTGGCAAATACTTGGTGTGCTAGAAATACATGAAAGTAGACATTTCTTCTCATTCTATCGTTTTTTTCTTTTTATTTTGGCTAAGAGATTTCATTTGTGTTTTGAAATCTAGGTCTGTATTTTTTGTTGTGCGGAAATTCATTAAGCATTATTATTGATGGAAAATAAAGTTTTAAGCTACTTTTAAACTTAGATTTCTTGCAAGTTTCAGAATACTGCAATTTGATTGCTTTCAAATTCTGCACCATTGAGTTACCAGATACGATGAATTTTAACGTCACTTTCTCATACATTCTTTATTTCTATCCTGGTTTAGTTCCTGCTGCTTATTATGGTAGAAAAGGTTTGGGGAATCCCCTGCAGTCTTGTGTTGGCCAAGAAAGTATCTATCTCTGCAATTGTCTGGCATGTCTTGATTAAAGGTATAGTGACATTTAGAAATGTTTCAAAGATTTCTTGTTCCAAAATTTGCGGGAAACCTAGGTCACTTTGCATGTGCAAGCACAAAGTGAGTCATTTATTATGAGTGACTTTGGGGTCTTCGACTGAAGAGTGCCTGTGAAGGAATGGAGAGGGCCCTCATTTAAATACAAATGAAGACTTGGTGCTTTTTCTTTCTTCTTTATTCACTGGAAAAGATTTATAGTATGGTAAACAGAAATTCCACCCTGCCTCTCAGGCGTTCTCACCTACAAGATGCCAACTTTTGTAGGGGTGCTGTAAATTTTACTCTCAAACCATTGTTTCATGCTATTTTTTCACCAGAGCAAAGTAATAGATTGATCTCAGGAACCAGACGGTTGCACGGATGGCTGGTCCAATTGATCCGCCTGCCTTAATGGATCACTATCCATACAGGGTAGAAAAACTGGTGCAGGCACCATTTTGATCAGAGGCTGAAGTCAAATGCTGTGAGCTGCTCAAGCCAACGCTTGTCACTTGTGGCTCCGTTCTCAACCTGAGAAGAGCAAGGGCACTGCTGTTAGCGCTTCAGTCACGCATGTGACAAACCGAGTTACCATCCCGCGGTATCAGTGTTTGACGAGCTCTGAGGGAATGTTCAGTTTTCATGTTGCAAATGTGAGTTTTATTAATTTCTATCTATCTTTTGAATAAAGAGAGTAAAAGACAATTTGTTATGGAAAATGTATTTTATAATTTTTTTGTTGTTGTTGTTAGTCCTGGGAATCAAACCCAGGAGCATTCTACCACTGAGCTGCATCTCTAGCCCCTTTTTATTTTTATTTTGAGATAGTGTCTTGTTAAGTTGCCCATTTTGGCTTGGCCTCCCAGGTAGCTAGGATTATAGGCTTGTACCTCCACACATGACTTTTATGGTTTCTTTTTTATTCTTAGCTCTTTTTCAGCTTTAAAAAGTTTTTGGCTTTTTGAGACAGGATCTTGTCATCTAGTTTAGCTTGGTTTTGAACTCACTATGTGGCCCAAACTGGTCTTGAATTTGCTATGATTCTCTTGCCTCAGCCTCCCAAGTGCTGGGATCACAGGTGTGTGCCACCACACCTGGTTCCTTGTCTACTTCCAGGTCCTCCCAGCCCACCTCAGGCTTTGTCCCTGAAAAACATAAAACATAAAAGTTTTCTCTCCACTGGTGAGAGGGCCTTGGGATACAACTTCTGTTCTAAGTGTTGTTCCCTAAACAGTTATTTTATGCCATGCTCAGAGGCAGATTAATGAGCTGTTCTGAGGAACCAAACAGTTTCATGGTTGACTAGAGAAAATTGATCCATCTGCCCTAATGACTTATTTTGTAACAGATTTAAAACAATACCACCAACAGCCATGCGACCAACCTCGCTTTCAAGCTCTGGTCTGCTGAGGAGCTCAGCCAAATTCTTGTCAATGAGCGACATAGCAGCTTCCTAGAGAAATTCTCCTCTTGGGAGAAACTGAAATTGGGGACATGGTGTGGAGACCCAGAGAGGTGCCAAACCCACCTGTTAAAATCTTCATCTGTTAACATCTTCATCTTGCCTTTAAGTTATTTTCATTTTTCTTTCTCTACCCTCTGCCCAGGCAGGATTAGTGTCCTTCCTCCTCCAGTCCATGTCTCTAATGCAAGTCCCCTGTGTGGAGGAAGGGCCCAGCCCAGTCCCCAGCCATTATCATGATGGTCAAAGTCCCCTGGAGCCACCACCTCAGCTTTGTGTTCATCTGAGTTTTGCACTTGAAGGTTTATTAAACCCTGATGCTTCCTTTGCAGGTTCCCTGTGAGGAGCTTGTCTCCACAAGGACAGCCGAGCCTTGTCCATCTCCTTCTAGGGTCATCTCCCACAATGGCTCTTTTACTTCCACATGCTGCTTTTCTAGCTTTTCCTACTCAGGTAGAATAGGCAGTGCTGTGCTGTGGTCAGATCAAGCTCTTTTTGGAAGATGTATTTTATAACCACCTCAGCTGCTTGGGTTCTTGAGGAGGGTATGTGCTCAGGTACGTTTATATGGAGAGTGCTGTAATAAGTGGCGTGATAAGTGTGCATTTGCAAGGCAAAGCCAATAGAAACATGGATTATGTTACTGATTTTTCTTTACAAGAACAAGGTTTTCTAGCAACAGAGACTTAAATTTAGTTGTTGGCGATTCATTACTTAAGAGGAAATATTCTATTTCAACATTGATAAACAAGGTTAAAGTATAATTTATTCATCCATTAAGTCAGTACAAATTATTTGAGCACCTTTTAGGAGTTTTAAAATTTTGCACTGAATAATAGACATGAAAAGATTAAAAACAGTCTTCTACCCACAGAGAAGTAAGAGTCTAGAAGAAGAGACACATACAGAAACAGGTCATTTGAAAACAATGCAGGGTGTCAATTAGCAGGATACACAAAGAAGATTAAAGGGTTATGAATAAGTGAACAATCCATTTATATCATTTATGAATGGAAAGTAAGTAATTTGACTGCTACTTCTTGGATAAGGTGATTTGAAAATATGCAAATGTATATTTTATGCGCAAATTTCCTAAAACACAGTTTCCCCATTAAATTTGGGGCTTGAGTTGAACATAGTGATGCATGCCAGCTGTCTCAGTAGTCTGGGAGGCTGAGGCAGGAGATTTGTAAATTTAAACCAAGCCTAGGAAACTCAATGAATTAGCAAGACTCTGGCTCACAATAAGAAATAAAAAAGGGTGGAGAAGGTGGGAGGAAAGCATAACTCATTGTGAAGGCACCTATTTCAACCCCTAGAATCACAAACAAGGAAGGAGAGAGAGAGAGAGAGAGAGAGAGAGAGAGAGAGAGAGAGAGAGAGAAAGAGAGAGAGAGAGAGAGAGAAAGAATTTTTTTTAAGAAACTGGGCAGGAGTTCTGCCTGTTTTGCTGCAGGGAGATGCTCTGTGACTTCCAAAGCTAAGGGTGGTGCAGCCTATTGGAACACACAGGCTGAGTCCAGGCTAGAGGATGTCTCTGTGGGCCTGTGTGGAAAGACTACAGGGAGAGGTTCAGCACCCCTGAAGAAGGACAGATTCCTGGCCATCCTTTTGCTGTTCCAAGCCCCTTACCATGATGTTCCAGCCCCTAATTGACAACAAGCACTCGAGAGACCCTGAGCCAGATTTTCTTGGGGGAGCCCCTCCTAGATTCCAGAGTTACAGAAACAGTAAGAGAATACAACATTTGTTGTTGTAAGACATGGAGTAGATTTCTTTCCTGTTGGTAGAAACAGACAGGTTTGCAGCTACAAAACAAAAACAAAACAAAACAAAACAACAACAAAAACTAAATCATGTACTATTAGCTTTGTGTCTGGGTAGTAGGCGATGCTGGAAGAACCTTGAAATTAGCAGATGCCTGCTGGCCCTTGAGGAATGTGTGTTAAAGGTTTAAAGGAATGTGAGAAAAATTTTATTGAAAACAAGAAGATATGAAGCATGTGTTAGACAGTGGCAGCATATTTAGCCACATTGTCATCCATAGTAGTGTAGAGAAGAGAAAACATACCAAATGAGTAGGTGGATGTGGGAAAATTTGCAGGCAGTATGGGGAGAGGCAACCTCATTCCCTTGAGGTATGGATGCTAAGGTACGCTTAGAATGGTAAGCCAAAAATGTACCTGTTCTGTTTTCCACAAAAGCTTGAAAGACATATTAAGATGCCAAGAATGTTTAAAAAATAAAACCATTCCTTATTGATAGAAAGTGAAACTCTCAAGTAATAGTTTCAGGGAAAAAATCAAATCGAGTGTTGTCCTGTAAGGTCCTTTGTCAGAATCTCAGATAGATGGCCAGAGGAGCTTTGTATGTCCCAACAGACAAAAACTTTCTAAGAATTGAAGGGATTAAACTATGAGAATGTTAAGGTTCTTAAGTGGATTTTGCAGTAACAGCAACACAGGGAGCCAAGGTAGAAAAGGCTTAAAGAGTTTTGTTTAATGGAGAAGATTATACATTAATATACAAAAATCCCACAAATTTTAAAGAAATCATACCAGCTTGCACTGAAAAGGACAGAAGCAGAGAAAAACGAAGAGGTCTTTTCCCTCCTTGGACTAATGTGGGCAGAAGAGAGGCCAAGAAACATAGCAAACAGGCTAAGTTTTGCAGAACAGTGAAAAAGCGACTGAGTGGGTTTTGTTGTTTTAAAATACTGTTAGGGCCAGGGGTTTAGCTCAGTGGTGTTAGTGCCTGCTTGGCAGTTGCAAGGTTGTGAGTTTGATCCCTGACACAAAAAAACACAAAGAAACAAACGAAAAAACAACAAAAAAAATTAACTGTTGGGTAGATTTGTTGTCTATCAAAATAGAAAAAGCACAGAGGCTGCACCCAAGAATCATGGAGTAACATATACATATACAAGGAGGACCCAATCAAAACCTGGATCCTCAAGCCTGGCTGGATTTCAGAACTGCTATGGACCATGGGCTGCAGTGTTTGTTTCCCCCTTTTAGGAATGGGAGTGTCTGGAATGGTTATCCTTGTCTGTTGCATCATTGCATGGTTAAAGTATGGGATAGTGTCGTAGTTACTTTTTACTCATGGATGACACAAAAAACCTGATGTCCAAAGTTGGGAAAGGAAAGGTTCATTTCTTACAGTTTTTGGAAGTTTCAGTCCATACTCGGCAGGGTGGCATGGAGGGGCCGCAGTTCATGGCGGTTGCAAACAGCAAGGCAGAAACCGGCAAGAGAGAGAGACAGGCCTTCTTCCACCCATCACATTGTATGCTGGCTCCACCCCTAGATGGGTGCAGCACTGACATCATCAATCCAAGCACTTAGACAATAAACCAATCACAAATGCACAATGCAAATACATGAGGCCTGGGGGCCAACGATATAAACAATGACAGATAGATAACTGTCCTTCTACTTCAAACACCTCCAGATTGAGAGAAGCTACACTCAAGAAATGTGTTACAGTTGGATCTAAAATGTATCCCCAGATTTTCATGGGTGTGGAAGGTGATTGGATCAGGAGAGCCCTAGCTGACAGCTGTTAGGAGGTGGGGGGGGCAGCCTAATGGGGGACACTAAGGCATGACCTAGGATGGTACATTCTCCCTGTTCCTGGCTGTCGTGGGAAGAGTAGAGTTCCTCTACCTAGACTCCTCCACATGGCTGTTTATGTCTTGGACTATATGACAATGAGCCAAAATAAACTTTTCTCCTTTAAGTTGCAGGTGTTAGGTATTTTGTCTCAGCCAAGAGAAAGAGACTCAGACAAAATGTTTTCTATGTTTGAGATAGGCAGATGAACCTCAAGCTTGACACGTTAATGGAACAAAGAGTTACAGGAGCTGAGAAAGGGAGTAAACTTATTTTGCATGTGATAGGAATCTAAATAATTTGTGGACAGAAAGTGTGCTATGCAGTAATTTTTAAATATGCTGCAAACACTTCTGCTATTGAATTTGGGTCTAGAACTGTGGTGGTAGGGCAGCTTGGCCCAGATGAGGGGGGATGGGGAGCAGCTGCAGTCCAGGTGTTGTAGGCCAGCCTTGCACACAGGCCAGAGCTGGAATGTGGGCTGAAGTTTGGACAGTGAGACCTGGAGCCAGGTGGGGTCTCCATGGGGCAGAGCCTATGTTGGACCCTACCATGTGCTTGCCTGCCTTCACAGGTGGATGCAGTGCTTGGGGTCCATGAACTCAGAAGAAAGCGTTCTACCTTACTCTGCATTTCTGGCAAAATTTGGTGTTGTGGTTGTATATATATACAACACTGTCACCGTGAATTTCAGTTATCACACAGAAACATCCTAGACAAGTACTACCAGGAGGTTGAAGACATGGAAGGAACAGTCACTTACATACCCATTTTAAAGGCATATTTCTCTGGTGGAGATATATGTTGGGGTAGACCTGGGGATTTAATGAGGTAGTTTTCATCAATGTAAGGATGAAGTGACTGCTGATATAGTCAGCATGCTGCTCACATTTGTGGAATTTCTGGTTTTTTGAAGAAATTTTGCTGAACACAGAGCAGAATTGGAAGGCCAAATCCTGGACCTGAGCAACAGAGTGGTGACTTGTTGGGCAAATCACCTTCTGGGTTGGCTGCCCAGAACCCACCTTTCAGGCAATGCATGGGATCATTCTGGATGTCACTGGTCTGATAGGCTTGGAGAGGCTTCAGCTCGTGACCACAGAAGGATGCATCTTGGGAGGTCTGACTGTTCTGCAGGGCTTCGTTCATGGTGAATGGTTCAAAATGGTTCAAAAATGACGTGAGTGATTCTCCCAGGCCTGTTTCTCTGGAAATACTTTCTTGCATTCCGGAACCCCTTCCCAAGTAGGTTCTTCTAGGTTAGATGCTTCTGGATTTTAGAACTGCTCAGAAGAGCAGGTCACTCGTTCCCCTTGAAGGCTCTTCTCCAGCCTCCGTGTTGGTGTGTGAGAGTATGGGATAGTGCACCATCACCAACTCTCTTTGACTCAGCAGGTTTTGCATTAGTCTTTTTGTGCACTAGTTGCTCTGTTTTATAGAATTACAATTTTTTTGCATCAATAGGGTTTATGTTTGGGAATATTTATCTCAAGAGTTGCTTGAACAAGTTCTATGTTCTAAGATTTCTTAATCTTCTATGATTGCAGTGTAACTTGGCTGCAAAGATCAACTGAGACAGATGTCCTTGACCTAGAGGATATGTGTGAAGATCAAGTCTCCATCTTACATTTGTAGCACTATATCTTCTGCTGGGCTCAATGTAGGCCCACTGTTCTAGAAGTATCTTCTAAGCATTATTTAAAAAATATCTTTATAGATAATAGTTTGACGTACCTAGGAGTTCTGATGTTGGAATTTACATGATCACTCACATAAAGCTAAAAGATGCTGTGTGTTTTTTAGCTGTTGGTCCAGAAGGCAGAAGGCAGAAATGGTTTCTACTTTGGTGTCATGTTTTACTGGGCGCTAGTGAATGTAAGCTGTGTGCTGGTACTAGACTAAAAGCTGTCCTGTTGTGACAGTGTGGAAAGTATATTAGTGCAAGATGGTTTAAAATCCTTTCTGTATGAGCTAGTTATTTTGGGTTTTCTGTTAGGGTAAAAATTATGCATTTTCTGCTTCCTGTTAAAATTTCTCCTGACAGGACAGTGCTGCCTGGTTTATCTCAGTATGATCAGGAGTAGTGGGAACTTTTACTTATCATCTATTAGATTTGGTATAGTACAATGTCTGGTAGATGATCACAAATCAGAAAACATATCCATTCTATCTTTAGAAATAAGAAGAAAAAGAAGAGGAACAGATTAATTCTTGATGTATATCTTTGATTTTACTTATTATGGTAAAACTAAGAATCTGTACTGATTTTCCACTTGGCTATTCTGATTCGGAGGATGAGCTATAAGCTAGGTATTGTTTTGCACTGTCATTATTATTTTTGTACTTTATGAGGAGGTTGAGTCTATGACCTTTTTCTTGAAACTAGTTGGGATTTTGTAACTTTTCTGATCATGCAGTAGGGCAAAGGAATGCTAGGCGATTTCCAAGGCTAGATCATAAATGGCAATGCAACTTCCACCTTGTTTGCTGGAACACTTGCAATGGAGGAAACTGGGCTGATTCACCTAGGGAGGTCACATAAAGGAACCCTGTTAGAATGTGGTGCAAGAGGAGGGAGCAAAAGAGTGAAGCTGGAGAGGAGAGAGTGAGAGAGAATATGAATGCCAGGCCAACCCTGAGTTTGTGCAGACCTTCTGCTCTTCTGGATCCTTTCACTAATCTGATTGGATGACAAATCCCAAGCCAGACCTCTTAAGCAGAGCCCTTCCCAAATTCTTAACTCACAGGAGCATAATAGTTGTTGCTTTAAGCCACTAAAATTTGGAGTGATTTGTTATATGGTCATGGATATCCGAACACTAATCATGTTAATGCCGACAATATGCAATCTGCTATGCTTCTTAGTCACTTTATTAGTCACTGAGACACAATACCCAACACTTGCAATTTAAAGAGAAGAAGTTTATTACAGGGACAGTTGCAGATGGTTGGCAGGAAAGACAGAAACAGCATGGCGAAGGGGCTGATAGTGGGAAGTGGCTCACATCATGGTGGCCAGGAAGCAGACTGAGAGGTGAGGAGTCAATCCCCAGGAGTTACTGGGGAGCTCACATCCCCAGTAACTCACCTCTTCTGACCAGGGCCCACTGCCTCACAGCAAGTCAGCTATTTTGTGCCCATGACTCAATCACCTTCTAAAAGCTCCCTATATAAGGGCAGGAGGCCTTTGAGTGACATTCTTGATCTAAACCATAACAGCTTTTACATTTGCTGTTTAACTTATGTGAGATGCCTTATAAACAACCTGTTGAATAATTGAATCTGAACTTACCTGTTTTAAAATAAAAGAAAAAAACCTAAGCCACAGAGAGATTAAATAACTTACCTAGAGTCATGAAGCAAACAAAGGTCATACCTGATTTCGAAATATCACAAAGTCACTTGTTAACGTGTAGTTTAACGTATACTATATTTCATTTATTCTATTTCATTCATTCAGCAATATTTTGTTGTGGGTCAGCTCTGTGCCAGGCAGTGTGCAGGGCAATGGGACTGCAACAGTGAACATGGCTCCTGCTAGTGATGGTCAATCTTTATGGATAACTTGATTGGCTTGAGAGATGCCTCAGAGTTCAGTAAAGCATATTTCTGGGTGTGCTTGTGTGGGTCATGACTTGGGGACTATATCTGGTCCCTGGTCCCTTCTTTTCAGGTTCTTCTTTGTTTCTCTGCTTCTTGAGTGCTACAATTGGCAACTTTCTTTCCTCAGGCCTTTCTACCATGATGTTTATTCCTTGGGCTTAGGCACCACAGACTGAAGCTCTTAAAACCATGATCCAAAGGAAGCTTTTTGTTCTCTAATTTGTGCATGTCAGGTATTTTGTTCCAGAATTGAAAGGCTGATGAGTACATTTCTGCAACCAAGCTAACATTTTAGCAGGAAATTGACAGCAAACAAGAAGTAAATATATATTCTGAAAGACACAGAGAAGAAATTTGAGAGTACCGTGATAGATTGCAGGGGAAATGCTAACTTAGGGCAGGTGTGTAGGGAGTTTCTCTCCAAGGAGGAGATATCTGAGTGAAATCCAAAGGCTGAGAAGTAGTCACCGTGTGGGTGGGGACACTTGGCATCTGTTTCAGAGAATTAGAGGGCATAATGTGTATAAGTTTCTCACCCAGCACTGTGCCATGTGCTTCATTTCCCAGAGTCTTACAGTAGTAGGAAGGGCAGTGACCAAGTTTTGTACAGACATCCTGAGTGCTTACCTCCTTAACATTTCCCCTTCAGTTCCTCTCTTGCCTTACCAAGTTCTGGCCTGATATGTGAACCTACACAGTTTAGGTCTGCATTACACTGTGGTTTGTCAGGCTTAAGACCCTTCCAGTGGAATAGTAGACACAGCCCAACACAAAAACGTAAGGATATGGTAAGATATTAATAAAATGCTCACAGAAATTAATGGGAATTTATCACAAAAATCAAGGAAACTAGTTCCTATATGGAGGCACAAGAATTGCTAAGATAGATGTTTGGTGTTACATACTGGAAGGGGAGGGAGAAGGGAAGTGAGGGAGAGAGGGTCGAGGGAGAGATCAACCAATAATCTTGGTGAGGATTTGTGAGTGTTATTCTAGAGGGCTGTTTAGGAAAATTTAATATCCACAAAGTCCTTCTCTGTAACATAAATATTTGTTTAAGTCAAAGTTTTAGAAACTCTTTCAGAGATTCGAAGAGTGTGTATTACTGTGTTTGAATTCACAATGTGTTATAGCTAAGGAGAACCAGAAATCCTACTTCATTAGTGGGATCATGACCCCTTAGAGGTTCTGAGTCATTCCTGGGATGGTACAGATATGAGCTGAAGTGAAACTATGTGTCTCGCAGACATTCAGGGGAGATGGTGCCAAGCTACTGACCCAAGGCAAATTCCGCAGTTGGGGTAGAGATAATGGGAGCATACTCACTTCATGTTTTATCTTTCAAATATTTTTTTTGGATAAGCAGTTTTGCTTATTTTTATCTCTTTTTTTGAGAGATTACTTTTCCCAGAAGAACATGTGGTTCAAGGTTATTCATTTCTAATTCTCATACACATTTGTTGTTATTGGGTTACTGATGTCTTTCTACTCTGGATATCTATATATTTCTCTCTATAGCCTATTGCAGGTATCATAGCAGCCTAATCAGGCTCTGAGCTCAGAAAGGATTAGGGAAGTGTGAACCTCCTCATCTGGAAAGCTCAGAACAAGGTGAGATTTCTTAGTAGCAACTTGAGCCTGTCAATGACTCTAGGTGCTGGAGGGATTACAGTTCAGTGAGTTTCTGGAAGAATTCATGGTCCAGTATAATAATCTATTTGGAAAGCCATGTACTGTGAATAGGTAATTACAACTAGTTGATAAACATCAAAAAAGTACTGAGCATGTGCTTCAAGTGGGCAAAATATTGAATATTTGTTTGAAGCACTGTTTAGAATTTTGTTCCAGACAAGATTTATTAGCTCATTAGCTTAATTTGTCACTCATCAAACATTTGTTAAGCACCAGAATAGTATTCTATGTATGGACTATGCTAGGCAGTGACAATATAAGGTGAATAAGAAAGGTCCCTGCCCTTTAGGAGTGTACAGTAGCTGTGAAATAAAGGGTTACAATGCTTTTGAGTGCTAGGAGATGCAGGCTTGGTGGTGCATGAGGAAAAGCCGATTAGAATGTTCATGAAGGCTCAAAGAGACACTTAGACTGGAATTTGAAGTGGTTACTTGCCAGGATTTTATAAAAGATGGTGAAGGAGGGGAAAGAATATTCCAAACTGAGCACATGTGCAAGGAGGCTTGGAACCACAGTCTGAGAGTCTGGAAGATGTTCCATCTGATTGGAGCATTGGGTACATGGAGTAGGGCCAGGGAAAGAAAGCCAGAGTGGGTGGGCAGTACACTTCCAGAGGACCACACACTGGCAGAAAGGCAACGTGTATTCAGAGTACCACCAGTGATTTAGCCTCTGGGGCTTGGGAAAGGAAAGCCACTTAGAGAGGCAGGGAAGACAGGACAAAAAGGTCTTGGATACTGATCTAAAGTAAGTGATCTTTTTCTATTAGTGATGGGGAGCCTTGACAGATATTAAAAATTGCTTTAAATCTTTTGTTTGTTTATTTTGAGACAGGGTCTCATTATGTAGTGCAGGCTGGCCTTGAAATTGCTTATATAGCCCAGGATGACCTTGAGCTCATGATCTTTCTGACTCAGCCTCCTGAGTGCTGGAATTATAGATGCATGCCACATATGTCTTATTTTAAATCTTTTATTTTGATTCTGCCTAGCCACCTGGGTCCTGGAGGTTTTGAATTCCACCCAGCTAGGTGTAAGGCCTCAGCATCACACTCCAGGGGTGTGTCTGCACTAGCTGCATAGAAGCTCAGAAGTCTGCCCAGCCCATGTCCCAGTACAGTCCACCAGGAGAAAGCCTGGCTAGCATCACAAAGTTACCAAGCCGAGCCCAGCTCAGAGATCCAGACCCACCCATCAGGGAGTGGCCAGCCTAGTTGATGGGTCTTTGAAAATTTGAACTCTGTCCATCAGAGTATAAGGCTTTAGCTCCATAATTCAGGGTTGTGGCCCAGCTAGCCAAGCAATGCGTCCTGGATGTTCTGAACTCCACCCATCTAGGAGCAAGGCACTAGCACCATATGCTGGATGTGTGCCCCAGTGAGCCTTGTGCTCCAGAGGCTCTGAACTCCTCCCAGCCAGACTCCAGCAAGGCCCCAGTGCTGCCAAACTCTGGGAGGGGTGGTGGTGGTGGGGTGTACTCTGCCTAGCTGTCTGGGTTCCAGAGGTTCTGAATTCCACACTTCCAGGCACAAGGTCCCAGAACCACACTCCAGGGGTGTATCCCTGTTAGGTGCCTGGGTCCCAGAGGTCCTTAACGCCATCCAGCCAGGTGCTAGGATCTGGCAACACACTCCGGGGTATGCCCCTGCTATCTGCATGGAGCTCTACCCAGCCCAGCATCCCAGAACAACCCAGTGCAGTAAATCAGCAGAATTCCCAGCCAGCCTCACAGGCCACAGAGCACAAATCTCCAGTGCCATAGTTTAAGGGTGAGCCCAGGCTAGCCACAGGGAAACCAGAAGATTGAAGCTCTGCCCAGAGCATTCCACTGCAATTCATTGGGAGGGTGCCTGGCCAGCCACATAGGTCCTAGAGGAAAATAACAAAACAAAAGATCAAGATGCATTGTCATTCCTCCAGCCTACCAAGAACAAACTCAAGAGATGGTGAAAGGAAGACACTGGAAATCATACAACTGAACTTTCTGAAATGATAGCAACTGAAGTAAAAAAAAAAAACTTCATGAAGCTATAGAGGAAATCAGGTCAGAAATAATCTCTCAAGTAAAAAATGAAATGAGCAACATTATGAAAGAAATGTTGCATGTATCTAAAGATCTACATAAAAAATAGAGGAATGTAAGAAAATGATGGAAACCTTGAATGAACAATATAAGACAGAATTAGAATGCATAGAACAAATTCAAAGGGATATTCAGAAAGTTAAAAATTCCACAAAAACTAGCAAAACCAGCTGGATGAAGCTGAAGATTGATTCTAAGACCTTGAAGACAGGTTGGCAGCCGGTGCAGTGTAGAGTATAGCCAAGGTGGTGCATTAATTCACGGTTGGTGCTGGAAATTGGGTCCTGTGGCAGGGATGGCCAGCTAGAGGACATATTGGAGTTGGGCATGATGGGCCTGAACCCGGAACTGCAGTGGCATCAGTCAGCTGCCCTTGGCCCAGAGAGGACTGATGGGATCTGCTTGGGCTGGGTCATGCCCCTGGTTGGGACCCAATAGCCACGGATGAAACTGTTCCAAACCAGTGACATCCACATAGCACAGACTAATGTGCTGAAGGTACTCATCAGTTGACTGGCTTAGAGAAGTGGGGCTAGCCTGCATCATCCTTGTGTGCACCTCAGATAATAGTAAACTGGAGAAGGCAGCAAGCCCCCAGCCAGAACGCTTTAGAAAAACCATAAGCAATACAGAAAGGGCCTGAGACCTCCACCATACACCTGTCTGAAAGAAACCAGAAAAAGAATAGAAATCTTTGGTGAAGAATATAAACAAAATCTAGAATACATGAAACAGATCCAAAGAGATTACCAGGAAATTAAAAACTTGATTGAAAGCTGGCAAAATGCCTCGACAGAAACTAAAGTTAGCCTTTCAAAATTTGAAGATAGATTTGCAATTTATGATCATGAAAGAAAAGACCTCTTAAAAATGAATCAGGAAGCAATAATACAAAGGCTAGAAGATGACAAGAGGATCTATAACTTAAGAATAAAAAATGTGACTGAAGAAACAGGAGTGAACACAAATGAAATACAAAGGCTATTCACAGAACTAATTAAGGAAAACTTCCCAAGCATAGGAAAAAGAAATGATATCCAGATAAATGAGGCATACAGAACTCCAGCCAACTACAACCAAGACATATGATAGTCAAGATTCCAGAAATTCACCACAAGAACAGAATATTAAAAGTGGTCAGAGAAAAAAAAACAGATTATCTATAAAGGAAAATCCATCAAAATAACAACCGACTTCTCAACACAAACTATCAAATTAAGAAGAGCTTGGAGTGAAGTATTCCAAGCCCTGAAAGAAAATAACCTCCAACCCAGATTGATGTACCCTGAAAAACTGTCTCTCAAAATTAATGGAGAAACAAGATGTTTCTATGACAAGAAAGAACTGTGGGAATCCGTGACCACCAATCCAACCCTACAAAAAATACTGAAGGACATTCTAGAGAGAGAGAGAAAAAAATTACCAGGATTCCAGGAACAGTGGCAGAGAGGCTTCAATGAATGGGGCAAACAGTGAAATGAAGGAGAAAAGTGGACAAACAACAGCAGAAAAATAGAATAACAGAGATGAGTCAGAGAAGGTTGGCTATAATATTTAATATGGATGGCCTTGATACACTAACAAAAAGAAATATAGGCAGAGTAGATCAGGAGATAGGATCCATCAAGATGCTCCAAAGAGCAACCTGAAAGAGGGTTAATAAACCAAAAGTCAAAGATGAGAAAATGATGCTCTATATGACAGGGAATCAGAGAGAAATAGGGGCAACTCATTCAGCAGCTGCTGATAGGCTGGAAAATCACGACACTTTTGTGCAGTGGATAATTGCTCAGCTATCAGGAAGGAAAACCTTGAAGCTTTAGTAAGTAAAGGAATACAGCTCAAGCTCAAGCTCAGGGGTAAAATGGTTCAGCACCATTCAGATAGATAGCGGGTTGCCTGCCTAATCTAAAAACTAAAGGAGTTAGTGGGACCCAAAATATACAAAGCACTCTGAGGAAGGGAAAGGGGAGAAATTGTCTAAAAAAGGAAGGCAGAGGACACTGTTAATAGTGTATCAGGATTTAAAAGCCACAATAGTCTTATCACTCTGTTTAGTTTGATTTTATTCTGTTCCAGTTTGTCTGCTCATACTAGATTTGAGGGCACAGACAGCTATCCCAAAAATAGCAGGATATACTATGATAAGTATCCTTAATTCCCTATTAACTTAAACTGAAGCCTTGTATTAATTACATTGTGTTACTATGACTGATCTCATTTGACTCTGGTTTGTTAGACTGCTATTTTGTTTTGACTGGTTTTATTTGAATTTGGTATGCTTGATAGTATTAAATCTAAGAGTAGAGGCAACTACTCTGAAGATGACAAGATGTAATAAGATACCATTCTGGTTTGATTATTAACTGCTTTTGAAGTCCTACAATGTCTCCAATGTTGTGTTTTTATTAAAATCCCTATGTAATGCTATGTTCAATTATATTATGCCTGATGATATAGACAATTCTATTGAAAATAACAAGAGACAGCATAGTAACTACTATAGATCACCTAGTATTGTGGTTTTATATGTCTTTTTCGTTCATGTTTTTCTAGGAATTTGTTTTGTTGTCTTGTTTTGATCTGTTTTCCCCTATAATACAGAAAAGATAGGTATACATGTAAAGATTCACACACTTGTAGAATTTCTAAACAATTTCCGGGAACAGATTATATAATGAACAGATACTCTGAAGAAGAGACACTAAGATATAAAAATCTAGCAATACTATTATTCACTGTTCAGTGTAATATTAGTGTAGTCTCTTATGTTTAATTTCAACATATGTGAAGATATGGACAGCTATTTTGAAAAGAATGAGAGACATTATGGCAACCATTGTTGACTTCCCTATTGTCTAGTCTTGAAGACCTAAAAAGCCTTCATCATCCTGTTCTGATTAGTTTAGTACTATAATGTTCAGTATTTATTCACCGTGGGTGAAGATGTGGACAACCATTTGGAAGAAAACAAATGGCCAGAGACAATATATAGACAATATGATAGACAGTATGATAGACAGTGAAGATCTCCCGTGGTCTTGCTTTGAAATCTGTGCTTCTTAAAATTGTTTCCTTATGATCTGTTTTGTTTTGTTTAATTTTACCCTCTTTAAAAAAAAGACTATTTACAGAAATAATAGCAGAAAATTTTCCAAACATGGGAAGAGAATATGATATATAGGCACGTGAGGATACAAAACCCCAATTAGCCATAACCAAAATAAATCCATACCCAGACATATAATAATTAAGATATCAGAAATACAGCATAAGAACATAATACTAAAAGCTGTCAGAGAGAAGAAACAAATGAAAGCCTATTAGAATCATAGCAGACTTCTCAACATAAAGCTTTAAGTCAAGAAGAGCTTGAAGTGAAGTATTTCAGGTCGTAAAACAAAACAACTTTCAACCCAGTTTGATGTACCTGGCAAAACTATCTTTGCAAACTGATAGAAAAATAAGATACTTCCATGATGAAGAAAAGCTGAAGAAATTTATGACCACCAAACCGACACTACAAAGAGTATTGAAAGACATTCTAGAAAGTGACAAAGATAAATACAGTCCCAACAACAACAGCAGAAGGAAACCACTAAATAGAAAAACAATTAAATAGAAAAAGTAGAAAACTGGTAACAGAAAGATAATGTGACAGTGGTAAGTCAGCACATATCAGTTATACTCATCAGTGTAAATGGTCCCAACTCACCAGTAAAAAGAAAAGACTGGCAGAGTGGATTAAGAACCAAAATTCATCAATATGCTGTGTACAAAAAACACATTTAGTTTAGAATGAAATTTATAGACTAAAAGTCAAAGGATAGAAAACAATATTCTGTGCAACAGGAACTTGGAAAAAAAGCAGAGGTAGATATTAGTTTGCAGACAATATGAACTTCAAACCAAGAATGACCAAAAGAGATAAGGCGGTCATTACATACTTGTTGGGGGAAAACTTGAAGACAAAGAGATTACAGTCATAAATATATATGCACCAAATATGGGAGTACCCAATTATGTAAGAAAAATCTTAATAGACATGAAAAATCAAACAATACTATAGTTATAACAGGGGATCTTAACATCCCTTTGTCACAAAAAGACAAATCAACCAAACAAAAAATCAACAAAGAAATAACAAACTGAATCAAGCTTATGAACAAATGGACCTAGTAGACATGTACCAAATGTTCCATCCAACAACATCAGAATACACATTCTTCTTAGCTGCATGTGGGTCATTCTCTAAAATAGACCATATAATAGCCTACAGAAAATCCAACAATCATTCATGATAAAAACCCTACAGAAAATTGAAATAGATGGTTTTTACCTCAATACAATAAAAGCCATATATGATAAAGCAACAGCCAACATCTTACTAAGTAGACAAAAACTCAAAACTTCCAACCTAAAATCAGGAACAAGACAAGGATGTCCACTATCACCACTCCTATTCAATATAGTGCTGGAAATATTAGCCAGAGCAGTCAGACAAGAGAGTGAAATAAAAGGAATAAGGATAGAAAAGGAAGAAGTTAAATTATCATTATTTGATAAAAATTATCATTATTATCATATGATACTTTACATAGAAGAACCCTGAAACTCCATTGAAAGGCTTCTATATGTAGTAACCAAATCAGTAATGTAGCTGGATACAAGGTCAGCACTCAAAAATCAATAGCATTCTTGTACACAAACAACAAACTCACTGAGAGAGAAATTAGGGAAAACACACCCTTCACTGTAGCCTCCAAAAAAATGAAATACTTAGGAATCAATCTAACAGAGGAAGAAAAAGATCTATACAGTGAAAATTACGTTACTCTGAGAAAGGAAATTAAAGAGGATTTCAGAAAATGGAAAGACATTCCTTGTTCATGGACAGGAAGAACAAACATTGTGAAAATGGTCATTCTCTCAAAATTGTTATATAGATTTAATCCAATTCAGTGAAAATACTATTTGCATATCTACCTCACAGATCTAGAGAAAATATCAGTAAAATTCATCTGAAACCAGAAGAGACCTAGAATAGCAAAGGCAATTATGGGCAACAAAGATAAGGCAGGAGGCATCATAATCCCCAACTGGAAATTATATTACAAAGCTCCTGTGATAAAATCAGCATAGTACTGGAATAAGAAAAGACCTGAAGATCAATGGAATAGATTAGAAGCTACAGCCACAACTCCAAACACACTCAGCTACCTCATCTTTGCCAAAGGGGCCAAACATGTTCAGTGGAAGAAAGATAGCCTCTTTAATAAGTGGTGCTGGAAAAACTGGCTTTCCATATGCCAAAAACTAAAATTAGACTCATGCCTATTATCATGCACTAAACTAAAGCCAAATTGGATCAAAGATGTATTAAAACAGAAACATTAAAACAGAAATACTAAATCTGCTGGAAGGCAAAGTAGGTAGATATCTTGACGACGTAGGAATAGGCAGAGAGTTCATGAACAAAAATCAAACGGTACAGTAAAATATTTCCCAGAATTAACAACTGGGATCTCGTGTTACTAAAAGTTTTTGCATGTCGAAAGAAATCTCCAACAGAGTGAAAAGAAAAACCACAAATTGGGAAAAAATCTTAGTCAACTATCCCTCAGACAAAGGACTTCTATCTAGAACACATAAAGGATTAAAAACACTCAGGCCTCCAAAATTCAAAGACCCAATCCAAAAATGAGCATCTGACGTGAATACACAGTTCTCAGATTAAGAAATACAAATGTCAATAAATACATGAAAAAATGTTCAACATCAATGATTATTTGGGAAATGCAAATTAAAACAACACCAATATTCCATCTCACTCCAGAAAGAATGGGCAAGATCAAGAGATCAATAATATATGCTGGAGGGAATGTGGGGAAAAAGGAACACTTCTCCACTGTTGGTGGGAGTCCAGGCTGGTGCAACCACTTTGGAAATCAGTGTGGAGACTTCTCTAAAAGCTAGGATTATAGGTTCCATTCGATCCAACTATCCCACTTCTTGGCATATTCCCAGAAGAACTGAAAACATCATATCACAGTGGTATATGTGCACCCAAGTCTATAGCAGCACAATTTGTAATGGCCAAATCTTGGAAACAACCCAAGTATCCATCAATCAAGGGATGGATAAAAAAGATGTGATATTTTTATACAATGATTACTACTTGGCTATAAAGGAAGGTTGCATCATGACTTCTATAAGTAAATGGATGTGACTTGAGACCATACTCATAAGTGAAATAAGTGAAACTCACATGTCTAAATACTGTATTGTCTCTCTAGTGTAAGAAAGTGAAAAAGCATATATGATCCAAAATCTACAATAAATACTTTGTAAGGGTAAGAAACTGCTTAAAGAGGAAAAGTAATTGGGATGGCGGAAAGGAGGAAAGAAAGAAGGGAAAAGGAAAAAACATGAGTTTGTATATATATATATACATACATAAGATTGGTAAAATGACTATACTACTAAATGTATTAGCTATTGAAAAAGAATAGTTAATATTCATGTGATTAGATCAACTTTACATGGCAATATCTGTTATTCTTAACAATGCTTTCAAAGGTAACAATATGTAATATTACAACCATTGTCAAATTCCTATCATCTTGTTTTGAAAATCTATACGGTTATTGTATTGGGTTTGTTGTTGTTGTTTGTCTCTTTCGCTATTTGTTTTTCTTTTCTGTGCCTTTTTTTCTCTCTTAAATAAAAAATTACAGAAAATAAATCTTTTATTCCTAGAAATTAGCATAAAATGCATACTTGCTGTACAGTTCTGTGAGTTTTGAGAAAGAAGTCTATAAGAACCCCATAGAAACAACTGTGGAATACTTTTATCATCTCAGTAGTCCCTCAGGTCCACCTTTGATGTCAAATCTCATCCTACCCTAAACAACCCGTGATCTGTTTTCTGTATCCAGAAGTTTGTCTTTTTCAGAATATCATACAACTGGAATCATGTAATACATCATTTTTTGAATCTGACTTCTTTCACTTGGTCTAACACATTTAAGACTTATATTTTTAGTGGATTTATAAGTAGTGTGTTTCCTTTTTTTACTGAGCAGTATCCCATGGTATATATAAGGAAGGATCAAAAACTGCAGTGAATATTTAAAGTAAAATTGTTTGCTACAGTAGAACATTAATCCTTCTCTGTTATGTTGCCATTAATCCATCTCAAAATACTACCTTTCACTTTGAATACACTTATCCCATATTCTTGTCACTTTCTGGAGCAGCATGGGAACTCTTCTTTGGTAAGTGTCTTTAGTTGCACTATTGTGGCTGCCTTCTGTCCTGAATCTGTTCAAAATGTTTACCTTTTGAGGATATTTTGACTTTAGGGAAGAGCCAAATATTGCATGACGCCGGTGGTTTAATCAGGTGCAACGATTTTGTGAGCTTGCCTTTGTGTGGGGTGTACTTTGAAGCAGGATTCACTGTCTTTGACCAAACTTCGTAATGACACTCACAAAAGGACTTCCAGAACTGCTTCAGAAAATGGCATAAATGATGGGATAAGTGTGTCTGACAAGGAGGGAAGTATTTTGAGGGAAGGATTAATGACAGGGTGTCTTTTGCTATAAAAAATTAAAACTGTAAACATCATATATTTTAATCACACCTTGCCTGTGCCATAATTGGAAGACATTTGGATTAGTACATTTTTGGTGCTATTAGGAACATTTAGATAAGTCTTTTGCATACACATAACTGCTGTTACTCCTACATAAATATGAAAGAACAGTATTACTGGGCTCCATAGAGGATGTGTTTAACTTTGTAAGAACATGTGAAAATGTTTTCTAACACCTGTACCCATTTCCAGTCCCACTGGCAACATGTGAGAGTATCAATTGCTCTGCAAGCTTGTCAGCCTTGGTGCTGTCAGGTTTTAAAAAAATTTTAACCATCTTAATAGATATACAATGCTATCTTACTATGGTTCTATTCTGAATTTGCCAAATAGGTAGTGTTGTTGAATTCTTTTTCTGTGTTTTTCTTTTTCTTACCCATGTATCTGCTTTGGTGAAATGTGTGTTCAACTCTGTTGCCCAGTGTACTTTATGGGGTCATTTATTTTCTTACTGTTCAGTCTGAGAGCAAAATATGTAATCTGTCTATCTAAATAGATATTCTAGATGCATGACCCTTATCTATGTTTTACAAATATTTCCTTCCAGCCTGTGACTTGTGATTTTATTTTCTCGACAGTATTTAGCAAAAGAATTTAATTTTGAGGAGCCCAGTTTATCAGCTTTTTTCTTTTATGTGATTAGCCTTTGTGTAATTTCTAAGAAATCTTCACCTAAGTAAGGCTGCAAAGGCTTTCTCCTAAGTTTTCTGTTAGAATTTTTAATAGTTTAGGTTTCACATTTTGGTATGTGATCCATTTTTGGTTAGTTTTTTTGGTTAAGATGATATGTGTGTTTCTTTTTATTGAAGGTTGCATTTTAGAAAGCTTATTCTGCCAACAATGTGAAGGATGGATTGGAGGGAGAAGGACAAGACCTGGCAGGATGTTCCACAATTATTTTATCTTTTATTGTTCTAGGATGCACAAGTAAGTACATGGAAAAAACATTCCCAACCCATTGTTTGGGGTGTAGGTGTGTCAGTTGTATCAATTTAGCCAATCTGAATGTTAAAGTAATTAAAAGACATATATCAGCCAGTCTCCTGGATATGTGACTTCTGACTTGGTCATCGAGAAATGGTTTAAACCCTTCTTCAGACCTGATACATACTCTTTTCTTTATCTCTTGTGGGATATAAGAAAGTTCAAAGGAAGAATATTTTTTCCTTCACTTTCTATGATTGTATATCTGAGTGAGATGATTAGTATTGTGCGTTGCTATACTCTGGGTGGTGTCATGATTGCAAGGAAAGATAGTTTTGCTTTGACTAATGGCTAAGATAAAATCATGCCTTAAGAAAATCCAGATGTTGACTTATGAAAGATCAAATCCTGGAGATTAGCTTTCATTTTTTCTGTAGACAGCAAAGATAATCCATAAGAAAGTGGAATTACTTCTGCCCATTCTAAAGTTCCATTTTCAATGGATAAAAGTCTATGGTTTTAAATTTATTTAAATTAATTCTAAAATTATCAAATTAGAGGTAAAGTTAGAGGGCAGAAGTGTATATAGGCTCCAAGTTAAAATTCTATTCTCCAACCAAGTTAAAATTCAATTGTCACTAAATAGGTGACATTAGGAAAGGTCCCTAAAGGCTGTGGTATTTTTTTTTTTTACCTCCATTGCAAGGTGTGAATGATAATCATAACACGCATATATGAAGGTTTTGTAGAAATTGATAAAAATAATGACTTAAAATGTTTAGCCAAGGCTGACATATCATAGGTGAGAAATAAATACCAGCTATTATAAATATTTGTAAACCTACCTGAAGACACTGTACTGTGTATTGCATAGGGATATAACAATAATATAATACAATACATGATTTCTTAGTCTGTTGAGAAACACATGTAGGCAAAGAGCTACTAGTTCAAACTCAGCTAGAGTGGCATAGTGTTGTATTATACTTACACGATAAGATGAGACTAGAATGATGGTCTATCTCTGAGAAGATTAGAGACGAAGCTTCAGCCAAAGAAGACATTTGATCTGGACCCTGAGGGGTGGCAAAGGTTGCACACATGGAGAAGCAGTAGAGAGTGACTGCTCAGACACCAGCCCAGGAAAGGCTCTGACACGGGCTCTCCTGCGCTGAGGAGGGTGACATGTAGGGGACGGTAGGGAGAAAAGTGGTGCAAAAAGCAACAAAGAGCAGCCTGTCACAGGTCATGGGGAGAGGTTTTACTTGGTTCTGCTTATTCACATCATTTTATGACTTTTTTCAAATATATGTGCTTTAAAACAGCCAGGCTTGAACAGAACTCATGCAAAGTTTTATTTCCCTTCCTTTGGAAAAAAAAAAACCACTCTTGTAAATCATTAATGACCCATTTTACAAGGGGGATTACAGTCCTGGGAGTCACTATTTTTCTATTCAGCAAGGAAATAAAAAGAAGCATACTGAATTATGTGCAATATGAATCGGCTCTGTGCTCCAGTACCTATCTGGGACAGATTGATACATGCTGAAATGATATAAATGACCATTGGTCAGTTCCTTTAACATTAAAGAGCTTTTGATGGCAAAGCAAAGACACAGAAAGAAAAAGTTTTGGGGAAAAATCATAGTTTAGAGATCTAGACGTTATTGTTCACTCCTTCCGTGTTGATTTATGTCTAATGAGAACCTGAAGATTTTTTGCCTACGCTGTCAATTCTTGAACATTTGAAGAACCAAGAATTTATTCCTTCATTTATTAGTCCCTGAGTACATTTTAAAGGTAACAATGAGATCTTAAATCATCTGATCACTCTCCATTGTGTAGTATTATTGAGGTAGAACTAATATTTGGAGAATTAATTACTAAGAAAGGTTTAATTAGTTCTAAAAATGACACAAAATTATTTTCCTCATTTAATCTGACGTCTCCTAGGATAATATAAGCTGTAGCATTGGGAAAAGATAGTAAGAAATTGTTCACATTCCAAATGAGGTACACAATGCATGGATTAACATTCTGAAATTGAAGGGGGAAAAAAAAAAAAAAACAAGCTGTCCCAAGAATTAAACAGGGAAAACAACTCTTTTGTTTAATGCTTCAAGAATGTTTAGTTCTCTAAGATAAGTTTACCTATATCACAACTGGGAATTGTTTAAATTTTCTCTGGCATTTAAAAGTTATTATTCAAAAGGAAAATGGAAATTAAAAACTTATAACCCTTTCGAGGTTTATAAGGCAAAGTGTTAAAACACCTATAGTTTTTACAGTTTTATTTTGCAGTGCTAAAAGCTTGTTTATGCTAGGGGTCTATACTAAGCTACACCCCAACTCCAGCACCCAAAATTTTTTCTTTAGCACTGACTAAGTCTTTGTTCTATTTTACAGTAAATACTGGCTTTCAGCATTTTCTTCTGTGACATTTTTTCAGGGTTACACTCTAAAAGATTTTCTTTTTATTTCAAAACTAACTTAAATACGGTCCCATTTCCTTAAGACTCTCATGAATGACTAATATTTCTATCACAATAATTTTTGAAAGTATTCTGTTGATTTTTGAATAATGTTTAGTCATTTGACTTTTATAAATTGAATGCATGCAGTTCATTAGGACTTATTAGATAGACTTCATTTACTTGAAAAACAATGAATATAATACAGGCTTCGATACAAATTGTACTGTAGGATTTAGTGACCAAAATTCTGAGGATGAGTGACTGTGGAGGTGGTGAGAAGTGGTGGGAGGTGCATGAGTACTGTGAGCTGCGCTAGGTGAGAGGCCTGAAATCACCTCTGCAATATGCAAAGAGGAGAGAATGCAGAAAGAGTAATCTGCATAACACAACTCCAGATAGTATCTAACGTTTGGAGGTTAGTGCTTCCGCTCTGATGTGTAATGGTTTATGCCCTGGGAAGTCATAGCCTCTATCTTGAGGCTGGATCCCAGCTGACCATGAGAAGTGTGGTTCTCCCTCCTGCCCACTTCACACATGTTTTTCGGGTGCAAGAGTGCAGACTAACACTGACCTGCTGCCTTGCTTCAAAGAGTACACATCAGCATCTTGGCTAGACAGATTTGCACTGCTTAAGCCAATTGAAGGGCTAAGGAAAAATTCTAGCCAGCTCTGTACATATCGATGCATGGAGACAGAGCCAGGTTTGGCTAAGATGGAGACGACTGCTCTTCTTCCAAGGACAGTCGTCCAGGTGGTCCTCCGCAATTATCCCTCCACCTCACTCCAACAACGCCTCCACTTTTGAGTAGAGAGGCTGGCTGGGTTCCTGTTTGTTTCCGCTTTTCCAAGAAATGGGAAATGAGATTCTTTGTCTCTTGAGTGTTTTCAGAGTGAAATTCCTCAGGTGGTTATTTTTGCTGTTCTCTCTGGCATACAGTCTTTCAGTGTTATTGGTTAGGCAAAAGGCAGATGATTAGTGGATAATTTGGGTAGAGACCAGAGGATGTATTTTCTCTTCTCTGCTCTATGTGATACTTCAGACTGCTGACTTTTCTGGAACCCAGATATTTCAACTCTACTATTCATCTCCCCATAGGCTCAACAACACTGTCAGCTCTCTCATGCATTGGTGAGTATATGCTCTCTCATCAACCTCTGGGCCTTTTCTCAAATGATTTATTCTACCCAGGACAGGTAGCCTTGATCCATAGACTTCAATATCTAGTAGAAACTCCACCTTTTCCCATGAGAGTATCATGTTAGAAGCAGCACTTAAAACTCCTTAGCACTTTGTCGGCACTTCTGGAGAATTCTAAACACTGTCAATTTATGTTTCCCTGATTGGGCCAACGTATGTTTTTGGCAGGGTTGCCATCTTGTTCTCCTTCATGACCCCTACTGTGATTCCTCAGGAAATACCTGTTAAATTCCATGAGGCAGCTCGAAGTAGTGCCAAAATTGTGCATTCTGAGTCGAGATGTTTGGTTCCCTGTCTCAGTTCTAAGCCAGGTCTGTCAGTAGCAGATTCTGGAAATGATTTTGTGACTCTAGAAAATTCTTTACACTTTTGGGCCTCAGTTTGCTCCTCCATAAAAAGAGAAGCTTAAAGCAGGTCATTAGTTCTCAGCTGGGCATGCTTTTGCTAACGATCTGATGCTTCTTTGGTTGTACATCCTTGGCGGAACCCACTGTTTATTAGATGCTTCCTGTTCCAGTAATTCATGTGGGCTGGTGGATATTGCTGTAGCCTGCATATTTAGATGGAAGGAAATGAATATGTTGGAATTACAAGTTAGCACTTCAGAGCCACCGCAAAAAAGAGACTTGAGGCAACTATCTGAATAATAGTAGTTCACATTTATTAAGCCAGGGGGTGTGCTGAGAGCTTGGAATGCATTATTTCATTTCCCCCTCGCAATATCCTATGAGGCAGATACTATTTTTATCTCCATTTTTTTTTTTTTTGGTTCTTTTCATTTTTACTGGTACCAGGGATTGATTTTATCTCCATTTTATGTATTTAAAAAGCCCTGAGGTTTAGAGAGGTTTTTAATGCCTTGTGTTACTAAGACCGGAATCTGAGATCAACCTCTCTCACGTTAGAACCTGTGTTCCTAACTACTCCCTGGCTTTCTTAGTTTGTTGCTTTTGTTGTGGGGAGCCAATAATATCATAATGAGAAGTACTGCCTTTACTAATCTTTTCAGTTTTATATTCTATGTAATATTGTGTATCTGGTACCTAGCAAGCAATGTGTATATTCGTAAGTATACTACTGTAGTTTCTATGTAGACAGAGCATTGAAACATCATTTGGCCACTCAGTTTTTTAAAATCACAGTATATAGTATGTCAGATTCTTGTGAAGCAGCACCATCCAATTCTTTCACATGACCTAGAGTAGATTTTGTCACATGAAAAGAATTGACTTTCTGAAGGAATTACCTGGGATTAAAGGATCTGGCCCTACAAGATTGCGAAAGATCAGGAAATATGACAAATTTAGGGACTCATCGGCTTCCTTAGTGGTAAGGGAAATGCTGTTCTATAATTACATAGATGGGACACTGATAATCCACTCTCACTTGCAAAATATTTCACCCCACAGAAGAATTAGGCAATTAGTATTTATTGCAACCAGATATTACTCACTATTGTATACGTAGACAACTCCCAGATCTTACCATCCCCAACTTCCTGTACTCCTCTGTTGGACTTGTGGGCCCTGCTGATCATGGCTGGTAAACTGCATTTCCTCTCAGATTCTTCTGGAGCCCAAATTCCTGGTGTTTCTTGGCAAAGCTCCTCTTTCCTATGCATACTTTGTCTTAAGGTCAATTCTGCTCTTATCCATTATTATTCTAGCTCCCCATTGTTGTCCAGTCTGGTTACTTTTGCCTTCACGACATGACTAAAGTCTCTTTCATTCCATAATGCTACATCTTATGGGATACTTTTCTATAGAATTATCTTTTCTTCTCCCTCTATCCCCCAGTGTTCATTCTTTTTTTTTTCTCTGAACCGGGGATTGAACTCACAGCCTTGCACCTGACAGGCAGACACTGTACCGCTGAGCTATATCCCAGGCCCCATTCTTCTCCTTTGATCTTTAAAAAAAATGTGAGCAGTAAGAAAAAAGGACTCCTGTTATAAAGCAATGTTTTCCCTCCCAAAGAGGTGCAAATGAGAATGATGTGACCAGCAATTGCATTTGAGGCCAAGGGGAGGAAGGGAAGGAAAGAGAAAGCAGGGACTTCTGTAGAGAAGTGGAGAAATGGGCTTTTTCTCTGAAAGGGCTGGCTGTTTGCTTCTGGAAGCACATCATGTTGGGGAAAGGACTTTGTGGACCTGACCACTGAGGGGCCTCAGAAACATGGGCAAGCAAGTACCTAACCTCTAGGGCTTTAGTCTCTGTGCGAGTAGCCTAAGTGGTGGCCAGTCTCCCTTCTTTATGTTATGGAAGGTAACAAGATGTCTCACTAAAAACAGTGTATTTCCCAGCCACGTATTTCCTGTGAAGTCTGGAGTCTCTCTCTGGAGGACAGTGGGGTAAAGTTTTTGCCAGGATTTATGGGAAAGCAGCTTAAGAGTGGGAGGTTACTGAGTGGTGAGGAGCTCTCCTGTTGTCTTTTCTCCCTTCTTTGTCCCTGCAGCTGGGCATGCAGATGTTGGAATTTCACTGTGTGGTGCTTGGGAATGAAAAGTGCAGCATCTTTGTTTATAGAGTATCCAGTTTATTAGTGCCTAACACATAGTGCATTAGTTTCTATCACTGAGTGACAGATCACCACATATTTAGTGGTTTAAATCAACACAAAGTTACCGTCTTGGTTTCTGTGAGTATGCAGCTGGAGTGCACATGACCTGAGTTCTCTGCTCAAGTTCTTCCAAGGTAGAAACGCAGGCATTAGCTGGGCTGTGATCTCAGTGGGAGCTTGGTTTCCTCTTCCAGGCACACTCAGATTTTGGCAGAACAAAGTTCCAGGATATAGTGGAATGACTCTGTGTTTACTTGCTATCTGCTGGTTGGGGATCACACTCAGATTCCACAACCTGCCCTTATGTCCTGTCTATAGGGCTCTCTCACAGATGACAGTTTTCTTTTTAAAGGCTGTGTGTGAAAGTTGGAGACTCTCTCTGAGGTTCACCAGCCACCATAGACCCTGATGCTTTAGGGTAAGCCCATGCCCTGCTGATTATCAAAAGGATAAGCACCTTTTCAGTTATGCTAAAGTCAACTGATTTGGGACTTTCATTACATCTGCAAAGACTCTGTACTTTATTTTTATAAGGCAACCTAACCACAGAGTGAGAGACATCTCACTCATGGAGAGAGGGTTATTATAGGTATGTGTGCCAGGGGAGAACTTATAGGGGCATCTTAGTGTTCTGGTTACTGCTCCCAAGATGGTGGAGCAGGTAGATGGAGAGGGAGAGGCAGAGGAGGAGAGGGAGAGAGTAAATTAATGACCTGCCACCTTCCACCACCTGTAGCCCACTCACTTGTTAGTTGCTTTTATGCTTGGGTTATTTAAGCCACTGTGCCAAGGTCTCTCTTTGAAACAATTCCTGATTAATTCAGTGAGGGAGCTGGATAAGTATTTGTAAGTGTCAGGCTTCCCCAGTCCCTGGGAGCATTCTTTGGGATGCATCTAATGGCAGATGCCCTGTCTTGGACCTCAGAACTCTGTCTGTTGTTCATAGTGCTGTTCATTCCAGCCTGAGCTTGTCTGCCTCATAATCTTCGAGGAGCAGTTTTGATTGAGTGCTGAACTAGTGCTGGGTATATGAACACTGGTAGGGGAGTTGCTGCCCTCATGGGGCTCACAGTTTCATGAGAGAGGTGGACACATAAGCTGTAGCATAATGGAATGAGCAGGGAAACAGGAGTGTATGGAATGGTTTGAAAGGTCTTAACCTATAACTAATGGATTGGAAAAGTCTTTCTAGCAGCTGTAGCAAATAGATAGCAATCAGGTAAGCAGAAATTAATGGTCATAACTACCACCATGTATAGAGTATTTCTATGGTCAGGAGTGGTTCTAAATATGTTCTACATAACCCTTAATATTAATTTGTTATTAATATTACTGGTAAGGTGTAGAACTTGACTCCAAATGTGTATGAGTTCACTCAGGAACCTGGTTTCCTAATTGTTGAGCACTGGCTGAGGTGGGTTGGAAGCTATGTGCACATGTGACAGAGATCTTGTGCCTCTGGGGGAACTGCAGGTAGTTCACAGGGCCTTGGAAAGGCACCAAAAGATGTACATGGGGAGAGAGAAAGGAAAGGATTCAAAGGCATGGGAAGGTAATACTGGACAGCTTTGATGTTTCACTAAGAAGCTTGTGAATTGTTTACACTAAGGGAAGCCAGCTGAGGATCTTTCCGAGGTTTCTTTTTATAAATCACAATAGCACAGATGAATAATGTATTGGAGGGCACAATTCTGGACACAGGCAGTAGTAGGGAAGTTGTTTTTAGGGAAATGGCAGTGGGACTGAATGCAAAGGCACGAATATGTGACATATTAAAAAGTTAGGTTAGATTTAGTGTGGCTTATCAAAAAGAAGGATGCAAGAATGAGCAGTTTGGTTTAAGCCAGTAAAAGAAGATGGGTGATACAGGAACGAGTTTTGAGGAAAAGTGAAGAGATTTTAATATCTAGAGTGTGAGGTGCTTTTGTTGCATGACAGTGAATACAGTTATGAACCCTGATGAGACATCCAGGATGGGGAGATAAACTTGGGAGCTTCCAGGATATAGTCTGTAATTGAAGGCACACATGGGCAAGATTTGTGACCGAAAGTATGTGGATTGGGAAGTGATAAGGACAGAAGTGCAGGGCACATCCACTGGAGCTGTGAGCAGAAGAGATAAAGTGTGCAAAGGATAGGCAAGAGCTGTGGGGAACAGAATTAGAGAAACAGTAATGGATGTCTTCACGCAGTATGGAGAGTCAAATGGATGCAGAGCAGGTAAGTGAAAGATTAAAATATGTTTACATTGGTCATCATGAAAAGGTTAAGTCTTCTGTGGGTAAAACAATGAAGCTTTATTATTTTTTAAAGGTTTCCTTATTAAAAGGTACTCTTGTTGCAAAACTAAATTAAGAGAAAAGTTTTCGTATAGCAATAAGATTTATTTTGCTAATCCATGGTGTACTAAATATATCCAGGCTTTTCGGGTGTACAGGTCTTCTAAGATATAAAACTGAGATTGTTTATGGTGCTGACTCTTTTCTAGACTAAAATATCTGCCTTTCTCTTGTGTTCCAGCTACTTGTGATAAGAGGCATATGTCAAGCCAGCATGAGACCACCAATCAGATGAGAGTTTTTTTTTTTTTTTTAATGCTTTGGTGCTGTTATATATGTGTTGCTACATTTAGAGATGCTCAGGCATTGAGCAGTCCAGACAGTGTCACACACTTCTTCAGTGACATCCCATTAAAGGATAACAAATTAGGTGAGACTTTCATGTATTAGACAGAAATGACTGACTAAAAAAGCAAGTCTACATTAGGATAGACATTAAATGTGATTCAAATATAATATCATGATTGTTATGCTTACACACTTTGTGTAGCTCTTGATCTCAAGTTTTCTCCGCAAAACTTTTATAAGTTTTGTCTGTTAACATTCTGCAGGGATTCAACTGCTGAAACAACCATGGTTTAAAAGAAATAATAGTCTTCTGGCTATACTTTGTATTTTGAAGTGCTTGATACCCACAATGGAGTTATAATGGTTGAATTCAACTGCCCCCACCATAATACTAATATCAGGGTGTTCAATAACTAAAATTTACAGACTGGAACCAGAAAAGTAACTGGGCTAAAAGGACAGCCAATATTCTGGTCCTGGCCCTCTGGGTCAGTGAGGACATGAGAGAAGCTTTTCTGCAGAATCCTACAGTTTTGGTGAGTTATCCAGTCTTTGGGGAGGGAGATTTCTGAACCTGAGAGGACAAGAATCAATAACTGTACAGTGTGACAAAGAAGGATCACTAAGAAGGAAAAGTCTTCCATGCTTACATAGAAAGCAATGTGGTCAAGCAAGGCCATGACCCATTTTGATGGCTGAACGAGGAGCTGAGAGGCCCTATACATGGTGCCAAAGTAATACCAGAGGAGACTTAACTGACCTTGATATACAGAAAGAGGTTAATTTTAATTAATGCAGATTGTACTTAAACTTAATTATCTAGAAGAAAATTATAATCAAAACACGTATGACAAATGTCATAGTAACAAATTAGATATAATAAAGGGCTCTAATTGCTGACCCCTTCTGGCAGTTTCTAGCTACATTGGTAGCTGATCACTGTTATGGGTCATTAAAAGCAAAACAAAACCAGCAAACAATCAAAAAACTGCAGTAGAATCTATAATAGCTCAATAAGAAACTTTTTTTTTCTTAAAAAAACAATAATCTTTCAATTCTTTAGTTAAATTGTCTTTAAAAACTACCAAACTTGGGACTTCGGAGAACATGGTGGACAGATAGCAGCAACTATGGAGGCTCTCTGAAAGACCCAGCTTAGAATTCAGGAATGGTGCGGAGTAAGGAATCATGAGCAAGAGGCGATATGCCCTGCTGACCCAAGAATGAACTGGGCTGAGAGAAACCAACTGGGAATGCAATCCTGGTGCTATAACAGGAACAGAAAAGCCTCAGTGTGGAAGCTGGAGCCCGGGCCATTGGAAGCAGCGATTTGAGTTTCCCACCGCCGCTGCTGCGTCTACATTGGCTCGGCAGGGAGAGAGACACACACGAAAGCTCTGAGAACGGGAATCGATGAACGGAGTTGAAAGCAAGATGGGCAGGGAGCTGTGTATTGACCTGCGGTGAGTGAGAGAAACTGGGACTCTTCCACGGTCTAGGAGACTCCAACAAAGAACATTCTGGGACCGGGCAGACTTGCGGGAACAGGGCACTGCAGTGACTTCAGTCACATATCCCCCTCTCAAGTGGGATTGGTGAGCAGTGCCTAGCCTATGTGATGTTGCTGGCTGAGACCCAGTAGGTAGCACAACCCAGGTCCCAGCGCCTGAAGGTAGATTGACCTGGAGGGGTGGGCCCCGCATAGGCTGCCTGGTCTTCAACTTCCTGGTGCTCTGCGGTGGGCGGGAACACCTAGCCGGTGCAATTCAATCAGACTGTGGCCAACAGGGAAGGAAGCTGGGCCTCCTATATACGCTTGCATATATAAGGAACAAAGAATATGGGAAGAGGGAACAACAAGAAAGGCTCCTCGGCCCCCAATCCTGAGAAAGAGGCAATAGCAGACACAGCACCAATAGATATAAAGCGCTATCTCCAGAGCCTCATAGACAAGTTCAGGAATGAAGTTATTAATGACCTGAAGCTAGAAATAAGCAGAATAGTTAGAGAAACGCTAAGCACCCCCCAAGAAAAAACAGATGGTGGAATGGAAGAACAGAAAAAGAGAGGAGAATTGTTTGATGGAGAAAATAGAGCAAGCATAGAATACGTGAAGCAGGTTCAAAGAGACTACCAGGAAACTAAAAAGTCTATCGAAAACTGGCATAACAGCTTGAAAGAAACTAAGGACAGATTATCTGAACTGGAGGGCAGATTTGTAATATGGGAGCATGAAATGAAAAACTTCTTAAAAATAACAAAAAAACAAACAGCAATAATACAAAGGCTAGAAGACGATAAGAGGATCTATAACTTAAGAATTAAGAGCATAAAAGAAGAAGTAGGAACACAAACAAATGAACTACAAAAGCTACTCACAGAAATAATCCAGGAGAATTTTCCTAATTTAGCAAAACGTAAAGATACTCAGTTGTATGAAGCATACAGGAGCCCAGCCACCTACAACCCAAACAGAGCAACACCCAGGCATATAATAATTAAAATTCCAGAATTCCAATATAAGAACAGAATATTAAAAGCCATCAGAGACAAGAAACAGATCACTTATAAGGGAACACCCATCAGAATTACAGCAGACTTCTCGGCACAAACCATCAAATCACGAAGAGCGTTGGGGGAAATAATTCAAGCTTTGAAAGATAATAACCTCCAGCCAAGATTGATATATCCTGCACAACTATCCCTGGAAATCGCTGGAAAAACAAGGTGCTTCCAGGATAAAGAGGAACTAGGGGAATATGCAACCACCAGTTCAACCCTATAGAGAATACTGCAGGATATTCTAAAAAAGAAAAATTCGAAGAATCCAGAAATAGTGGCAGAGAGGCCACAATGAATGGAGCAGAAAACAAAATGAAGAAGACAAACTGACAACTAATGACAGAAAAAGAGCTCAACAGAAATGAGGCAGACAAGATTGGATGATAGGAACAGCTATTTTGGAAAAAATGACATCTTAATAGGTAATACTGATTTAGTATCATCTTGTTTTGAAGTCTCATCAAGCTTTTGTTCTTCTGTCTCCAATGGTCTAAATAGGTTGTATCTTATTGGATTTTATTATGTACGATAGTATAAGCAAAAACCTTTTAAAGACAAGGAGATTATACAGAAACCATTGTTCATTTTCTGTTAGTTGATTCTAAATACTCTGTAATGCTGTCATTCTCTTAAATGGTTTTACATTGTTTTGATATACTTAATGCTACAGTATACGAAGTTGTACTCAAGGATTTCAAGGAAAGAGACAATATGGTAACTACTTTAGGGTTGGGATTATCTGGTGGTGAAACACTATTCTGCTTAAATGGTTATGTTTTGATCTGCGCTGTTTCGCTGTTATGCCCTCTTTTATCTCAATCTCCACTCCATTATTTACTTTTTAATTTTTATCCATTTAATTAAAGGAAAAAAAATAGCAGGATATATTATAGTAACCCACTTTGACTTTCCATTATCTTGATTTAAAGCCCTGTATTGCTCTCACCATCTTGTTTTGACTGATGTTCGTCTATTCTGTTTTGCTTGATAGTACCAGGTTTGAAAGTTTAGGCAGCAGCTGTGAAGATAGTGGGATTCATTATGATGCCCATTCTGGTTGACTATTATCTACTTATGAAGACCTCTAATGTCTCCAATGTTTTGGTTTTGTTGATTTCGTTCTTTACTGTTTTGTTCAATTTTATTATAACTGATGATATAGGCAATTCTATAAGAGATAGCGGGAGGCATTATGGTAACCATTGTTGATCACCTTGTATTATGCTTTTGCATTATCTATTATGTCCACCCTTTTGATTTGACTGACTCTGCTCTGTTATGTCACATTTGGTTCTACTCTCTTCCAAAAAAGTAATAAGAACTGTGGGAGCAACAAAACCCAACATGCGTAATTGTCATTGTACAAAAGAGAGGAAAAGAAAGTGCTCTAAACAATATAACTGCATGTATATTTAAGCGTATAAGATAGATAATGATAATACTGTGTTTTGTTGGATCATTGAACAGAACTGTTTGCAGTCTCACTGTTGGAATGTCCACTTTATAACTTTAATTTTGTAACTTGAACAATTGTTTCTGAGATGACAAAATGTAATCCATTAACTAGTGATTTCCTACTGTTTATTTTTTTCTGTAAATCTGTATAACTTGTACCCTTTTTCTGCTTTTTTTTCTTTTTCTCCTTAAATAAAATTAAAAAAAAGCTACCAAACTATTCATCTTTTTACAACTAAAACTGGAGAGACTTATGACAAAATGTCGGACTCCATCAGCAGAGGGATCTAAGAGCTGTGGCTTACAACTCCCTGAAGAACAGCTTCTAGACTTGGCTCTTTCTTTACCCTACTTTCTGTTCTAGTGCTCATGGTTTGATTACACATGCTCTAATTTCTTGGAAAATTTGGTCATTCTTGCTTAGAGGCTGCAAAACTCCAAATGCTCACACAGAGGGAACCACTGACAAATTGCTAAACTCATTTTTCCAGAATCCAGCAGATCAACCTTATAAACAGAGTTCATAACTGCTAAACCGCAACATGACTTCTGACGCCCACTAGATTAACTCTATGGAGCAAGTCTCTTACTGAATTCTCGCCTTATGGATCCTTAGCTCAAAGCAGCTCAATGGAAACTAGGCCCCTTCCAGTTAGGGTTAGCTCTTCAGAGAGGGGAATCTTTATACAGCTAAGTTAGCTATAAATATTATAGGCAGTTAGACAGGGATGGAGCCTCAGCACCGACAACAATTGTGGTTGGAGGCACATTCACTGAAGGCCAGGCTTCAAGAAAAAGAGGAGTGACTATACCCACAGACTTCCCCCTGGAGATGAACAGCAGTAATTGTTATTCTAAATAGGTATCGATCACCTTCCATGGGGAACCAAAACCTCTATAGCTCATTCCTTCTCAGAATATCCTTGTTTGATCTATGTATGATTGCTCTATACTTACTTCCCCATTTGATCTCTGTTTAATCAATATTACCTAGGTGAGTACACTTGTGATCTCATTGGTTCACCATAATTTTGTCCCACCTCATACCCACTTTGTGATTTCCCATTGGATCAATATTACCTAAGCAGCTGTACTTGCGATCTTATTAGATGGAGTTTACCAAGAAGCTCGGACATGTTTGTGCTGAATTATCAGAAAATTTTTTATTTGCTCTCTGTGGAAAAGGCTCTGGCTTTAGTGTTCTTTGTGTTTCCTATTTTCAAGTCCAGTGTTGGGTGAATTTCAAGTTTTGATTGCAGATTATTTAAACTTACTTGAAAGAGTCATAGGCCTCCAAACACAGGCCCTGTGTGATATTTAAAGCAGTTAATTTATTGTTTCAAATATACCTTTCCCCCAGTTTCGACATAAATCAGCCAAGGTAGTCTTTATCTTCTGACAGCATGAGGGACTCTCTGGTGGGGCTCAGGGACCAGGTAGGGCATACTTAGGGGTTCATATGGAGGAAATAAGGGGAACTTGGAAATACAGGGTGGCTGAAAATCAGGGTGAAAATCTGATGGGCAAGAAGAGAGATTTGAATTGTGGATTTTTCTCCCAATACCTGACATCAGCATCCTGGCAGTGTTTATTCTAACAGTGGGTATCTCTGTACCATACCCTGTGTGTACACAAGGGTTTCATGGAATCTTAAGAATTACAAGAGGAAGGAAGATGTTTGAAATAGTGCCTTTGCGTTCTCTTTTCTTTAAAGATACATCATTTATTGTTTTTCATAGCTAAAGAAATAGTGCTGCACCAGGTGCCTATAAGTCTGTGCTCAGACCCACATAGATCCTTCTCTTCGGTGTATATGGCTATGCCCAGTGGGAGGTTTCCCCTCCTTAGATCCCTCCCCAGGGGCCTTTGCCAAGCGGCTTCAGGTTCAGCTCCTGTGGGATACTGCAGAGGATCAGAGTGCGAGGGACAGTGCTGGGGAGTCACTGTTTTTTCCTCTCTTTGCTTCAAGTGCTGCTCCCAAAGTGGCTGAGCCTCCTCAGCTGACAGCCACGAACTCAACCGAGGGCTCCAGTTATCACCTCTGCTCATTTTCCTCCATTTCTTGATGTCATCAATTGCTAGATCCTGCTCCCTTTGGTGAAAGACAAAATTACAACAAATTTAACCTTATAGATCTTGGTTTTATTTGTGACTCTAAAATCCGGTAGTCACTGGGGCTGAGAATGGTTGAGAATCCTCCCTGCCACCCACATGTGCCAGTTATGTTTATAGCCAGAGAAGTGTCCTACAGAAAAGAGAAGTAAGGTACAGAGGTAGCCTGGTTGGTTGCAGCACACAGATATCTTATTTGACTATGGTTTGTTGGCTTGTGATGTGCTGAGATTCAGCTACTGGATATGAGTGCAGGTTACAGTCTGTTTAATATCAAATTAGTTGCAGGTCACTATGTACACAGAAACTGTGAAATGAAATTTAAAACCAGAGGAAACTTTAAGCCAAACTTGGAAGTTGTTACCTTCCATCTCCTATAAAACCTTCATAGGTAGTCCCCTATATTAAATTCTTTTGGTTGGAACTTGACTGAGATGTGTACTATTGTAGAAACTTGGCAAATGGTGAACTTTGTAGAAAATACAAAGAATGTAAAGCCACTGTGAGTCTCACCATCTAATGATAAGTATGGCTCACATTTTAGCATATTGATTGGTAACTTGTTTGCATATACTGCATTTCTTTTAAAACTTTGAAGGCATACTATATTTTTACCTTGTAACATTTTTTTCCCCACTGAATACAGTTTAACAAATTCTAAATCACTAGTTACTCTTATTTATGACAGTTTTGAAAGATAGTTGTTTGCATGACTTCAAATAGATACACTGGAATTTATTTATTTATTATACTGAGAATTAAATCCAGGGCTTTTCATGTTACCAATCTTTTCTTAATTTTGAGCTAGGATCTCACTAAGCTGCTAAGTTGTCAAGGCTGGGCTGGAATTTGTGATTCTCCTGCCTCAGTCTCCCACAGTGCTAGGATGATAGGTGTGTACCAACACACTTGGTGATGTATTAGGATTTATTTAACCAGTCTCCCACTGTTGGCTATTTAGATGCTTTCCCACTTTTTTCCATTTTATTGCCACCTGTAAATTTTTGGCCTATATTTCTGATTGTTTCCATACAATAGGTTAAAAATGTAACTTCTAATTGAGTAGGGTTTTTGTCTGGTTTGTCTGTTGTTGAGTTGAGGGTACGCAGTGCTTGCTGGGAATGGGCATTCTCCTGAAGAGCAGAAGTAGGGCGGCTGCGTTAAGCGTGCCGCAGTCTAGAGACCTTCTACATGCGGACACGCCCCCTTCCAAGGCCCCAAGCTGATTCATCACAGAAAACATTCGGGCTAGGAACTGGCTGGCTGCCTGACACGTTGTGCAGGGGCCTGGGGCTAGCGCAGCTGCTGGGGTTCACTCAGCTGGTTGGATCTGCCCTGTAGCAATCCACAGCAGCTGGTTGGAGGATGCCTGCAGGCTGCTCTGCTGGGCCTTTGGCACTGTGTCCTGCAGAGTCCTGTTCAGGCCCCAGCCCAGCTGAACAGAGGTCCTCCTGCTCCCAAATCTTCAGGCCTTGTTGATTCTGAACCCTTGAAAATTTGAGATTTTCTTAGTTTGAGGTTTTCAACAAAATTACTCTAACTATTCTGTCTTGAGAGTTAAAACTTCTCTTACAAAAGACTTAACTATTGAGCAGATATTGAAGAAACTGTATGATTCAGCTTCTTTTACTCAGGTATCAGCTGACAAGCTTGTTCTAATTTTTAAATGAAGCACCCACAGGCAGCCACAAACTTGGGTCTCAACGTTTATCTTTGGTTTTGCGTAAGTCTACATAAATGACTGTGTGTCCCAAGTTAAATAACAACAGTATGCCAATAAAATCAAAACCACAAAGACATAGTGGAATGTGGAGGACAAGCAGATTTTATGCTTGGAATTAAATAGAGCCTGAGGGTGCATCTGGATATCTCTAGTACCTAGTGCCCTGAGTAGTCTAAACAAGTCCAAGTGACTTAAAGAGCTAACTGAATTCAACAATTATTTATTGATTATGTTTTGTGCTCAATGGGAGGTGCCGCCTCTCAGTTTCACCTTAAGAAGACAGAGTGGAAGTGCAAATTCCCGTCTATGTAGACAAGGGGTTTAGTTAGGAGCTTTTTGTTGAGTTGCCTGGGTTCTAATCCTGCCCCCACAATCACTTGCTATGTGATTATGGGGAGATCACCATTGCTTCAGTTTCCTAGTTTAGGAGGTACATTAGCCCACAGGATTGTTAAAAGCGTAAAGAATTCACAGATGTTGTGTATTTGGGGGACTGCCTGGGGAGTGGGACCTCTACTTTTTTGCTTTATAGCTTCTCTCCATAAAAATCCTCCTCCTAGGGAAGGGGTAATGAGGGTGCCTGGGGACATTGTCACCACCTGGTATGTATGTCTGTGTTCTGCATCTGCAGGGTCTTTCTAGCTTCGGACTTCTTTGTGGTTTTGTGACCTTGCTCTTGGACTCCATGAGCTTTGATCAGTTTCCAACCTGTCTTTCAGCTAGGGGGTGTGGGAGGGAGACAGGAAGTTAGAAGAGGTGGTCATCTCCGCTTACCCTTAGTCCCTGAGGGCCTAACACATCCTGTGCAGGGAAAGATGCCTCAGAGAAGAATGAGGGCATGAGTCAAGGTTCCTTAGAATCAGCAAAAGGAGTCCCAGTCCCTGAGAATGACCCTTAGCAACTGGATTCAGGAAAACCCAGCTTTTCACCAAATCTGAGATTCTTTGTGTGCTGTTTCTTGAGAGTGGGTCAGTTAGCTTGTGCACTAGCATTTTATTTACTTGTTCATTCCATCGTTCACTGGTTGGGCCAGTCACAGGGACTTCACTGGTGTGTGCTTTAAAACAACACAGTAAATTCACCCAATTGGCTTCCAGCAGGTGGTCCTTATTCCAGTTTCACAAAAATCAAGTCAAATTTCTCCTTATACACACAGGGGTGTACATTATCTCCCTGAATCTTTCTTTTTTTGAGTAATTTATTCCATCTTCAGGTTATTTGATTTCTGCAGCTTCGTTTCCACACTCTGCAATTTGGT
This sequence comes from Cavia porcellus, assembly GCF_034190915.1. Lineage (NCBI taxonomy): Eukaryota > Metazoa > Chordata > Mammalia > Rodentia > Caviidae > Cavia > Cavia porcellus. The sequence goes on from NW_026947491.1 coordinate 34,233,645, forward strand.
TGCTTTATTTGGGAAATTCTCAGTCTCCCTCAGACACATCCCAAAGATTTGACCCTAACGCTCTGTGTGTAGAGTTAGATTCTATTTGATGCTCTATATCCACAAATGGTGTCTTAAAAAAAAAAACAAAACTATTTTAGCTCTTAAAGGAAAACTTTAAATGAGTCATTACTTATGCAGTTTTCTTCCACATCATAGTTACATAATTGGCTTTATAAATCTACATGCAACAAATTAACTTCAGGTCACCTGTTTTCCGATATAGTTTTGAACTTGTCAATTAGAGGCTTTTATGGTATATGCACTGCTGAAAAGTATGAGTCTGAGAAAGAAAGGCAAGGAAAACATATTTCAGGGATCCACAGCAAATTTTGCTTTGAGATTCAGGCCCATTTGCTAATTTCACTTTAGATTCATCCTGTGACTCAGAGTCTATAATCATTGCCCAGCATCTTAGTCAGTCTGAATTGCTAGAGCAATACACCGTGGACTCAGTGGTTTAAACAATAGGCATTCTTTCTTACAGTTCTGGAAGCTGAGTGTAGTGTTTGGTGAAAGCCATCTTCTTGGTTTACAGACAACCAACTAGATTCCTCGCAGAAAGGAGCAGGAAAGAGAGGAGAGAAGGGGAGGAGTGTTGAAAGGACAGGACAGGGAAGCAAGAGGGGGATGGGAAAGAGGTGGGCAGAACAGGATAGAGGGTGGAGAATCTTTGTTGCATGCCTTCTCCTATGTTTCTCTTTATTTGGCACTAAATCCATTATGCAAACTTCCCTCTGATTATCCACATACCTTCCCAAGGTTTTACCTCCCAATATAATCCCAGTGAAGATTTAAGTTTCAAATCATGAGTTTTGGGGAAACAGAAACATTCAATCCATGGCATGAAGTTTGAAACTGTTCATTTGTTATCAGGATGATACAGGAAAATTATGTCATCACCATGAATCTCGGTCTCATCATCTGTAAGGTGGAGAATTATCCACCTAGAAAAATTGAAGTGAGGAATAAACAAGGCTTATCACAGTGCTACACAAGTGACAAGTATTTAGTAAATGTCTGTTATTTAATATGCTATTCCATTCTTCGTGAAATTTCATGATGAAGGGTACAATATTTTCCTATCTTTGGCCTCTCCGTATTTTCCCTGGTTTTGAAAACCTCTTAAGAATGAGCTGGCAATGATCGTGAAATGAACCTAGAGACTTATTTAAAGTAGCAACTGAGAATAATTGTGACTTCCTGTAGAGTAGTAGATTAGCCTAGCAACAAATACAAATAGTATCATTAATTTGAGTGCAAGGGAGAAGGACTAGTAAGAGCTGTCAAATCTGAAATTCAGACAATAGTGGGTATTTTTTGTTGTTATATTCCCAGCCCTTTTTACCGGTGCGTGCCACCGTGCCCAACCTTTTTACAACACCTAAGTGCGTGGTGTGCATCAACAGAGGAGTATGTAGGCTTACTTTTACAGGATTTGATTGCAGAAGTCAGTCTGATGCAGGGGTTGCCCTTCACACTGGGGAGGTTGATTACTGTCTTCACTTTGGACACTGTTTTTTCAACAGTATGATAATTAGGAGATTTGGGGGCCAGACTGCCCTAGTTCCATCATTCGCCAATTTGGGTAAGGTCATACCAAATCTTGGACTGAGTCTTAGTTTGCTTATCATTTAAATGGTGTTAAGAATATAAGTGGTCTGAGGGTTATAGGAGAAAGTGCATCTGAAATGATTATTATACCTGCTAATTCATAAGTAGTCAGTACATGGTTGCTAAGATTTTAATTATGTTAAGAGAAAATTTCACCACCGAAACTAATTGGTGCCTTTTCCATAGCTGGCTTTTCTTCAGTCAATAGTATGACAGTGCAACTGAGTGATGGAAAGTGCTTCCTGTCAGCCCCTACCAGCTTCCCTGTCACTAACACTCAGTGTATTAGCTGCATAGAGAACTGCTGGAACCAGGAAATCATGACCAGCGTATGACACTGCCATCGAGCAGAGCAGACAGATATTTTCAGCCTTTGCTCTCTGGAATTCGATAGTGGAGGTTGGAGGTTAGTCCTTACTGAGCCATTAAGCCATATTCAGGAGTCAGTGGTGGAGATGTGAGTGATGCCACATTTGAGAGGAAAAGAAGTTGTTCAACACATGCACCATCCTCAGATGACTTTGCTTCCCTGGAGACAGGAATAATATGCAACTCCCTAAAGGGAAGGAAAACCTCCTGCCTTTTCTGTGGCTCATTGGTAGGAGATTTCAAAATTCTGTCTCTCGTGTTCTTTATGCCTTTTGCCTTTCTGTCTGCTAAAGAGCAGCACTTAGCTCAGGGAGCTGGGAGGTGAACACTTCTGGTGCAGTGCTGAAAGTGTCTACCGCTGGGACAGGAATCAAACCCACTGGAAAAGGAGAAAAAATGATGCTTTTATCTCTTCCAATGAAGCATTTGAAAAACTGTTTCTATTTTCTCATTTTCTCTCTCTGTTGTCCTGTGTGCGCACTGATGGGAATGGAATTTATTCCATCTGGTATTGCTGATTCAGTTATTCCAAACCCACTTTTTAACTTGCTTCTGTTCACTGTTTACTAGATCAGGAGTGACCAAGTGTCTCTGACACTCAGTCGATACACGGGTGACCTGGAGGTTACTCTTTCTTTCTGTGGCTCCCTCTGTGGCTGTTTCCGGGACAAGGGTTCAGGGCCAGGGATGAAGTTTCCTCTCAGCATCAGCAGGACATTGACTGGAGTGACTGGAACATGGTTCATAGAGTGGCTCTCCTGTCATGCTAGTGAGCCAGTTCTGGCTTCTTCAATCTGTTCTTGTGTCCTGAACAAGTCCTGTAATAATCTGTTCCAGATAGGTTAAGCTTATGCTTAAGCTAAATTTAAGCTTTGTGGTAATATGTGCCCATTTCTAATGATCACCTCTGATAGTTTCTTTAGAGCCACTGACTTCAAGTTATTCAAAGGGAACAGGTGCTGGTTCCCTCGGGGTTTTCAACTGTTTTGCATACTTTCTATTTTGAGAAAGATTTTCTTGGTGAACAAAGAAGTAATGAAGAGAATGGTCAAACAGGTTTGGCATGTGGTTGGGGTTAGATCTCTGCTGTCCACATGGTGGCTAGGGGCTACAATATTGGACAGCTTAGATGCAAGATATTTCCATCATTACAGAAAGCTCTAGTGGGTCTATATTAGATGATCAAAAGTCAGACCATCCTCTGCTGTCCTGGAGGTCTCATCAGTGGGAGTCAGGAGAGTGCCGTCCAGTTCTTCAGGGTCCCATAAGGATTACCTTCACCTGCACACTTATGTCTTTCCTACCTCCTCAGCTGCCTGGGGGCCTCTAAGACTCCTCTTACCACACCATTCATCACATGAAGGCCAGGCCCGAACCATCATGGCCAGGCTATAACTCCCCCATGACTTTGTGTTTCTCTTCCACTTTTTTAAAGGTCAGTTGTCAGCATACTCGCCAGGACACTCACTGCTTTACGGAACCTTTCCTGCTGTCTTGTTCTTTCCAAGTCTCTTGTTTCCCTTTCAGCTCTCTCAAGAGGTTGCTATTTTCTTTCTCTTCATGCTCCTGGACCCAGAGCTGAGGTAGATCAGTTGTTCCCTCATTTTCTCCTCTAGACTTTTCACTAAACCACTCCACTATGCCTGTCACACCAGCAGTTTAGATCACCTCAAGTCGCCGTTTGTGCAGCAGCCGGGTATCACACCTTGGATCGTTTTGCCTGCTTTCCTGTAAACTTTAGCTCACGACTCACTGTCATTCCTTTATCTAGTTCTTTCTTAGTTACTCTGGTTCACATATGCATCCAGAAAGTTCCTGACTTCCGTTTCTCCAGTTTTCTCCTCTCTTTTCTCTTAGTCAGTCATCCCCCAGCAGACGTCTTGTTTACCCTTGAGTCTTGCCAGAATCTCAGTGCCAAACATTCAGCTCTGTGACTACCATCTTCACCTTTAAGTCCACTTTCTGCATGCCTGACTCTCACAATCCGTCAGTCCCACCAGGATACTCAGCCTAGTATCTCTGCCTTCCGGTACCTTGATCCCTGTGGGCGAGTGAATGGGAAAAGGCATTCTCTCTGGCTGAGGTAACCCCATGCCCGGGCCCCATGCCAGCACACAGACTGGGTTTCAGGGCTCACTTGCCCCTTTCAGTTGGATGCTTTAGGGCAGGGAACAAACTTTGCAAGTGCACATGAAGGCTCTCTTTCAATCCGTTTATTGTATCACATTTCAACTCTTCCCACAACCCTCTGCATGAGCTCACATCCATTTTTACTCAGATTAAACTGCTTAATGAATCATCATTAGCATGCGTTCATACATATCCTCACTCCCTGGCCTTTTCCTTGATTTTCTGTACTCTCTTGGCTAAATTCCAATCCTGGCTAAATCCCACTCCTCTTCTCTCCATGCCTGTTGCCCTGCTATTGCACATGGCTAAGGAAAAGCACTTACCTGTGCTGGTTAGTCTTACGTCAGATTAATGACCACTTACCGTAAGTGGACCATGATTCTGTCCATCCGCTCTGCTGTATTTTCTTGTTGCATATAATTTTCTGTCTTTCTAGACAGTGATTTCATTTCCTCTTCTTTCTCTTCAAATCCTTGATGCCCCCTCCTTTGCTCAATTTCAGCTGATGACCATGCTTTTCAATTCACCAAGGAAGCTGGAGGCATCATAATAGAACTTGCAGAAGTTCCTCTCGGTACACTTCCTCTGTACCTGCTTCTGTGCCCATGTGCTATGCCTTCCTTTGGTTTGTGCTCTCTCTTCTGTGTGTCATCATGCTTTCTAAGGACTCTCTTTATCACCAAACAGTGCCTTTCTATTGGAACATTCCCAACAGAAATAGTGACCATTTCCTTCATCTTAAACACTGTCCTCCACATCACTCTTCCCATTCTTTAGTTATGATTTTCTATTCCCACCCACGGGAATCTGTACTTGAGGTTTCCATCACTGTGATCAATCTACCAGTTCTGTCTTTGTTATTGTCACTAAGATGCCTGCATTGCTAAGTCTGCTGGGATGATCAGTTTTGCTCTTGTTGGTATATTAGAAGCACTTGGGGTGGTAGATTAGTTTCTCTTCCTTGGAAGACTTTTTTCCCACTTGTCTTCTAGGGCATTACACTCTTTCGATTTCCATTTATCTTACAGACATAATATCTTCTCTACTTACTCTTTCTCATTCCCAACCTTGAACTATTGGAATGTTTTAGTGCCAGTCCTTAGGCTTCTTTTCTTTTCTAGTCTTTCCTATATTGTCAGGTCCAATCTCATGTCTTCCATAGTTTCATGTTGGTGATTTTTATCTTTGGGACAGGTAATTTCCTAGACCTTCAGATTTGTACTTAGTACTTTAGTTGTCTGCTTCACATCTCCACTTAATTATACAGTAAACATCACAAGTGAACAACAGATACACACTCCTCCTCCCAACTGTTATCCTCATACACTTTCCTGACTACAATGGTAATTTCATTCTTTGTGTTGATTGGTCCCCAAACACTGGAGTCATTGATTTATCTCTTTTCTTCTTTATATCATCAACAAATCTTGTTGGTTCTGCCTTTAAAATATATCCAGAACTTGGTCCCTCCTCACTTCCTTTACTGCTACCACCTTAGGAGAATCACCATCACCTTTCGTTGATTACCTGTTATAGCTCCTGAATGGCCTGCCTGCTTTGATCTTTGCTCTGTTTTAGTCTGTTTTCCACATGGGAGCTAGAGCAGTCCTTCTAAAGAATAAGACGTGTCACATCATTCCTCTCTGTGCTGCTCTGCAATGGCTTCATGGACTACTCAGATAAAATCCAATGGCATAGCGATGCCCTGCAAAGCCTAGATGGTCTGGCTCCAAGTTATTTCTAGCCCAAGTTATTCTCTGGTTTCTTCATCTACCGCTAATCCCATCCTCTGTTTCAAAGGCACTGCTTCCTTGAATTCACCAGCAAGGCTACCGTCTAAGGACATTTGTGCTTGCTATTCCTAGGTCCACAATGCTCTTTGTCCAGATAGCCACATGGTTCATCCTCTCACCTTTTTCAAGTCTTCATTTGAAAACCAGTGAAGAATTTTGCAGACATCCTGTCTGAAATTGCATTTTCCTACCCCATTTTCTGCCTTCTTCTCTGCTACCTTCACCTTAATGTCCAACATAAAGTATATTTTGCATTTACTTTTTGTTTGGTTCATTTCAGGGCTTGGGAGAGTGTGGGGTTCCCAGCAAGTCATTAACAAATTTTGCTGAATGATTAATTGAGGAGAAAGAATAATGGACCAGTACTGCCTTTTTCTTCAAGGTATTCTATCTTACCATGTTAAGAGCATGTACTTGGGCAGGGCATGTTGTTACATGCCTGTTATCCTGACACTAGGAGGCTGAGGTAGAAGGAATACAAATTTGAATCCTAACTGGGTAATTTAGCAATCTAATGGGATACCATTTCAAAACAAAAAGAAGAAATGAACATGTAGTTCAGTTTGAAGGCCCTGGGTTCTATGCCAAGTAATGAAAACAAAAGCAAAAACGAAAACAAAAAATAATCGAAAACCAAAACAGAGCATGAGCTTAAAATTTTGCTTGTCCAACTCTTTGGGTAGATTATTAAATCTGTTTCCCTCTGGATAAATGCAATAATAAAAATTCCTGCTGCAAAGAGTTCTTGTTAGAACTCAGTGGGTTTTATAAACACATTGGGCATGCACAGGTGGAGCATATAGAACAAATATACAGAAAGAGTTAATTCTCATCATGATCTCGGTCCTCTGTTGACATTATTATTTTCCCAGCTTCCCTTTACACCATCCTCTAAGATACTTAAAAGTACACTTTGAAATCCATTTATAGGGATTGTAAGCCTTGCAGATCACTAGTTCTATGATTTGTTTAACTTCTAGACTAGGGACAATGGTACTTTGTAGAGTCATGGTGACGATTACACAACACGTTCCAAGTTTTTAGTATCTTGCCTGATAAACGACAAATGCCCAGTGAGTTAAAGGCGTCAACCACGTTGTGGTTTGCTGGATATGGTGGGAAGTCCTAATCTTGCCAGGTCAACAGGAACCGGGCAGTGCAGTAAGCTGGAGTGTTCACATTCAAGTTCTTTTCAAAGTGGAGCTCATCAGCAAGCAGCCTGTGCAATCACAGACTGTAATCCAGTTCTTCCTTTTCCTCACCAACATTGCTTAGCTATTTTTTTTAGTAGAGATTGTAATTTTTAGCATTTCTTGAGATGTATTTCTTTTTATAGTTTCTGCCTTTCATAGACTTTTTCCTCTGAGTTTTAAACATCCTGGTTGGAATCTAGAAGCACATATGAGTATCTATTCCTCCTTTCTTTGTTTTCTTTCCACTTGAAGATAGCACTATCAGTCTTGTCCAAACTTTAGTCATTTCCATGTCCCCAGCCAGTTCTTTCTTGTTGATTGGGGTCACACACAGAACAGCAAATCCACTCGTTTCCCCTCCACCTTTGAGCATCTAGCAAGGAAACTGATATTATTTTTGGATTACAGAGAAGCTATGAGAAGTTGTCTACACTGACCTATTTTAACCTAATGTTCCCTCAAGCAGACTTAACCAGCATGCGTACAATCCTGAGAACACCTAGCAAGCTGATCATTCAATGCCACCCACTCTCACCCTCCCGCATTCTTAAATCTGTTGCCCAAACTCATTTGCTCTCCTGGTTTCAGGAGGAACTCCATGAACGGAAGAATCCCTTAGGGGACAGAAGTGAGAGTTAAATTCTGTCCTAAATACATGAGCTCACCTCTTTAGAATCCTGCAGGACAGACAGTGGAATTTTGCCAACATATCATATTGACCAGACAAACTTTCAACATCATCTTTTTTTTTCTCTTATGTGGATTAAATGTCTACTGGAAAGCTATAGAGTGCAAAAAACCTTTTCAACCTGGTTATGGCTCAAATTGTCAGTATGTGTGCAAAACAAAATGAAATGACTAGGCAAAAAACGCTTGAATATGATTTTTGAGATGATTTTTCTGGTATATGAAACTGTTGCGGTAAGGTGGCAACATACTTCTTGGAGCTGATAAAGGACTTTCCAATTATGGAATATGGCATACTTTTACATATTTTGTGCTGCAGTATGATATGGTTTTGAAAAGAAATGAATACGATTGCTAATTAGCTTGAATTTATTCAATGTATGAAAGAAAAACCTCTTCTTCGGTATTTTGATTGCATAGAGCAGCATCTTACCTCTTGAAAAATGAAATAAATACTAATTGAACTGACAGTTTTTCTTCTAATGGAGAAAGAACCTGTTAACTTCTCCCCCTCAAATCTGTCATCTTCTCTTTATGTAATTCTTAAGTGTCCATTCTGGTTCCTTATCTCCCACTTTCAGTCCACTCTTGAGAATAAGCTAAACAAATAGAAATGAGATTTGTGAAGCTGTTTTACTGTATCACTTGTGTCTCTAAAGAATATGCCATTCTCTAATTTCTCCAGAAAATTTGTTAGCAGTGATGCTGTCAGGTGAGTGATATCTTGGGAAAAGTTCAGATTTTTGATTTCAGAAGGAACTTCATAAATGGGAGGATACATTTTCTCCCTTGAGTGTTACTTTTCTTTTTCTTGAATTTATTTATGTGTTTTTACATACAAAAGCACACACCATAAGCTTATACTCTATGCACAATCATAAAAATCAGACGGATGAGGGACTAGCCCAAGGTCACCTGTGGCAACAGGGACTCAAGCTTCTTTATTCGATATCCAGTACATTTTCATATCCCATTTTTCCCATATCCCTTTTAAAGGGTGTATCTCATACCTGGTGGTAGAGTTTAGAACTGAACACAGCCGTCCAACAACACAAATAAGAATACTTGTTAGGAAGCAAGAGTTACTAGGGTCCTTAGTGGGGGCGTGGGTAGTCAGGGGTTGTGCAGAGAAAAATTAGAATCAGGACATGGAATTTATAACCTTATTTTATGATGGTCACCCAGAGTTAACACAAAGTGCAGGAAATCTATCCACAACACCAAAGACACAGAATATTCAGCCAAGGGCCTGAATCCCACAGCAGTGTCCTGCATGAGTCCAGATGAAGACCCAGAGCTCGTGACAGTGCCTCTCACAGGTCCAACTAGAAGTCTACAGCGCACAAGAAGGACTCACACCAGTCTCTTTTATGGATCTGTGCTGGGACGGTCCACCCGAAGGGCAGCGGTGGAAGCCAGAAAGTGCATGCCAGCGAGGTAAAGGAACTGTGCTGATAGGTTAAGGGTTCTGTGCTGGAACTGAGAAGTCATACTCAAAACAAAGAGCAGGGCTGTCCTGAAAAGCACCGCAGCCATCCTCAGTGACACGGAGGCCCCAACCTCCTCCGACGATAAGCACAGTGGAGTACATGCCAGGAAGCCAGCATGATGAATTCATCCTGGAGATTAAGCAACACACATCTTTCCCTTCAGAGCCAGGAAGCAATGCTTGATACAAGGACCAGAGCTTCTCCAGGAAAACCAGCGGCTCCAACAGCAACACATAGGAGAACCTGCAACACCTCAATGCCGCTCTTCTCCTTCTCCAGGTCTCTATTTATGCTGGCAACTTTCTTCAGGTGAAACATCTTCACTCAGCACCATCTTGATTTAATTCAGCTGGGGTTAAATTGACCATCAGTTTTTAATCCATAACAGGTCCTAAAAACCTTTGCCTCTTTTACAGAATTGCAGAATACTTAGCTAGGTACTAGGCAGGTACATGCCGGGGCCCACTTTTTTCCTGTCTGTTGATGACATCATGTGTATTGGTAACTCACAGTTCAGTCCAGATGTAGAGGGAAACCTTTGTAGTTCTAGTTCCTGGACTCAGAGGAGAATGCCATGTGTGAACTGTGGCCTCAAGGCCCTCAGCATCTCTGTTCTAGTACTTCTTGAACTGTATCCACCCCCTGTATTCATGTTAGCCCATGAATGACCTCGCTTCACTTTCAAGGGTTTCTGTGTTATATCTTCCACTGGACTGTCTCATTTACCCTGAGAAAACAGACTAAGTCATAAACCCTATCTCTCTAGGTAAGTACGTTAACGAGAGCTTCTCAAAGTATGCTTCTCAACATCCTCCACCAGAAATATTGAGCACAGATTATTAAAACTGTAGATTTTTAGGCTCCACCTGTCCTACTAATGCAGTGTTGGGTTTTGTGAGACCCAACGTGATGAATTTTAATAAGGTTTCCTGGTTTAATAAGGTTCCTATGCACACTGTACTTTGAGAAACACTGCCTGATAGGCATGAGGCAGACACTGAGGATTGGCCAGGCCCCCGTGTTCTGTTGATAGCTGACTGACACTTTCACAGCACCTCCTGTGGACCCCAGGGGCCCTAAGAATGGGCTAAGACCAGAATTCATACATGCATTTAGTTAAACATCACCATTTTACTCTCCTTGGAACAGATACGACAAGGAGTTGGATAGGCAGAAACTGTCCCTGCTCCTGAGGATCATGTGGTCAAGTCCTCAGATTTAAGGAATTTAGAAATTATCCCTTCATCAGTATCTTCTCTTATTTTTATTTTATTCCCCAGATATTTTGTGAATATCTTCTACTAGCTAGACTCTGTCCTGGGATAAAACAAGCAGCCCCTTCCCACACACAGAATTTACATTTTAGTATGGAGGGGAAAAAAAAGATAGACAAGTAAACTCAAACCCTCCCGCTGATTACAAATTGTGACAATTGCACCGAAGTAAATCAACGAAGTCCTGTGGGGAGAGACTTCCTTTGAAGGCTGAGGATGAGGCAGTGCGGCTTTGTCAGGTTTGAACTGATAATTGATGGGTGGTCTTTGGGTTACAACTAAAATGGGGGCAGATAGAGGAGTACCTGAGGCCCTATGCCTGTGATGGGTACTATTACTGCAACTAATGACAGCTGTCGTTTGTCGAGCATTTGTTGTGTGCTAGACTATGTGCGAAGTGTTTATAGACTGTTGCATTTAGTCCTTGCAGGAACCCTAGGAGGTAGATGCTATTTCTCCCACTTTCAGACGAGAATGAGAGGAGCCTCAGAGAGTAAAGTGGTTTATTCAGGGCCCCACAGCTGGGAAGGGCAGAGTAGGCAGTGAGACTAGGCTCTTTGTGATGATGAAGCCTCACTCTGACACCACGCGATCTCTTTTCTTGGTGGCATAAGACTGCTGCCGCTGACTGCAGAAGCAGTATGATGAAACAGAGAGCCGCACAGGGGCAGCCCAGACGTGAGGACGGCCAATATTAAGATGTAATGATTTAACACCACTGAACACCTATTTTCTGAGAGGCACTGCACAGAGCATCTCATATTTATTAGTTTGTGCAGTCCTAAAAATCATCCTGTGAAATACAGATGAGGAAGTTGAGATTTAGAGCAAATTTGTTCAAGGTCACACAACTGATAAATGATAGACTCACATAAACCCTTCTAAGTCTGTTTCCGAATCTCCATCTACCCTTCTGCTTCCCTGATAAAAAGAGCTGATACCTGTGCAGGGGCCTTAGACACAATTAGAAACAGCGAAGGTCAAACTAATCAGCCTCCCCCTGCCGGTCATGACTCTTTTTATTCTAGCCTAATTCCTGATTTATGTGACCTTGTCTTCAAGACTTTTGGGACACATGAGCTACAGAATTGCTGGGCTTTCTCTCTTGTGTTCTGATTTATGAGAGTTGACAATTATTGGCAAGTACTTGGGCATGTCACAGGAGAATTCACTCCTTTTCTATCTTTAGAATGCTGTCAACCCGGCATCAATCACCTTCAATCATTCACAAGCCAGGATAGTTTTGTCTGTCACTATTCTTCTGTAGCTGGGGATCTCCGCAAGCTGAATGTGAGAAGCAAAGTTGTGTAGTTGTGTGCCTGGTTCAGAGCCTAATGTTTGGCTCCAAAACCAAGCCTCAGTGAAGACTCTGAAGAAGCAAGATGGAGTTGCCCAGAAACTCCCTGAGAAGGAAGGAAGGAAGGAAGGAAGGAAGGACGGAAGGAAGGAAAGCCCTTGGGTTGGAAGGTGGTGGTAAACCACAGCAAACATCATGGTTTTGCCTTGTGCAGGCCACTCACTCTCACAGTCACATTCATGGTCATGTTGAACCCACTGTGGCACCACAATAATTGTACCATCTTTAGGATAAGTTTCTGTATCACAGCAATAATGGTATCGGATGGCAGTGAATTCCAGGTTTATAATTCCATGTTGTTGATTTGCTTTGTAATTTTGGTTAAAATTTGAGCCTTGACTCATTTCTGGCCAATACACCACTTTTAGAGTTTCTGATCCATTCTGCTTGGGCACTTTTGTGGTTAGGATTGGACTACACATGGGAGATGACCTGGCACCATTCATTCTGTCCTCTAGTTTGATTTGGGTTGGGATTAGTGGGATATGGCTTCCTTCTTGTGATTTGGAACTGGATTGGGTATAGGGAAGAACAAAAACAAAACCAAAGACCCCTCGTTCTCATTCCCTAAATTTGTAGGTCCACACTATATTGATTTTAATACCTGCCCTGTGGCCATCCTTTTTGAAATTGTTTTTATATTTTCAAGTGAAATCTGGAAAATGGTAAGATCTTATATATTCAAAGAATAGCCTTTAGTGTCATCTTAATTTGGAACTTTTGTGAGCAAACTTATTTTGATACCAGTGTCCCATTTTCTCATCTGTCCAGGCTATTGTTATATTATAATTTGCCATCCATACTATGCAATAGATTAAATGAACTCCTTGCCATACTATGCCGTGGGTTAACTGAACTGCAGCACTATCTAAAAAGGATTAAAATTGGGTGTATGTAATATTTTGTAGAATATTTTATTTGCAAGAAGTTCTTAGCATGGGCTGGGAGCATAGTTCAGTGTTAGCATGAGGCCCCAGGTGTGCATGTGTACATACACACACACTCCTACACAGACACACAAATATCATTAAAAGTATGACATAAGATGGGCTGGTGATGCACGACTGTAACTCCAGCACTTGGGAGGCTGAGGCAGGAGGATCATTGCGAGTTCGAGACCAGCCTGGGCTACAAAGTGAGCTCAAGGCCACTCTGAACTGAATAGTGTGACTCTGTCTCAAAAAAGACACACACACACAAAAGCTATAATGTAAGAGTGGCATCTCTAATGTTTGGTGGTCAGAAGGAGGAGGAAACTAGTAGTCAGGTGACCTGGATTCTGGTTTGCGTTTTGCCACTAGCTGTCTATGTGTTGGAACAAATCCTGAGGCTCTTCAAACCTGTTTCTTCACAGTACTGCTAGAGATGAAGGGTGGAGGACAGGAGACCCCATCAGCTGACTCTTCCACATGTGTCCAATTATGACTATTTTTTCACAAAACTGATCTTGATTTCCACCTCTGTCCTGTTATGTCGCTGTCAGAAACTGGTGACTTGAACTGAGATGCTCTTGCATTTCAGCATTTTAATATTCAGTTCCTGTGTTTATTTTTAAATCACGATGGTGATCTTTATAATGGGCCCAGAGTCCAGGATACCATTTGAGGCCCTGATTACTGTTGGGTGATACTTGGGTAAAAAGGTTTCCACTGAGTCTTAGAAATTGTAGGACATTAATTCTCCTTTTCAAGTTTCCAAATGACAAACAAGAACATATAATCTTTTCTTATTCACCATGGCTTTGTTAAAGCTTTAGATAACGGACGTGAAAAATCAACCAGCTTTGTGCACTGACTTTTTTCTTTAAAATCTTTTTGACAAGCTTCAGTGTGCTTGAGTAACCATCATCTATAAGGTGACTACTTTCTCCGTTAATAGAAGTGCTCAAGACCAGGCTAACAGGTTTGCTGCTGTGATGATATAGAATAATCTCTGATAACTATAATTAACTTGTATGCTCTTGTCATAGACTGACTCACCAAAGCACTCACACCCCTCAAGATTGATGATATTCCTCTTTGAGATGCAAGCAAATTCTTCCAACAACTGTCTAGAGCCACTAGGCTGCAGCCTTAGTTTGTATGTGTCTATCCTTGGCAGGAGCACTATCTATTTTAGGAAGATATTTTGACACTTTACCTCTTGGCTACAATGTCTCTAAAAATGCACTCAGTGAACAGAACAATCTCCCACCCCCTGCAGAGCATGCAGGCGACAGTCGCCCCAGCATGTTTTGTGGCAGTCAGCTGGCTTAAGACCAAAGTAGCTAATCAGCCCTGGGTTTATTCTGGGGCTCAGGGAAGATTCCTTACCATTTGCTGACTGCTTTTCCCTGGGGTTCGTGTCCTTTCTGGCTGTCCTGTTATGCACAGGGCTGGACCACTGTGCTTGGAAATGCTAACCAAGGTACTATTTGATGAGCACAATCATGTTGCTGGGCGTCATGTTTGTACTCTTCTGAGAACTTCTTAGAAGGCAGGTATTTTTCCTGGTAACCTCATGGGCTTTCTCCTCAGGGGAAGCTGTTCTTCCTCTGCATGTGTTTAGGGGAGAGCAAGGGAGACTGTTTCTCCCTTTTGGAGCCAAGGTAGGAATCATAATGAGGGAGTGTTTAGCAAAGGAGGCAAATAGCAGATGCCTATTCAAAAGCAAATAAATGTGCCCGGAAATAAAAATTAAGGAATTTATATGAAACAAGGCTAGTTTATTTTGGGATCTGAGTGTGATTCAATTTTATCAGAAAATCTAGATCTAACCCTGAGAGAATAAATTAATGAAGTCTGACTAGGAAGAAGTGCTTCAGTGGTGTTTCTTAATGGGGCTGGTGTTATTACATACTTTCCTAGACTATCATTTGGTTTCCTAGAAATCTGTCTTCTCCAGATTCTCAAGTTCCAGCCTCCCAGCATTTAAACCGCATTTGTAAGAAAACCTGCTGGGTAATGCTAATGACAGTGAGACTTCAGAGGAAAAAGGAAAGTCTGTTCTTAATGCTGCTTATAGTAAATACTTTAAAAACTACAGAATAGCAGCTGTCAAGTTTTCTGATATAAAACAAAGTTTAATTTGCTTTCAGGCATCTTGGTAAAGTCTTAACTTGTTCTTTATTAAATTTCCCTTTATCTTTTATGTTTTTTCAGACTCATGAATTCTCCCCAAATGGATTCTTGTAAGTCAGTCATTAGAAATGGTAAAGATTCCTACACTTGTCTGACATTTTGTGCAAAGAAAGATTTCGTCATGTGGGTCCTGAAAAGGGAACCTGTACATACTGTTGAGAATAGTATCATGTGACCAATCACTTTGGTGAAGAAAAAGCAAACCAAAATAAAACAAAGCAAAAATCCAAGAAAAATAATTACTAGAATGGTTAAGTCTTTCTTTTGGAGTTAACAAATATAAACTGATAAGATTTGCTGTGAATCTTTGTTGGTGCCAGCAAGATCAGAGTAGAAAGTACATTTTTCCTAGATCTGGAAACTTCTGGCGCATTCCTCATGCAATCACGTTGAGACCTCCCTACACTGACAGCTCAGAGATTCTACGAGAGATAATCTGTTTCAAGATTTAGAGAATAGTGATTGAGCATCAGGACATTTCCTGAGAATAGATGTCCAGCTGGAAGGAATTAGTTTACGGCACTAGGTTCAAATAAGTTCCATGAATCTGCCGCTTTCCCAGGCTTGTTTTAGACTGGTAGCTGTGTATGCAGGACTTGTGTGCAACTTTACATCCAGGTCAACCTGACAGGACAGAACGATTGCTTCTGGAGAGTATTCTGTATAGTTTTGTTTTTCTCACTGTGGAAGTTTCCTTTAGTAGCAGGTTCCACTAACAGGGAGATTTAATGCTGCTCCACAGACATCCAAAGACAGAACCAGTAGGCAGTAGGGTGGAGCCTTGACATAATGCCAACAATCTCCAAGGCCAGCCACTTGCCTGGGGATGTTCAACAAATCTTGAAAATCAAGCACAGGAACCTATCTTAGGGCAAATGTTGGAAAGTTATATCACATGTTTTGAGAGAAGGGAAAAGAAGCAACTGAATTACGTTAGGGTAAAACAGAGTAAGAAATAACTGCCTGAGAGTCTTCATAGAACTAATGTTATTACATTTTAAGGTCTCTGCAATTATACTTCAAAGTCTGGGAACATCATCACAATTTCCTCATTTTCTTTTTTTTTTTTTTTTTTTTTTTTTTTTTTTTTTTTTTTTTTTTTAATTTTTATTTAAGGAGAAAAGAAAAGAAAAAAAAAAAAACAGTGAAGGGTACAAGTTATACAGATTTACAGAAGAAAAAAATGCGCAGTAGGAAATCACTAGTTAATAGATTACATATTGCCATCTTAGAAATAATTGTTCAAGTCACAGAATTAAAGTTTGTAGAGTGGACATTCCAGCAATGATACTGCAAACAGTTCTGTTCAATGATCCATTAGAACTCTGTGATATCATTTTCTGTCTTATACATTTAAATATACATGCAGTTATATAGTTTAGAGCATTTTCTTTTCCTCTCTTTTGTACAGTGACTATTACACATTTTGGGTTTCATTGCTCCCACTGTTCTTATTGCTTTTTTGGAAGAGAGTAAAACCAAATGTGACATAACAGAACAGAATCGGTCAAGTCAAAAGGGTGGATATAATAGATAATATAAAAACATAATACAAGGTGATCAACAATGGTTACCCTAATGCCTCCCGCTATTTCTAATAGAATTGCCTATATCATTAGTTGTAATACTATTGAACAAAACCATAAAGGATAAAACCGACAAAACCAAAACATTGGAGATATTGTAGGTCTTCAAAAGTAGATAGAAGTCAACGAGAATGGGCGTTATAATGAATCTCATTATCTTCTCAGCTGATGCCTAAACTTTCGAACCTGATACTATTCAGCAAAACAGAATAGAGGAACCTCAGTCAAAAACAAGATGGTGAGAGTAATACAGGGCTTCAAATCGAGAAAATAGAAAGTCAAAGTGGGTTACTATATTATATCCTGCTATATTTTTCCCTTTAATTAAATGGATAACAATAAAAAAGTATATAATGGAGTGGAGATTGAGAAAAAGAAAAAGAGGGCATAACAGCGAAACAGGGCAGATCAAAACATAACCTTTTAAGCAGAATAGTGTTTCACCACCAGATATTTCCGACTTAAAAATAGTTACCATATTGACTCCCTCCCTGAAGTCCTTGAGTACAACTTCATATACTGTAGCATTAAGTATATCAAAACAATGTAAAACCATTTAAGAGAATGACAGCATTATAGAGTATTTGGAATTGACTAACAGAAAATGAACAATGGTCTCTGTATAATCTCCTTGTCTTTAAAAGGTTTTTGCTTATGCTAACGTACATAACAAAATCCAATAAGATACAACCTGGTTAGACCATTGGAGACAGAAGAACAAAAGCTAGATGAGACTTCAAAACAAGATGGTACTGAATCAGCATTACCTATTAAGATGTCATTTTCTCAAAAATAGCTGTTCCTATCATCCAATCTTCTCTGTCTCATTTCTGTTGAGCTCTTTTTCTGTCAGTAGCTGTCAGTTTGTCTTCTTCATTTTGTTGTCTGCTCCATTCGTTGTGGCCTCCCTGCCACTATTTCTGGGTTCTTTGTATTTTTCTTTTTTTAGAATATCCTGCAATACTTTCTGTAGAGTTGAATTGGTGGTTGCAAATTCCCCCAGTTCCTCTTTATCCTGGAAGCACCTCGTTTTTCCATCAATTTCCAGGGACAGTTGTGCAGGATATCTCAATCTTGGCTGGAGATTATTATCTTTCAAAGCTTGAATTATTTCCCCCCATGCTCTTCGTGATTTGATGGTTTGTGAAGAGAAATCTGCTGTAATTCTGATGGGTGTTCCTTTGTAAGTGATCTGTTTCTTGTCTCTTACAGCTTTTAATATTCTGTTCTTGTATTGAATTTCTGGGATTTTTATTATTATATGCCTGGGTGTTTCTCTGTTAGGGTTGTAGGTAGCTGGGGTCCTGTATGCCTCATACAGCTGAGTATCTTTACCTTTTGCTAAATTAGGAAAATTCTCCTGGATTATTTCTGTGAGTAGCTTTTGTAATTCACTTGTTTGTGTCCCTACTTCTTCTTCTATGTTCTTAATCCTTAAGTGGTGGCTCCTCTTATCATCTTCTTGTTTTTGTATTATTGCTGTTTGTTTCTTTATTATTTTTAAGAAGTTTTTCATTTCATTCTCCCATATTTCAAGTCTGCCCTCCAGTTCAGATAGTCTGTCCTTAGTTTCTTTCAAGCTGTTATGCCAGTCTTGTATAGACTTATTAATTTCTTGATAGTCCCTTTGAACCTGCTTCACATACTCAATGCTTTCTCTGTTTTCTCCATCAAGCAATTCTCCCCTCTTTTTCTGTTCTTCCATTCCACCATCTGTTTTTTCCTGGGTGGTGTTTAGCATTTCTCTAACTATTCTGCATACTTCTAGCTTCAGATCATTGATAACTTCATTCCTGAATTGGTCTATGAGGCTCTCAATATGGTGCTTAATGTATACTGGTGCGGCGTCCATTATTGCCTGTTTCTCAGGATTGGGGGCTGAGGAGCTTTTTTTGTTGCTTCCCTTCCCCATATTTTTTGTTCCTTATAAAATGCAATCTTACAAAGGAGGCCCGGCTTCCCTGCCTGTCAGCCACAGCCTGATCAAATTGCGCTGGCTAGTTGTTCCCGCCCACCGCTGCGCACCAGGGAGTCGGAGGAGGCAGCCTACGCGGAAGTCAGTCGCTCCTCCGGGCCATCGTCCGGCTCTGGGATCTGGGTTAGGCTAGTCTGGCCTAGAGAGTCCGCCAGCAGCGTCACTCAGGCCAGGGACTTTTCTCCAATCCCGTCCGAGAGGGGAATGGCGCCCAGAGAGATCTCCGCTAGAGTCAAACTGTGGTGGGGGGTCAGATTCTTACTCACCTCGCCACCAGTCAGTTTTCGTGTACACCTCTGTCCGTCCTTTTTTTTTTTTTTTCGACTCCGTTCTCCCGTTCCCAGAGCTCGGCGCTCCCAGAGCTCGGCGCGTCTCTCCTTGCTGAGCCGCTGTGGAGATAGCCGGCCGCCGCACGGCGGGAAATCCAAACCGGTTTCCAAAGGCGCGGAGTCGAGCCTCCACACCGAGATTTTTCTGTTCCTATTTTAGCGCCAGGACTGTATTCCAAGTTGGATTCTCTCAGCCCAGTTCGTTCCTGAGTCAGCAGAGCATATCTCTACTGATTCGTGTCTCCCTAGTCCGCATTATTTCTGGCCTCTGAGCCGAACCTTTCAGAGAGCCTCTGGTAGTTGCTGTTGTCTGTCCGCCATGTTCTCTCCGACAATTTCCTCATTTTCTTTTAATCATTACTGTTATCGTCTGTTTGTTATTTTTTTCAAAGCACGGCATTTCCAAAGTAAAGGAATAGCAGTTCTTATTAAGCAGATAAGCCAAGCAGCAATGTGAAGAATACAATGCAATTTCTAGATGGGATCATCTGTTGTTACTTTAATTACCATATTTGCATTAAATTGTTTTGATTATTAGTCCTTTGCAATATGCAGTGCCATTTGCATGGTCCTTCATTTAAAAGCATATTTTAAATGATAGCAAAAAAATTACAATCCAATGCTTTTACCTTTGGACAGTCCCATTTTAGTTTTCTACTGATTAAAGTGATCTCAAGAAACAGTATATATGAGTGCAAGAAAGAGGATTTGGAATACAATTACTTAAAAATATTCCACTTTGCATTTATAATACATTTCAGAATGTGGAATGAATATTTTATGCAGAACCCATTTTTGACTTGAAGATAGTTTTATATTTAAAAGTTTCTATTCAAATGTGTTCTCAAAAGGAATACTCTCAGCTATCCATTGTTTTCATGTACAAGCTCTTGTCAGGAGAAGGTATTCAGCGATATAGGAAGAGTAATTTTTTCAATTACATAAAAATGATTAGAGCATATTTATGTTAATATGCTATGCTCTGCTGACCTTTGATTCTACACATGACTGAGTAATCAGATGGCAAAATTTTCCTGTGACAATGCAGACCTGACACATATCCAGACTCCAAAGGTGGAGGGCTCAGGTTGAAATACTGTTTATTGAATATCAAGCACATGCTATGCACTCCTCTTACATTCTTCTGGTTTTTACAGAAAACAGGCAAGGTGTGAGCAGTACAGATGGAGATGAGGATGAGATAGAGCAACAGGGTGTGACACACATCTCCTTGTGTGGTCCATTCTGAGCTGTGCTCTCTCATGCTGTCTCCTTGCGCTCTGTGAGTCCTGCTCCCGAGTTCCTCCTCACAATACTCGAGTTTGGAAGTGATGTGATCTAATGCTTTTGATACAAGAATAACTGAGCTGAAAGATGTCTTCCAATGAGCTCCAACACGTCCATAAAAAGCCATCTGAAGCCCGCTAACATCTGACTGAAGTGCTGCTGTTTGGCTGCATCATCTTCATTCCGAGGCCTGCAGGTACACATGACCAGGTTCAGCTTGTACATGCAGAGGAGTCTAAGGCAGGAAAGAGCTTTGGAGACCATGCAGTGCAGTCAGTTTTTGAGTTTTTCTAGGTATGGCTACTGGGCAAGGGTCAGGAATGGAAGATCATCCCCTGTGAACAAGAATAGGTCAGATTTTATTTTATACGTTGTGGTTCTGAGTAGGATTTCATTAGGGAAAAAGTATTCTGCTACCTCCATCTGCAGTATTTGAAACCTATGATGCTATTTTTTTAAACTTATGATGAAATAGTTGTCTGAAATGATGTCTTCATTAAATGTCACTTGCAAATATGGAGATACTTACCTACACTTAAATCTCTGTCTTAGGCTATATGCAATTGATTCATAGCTTTTCTTTCTCAAACCTTCATGTCTAGAAAACTAGAAGCAAAGCATCTGTCTGGTCTGTTTCCGTGCATCTGTTTAACTCTTGCAAGTATATCATCTCAGCACATGTGAACATTTATGTGTGTGCATGCACGCGTGTAGGCATGCACACTCAGGCTTTCCTGCCCTAGGCTTTGGGTGCCTGTTCATTTAACAAATTGGTATAACTTGGGAACCAAGTGAGTGACCTTAGAGCTGCTTTTTGCCAGTAATGGGTGACAAACACTGCTTCTAGCCCTGCGGCCCCTTCTGTCACCAACAACTGGCGTTAACTGAAGATCTTTGGATATTGGAGGTAGAGGTTAAAATAATAGGCATCTTCTAAACCGTGTTGTAGCCTAGTTTGTGTGTGGGGAATTAGGGTCCATGGGACATGGCCATCCAATGCCTGTGTGGCCAAGAGGCCCATGCCCACTGTTACAATCTGAAATTGATGTTTCCAACTTTGATTCCGGAGGCCACAAAATGCTAAGCACACACTTCCAATGCCCCCACCCCTGTATGTATTTAGTTCAGTTTTGTCCAGCAATCATTCTGTACTCCTGCTTCCTACTTGGTTCAAGCTACAAACCACATGTGAAGAAAATCACTTAGCTGTGATGTTCGTATTACTCCGTGAAAGGTTATTTAAAAATAGTTTTACACCATTGGTGGGAAGGTAAAATTGTACAGCTGCTATGGGAAACATCATGGAAGTTTCTCAAAAACTTAAAATAGGGTTACTGAATAATTTATAGTTCTACTATAAATTATATAATATATACTATGTAATCTATAGTTCCACTTATATGTATATGTAGTTCCACTATAGATGTTTACTCAAAAATTTTGAAATCAATTTGTCAAAGAGATATTAGTTGTCCTGTGTTCACTGTAGCACTCTTCATAATCATGTAAATATCCACCATCAGATAGATGGATAAGGAAATATGCTCTATATATCATCTATATGTCTATATAATAAGAAACACTATTCAGACTTAGAGAAGAAGGAAATTCTACAATATGGGATGATATAGATGAACCTTAAGGATATTAGCCTAAGTGAGATAAGCCAGACACAGGAAGAAAAACACTGCATGATTCCACTTATATAAGGTAGCTAAATATGGCTCATTTTAAAGAGTCAAAGAGTAGAGGTTCCAGGTTGTGGGGTTTGCTAATTAATCAATGGGCATGAAATTTCAGTCAAGTGAGATAAATGAACTCTAGTGATCTGTGGGACAGCATTGTACCCATAGTCAACAATAATGCATTGTACAGTTAAACAGTTGTCAAAAGACTAGATCTCATATTAAATGGTCTTACTACAGTTTAAAAAACTGCACAAATGTTGAAAACTTAAATGTTTATAAGCACAGCGCTGTAACTGAATTAAGTGGGAGAGTGGAGAAGCCCATGGAAGGGTCTGGTCAGTTCTCAATATATAGGAACATGGACCTTATTGCTGCCAGTCTGATTCAAATGAGGCAAGAAATTAGATTTTTAAAACGTTGCATGTGCCAGGTTTTGAATGTTTTCAACTAAGTTGCATTAGTCTGTTTGCATGACTACTGCTTCCATTACGAAGGCTGGATAACTTATAAGAAAGAAGATTTGTTCAGCTCAGAGTATTGGAGGCTGAAGATGAAGATAAGAGCCTCTTGTGTGACGCCGTGGTGAGTATCATCACAGTGGGATCCAAGTGACAGAAAGTCACTGACCTGAGCGGGGGTGGGCACAGCCTTTTATGATAATCCGCTTTCTGGGAAGGGCCAAGCTCCCACGAAAATAGTTAATCCCTGATGATTGTGCTCCCGATGACCCAACACCAGCACCCAGAGGACTAATCTCCAAAGACACAAACACACAAACCTTTGGGGACACAACCCATATCCAGACCACAGCACAAGTTTATGTCTTGTGTAGTTTGTAGAAAGCCCATTTTGCCACCAATGCTTTAGTGTAACCTTCAAATGTGATTTGTATTTGACCATCCTGTTCTGTAAAACATAATGTTTTTCAAAGTAGGTAAAAATCTTGGAGACATAGGGGTAGGTAGAGAATTCCTGAACAGGAATCAAACTGCACAAGAACTATTTCGCAGAATCAATAGCTGGGATCACATCTTATTAAAAAGTTTCTGCATGTCAAAAGAAATCTGCAGCATAGTGAAAAGAAAACCCACAAACTGGGAAAAAATCTTAGTGAACTGTCCCTCAGACAAAGGACTTCTGTCTAAAACATACAAAGAATTTTAAAAAATCATAAACCCAGAATTCAAGAACCCAATCCAAAAATGGGCATCTGAGATGAATACATAGTTCTCAGATGAAGAAATACAAATGGCAAATAAATACATGAAAAAATGTTCATCATCATTAGTCATTAAAGAAACACAAATTAAAATAACACTGAGATTCCATCTCACTCCAGAAAGGATGGCCAGGATCAAGAAAACTACCAACAACAAATGATGCAGAGGCTGTGGGGAACAAGGAACTCTCCTGCACTGTTGTTGGGAGTGTAGACTGGTGATATCACTGTGGAGATCAGTCTTGAGATTTCTCAAAAAGCTGGGATTGAAGTTGCATTTGACCCAGCTATTCTACTTCTAGGCATATTCCCAGAAGAGCTGAAAACATCACACCACAGTGATATATGTGCACCCATGTTTATAGCAGCACAATTTATAATAGCTAAATCTTGGAAACAACCTAAGTGTCTATCAACTGAGGAATGGATAAGAAAGATGTGGTATTTTTATACAATGGAGTACTACTCAGCTATAAAGAATGATCACATTGAGGTGTTTACTAATAAATGGGCGCAACTTGAGACCATACCCATAAATGAAATAAGTCAAACTCACATGTATAAATATAGTCTCCCTAGTGTAAGAAATAGTAACAGTACATAAGAGTTTATGGTAATCATGATTCCCCATTACATTGCTCTGAAGCCTTATAATGATCGCATTCATTAGCTGGAATGGGTTTATCCTGGTTTGTTTGATTTTATTATCTGTGATGGTATGAACAGCTATTTTGAAAAAAACAAGTCATTATAATAGCCAATACTGATATAATATCATCTTACTCTGAAGTCCTACAATGCTTTTGCTCTTCTGTTTCCATTGGATCTATCATATTGTATCTTATTGGATTGTATTACGTGTGATAATATAAACAAATTTTCTATGGAAAATGAGATACTATAGTAGCCATTATTCATATTCTGTTATTTGGTTCTGAATGCCCTGTAATATTCTCATTCTCTTGAATGGTTTTATACTATTTTGTTATGTTTGATACTGTTGTATATGAAGTTATGCTCAACTATTTCAAAGAAAGAGACATTGTGGAAGTTACTGTTAATTACGGGTTGTCTTCTGATGAAACACTGTGTTGCTTACACTGTTCTGTTCTGATCTGCTTTGTTGTGTCCTGTTTTGTCTTAATCTCTTTAAAATAAAAAAATAAAATAAGGAACATCCAAAAAAAAAACCCCATTGTCTTTGAGCGCAGGATGTTGGGAGGCTTGCACTGCACATATGGCTTTGCAGACATTTTGCGGGAAGCCAATGAATATTAATCATCAGCAGCAGTTTTATCACCATCATTATGCAAGCTTGAGAAATGCACCGCAAAACGGTCAGCAGCAAACTGCAAAGGTAATCGTGGGACTACTTTATAAAATGATGATCTAGAGTTAGATTTTGCACATATGCTTAAAAGCAGTTATAAGCAGAGAGAGAGAGAGAGAGAGAGAGAGAGAGAGAGAGAGAGAGAGGAGGATTACACTGTGATATGAAGTCCAGGATATTTTAAAATAGTTTTCATCAACTGAAGAACTAACTTACATCCCCTGAAGCCTTAGTGCAGTTTTATTACACACACACACACACACACACACACACACACACATATAGGTTCCTTGGTTTTAATGGAAAATTTTTTGATTGGTAATGGATGCTGCAGCTGTTACCTCTCTATTGTATACAATCAGAAGCACTTGCTTTCTAGATTTCAAAATTGTATAATGGAGGCAAAATTTAAGAGATTATTTCCTGAGCACAATGAAATATACTTCTTTTATCCAAAGAACTGAGGTGATGATGTAGGCTTTATTTCCTACAAATAGGCATAGGATTAGAATTCTCAGCCCTAAACATCATAGAATCAGTATTTTGACCTGGCAGAAAGTGTAGCTATCATGCACCTCAAATTTTGTCTTTCTTGTGAGTAAACAAAGGCCCACAGGACTGAAGCAATAGCTGAGTGCCATCCAGAAAAACAGCAATGCAATCCAAGTGCCCAGGATCATGAATAGAAACTCATAACATTTATAGATTTAACACTGTGGCTTCCATTACATATTAATTACCCAAAATCCATGGCACAGACTTACAGTTTTGCTGAAGCTTGGACTTGGACTCATGTACAGATGTTAATAGATTGAGCCACGTCCTTGGCTTACCACTTGGTGTCTAAGATAGTCAGTTGTCTTGTTTTCTGCTCTGAAGGGCTCACTTATATCACCTGGCTATATTTTGTCACCTAACTTACACAGCTAGTGCTCAGTAAAATGTTTCTTAAATGAAGGAGAGAATAAAAGACTACATTTTATAAAGAAAATTATAAGGCATTTGCAAGTTTGAGTATTCAAAATGTGTCACGGCATTAGCCTTTGTGAACCTCAAGGGTCAACTACAGATTGTATTAATAGAAAAGATTCTTAGGTAAGAAGGTAGATCCCCCAGCAGTTTCTCAAAAGGGCACCTAAACCAGGCTCATAATTTTGTGGGAGTTAAAAGGTAAAACTAAAATACAGACTTTAAAATTATTCAAATCAATTCATTTAGTTCTAAAACCAGTTGCTAAGATTAAGTGTAAAGCTTCTGAAGCCAGCATCTGCTTTTTCTAGTCTTTCACATCTCAGCAATTTCACGTTTAGGTGTTGCCTGGTGTAATGTGGTACTTTTCTGAATGTACACATCGGTAAAACTGACAAGGACACCTCGTAGAAGGGTTTTTGGAGATTCCTGGGACGCCCTTTGGGAAGATCACCTTGGACCAGCCCTGGGCTTTTTCCAGAGCACCCCCTTCTTCCTGTGTTGCATGGTCCTGTCATCATCTACTGCTTGCCTGTGACATCCACACTGCTGTCAGCTCTGGGAGTAGAGTGGGATGGCATGGAGATGGCTTTTTGTATTCTACTCCATAAATAGCTATTGGATAAACAAGACAGAATAATGTGAATGTAAGGAATCTTTACAATTTCATCTAAGAAGTTTAGTCCTTTATTTGAGGGTACTAGACATCTCTACTAAAGTCAAGAAACGAGTGCTCTCATTTTCCGTAGTGATCTCCCAAGAAGATAGTGCATACTTAGAATTCCTGTACAGGGTGTTTTTGTACATGAGTTGGCTGTACTAAATGTTACTGAGTTGGCATTTCCCAAGGAGGGCTTGGGGTTAACTAACTTTAAGAAAATCAGTATTTTTTGTACCGATGTCTCGTCTCCTTGGCAGTTAAATAACATGACCAGGAAATAATGTAGCTGGTAAATAATGTAGCCATGTAAAGTCACCAGCACAATCTACTACTTACATAAGTCTCACAAATGCTGGTTTCACTGCCCCTTTAAACTTCTTAAACCAGTCTGGTGTTTCTGTGACTCACGATTTTCCTGTCTGTTGCCATGGAGGATGCTTATGAATTGAAGAGACTTTTTTCCATTTTTGCTTTAGGCATGCTCCACATTGGCATCACCCTTCAAATTTTACATTGGCTATAATCCACCCAGTGGTGCAGGGAGAAACCAGTGGAAACCCTGGGCTATGATGGATCTAAAGGTTGATTTCTGCAAGGTCTGTGAACTGTGCAGGGCTCTCATAGTGGCAGAGGTGATGGGATTTTGTGTGTCCTTCCTTTCTTTGATGGTTTATGACAGCCTGTCTTCTAGGTCATAGAGAAGCCTCTCTTATCACATGATAAATTCTTTCTCTGTTCTCCAATGATGGCATCCTTCTTTCCCATTCATCAATATATTTAGTGTGGAAGGGAAAGGGGGGCAATCAGGGATCGGTGTGTGTGTGTGTGTGTGTGTGTGTGTGTGTGTGTGTGTGTAAGAACAAAGACAGGGTTCTCACTAAAATTTTGTGTTGGGTTCCTATTTAACTCATTGCTAGATGTCACTACCCTACCACACTGTACCAAGGATTATCATTTCAAAGACTGCCTTCTCAGATTTTTTGTCAAGCTAAGAACTAACAAAGATTGTAAGAAACAATAGAAGTGGAATTGGGAAAATCCATGGCTCTGAGATTCCTTTAATGTAATAAAGCGTTTAGTTGCTATAATATGATATTGTTTTGTTCTCCCCAAGCACAATTTACAATGGTTTTGCTAAAGGGCTTCAAGTCATTTTGGTAAGAGATCTTTTGTTTATGTGTCTTTAATTACCCAGATCAGTTTTTCCTTGACTTTAGCTCATTTTAAAAATTTTCAGAGGCCATGCCAGGATAGCTGAAGGGGTACCAGACTTCTGCTAAACAGCCAGAAAACCACTATTGATTGGTTCTGGGCAACAGTGAAGTAAAGGAGAAGTCATTGTGATTCCTAACTCTTCTGGGGCCCCAAACCAGTTGCATGTTCTCATCTAAGCCTAAACCCAAAACTATATATGGTGTTGAGATGAAACAGCATTGTGACAGAGATAATTATTCTGAAGTTTGTGTTGAGGACTTGACATAACAAGACTGACTTTTCATAAGGAAGTTTTGTGATTCTGGAGCACCAGGCATTTGCTGCTTGGGGCTGTTTATAGCCCCCTCTGCTAAAGACATAGGCCCCTCTAAGCAAAATGCTATGTCTGTGGAACACCTAAATGTTTTGCACTTCAAGCCAGTTATGGGCTTCCTGTGGGCACAGAATAAAGTAAGTAGACACTTTGAAATGAGTTTCTGACATTCACGTGTATGTCATGCCTGGAAGATGTAACATCCTTTGGAGGGCAGAGGTCTGGGACAACTCTATTTTCATGGTTGCTTCATTATTGTAAAATGATCTGAAATTCTGTGACACATGGCTCTGGGGCCAGGGCAATGCCTACCATCTATGGTCCAGTCATTGTTCTGTGGATAACTGAGCTCAGTTATACAATGAAGACTTGGTACCGAGAATGGAGCTCTTGCTCAGGGTCCCCTGAGGATATGTGCGATCCCTACAGTCTGTTATTTTGTCTATTTTCTGCCTCCTACAAGGCCAGACCTCGCTTGGTTTCTAGGATGAAACCTGACCTTAGAAGCTGTTAGAAGTTCTGCCCCTGTTCTGCCCCTAGGGCTCAGCACAAAGTCACTGATTTGCTGGTCTGGTTTCGAGTTTGACTGTGACTTGAGCTTCAGCTCCGAAAACTGGGCTCTGGTACTCTGTCCTTGTTTCCTCCAGTCTCTGGATTCCTGTTCCATCTCACTTCTTCCTGCCTGACTCCTTATCAAGGTCACTGTGAGCTTGGCAACCTGTGCAGCAGAATCTTCTCCTGCTGTTTTCCTCGCCAGTGCCTGAAGCTTTATATTAACCATGGACAGGGGATGGGAGTTCTGATTCATATAAGAATAATAAAGACAATAGTTGTCATTTACTAAGTGTATACTATATGTTAAGCACTGGACTTTACATACATCATTCCTTACTTATCTTCAGGGACACTTTATACATTATAATTGACATACTTATTTACATATGAGATGAATAACATTTCTATGGTGCTTGCATGAGTCAGTCCTGAGCTCTGTACTGAAATGTAAGTGTATCTGAGTCTTTGTTGTTAGAAATTTTTTTTTCTTTTCTTTTTTATCAGTACCAGGGATCGAACTCACAACCGCCTGCTTGCAAGGCAGGTGCTTATGCCGCTGAGCTAAATCCCCAGCCCCTTGCTGTTAGAAATTATCCTCTTCTGAGGACAGACTTTCTTATACCTGATGCATGTGCAGATAGCCAAGTGCTGCCCCTTCCTGAACCCACTGTAGCATTCCTCTGTCTGCACTTGAGCTTGGTTGAATCTCCCTGCTGGGACACCCTCCTGGTCCATCTCGGTTGTCATCTACCGAGTGTTCAGATACTCTGGTCTGCTTCCTGGAATGGGGTCTGTCCATCCCATGTGGCAAAGTGACTGCCTACCCCCTGGAGAGGGCTGTTTCAGGTTAGCCTCCTGAGTCTGCCCTGCTCTCCTGTTGCTTATTGGCTGTGCTTTTGCTATGGTGGTACTCAGCTTGCAAGGAGTGGAACCAGGTAGTAGGAAAAGAGATAGAAGTTAGGCTTGAGGCCAGCATTCAGATAGTGCAGAGACAACAATCCCCACAACATTAAATGATAGCAGTGGCTCCTTTACATAGTATAAAGGAACAAAAACTGGTGATGTCAATCTTAAAAGCTCAAGAATTCAACTCCAGGAGAGCCTTCAGAAGCATTCGTGAGTAACTTCATACTTTATCACAACTTATGATATGACACACATGGCCTGTAAAAGTTACATTTTTAATTTAGATATGGTAAAGATTATGTCTTTTACGGTTACAGTAAATTTAGAATTATCAGAATTAGACCAAACGGAAGTCTTAGTTTGTTATTTGTGTTCCAATCAGATTGTACTCAGATGCCTTGTGATAAAAATATGGTGCATGCTTGAGAATATACACAAAATATAGTAAGTTATTACAGTTGAAACCATATTGCCGCCAATCCCCTTTAAATACTCCCCCTCACTATGAACACACTTATCCCATCATTCTTGTTACTTTCTGAAGCAGTTCTGGAGTCCTCTTTCATGAGTATCTTTAGTTATACTATTGTGCTTGCCTTGATGGCCTGAATTGATTCAAAACAGCTACCATTTTGACTTGGAGGAAAAGCCAGACATTGCATGGTTTCAGATCTGGTAAATAAGGAGAATAAGAATATATCATAATGTTTTTATTTGACAAGAGTTGCCATTCATTTAATCACAGGGATTGATCCCAAAATATAGAGAAGGTCTAAAGGATTATTACAGTATAAGACACATTGCCTTTAATCCCTTTCAAAATACTCAAAATGCCCCCAACACATTTATCCCATCAGTTTTAGCAATGGATTCTTTACTGTGATAAGTTTCTTTGAAAATTTAAACATGTTTTGATCACCCTTATAAGTACTGCTGCTTTCAGATTCTCAGCTGCCTTTTATATCAACACATTCTTAGAATGCTTAAGTTTTACCACAAATATCAAGTTTATGCCAGTCCCAGGCCTTTTAGCCAATCCCCATACCTGATTCCTCTGTGTCCCTAAGCAAAGTTTAGCACCTTATATTTCATAATTTTGCACAAAGTTCTGTGGACTGTGGCATGTGCATCTCATCTTCTTAACTTTGATCTGACACTGTAGTTTGTGGGTGTTGGCTTTGAGTGACCCGAGTAACCTGAGTAGCCACCGTACCTTCGTGACACTGTCTGCAGGATGGACAATAAAAACTGTTGATGTAGGGTGCTCATGAGTGTGATCGGCATATGGGGAGTAGCTGGCATGGGCTGACTTGCTGTTCTCTCTCTATGAACAAGATTTTCAGTGGTTCACTTTAGGAGAGTTTGTTTTAGTATGATGCAAAGCAAGTATGAAAAAAAAGAGTTAAGGGGCTGGGGATTTAGCTCAGCGGCATAAGCACCTGCCTTGTAAGCAGGCGGTCGTGAGTTCGATCCCTGGTACCGGTAAAAATGAAAAAGACAAAAAAAAAAAAAAAAAAAAAAAAAAAGAAAAGAGTTAAGAGGTATTTAGTACAGACACCAGCTCGGTAGAAGCTATGTAAACATTATGTACTGCTAATATGTAGTAATGAAAAATAAAGAATTGTCCTGTTACTCTTCTACTTTATGGGCAAAGGACTTTAAATTAGAGAACAATTTAAATTCAACACATTTCATTAGTTTCTTCATAAAGGAAAGAGATGATCTGGGCATTTGGGTTACCTGACTTATGCCCTATTCAGAAAGACCCTTCTTCCACAATCTAAGAGAGTCAGCCAATTGCCCTGGACTCAGAACAAAACAAAACAAGACAAAAAACATTTCAACAATGCTAGTCAACTTTCAAGTCATTAAGAAAAGTAAAGTCAATGAAACAGTGTTTTTTTTTGTCTCTTGTGGTACTGGGGACTGAGCACACGGCCGCACACATGCTGTGTGAGCACTTTACCCTTGGGCTACATCCCCATCCCCAGTCAACCAAACTTCATGACTGGTTCTTTTTTCAAGAAGAAATACACATATACATTCTGTGTTAAATTCAATGGCAGGCGTCAAGGTCAAGAAGTCACTTGAGAGTCCCAGTTCAGTATGCTTTCTTCATTTTGTGGGCTCAAGTCAGACAATTGATGTGACTTCACTGCGGTGAAAAGAGATTCTTGTCTGGCTGCATCACACTTTCATCAGACACGGAGCAGGGAAGCAGCGTCTTTTGACCTGTTCCATGTCTGATTGACTTTGCTTTGATGCTTGTGGATTTATTAGTGAGCCAAGCACTCACCAGGAGCCTCAAAGGTGGGAGCTGTGTGCCAAAAGCACAAGGTGCTCTTTCTGTCACACAAGGCTTTTGTTTAAACATTTCTCAAACAAATCTGCCTGCCTGGTTTGATTCTGTGGGAGAACATATTTGTAACACAAAGCAATGCTGCGGACTACCAGGAGGCCTATGACTCGTGTGGTGAATTATTCACTCCCTGTCTTGCTGGACAAGCCGGGTCCCTGGTATTCACAGTGGGGAGTGAGGCATTATTCATTACCAGGCTCTGGTTTGCTGTCTGCAGAGATCCCTCCACACTTTCATTACCCTTTCAGGTTTTAACAAGACATCACATTCTTTTAAACTTCCCCTGGGCAGCTGAGGTCTTCCCCTTCCCCTTTCTTTTTTCCCCCCACTTGCAGAAGGTACAATAATAGGCAGAGAGTTGGAGCAGTTGTAAATTGCAGCAGTTAACGTCAAATTGACAGAGCAGTGATCAAATGAAGTTCATAACCACACAATGCAACCTGAGGGTGGAATGCTGTTTCAAACATTTCTAATGACAGGGCTGTAAAATCATAAAAAACAGAGCCCTCTTCTTTCGGAGAGGGGCAATAAAAGCAATTCATTTGGGTTACCACAACTATTAATGAACGTGGGACTGGACACTGGGCTAGGAGAGAGCACTCCGCTGGTTGGGGACAAAAGCTCCTTAGAACTTCAGCTCTCAGATGTCTTCAGAGTTTGGATTTCCCCAGCCCTATCCCCCGGCTTTTTGTTCTTGGCCATAGGGTTACTGGAGGAAGAGTTTGCTTCTCCTGTAGAGTAATGGTGGCGAGTAGCTGAGCTATCAGCTTAGCTCAAGCATATAGCACAGTCCCTTGATGAGACATAATGAGGGACACTGTCACGTGGTTAACAGGCAGCAGAGGAGTTAAAAGCCAATTACAGTAGATGCTACGCAGCTGACTTCCAGATGTGTTTAGATGCCGGAAAACATTGCAACATGAAGAGTGAGCGAGGAATATCTAACACATTCCGTTGTTGCTTTCAGATAGGAGGGGAGAGGAAGTCTATTCTGTCTAGAATATTCCTCTCTTCACTGGATGTCAGAGGTATCAGTGTCTCAGAATTAACATGTTCACAGTGATTTGGCTGCAGAGAAGGGAGGGAAATTGAGAGTCAATAGCCAGACTCATGAACAAAAGAAACACCACTGAAATGTCCATCAGGACGAAGTCTCTCTGCAGTTGGACGGGCTGTTGTTGTTTGTGACCTGCACATGCTGATGGCTGGGATCACAGTTAATATTCTAGGCAGAAGAGTAAATTGACAACTTCACTTGTTGTCAAGTTGTTTAAAGTATAGGATACTTTCGTGAAGGATCTTGTAATTGTTGACATTGTGGTTTGTGAAATAACCCATTTCATTTAAGACTGGAAATACCCTGGGAATAATTGAGCCTGTAAAATATGAAAATTTACATAAACACATGTGAAAGTACATAAAGTACCCAAAGGAATGACAAGTTTATAGGGCTTATCCGCAAAGCACAGAAAATCGCGTGCAACTGGGTAATTCTGACAAATCACTTTGGCTCACTCCAAATTACTTAAACAATTCAGGATAGAGTTGGGAAACTTTTCCTGGACATAATTAGAGTGGTTCCCTTTGATTGTGTGGACCTGGCTGTATGCTACGTTATATTTCAATTCCTATAATTTAAAGGCACATGTGCGGGCTATTGTAAAGCAGGATATGGCTTCTCCTGGAGCCAGCATTTGCCCACTAATTGACCTGCTAAGAACCAGCAGCAACATGCTCCCCACTTGTGGTCTGGAGGCTAAATGCCCACACTAGTGTCCTATTTAGGTTTGTCTGATTGAAAAACTCATCTCCGAAGCTGATGAGACCCACGTTAGCTGCAAGTTAATGCTTGTGGGTTTCTTGCAGTTGGCTCTGCCAGCAACACTCAGTAAACAGGAACTCAGGCAAGGCTGGCTGCTCTCTGCTGCGGCCAGGAGCCTAGGCATTGAGAGAGACCGGCTGACGGGTAGGGTATGGAAGGGGCCTTGTCTTGGAGCCAACTTGGATTAGACTCGTAGTTTGTCTATACTTATTTCATTGACTTTTAGTCACTTACAGAGGCGTGGCCATCAATGCCTCAATACGTGCAATGGGAAAATAGCGTGGATGTCACAGCTGGGTGTGAGTGTGTGGCAGATGAGGAGGCTGGCAATACCAGCTCTTGAACTGTACAGTGGCATAGGGGGCTTTGTGCTGGGAAAGGGCTATGACCAGGGATTTCTGTCCTCCTGGAATCACATCTAGACTCCAAGGAAAGAGCCTTCAGGTGGCAGAAGGCACTTGTGTCTGACTGAGAGGCCACTGAATCTCACTTGGAAATAGAAGACCTTTAATAATGTTTTAAAATGACAGTTCCCTTCAGATTTTGGGGAAGTCTGCATTAAGAGAAATTTGAAGCCTTGAGCCCCAGGCAACAGAATTACTATGTATCTTTTAATCTTCAGAAATAAGAAGCTTTTTAGTTCATCACTAAACTGTGTGTCTTGTCTAGGCTTCTTGCTATACCGTATTTAGGCAGTCACTTCAAGTGGGGGAAATCAGATCGGTTCTGGCTGATTCAAAAAGTCCTGGCTGAGAGGCAGAGAAGATGTCAACAGAGATTTCAGGCTCATGAAAAAGAGCTTAGGCCCAGCTTCATCTGCTTCTCCCATTCTAATCAGAGAAGTCCTGTGTGGCTCATAAGACGAGAAATGAGGGGTTTGGAGAGCCTGTCAGAGCCAGGGGCCAAGAACTGGAGCCGAAGAGCAAAATGCTTAAGCAAGTTCTGTCTGAGGAGTGAAGGTTAAATGATGATGAACCGGCTGGTTCTTAAGCAACTTCCTTGGTTTGGAGCCAAAGGGCCAGTTGCCTGGTGCCTGTGAATATACAGGATTTAAGGCAGACTGGGAACCTTCTGTGCTTTCTGCTCAACCTTGGAGGAGTTTTATTCCATAAAATATAAATTATAAAAGGCAAACCTGACTTTCTGGGTCCTGGACACAGAACTCATTCGATGAAAAAATGGACTTTGCCCAGTAATAAAATGCTTTGAGACTAGTCCCAGCAAAAAAGATAAAAATCTTAGACTGCAAGCATCATAAGAGTTTTAATTTTATTTAATCATGTGCATGTTTCCTGCTCTAAATTTTTAAAGATGGTCTACATTTGAAAAGAATTAGGACAATCTTGTATCTTTGATCAGCTCAACATCTCTTCAGGGGAGGAGATTTAGCACTCTAGTTTTAACCAGAAATATAAATATGCATCAGCTAACAGTTTTCTAAATTAAGCAATATAAACTTTGTACTTTTATGACATCCAAATAAATATGAGGTTCGTTTAATGCTTAAAAGTGACTGTCTTTGAATTAAATGTACTTGAGTGAAGGTCTTTGTATGTCATTGTTTTTGACATGACTTGTCAATAGTTTTATTTTATTTTATTTTTTAAAATTTTTTTGTTTTTATTTATTTATTTTTTGTCTTTTTCCTTTTTTTTTTGGTACTAGGGATCGAACTCATGACTGCCTGCTTCCAAGGCAGGTGCTTATGCTGCTGAGCTAAACCTCCAGCCCCTGTCAATAGTTTTAACTTTGACCAGATTGTAATGGGGAATTCGATTGTGAAAGTTTGCTTATTGTTTATTTATATCCTGACTTAATTATCATTTCCCAGGTCTATCATCACCATTTTAAGCAGAAAAAAATGTTTTTATCTCATGGGATAATTCCTACAGAGTTTATTGAATGGAGTTGAATCATGAGGTCAGGTGTGTAGACAGAGAGGTCACAGTGGTTCTGGGCTGTGGTGAGGTGGAATCCAGCACCATCCCTTAGAAGAGAAGAGAAGCTCAAGGCTTTTTTTCTTCCTCAGGAACTCTTCAGGGAGATGGGTGATTAGAGGAGTGGCTGTTATGTAGTGTCACAGAAAAGTCTTTTAATTTTTCTTTATCATAACACTTTGGAAATTTCTATTATTAAAGAATTCTTTATAGTGTGAGTCCCTGAGGACATTATTTTGTTTTTTGTACATGGGTGTTGGAGGACGTCCATCATCGCTGCCTATTTCCCACCAATTATTTGGCAGTAACATTGTCTTCAAAGTATTTAAGAATCACTAAACACATTAACCAAGTTAGAAAAGAGTCATGAATGACCCAGGTGGAAATTCCAGAGATTTTCTTAGGGGGACAAAAAGAGAGAAGGAAATATCAGAGGTTGTAGTGGACCAGGTCAATAGTCAGGGGTGCTAATCTGTACTGGCATTGGCAACTAACTTTGCCTCCTAGAACTTGGTTGTTAAGTGGGGGGAGGAAAGAAAGGAGGAAATGACATGTATTCCTAGTGTAACTACTGTGTGCCAGAATTTTGTAATGGTTGTCTAATTTCCTCATCACCATTCTGTGAATGAGGTATAATTATTTAATTTTTATGTAAGGAACTTAATCAGAGAGAACTGACAGAGCCAGAGACAGAACAGGAATTCCTGGTTACTTTCATCCAAACTCTTTTTAAAGTTTTAAACTCATTAAGAAGTTTATGAGTAACCAGCTCAGCTCAGGAGACAGTGAGCCAGTCCTGCCCCCATGTGCACTCCAGCCATTGTGGAGGCTCCCTGCTGCAGGTAGCTGCCACATACAGGGAAAAGCAGCAGCCAGCTTTGCACCAGTGCACCCAGTGGCCACCATCAGCTACCCATAGCCAGCGCTGGCCAGGAGAACCAAACAGTCTCGCTTCAGAGAAATTGTAGCCAATGTGGGAAGTGCCTTGGACCTCACTACCCACTTGTTTGAACCCAGGAATATGTCAACGTGAAGAAACAAAAGGTAGTCTCTGGCCTCCAACCCAAGCAGAGCAAATCCAGGAGAGATAAACACGGAAGAGATGGGGAGTCGCACACCTGAAGTTTCTGAAGTGCTGGCAACTGAAGTAATGAAACAACTTCATGAGGCTATAAAAGAAATTAGATTAGAAATGCTATCTCACATAAAAGAAGAAATGAAAATCACAATAAAAGAACTACTAAGCACCTCTAAAAAAATAGAGGAGTATAGGTAAATGAGGGAAATCTTGAATGAACAATATGAAAAAGATTCAGAATACATGAAACAGGTTCAGAGAGATATCTATGCAATAAAAAACTCGATTGAAAGCTGGCAAAATGACTTAAAAGACACTGAAAATATACTTTCAGACCTTGAAGACAGTTTTGCAGCTTGGGATCATGAAAGGAAAGATCTTGAGAGAGAAAAAAATATGGCGGATAGATAACAGCAGTTACAGAGGCTCTCTGAGATAGCCAACTTAGATTCCAAAAGTAACACAGCGTGGGGAGTCACAAACAGAGGGAGATAAACCCTGCAGGCCCAGGAATGAACTAAACTGAGAGAAAGCAATTAAAAATACAGTCCCGGTGCTACGATTGGAACAGCTGAAGTCTCAGTGCCACTGCCTGAACTAGTGGCTTGAATACCCTGCCGCTGTCGTGCTTGAATTGGTGCAGCCGGGGTAACCAGCTAGTTTCAACTCACTGGAAACACGAATGCTCTGAGAGTGGGAATTGGCAAACTGAATTGAGAGCAGAGCTGGCGGGGAACCCTGCATCGACCTGTGATAAGTGAGGGAATAAAAACCCTTCCATAGACAAAGAGGATCCAACAGATGACATTCTGGGACTGAACAGACGGCCAGAACAAGGCGCTGCAGTGACTTCAGTCAGATATTCCCTTCTCAAGCAGGATTGGTGGGGAGCACTTGACCTGGGTGATGCCACGGACTGAGGCCCAATAGGCTAGACCAAAACAAGTCCTAATGCCTGGCAGTGCACCCTAACACAGTGAAGTCTTCAGTAGGTTGACCTAGAGGGGTGGGCCCAACATAGGCTGCCCAGGTCTGTACCTCTTATACACTGCAGTGGGCAGGACCACCTAGTCAGCATGCTTCAGACAAACTGAAACCGACAAAGAAAGAAACTGGGCCTCCTATATATGCCTGTATGGAAGGAACAAAAAATATGAGAAGAGGAGTCAACAAGAAGGGGTCCTCAGTCCCCAATCCTGAGAACACTGATCCAGGAAAGGTAAATGCAAAGGAGAATGAGGACAGAAAACATGCACTATCAGGCATGGCACCAATGGACATAAAGCAATATATTTGGGACCTCATAGATGAGTTCAAAAGTGAAGTATTTAACCAAGCAAAGCAAGATGTAAATAGAATAATTAAAGACATGCTAAGCACCTCCCAAGAAAAAACAGATGGTAGAATGGAAGAACAAAAAAAAAAAAGGGAGAACTGTTTGATGGAGAAAATAGAGAAAATAGAATACATGAAGCAAGTTCAAAGAGATTACCAGGAAATTAAAAACTCTATTGAAAGCTAGCATAACAGCTTGAAAGAAACTAAGTATAGATTGTCTGAACTGGAGGACAGGTTTGTAATGTGGCAATGTGAAAGGAAAAACTTCTCAAAAATAACAAGGAAATGAGCAGTAACAATACAAAGGCTAGAAGATGACAAGAGGATCTATAACTTAAGAATAAAGAATGTGAATGAAAAAGCAGGGGTACAAACAAAGGAACTGCAAAGGCTATTCACAGAAATAATTAAGGCAAACTTCCCAAACATAGGAAAAGGAAAAGATGCTCAGATGTATGAGGCATACAGAACCCCAGCCATCTACAATCAAAACAGAACTACACCCAGGCATATAATAATCAAGATTCCAGAAATCAATATAAGAACAGAATATTAAAAGCCGTCAGAGACAAGAAACAGATCACTTACAAGGGAAAACCCATCAGAATTATGGCAGACTTCTTGGTACACACCATCAAATCTAGAAGAACATGGGGCGAAATAATTCAAGCCTTGAAAGACAGTAACCTCCAGCCAAGATTGATATATCCTGCACAATTGTCCCTAGAAATTAATGTTGAAACAAGGTGCTTCCAAGATAAAGAGGAACTGGGGGAATTCGCAACCACTAATACTACTCTACAGAGAATACTACAGGACATTCTAAAGAGAGAGAAAAGCACAAAGATTTCAGGAACAGTGGCAGAGAGGTCCCAAAAATGGAACAAAAAGTGAAATGAAGAAGACAAACAGACAACTAATGATGGAAAAAGAGCACAACAGAAATGAGGCAGAGAAGGTTGGATATAGTTTCTAATATAGATGGGCTAGATACACTAATTTAAGGGAAAAAAAGAGAATCACAGGCAGAGTGGATCAAGAGATAGGGTCCACCGAGAAGCTCTTTATAGGAAATATAATTAACCTGAAGAAGGGTATATGGACCAAAATCAAATATGAGAAAACGGAACTCAATGTGATAGGGAACCAGAGAGTAATAGGCATAACTGGACCAGTATTTGTGGATAGGTTGAACAGACAGGCTTTAATAAGTGAAAAAATATAACTAGAAATCCAGTCCAGGAGTGAGAAAGTTCAGAAACACTTAGGTAAATAGCAGGTTGCCCCCTATGAGTGTTGGGGAGACCCAAAAATACACACTTCATCCTGGGGGAGTGAAAGGGGAGGAATAGTCTTAAAAAAGACTGCAGAAGATATAGCTAATAGTGTATCAGGAATTAAAACCCTTATTACTCGCACTACTTTGCTTGGATGGAACTTGTTCCGTCCTAGTTTGTATACAAGCACTGGGTCTGAGGGCACAGACAGCTATCCTGAAGATACCAAGACATAGCACAGTGGTCATCTTTAATTTCCTATTAACTCAATCAGGATCCCTATGATTTATACTGTTGTATCATGACTGATCTTATTTAAATCTGACTTGTTTGATTGCTGCTTATTATTGACAAATTTTATTCAAAACTGTTAGGTTGCTGGTATCAAGCTGAGGAGTATAGACAACTATACTGAAAATGACAATGATTCACTATGCTATCCATTCTGATTTGATTACTACCAGTTTTTTTTAGCTCTACACTATCTACAAAGTTATACTATTAATTCTGATATATTCAATTATACTTTATCTGATGATATAGCCAATTCTGTTGATGATAACGAGAAACAGCACAGTGACCATAGAACTCCTTATACAGCAGTTTTATATGTCTTTTTAGTTTTATGTGTCTATACGAATATGTTTAGTTCTGTCCTGTTTTGTTCTGTTTCTCCTTCTAATATAGAAAGGATAGAAATACATGTTAAGACTCTGGGGGGGGGTTCTTGCATCAAACCTATCAACAGTTTATGAGAACTGATCTTATGATACATGATGAAATGAACAAATACTTTGAAGGAAAGAAAGGGGCACTGCAGTACCCAGAACTGATTCTGGAGTGTTATGATGTGAAATCCAGCAATATTATTAATCTTTGTTCAGAAGGATTTTAATCTAATATTTTGTTAAGTCTCAATATAAATGAAGATATGGATAAATGCATACATGTCTAAGTGTACAGGATTGATAGCCATATTACTTAGTTTTTGTTGGATAGTTGAATAGAACTATTTGCAGTCTCCCTGGTTGAATTCCCATTTATATGTTCCACTTTTGTATCTTGAACAACTATTTGTGGGGGTACAATATGTATACATTAACTAGTGATTTATTACTGTTTATTTCTTTTCTTTGAAAGTATGTACTATTTCTGCTGGTTTTCTGTTTTGTTTTGTCTTTCTTTAAATAAAAAAAAAGAAAGGAAAGATCTCATAAAAATAACAAAGAACCAGGAAATGACAACTCAACACTTACAAGATGATGCAAAGCAAAATAACTTAAGAATAATAGGTGTCAGTGAAAAAGCAGGGATCAACACAAAGGACATTAAAATTCTATTTACAGAATTAATAGCAGAAAACTTCCCAAGCATGGGAAAATGCCATGATATATAGACAAGTGAGGCATGTAAAACTTCAGCTAGCCATAACCAAAATAAGTCTACACCCAGACATATAATAATCAAGATTCTAGAAATTCACCATGAGATCAGAATATTAAAAACTGTTAGAGGCGGGGCTGGGGATTTAGCTCAGCAGCATAAGCGCCTGCCTTGGAAGCAGGCAGTCGTGAGTTGGATCCCTGGTACCGGTAAAAATGAAAAAGACCAAAAAAAAAAAAAGAAAAACTGTTAAAGGAAAGAAACAGATCACCTGTAAAGGAAAATCCATCAGAATCACAGCAGACTTTTCAACACAAACCATCAAATTAAGAAGAGCTTAGAGTGAAGTACTTCAAGTCCTGAAATAAAACAACTTCCCAGGTTGATGTACCCTGCAAAGCTAACTTTCAAAATTAATGGAAAAACAAGGTATGTTCATGAGAGAGAACAAATGAAGGAATTCATGACCAACAGACCAACCCTACAAAGAATTCTGAAGGATAGTCTAGAGAGAGATAAAAAAAGACCATGGTTCCAAGAACAGTGGCAGAGGGTGATCATAGAGCTGAACAGACAGCTGAATGGAGAGGAAAAGTAGTCAGTCAATGACAGGAAAATAGCGTGACAGAGATGAGCCAGTACATGTCAGCCGTAACCATTAATGTAGATGGCCTCAGTTCACCAATAAAAGGAAATACTGGCAGAGTGGATCAGGAGACAGGATCCAATAATATGCTCTATACAAGAAACACATTTAACTCAAAAGGGGGTTCATAGACTGAAAGTCAAAGGAGAGAGAACAATGCTTTATGTG
Organism: Cavia porcellus; assembly: GCF_034190915.1. Lineage (NCBI taxonomy): Eukaryota > Metazoa > Chordata > Mammalia > Rodentia > Caviidae > Cavia > Cavia porcellus. The sequence continues at coordinate 34,274,751 of NW_026947491.1, forward strand.
AAGGAAACCAAAAAGCAGTGGGGATAGCTTGCCCATGAGCTGCAGAGTGGATAAGAAAGCCACAACACTTTTATACAATGGAAAGTTACTCAGCTATAAAGAAAGATAACCTTGAGGCTCTTACAATTTGAGATCATGCTCATGGGTGAAATGGTTCAGAGTCACATGGGTATACATCCTGTTGTCTCCCTAGTATAAAAAACTAAAGGAGTTGGTGGGATCCAAAACAAACAATAAATATTGTGAAAGTGAAAGGGGAGGAAATGTCTAAAAAGGGAAGACAGTGGCCATGGTTAATCTATTACTGTGTTTTGAAACCCTGTATTATTTTAATTGTTTTGATTAGTCTGGTTTTAATCTGCTTTGTTAAGTTTGATTTTATTATATTTGATGGCATGGATAGCTATTTCAAAGGTAACATAATATATTATGTTTGCCATTATTGTTTTCCTAGTTTCTTGTTTCAAAATCCTATATTGCTTTCATTATTTTGTTTGATTGACTTAATTCTATTTTGTTTAGTTTGATTGTATTGTGTCTGATGATATGGGCAGTTTGTTTGAAGATAAGAAGAGGCATAATGGTAACCACTGATGTATTCCTATTGTTTTGTTTTGAGGTCCTGTATTGCTTTCCTTGTTTTGTTTTGATTGGTTTTATTCTGTTTGGTTTTCTTTGGTTTTGTTGTGCCTGAAGGTATGGGTGTTATTTTGAAGAAAAGAGGAGACATTATGGTAGCCATTGTAGATTTTTTAAATCTTGTTTTAAAATCGTATACCATGTTCATTGTTTTGTTTTGATTAACTCTATTCTGTTTTATTTCATCTGGTTTTATTCCCATCAAAATAAAAAAAAGAAAGAAATCCATCCATCTATAGCCAAAACAAACAAACAAACAAACAAACAAAACCCCCACAACACCTCAACTTCCTCTGCATGACATGTTCAATGTTTTTCTTGTGATCCTAAGTGTCCTAGGGAAGGAAGCTGGTGGTTCTGTTACTGTAACTTGGACAAGTCATTTCTACTATGAACCTGGTAAAGTGTGACTTCACAAAGTGTATCTCTCCCTCTGATGCCAATCAGAGATCATCAGAGACCTATCTGCTTAGTGCTGGAAGCTATAATTATTGTACAATCCCTGACAACCTGAGGTCATGCTATACCAACAAAGACCATCATTTCCATCTCTGTGGTTAAAGATACTGGGTTATACTAAGGAATTTGATAAAAACTTAGGCTTAGGATGAGAGGCAGAGACTGGCTCTGTGTTTACCAAGCTTGTTTCCCATTGCACCAGAAACACAATTACAATATGATCCTCAGTGACCCTTGTAAGCTGATGTAACCATAGTCTGCATTTTGGCTAAAGAAAGGTAACTGGGCTTTTATGTATATTTCTTCTACCCATACAGGCCTCTCTTGGATCCTACGTTTTCCATCTTCCTTGTGCTGGCTGGATTTTGCAGTGAAGATGACCTTAGAATTGTGGGTTGAACCAAACAAAGCCTTCATCATCCTGAGTCCTTATGAAACAAACTCCCTGTCTCAGTCTTTTATTATTGATTGTATTTTATACCCTTGATTAAATTCATTAATGTGCAGGATCTGGCTTGTACTTGGTGGCAAAAGCTGATTGTTAAATTTTCAGGAATTTTGAAAGCCAGTGACCTCAGGGTGATAGTTTAGAATCAGTGTGATTGGAGCATTTACAATTCAGAAAATGGCAGACATTGGCAAATCAGGACTTTTTTTTTTCAAAGAGTCATTTATCAGCACTGGTGAAGCTACTCCAATTTACTTGTATATCGGTTGCATTTCATTATATATATTATATATGCCTAATAATTCCCATGAAATCCCTGTAATTGGCTTAGTGATTGAGAGGAGGGTGGCAGGAGGAGGCACTGAGGAGTCGATGTCAGGGACTAGGCAATTAGAGATTTCGTTACGCATGAGGAGAACTTGTGCAAGAGCTTGGGAGGTGGCTCCGTGCTGGGGCTGCCTGAACCTCTTGAGGAGGTGTAGAAGGCAGAATGGTAGTAACGGGTTTTGGTTATTATTAGTTACTGTGATGAAGTGTGAGAAAATAAGATAAAACTGCAGCAAATAATGACTTGTTTGTGAGCAAAATAAAAGGGAATAGAGTTCAGAATATAGGGTTTTATAAAATTGGAAAAATGTACCGCAGTAGGATGGCAACAAAGTGTGGGAAATAAGACAAGAGAAAGACTCAATTCAAAATTAAAAGTGCACTCAGGTTTGGTTTTTGTAATCACCAATACTTTTAAGATGGAAATAATTTGCATGTAAATCCCTGGTTTCACTGTGAATCAATTGAAAAGAAAAAGAAAAATCAACAGCCCTAGTTTGCTATTTTCACAGCACCTACTGTTCTAGTTCCCTTTTGCTGTATAGCAAACCAAGCCCAAAACTAGTGACTTAACACAGCAGTCAACAGGCAACCTCCCTGCCCCATCCCAGTACCTTGGGGCCTTTGCACTGAGCTACATCCCAGACTTTTTTTTGGAGGCAGAATTCACTGTGTTGCTAGTTGTCCAAGCTGGGTTTGAATATATAATCCTTTTGCCTCAGCCTCTCATAAACATTTGCCACCATATCTAGCTGTCTTTTCTCTTCCTCATGAATCTGTCATTTGGGCAGGGCCGGAGAACGAAGGCTCATCTTTGTTTTGTGCAGTGTCCACCAGGGTGGATGGGCAGAGGGCTGGAGGATCTGCTTCGAGATGACACAGATACCTGGCAGCTAGGTGTTGGTTGGGACTGACAGCTAAGATTTTATTTCTTCTTCGCATGGCTTCTCCATGTGGCTTGGGCTTGCTCACAAAATGGTGGTTGGGTTCTAAAAACAGTGGTCCTAAGAGACAACCAGGTGAAAATTGTATTGTCTTTTACAAGTAGCTTGGAGGTCACATGTAACATCAGTTCCCATGTTTATCTCTGTTCCAAGAAGTCATAAGGCCTCCCAAGCTTCAGAGGGAAAACACAGAGGCCACATTTTGATACTGCCTCTAGAAGGGAATGTGGGGCATGAAATACAGCTGTGACTTTTTGCTTCACTCATTCTGCTGGGGAGTGAGGGAATTAGCTCAATTTACTCAGGAATTCATCTCTGCTAAGTCAGAAAAAATTCATATTTTGAAATTATTGCTTATATTTCCTTCTAAGGCAGCCTAAAACTTAAAGCAATAACAACTCAGATTATCCTAACACAATCTAAAGAAAAGAATATCTGAAGTAGTACCAGAGAAATTTAGAGAGAGAAAATGAATTATTTTTGGGTAAAACAAAAGCCAGAACTCTTGACTATTCGTCTATCTAAGACAGCGGTACATTGGTTCATGAACTTAATTTGTTTCATGATGGTCATGTTTGTGCTTGTGCAGAAAAAAATGGCTGCAGTCATGTTTTTCACCTGATGCAGAGTTTGCAAACAAAAACAAAAGTTTGCTGTACATTTTGAGAACCAAACTGTTTACAAACAAAAGCATTTGTGAACTGAGGTAACACTGTGTATGTTTGTTGAAGAACTCCTGTGTTCAGCATCATTCAAATCACTAGGAGATAAAAATGAGTGGTGTATTACTCTCTTCTTCTCCTCACTTGAGTTGAGGATTGCACCCAGGGCCTTCATACTGAGCTATATCCTTAGCTCCTTTTAAAATTTTATTTTATTTCAAGACAAGGTTTTGCTAAGTTATCCAGGCTGGCCTTGAACTTGCAATCTTGCCTTGGCCTCCTAGCATGGTGGATTATAACTATGAGACTCCATGCCTGGTTCTCAAGGAAACTGAAGGTGGCAAGGGGAGTAGAAGGGCATCTGTCTATTAAAAATCATTCCTCTGGGCCTCACCATGGCAATAGAAACAGCCTGTGAATACTGAGGTTAACAGAATGTCACATTCTACTTGGGACAGTTGGGAGAGTGGAGGAAATTTGACCTGAATCTTTACTCACTGAAGATTAAGAGTCAAGTTCCTAGCAGAGGCAAAGCTGCCTATCTGGTTTTCCTGACTTAGAATCTAGTACTCCTTTTTCCCCTCCTCCTTCTTCTCTTCCTCCTCCTCTTCTTCCACTTCTTCTTCTTCTTCTTCTTCTTCTTCTTCTTCTTCTTCTTCTTCTTCTTCTTCTTCTTCTTCTTCTCTCCTTCTCCATCTCCATCTCCATCTCCATCTCCATCTCCATCTCTATCTCCATCTCCTCCACCTCCTCCTTCTTCTCACCATGAAACTTTTTATAGTGAATAGCATTGGACAGATTATAAGTACAATGGGAGTTGAGCTATTAAGATGTCTTGTGAAGTAGTGTTCTCTAATTCCATAGAGATGTAGGTCAAGATCTTGATTAGCTACAATGACAGTAGTCTATAAAAACATGTAGATGATTCATCCTCAGATTATGCAGAAATCTTATTGGATCTGAAAACTTTCATTTCTGATATAACTAAATTTTTGCAAGAGCTACTAAGAATAGGAAACACTTTTTTTTTTAGTTTGTTACTTTTTTATTCTCAGCAATATTCTGAGAACAATAAAAATAATATTGATCAAAAAATCTAAAAACAGAAACAAAGGACATGAGTTATTTTCTAGCTTGTAAATTGAGGTGAAAATGCAATTTTCATAGGAATTCATGTATTCACGACTCTGAAACTAGTTGACTCTGAATATTTGATACATATTTCTCTCTCTACCTCTTATACATGATGTATGTTTACTACAAGTTATGGTGTTTGACCAAGATAAATAGCAGTGATCACTTAACTCTGCTTCTACAAAAACGTGGACTATCCTCCTCAGACCTAGGGGCCGGCTCACAACAGCCTCACCCCCACCTCCACCCTCCTCAGTCCTAGGGGTTGGTGGATGTCTGCCTCTCCACTCCTCTTCCCTAGATTTTCAGCTCCTCCTCTTCCTCCCAGGACTTTTTACTGCAGTGGATTAACCTTGGTGTATAGATGAGAGATTCAGTCATGCATCATCCAAACAGAGGACCTCCATGGACTTGCATCAGTGTGATGGGTTTGCCGCTAAAATAGAAGACATCAGTGGGTAAACAGGAGCAGTACTGAGGTTCCCTCCAGCTGTAGGAACTGTGGCTTGGCAAGCATGTGGGTGAGTCCTTCCTCCATACAGAGAACATCAGGTGGGTTGAGAAGAGTGCCAATAAGGTCTTCCCCAACCTGGAGGAAATCAAAAGGGCTATAAGATACCCAGTGACACAGTAGGGTCCCAGCTGAGGCAAACACTATAGCCAGGTAGATAAGGTAGTAGATAAGGAACAATCTGAAGACATAGTAACAGCAACAACTAAGGGTTGACTTACATCAATACTCCGAGGCTAGTCAGCCTAGGAAGGATATAGGACCTACCCAATAGGCCCTGCAGGAGAAATTTAGGTGACTGGCCCTCCTCTTCACTGTGGTACCCAGCAACTGAACGAAACATCAACCACACAGTTAGGACCCTAAGATACACACTATTGACAGTTGAGACTAATGAGTCTGAACAACCAAATGTTAGCCTGAAAGGTGAAAATGACAAAATAAAAAAGCAAAATGCAGTCTCAAACATCTAGTCCATCAGGAGCAAGTACAGGAGACACTGAAATACAGGGCATTAAAGCCATACACCTGAAATTTCTGAAAAAATAGCAAGTGAAATAAAGAAACAAATTCATGAAGCTATAGAGAAAATCTCTCATATAAAGACAGAAATGACAACTTTAGTAAAGGAGTTGCTCAGTATAGCTAGAGAAGAGAGATAAAAATAAATTAACAATAGAGAAAACAAGTAGAATGCATGAAACAAATTCAAAGACATACCCAAGAAATAAAAAAATTCTATTGAAAGCTGGAGAAACCATCTAAATGATGCTGAGGATAGAATTTCAGACCTTGAGGACAGGATCACAGCTAGAGATCATGAAGGGATAGAATTTTTAAAATTAACAAGGTAGCATAAAATGACAATTCAATAGCTTCAAGATGATGCAAAGAGAAACAATATAAGACTAATAGGCATTAATGAAGATGCATGAGTCAATGTGAATGACATGGGTAAACTATTCACAGAAGTAATAGAAAATTTTCCAAACATGGGTAAAGAATCTGATATATATATATATATATATATATATATATATATATGGCATATAGAATGCTAAACAGTCATAACCAAAATAGTGTCATACACCCAGACATATAATAATTAAGATTCCAGACATACAGCATAAAAAACAGAATACTACAAACTGTTAGAGAAAAGACACTTCACCTGTCTAGGAAAGCCCTTTAGAATCATTGCACACTTTTAAGCACAAACCCTCAAGTTAAGATGAGCATGGAGTGAAGTATTTCAAGCCCTGAAAGAAAACAGCTTTCAACCAAGATTACTGTACCATGCAAAACTTCCTTTGAAATTTCATGGAGAAATAAGATGCTTCCACGACAAAGAACAACTAAAGAACTTTATGTTTGCCAAACCAACCCTAGAAAAAGTACTGAAGGACATACTATATAGAGATAAAAGTTACTACAGTTTCCAGAACAACAACAGAAAGAAACCACCAGACAGTGCAAACAATTAAAGGGGGAAAACAGAAAACCAACATCAGGAGACTAACACGGAAAGTTGAGCCAGTAAGTATCAGTAATATCTATCAATGTAAATGGCCTCAATTTATCTATTAAAAGAAATAGATTGACAGAACAGATCAAGAAACAGAATCCAATAATATGCTGTACACAAGAAACACATCTGATTTAAAAGGAAACTCATAGACTAAGAGCCAAAGGATGGAAAACCATATTCCATGTGACAGAATCCAGAAAAAAGCAGGAGTAGCTATTCTATTTGCAGACAATGTGAACTTCAAATAAAGAAGATCACAACATACTAGTCATGGGAATAATTCAAGAAGAGCTAATCATAAACATATATGAACTAAATACAGGAGCATTCAACTATGTAAGACAAATACTAATAGATATGAAAAATCAAATAAGCAACAAAACAATTGTAGTAGGGGACGTTAATAGCCCATTGTCACAAAGAGATAGATCAACTAGATGAGAAGTCAGCAAAGAAATAATAGAATTGAATCAAACCAATGAGCAAATGGACTTAGCCAGTGTTTACAGTGTTCCACCCAACTACATCAGAATACACTTTCTTTTCAGCAGTGCATGGGACATACTCCAAAGTAGACCATATATTAGCCCATAGAACATTCTTAAGTAAATGCAAAGGTGTTGAAATTATCCCATGCATATTATCTGACCATAGTGCACTAAAATTAGAAATTAATAGCAAAAGAAATCTCAAAACCTGTGTAAATACATGAAAATTAAATAACAACCTCCTGGACAATCAATGGGTTCCAGGTGAAGTAAAAGAAGAAATTAAGCAATACCTACAATTCAATGAAACTGCAGATACAACATACCAAAACCTGTGAGACGCAATGAAAGCAGTCCTAAGAGCAAAATACATAGCAATAAATTGTCACATCAAGAAAACACAAAGAGCACAAATAAACAACCTAATGCTATATCTCCAGCTTCTACGAAAAAAGAGCAAGTAAAACCCAAAGCTCATAAAAGAGAGGAAATTACAAAAATCAGGGCAGAAATTAATGCAATTGAGACTATAAAAACAATACAAAAAGTTAATGAATCAGAGAGCTATTTTTTGAGATAATAAATAAAATTGATAAACTTCTAGCTAACCTTATCAAGAAAAAGAAATGAAAAAGCACAAATGCATACAATAAGGCCTGAAAATAGAGAAATCACTACAGATCTCATGGAAATTCAAAAGATCATGAATACTTACTTTGAAAATCTTCACTACAGTGGAAAACACAGAGGAAATAGACAGATATCTAGAAATGTATGAGCTACCAAAGCTCAATCAAGAAGAGAAGAGACAATATCTACTGAAAATGACAGTGTGATTAAAAAATTATCAACAAAGCAAAGCCCAGGTCCTGATGGATTCACTGCTGAATTCTACAAGAAATTTAGAGGAGTTTTAGCACCAATACTCCTCAAACTCTTCAATGAAATTGAAAGGGAAGCAATCCTTCCTAACTCATTCCTGGAGGCAAGTATTACTCTGATACCAAAACCAGAGAAAGACCCAACCACAAAGGAGAATTATAGGCTGTGCTCACTAATGAACATTGATGCAAAGATTCTCAATAAAATACTAGCAAATAGGATGCAGCAAATCATCAAGAAGATTATACACCACAACCAAGTTGGGATTTATCCCAGGAATGCAGTGATGGTTTAATATATGCAAATCAATAAATGTTATACACTACGTCAATAGAGTCAACAACAAAAGTCAAATGATCATCTCAATAGACACAGAAAAACTTTAAGTCCAACACTTGTTCATGATAAAAACCCTACAGAAACCTGGAATAGATGATATCTATGTTGATCTGATAAAAGCCACCCAAAACAAACTATAGGCAACATTATACTAAATGGACAAAAACTGAAAGCTTTCACTCTAAAATCAGGAACAAGACAGGGACTTGACCACTCCTATTCAATATAGTTCTGGTAACAGTAGCAAAGGAATTAGACAAGAGAGTGAAATAAAAAGAATAGGAAAGGAAGAAATTAAATTATCACTATTTGAAGATGACATGATACTCTACATAGAAGACCCCAAACACTCCATTAAAAGACTGCTCGAGTTAATAAACAAATTCAGCAATGTAGCTGGATACAAAGTCAATCCTCAAAAATAAATTGCATTTCTGTACACAAACAAAGAACTCACCAAGGGAGAAATTATGGAAATAACAACTTTCACAATAGCATCCAAAAAAAAAAAAAAAAAAGAAATACTTAGGTTCAACATAACCAAGTATGTAAAAGACCTATGTGCTGAAAATTATATTACTCTAAAAAGGAAGATTGAAGAGGATATTAGAAAATGGAAGGACACCTGTTGCTCTTGGTCAGGAAGAACCAACATTGTGAAAATGGCCATACTCCCAAAACTATTATACAGATTTAAATCAATCCCAATCAAAATACCATTGACATGTCTTACAGATCTAGAGAAAACATTCCTAAAATTCATTTGGAAACAGAAGAAATCTAGAATAGCAAAGGCAATTCTGAGCAACCAAAGGCAAGGCAGGAGGCATCTCAATTTCTGACTTGAAACTATATTACAAAACTACAGTGATAAAATCAGCATGGTACTGACAAAGAAATAGACCTGAGGATCAATGGAACAGATTAGAAGATGCAAACACAGCTACAAAGACAGTCAGCCACCTTATATTTGACAAAGGGGTTAAACATGTTCACTGGAAAAAGGATAGCCTCTTTAAATAGTGTTGGAAAAACTGGCTTTCCATATACTGAAGACTGAAATGAGACCCATGTGTATCACCATGCACTTTACTAAAGGCAATATGGATCAAAAATCTAAACATTAAAACAGAAACACTAAATCTACTGAAAGACAAGATAGTGAGAAATCTAGGAGACATTGGAGTAGGCAAAGAGTTCATGAACAAAACACAAATTGCACAGGAAGTACTTCAAAGAATCAACAATTGGGATCTCATATTATTAAAAGCTTTTTGCACTTTGAGAGAAATCACCAACAAAATGAAAACAAAGCCCACACTATAGGAAAGAATTTTAGCCAGCAGTCTCTCAGACAAAGGACTTATATCCAGAACATACAAAGAATTAAAAAACATTAAGCCCCCAAATCCAAAGACCCTCTCCAAAAGTGGGCATCTGACATGAATATGTATTTGTCAGATGAAGATATACAAATGGCAAATAAATACATGAAGAAATGTTCACTATCACTGGTCATTCAAGAAATGCAAATTAAAACACATTGAGATTTCATCTCACTCTGGAAAGAATAGCTGCCATCAAGAAATCAACTGATAATAAATGTTGGCGAGTCTGTGTGGAAAAAGGAACACTTCTCCACTGCTGATAGGAGTGTAGACTGGTGCACTGTGGAAATCCATATGGAGATTCCTCAAAAAACTAGGACTGGAAGTTCCATTCAATCCAGATATTCCTGTCCTGTGTATTTCTCCAGAAAAGGTCATGTCACGGTGATACATGTGCACCCATGTTTATAGCCAGACAATTTGTAATAGCTAAGTCTTGGAAGCAACCAAAATGCCCATCAACTGCAGAGTGGGCAAAAAAGATGTGATGTTTATACAATGGAATATTACTCAGCTATTAAAAAGGATGATCTTGAAGCTTTTATAGGTAAATGGGGGCAACCTGAGACAATCCTCATAAGTGAAATAAATCAGTCATATTTGTAAATATTGTGTTGTCTCTCTAGTATAAAAATAAATAATAATTATAAAAAACTGAAAGAGTAGTAAGATCCAGAGTGTATAGTAGATATTGTGATAATGAAAAGGAAAAAGTGCTCAAAAGGAAGGAAAAACTTGTAGGTATACACATATAACTGGATGTATGTTTAAGTGTACAAGATAGATGCTGTACTAAGTTTTTGATAGTTCATCAAACAGAATAACTTGTGCTGTCGTTGTTTGTCTATTTATTTTTTAAAATTTTATTTAAAAGGAAAAAGAGAAAAAAACAAAACAAAACAAAGTGGTGTAAGAGTACAAGTAATACAGAACTACAAAAAAAAACAGTAAGAAATCACCAATTAATAGATTACATATTATCATCTTAGAGATAGTTGCTCAAGTCACAGTATCAAAGCACACAAAGTGGACATTCAAACAGTGAGATTGCAAACAGTTGTGTTCAGTGATCCAACCAAAAACATTAATATGGTCAGCTATTTAACACCCCTAAACACACTTGTAGTTGTATCCTTTAGATGTCTATTTATTTATGTTTTGATTTTGTAACTTGAACAACTACTTCTAAGATAACAATATGTAGTATATCAACCAGAGATGATTTTTTTGTCTTTTTCCTTTTTATCAGTACCAGGGATTGAACTCACGACTGCCTGCTTGCAAGGCAGGCGCTTATGCTGCTGAGCTAAATCCCCAGCCTCTTAGAGATGATTTCTTAATGTTATTTTTTTTGAAATTCTGTATCATTTCTACCCTTTTTTCTATTTTGCTTTTTTAAAAATAAAAAATGGAATATTTCTGCTAACCTTGAATTTGCCTAAAAATTCTTTAAATGGAAAATGTTTCAATGAAACTCATTTCAACTTGCAAGGTGGCATGCTTGTCATGGAGTAAATTTAAGAGAAAAAGAACAAGTTGCTAAGTGCGACAAGTGACAACTGGGCTTGTTTTATCACTGGCATATGGGTGGGATAATGCAAAGCTTTGCACTCACTGTCAAGTTTCTCTCATTTTGAAACGTTATCCTAAATGCTGTTTTCCCAAACTTTGACTTAAAGCCATCTTCTGATTAACTCTGCTCTGCACTTACAGTGTCTCGCCTGTTGTGCTGAGAGTCAAGGTGAACTCATTTTCGGTATCCTTTTTAGTTTATGATAGCTTTTAGAGCTCAGAGCCCCAGCTCACCTCAACACTGTTCATGCTAAGAATAACATAACTTTTTAAGAAAGTGACTACTGGCATGATATAAAAATGCTGATTTTAATAGCAAACTATTTCAAATGCATTTCACAGTTTATACTGAGTGAGAAATGCTTAATTCTCACCATGTGAACTCAACTGCTTTGTTGAGTGGTGCAGATATAGCTTCTCGAGAATCTTTGAAGCCAAGATTCATCTTTTCTTTAAACACCCACTCTTATGCTAAGGTGTATGAGGTGCAGTGACCCTGTCTTAGTATCCTGAATCAGTTTTCCATCCCCGCTGGACCCTGTGTTGAGTCACAAAGCAGACACAGCATTGTACCTGCTTGGTTTTAAATGTCTTCACTGCAGTTAGTGGATAAAAGGCTTGGCTTTGTCTGACAGCTCGATCCTCTCACGGGCTGTTAAATTCTGAATCTGATGTGGAAAGTTAGTGGCCTGGTGCATTTGAATTCTACACTAGATACTCTGTGGATGTTGTGGATGTTGGTAAGACGCGATCCCTGAAGAATCCCAAAGCGCACGACAGGATGACTGATTTGATGATATTTTGGAGCTTTTACGATGCAGCTTCATTTGTAACACTGAACATCAGAGCTTCCAGGGTCTTCCCACACCAACTTCGTCTTCTCCTATTGCTCTGTAAACCAGCCATGGCGGCCCTCGTTCCCTAAATGTTGCATGTCTTGTCACTTTTAGCAGTTGCTATTTGTTTTACCTAGTGAATTGTTTCTTTTTTGGTCCCTTAGTCCAGTAAGGTTCATCTTTTAAACTCCAGTTCAAAGGGCATTCCTGCTGGAAAGCTGTCCTTCTCAGATCCCTGTGTGCACAGTGTGTGCCCTGAACTGTCATTGTGCTTAGTACTTACTTGTGTTGCCACTCGATTAGCATCTGGTTGTTGCACAGGACTCTATAAGAGCAGCGATCATATTTCTTTTTGCATATCATTATATTCTATGGGTCTAGGAGAGTGTCAGTGTCATAGAAGACGATGCACACATACTGAATGAAAATTTTATGGAAAGTACCTAGCAGAGTCCCAGATAGGGACTAAGTATGGTTATTAGATTGTTCTTAATCTAAAAGCGTGATTCATTTGTAATCCTTTCTCTTTTACATTATGTTAATTGGATTTTACTTTCTATTTCTGCTGACTTTCTGGTTGAACCAGAAGGTCACCTCTGTGGTTTCTCAGTTTTCTCAGGAGTGGGGCAACAGGTTAGCAGCAGTTGTGTTAACTGAACCCTGGGGAAGCATGGATGCCAAATTGGTGGTGAAGCATCAGTGTCGTTTGGAAGAAATAATGCCGTGCAGAGTAAATCAATAAGTGTTAGTATTGAGCTCTAGATGCTGTGTGGTTTTGGAAAGGCCCCTGTTTTCTCCTGTCTCTGGTCTCTGTGCCTGGTAGGGCAGTAATGCTAACTTTTGCTCTCTCCATGTCAGGACATTTTACATGAGCAATCTCACTTTTAATATGTATTGAGATAAGGTATTTTGATTTTGATTTAGTGGGCGAGAAAATTGAGAACTACAGAGGACTGAAAAGTTGCCCAAGGTACCAGAGAGTAAGTGTGGTGGATGGAATTTAAATGAAATATCTCTCACTGAGATATTGGTATAATCCATTGTTTGGAGAGTTTTTCAGGTGTCCCCAATATTACCTGGAAAACTTAGTTATCCATTCTGATTTCAATGAGGTATTTTAGTGGCAGAGAAACCAAAGCACAGATCTTCTGGTGATTTTGGGGGTTGCTGGAAAGTGAACCCACTAAAGTCTGTGCATGGTAAGCACTTTACCACTGAGACACTCCCCCAGACTCTCCCTCTGGTGAGCAGAGTTAGAAGGGAGCTCGCCTCCCAGGCACATTTTTCTGCCTTAATCCTCTAGGGTCTGATTCACTGGTAAGAAATGTTGATACGGCTGTACTAATATGTCTGATAGATGAGAATAATGAAAAAGGAGTAGAAATTTGGACTGATGAGAGACCTGGGAGATGTCTGCAGAGGCGAAGGCTGGTCCAGGGAGGCCCCGCTCAGAATGCAGGTCAGAGGTGAGAAGCAGAGAGGCAGTCTGACATGGTGTGAGGTGTGAGGAGGTTGGTGGTGCTCAGCAACACTAACCTGGAGAATATGGAAAATCAGAGGGGCCACTCAAGGCTTCCGGGATAAGAACAAACCCCTCTGTAAGGACTTGGGTTTGCAGAGGGTGACTGACAAGGCATTTTTAAGAATATGAGATCAAAAAATGCCAAAAGCTCAAGGATAAGAAGAAGTAAGTTTCTGGTCTTGCTTTTGTCCAAAATTAGGATATTGAATTTGATGATCACTTGATTTCTTCTTAAACATAATAGTCTATTAAACTTGAGATATTTCTAGGTAAAGGGATATACTTAGAGGAAATAAGTCAGACACACATGTTCAAATATTGCATGGTTTCTCTGGTGTGAGAAACCAAAAATGTAAATAAGGACCAAAATATATACTGGATATTGTGAAGTAGGAAGAAAATGTTCAATTTTTAGTATGTGTGCTGCCAAAGCAAGCACAGAAAGTATATGTTCAAATGGGAAAGGAAACTAAGGGAAAAGAAGGAAAAAATGGAAAGCCAAGCTTTTTGTAAACAAGAAGAAGAAAGGCTGAAAGAAGGGAAGGGGCATGGGGAAAGAAAAGGAGGCTCACGATATATTGTGTACAGGTACAAATTCCCTATGGTGAATGGATCATTATGTATATCTAAAAGATACTAGTAAAATTAAGTAATTAAAAAATTCAATAGTCTATGAGTTGCATATTTCTGATCATGTATGACAACATGAGTTTGAATTTGTCTGCTAGCATGTCCTAAATTTAGGGACTTTCTCATCTATAAAATAATGATAAAATAACTTTTAATAACCTTCTAAAATTATGGTGTCAAAAACATGTGCACCAACTAATCTATGCTAGTGTGTGCACTGGCAACAATAATAAGGCCTGTATAATTTTCCATGAATGTAAGTTACTTTTTGTTAGGTGGTGGCATAATATAGTTTTAGTCCTGGTGGACATAAGTGCCTGCCTGCAAGTGTGAGGTCATGAGTTCAATCCCTGGTCAAAAAAAAAAAATATATACATATATATATATATATATATATATATATATATATATATATGGTCTTTATCACTGGTTTCTGGCATGGGGATCCTAAGATCCACGGAATTTCCTGAGTGAAACTTTAATAGGAGCTTCTTTTGTGCTAACTCTTGGTGGGAGTCCAGATAACTTCAGAACAGGGGAGCTCGCCAGGAAAAGCAAGCCTTGGTCAGAAGGTTGGGACTTTTAGAATTAGTACTGTCTTGCAGGAAGCAGAGAGGAGCGGAGTGTTTAGTTCAGGTGCCAGTGGCCAGTGATTTGGTCAGTCACGTCTATGAGATGAAGCCTGCATAAAAATCCCTAACCTCAGGTGTGCCCAAAGTGGACATGGAAGCTCCTCTCTCTCTCCATACCTTGCCCCTTGCAGCTCTCCCATCTGGCTGTTCCTCATCTGTGTTCTTTATGATAAACTGGCGACGGTAGGGAAAGCATGGTGAGTTCTGTGAGTGACGCTAGTGAAGGGAGCCCTGAGGGATGGGTTGTCAGAACCTCATATTAGTGTGGACAGCCTGGGGACCTGCCCTCAGCCGGAATCTAACATGGGAGCCATTCCGAGGGACTGAGCCCCTGTCCTTCTGGGTCTGGACTAAGTCTGAATAGTGTCAGAATTGTATTCAATTATTGGAGACCTCGTTGCTGTCAGAGAATCAGAGCACCAGTTAGCGTGGAAATAAACTTTCTGATTTTTTATGTCTAATTTCAACCTGATCCAGCTGAAGACAGACATTTCAGAATGCCTAGACTAATATGACTTGCATGTAAGGTGGTAAATCGGCGTAATTTAACACATCATTCTTTGGGGAAATAGTCCAGAATTCTCATGGAGGAGAGCTGATGCAAGGGAACTAAGAATAGAGAACTGACATCACTTACAAATATAATCAGAACTTTAATGTTAGGGCTGCATAACTATTTTCATCTGGCTCTTCCCTCTGATATATATTTTCTACATGAATGATTTGAAGTTAATGTTTATTCAAATGGGTTTTTTTTTGTTGCAAATATAAATCTCTTTGACGATCTCACCACAGAAAATGGACCGTAGAAGGGAGAGGACGGACAGAAGGCTGGGCAGGAGCTCTGAGACCTGTGCTCCATTCTGTTCTAAGAGAGGAGGTTGACAGGAAAACTTACCAAGGCTTTTGGAGACACATCATTGCGTTTAAAAATTTTTATTTGCTATCATTGATTCTCTCCCTGTCTCACTGAATTCAGTGTATTCCAACTTTCGGCAGCCTGGCAGTGCCACCGGAATAGTATCCACTGAGTTCTGAACCAAATATCACCAGCCTGGAGTTCCCACCAGTGCACATAAAGCCCAATCTTTGTGTGAGTGTCCTCTCTTCAAATAGCACCACAGTGCCCACAAATTAGTGCTTAGCATTTGTACTGCAGCTGTGGAGCAGAAAGCCAGATGTGCCCTGGAGGTCTAACCTGTTTGGTATAACAAAATACCATGGATTTGGTGGCTTAAACAACAGAAATTCAGTTGCTTATAGTGCTGTAAATAGAGTTTGAGCCCAGGTCCCAGTAGAGCTCTCTTCCAAGTTTGTAGATGGCTGCCTTCTGTCAATGCCCTCATATAGCATAAAAGTGTGTTTGTGTGGGATCTTCTATAGCTACACTGCTATTGGATTATGACTGTACCCTTATGATACCACCTGACCAGTGGTGGTAAACCTGTCAGAGCTTTCAGTGGTATAAACAGCCCACTGAGGCACGTGTCCCGTATGTTCACCACACTGTACCCCAAAGGCCCTATCTCCAGATGAAATCCCATTAAAAATTAGAGGGCACAGTCCACAGAACCAGAGGGAGTATGGCAGGCTTCTGCCTTTGGAAGCACCTAGTGTAGGAACACCTCCACTCTAAGTTGGGTTTTGATGATACAGTAACACAAGTGATTGTGTCCAACAGAAGACACAGAAAGGAACTCTCTATGTCCCGTTGGGAGCTGTGGAAGGCTACCCAGAAGAATTTGGATTTTAAATGATGGACAGGATTCTAAATGAAAATAAGTGCCATAAACAAAAATGAAATTCATTTAGGGTAAAAGCAATACAAAGGAAAAATGGCCAAAGTGGAAAATAAGAAAACTTTAAGGGGAGCAGGGGTAAACTAGATTCATTACAAGATGATTTTGGGCAGCAGTGTGGTCAGGGCTGGTGAGACTGGACAGCGTTTCTGGAGTACAGAGGTGTGACAACTGCTGTGGGCCACTGACATTTTCAATTTACCAGTAGCCACATGCATTAGTTGTTTACTGTTGCTGAAGCAAGTTGCCACAAACTTAGTGACTTAAAAGAACATAAATTTATTCTCTTACAGTTTTGGAGGACAAATGTCCAAAACCAATATGTTAATTCAGTTGTTTTCTTTTTGGAGTTTATAGGGTAAAGGCGGTTTCCTGGGCAATTCCACCTTGGAGGCCACTTACGTTCTTTGATGTGTGGCCCCTTCCATCAACTCAAGCTCTCTCTGCTTCCTTCTTCTAAGAATCCTTGTGATTGCATCAGGCTCATCTGAGTTATCCAAGACAGCCACATCATTTCAACAGCCATAGCTTCCTCATAGGGGCAGTGTCTTTTGTCACCAAAAGTCACATATTCACAGACTTTGGATTTGGATGTTGGTATCATTGGGAGGTTTTTAATCACCACTAGAAAAAAAAGTCTACTAAACTATTGAAATAATTTAACATTTTACTCCAATAAAATCACAATATAATCTCAACATGAAATCAATATACAAGAGAAATATATATAAATGTTTACATACATTTTATATGTAAATATATAAAATATATATCACTGAAATATGTATATATTTCCCATTCCCACTGAAGAGAGTGTGACTTTATTGTATGTCTCTTTTCAGATTAGGAACATTTCAAGTACTCAGTGTGACTGGGGGTTGAGGTTAGGTAGATGGTACAAGATGGTAGGCAGAATCAGGTGACAGAAATATTGCAATGAGCTACAGTTACCAACCAGGGGCTTTTTTTTTTTTTTTTTTTTTTGAGGATGTAATGCTTGATACATTGTGTCGACTTGAGAAGTTTAGAAGTTTAACAAGTGATTCATCAGAGAGTCAGGTCCTTACTTTGTAAACATCCTCATCCTGTGAAAGAGGAGGGCAGGGAGATGGTGTGAGTGCTATACCATCCCTGGGGCAGAGGGTAGCCTGTTTATAGTATAAGGGAGGAGAAGAGGCTTGTTTTCCCCTGCTTTTGCTCTGGCTACTTTTGCTGATTTCTGCTGTCTTGAAATGTTGCCCCGGTGCCGGGCCACCCTGCCTTGGAGCCAGCTGAGTAGGAACTGAAACCTCCCCATACTGTGAACTAAATGAACCTTTCCGTCCCCAATTTTGGGTGTTGGGTATTTTGTCTCAGCAATGAGAGAAAATGAGGGAAATGCATATGAGTCCTCTTTAAAATGACTGATTTGCCTGCAGAAGGTGTTAGGAATGTGGGTTTGCACTTCAGGGGAGGAGTCAGATGTAAAGCTGGGGTTTTGACTTGCTCTGTGGGAGACAGTTTGGCTAGTGATGGTGAATGAAGACTGAACCTTGGATATGCCAGTGTTGTGGGGACAGGTAGAGGAACGAACTGAATGACTAAGGAGGGGGAACTGGGCTGGAGAGCAGGTATTCTTAGCCTAGAGGAAAGAGAAACAGTAGCACGGGGAATAGAGTAGTCCTAACCCTGGTGACATCCCACCATAACAGTGGGTATGTAGCAGCTCCCTCCAGGTCTGATGTGGCTACTCAGCCTTCTGCACACGGCTGGACCATGGTCCCCAGTGGAAATGGGTGTGTCTTGCTTACTAAATTTGCCTTAAAGAATAACATTATAGCTGTGTCTACCTGGTGGAGCTGTCATTGGCAATTGGAATTATGCCTTATATGATGAATACAGAAAACAAAAGAGATGCTTGTTGACTCCTAAGGAATTTCCATTGAGAGAGATGAACTGAATTATGGTCAGGGCTCCCTTCAATGGTGTCCATTTTAAATGGTCTATGACTATATTCCTTTGGGGCAAATGATACCATTTCCTTTCTAGACCATAGCTTCTAACTCCTAAAAGAAGCAGCTCTGTTTAATAGTGGAGTGTGAACAGGAGAGTCAGGCAACCAGGACTTGAATTCTTGCTCTGTTTCTTGCTAAATGTTTGCCTTTCAGCTAATCACTTAACCCCCTTGTGTTTCAATTTTTTGCTAGAAAAATAGAGATAGTCACAGAATCTACCTCTTGGGTGGTTGTGACAGTTAAATCAATGTTGTTTTGAATATCTGTCCCTCAAACACTGAATTTTAATTTCCAGTGCAACTGTGTTGGGAGGTATTTGAGCCATGAGGTCTCTGCACTCATGAGAGGTTAATGAAGGTGTCATGGAAGGGGCTTAGCAACTGTGGGCGTGGGTTCCTGACAGAAGATATGCCTGGCCCCATCTCTTCCCTCTTGTTTGCTCTCCTTTCTCATGTGTGCTCTCACCATGACTTCTGCCATGTCACAATGAAGCAGGAAGACCCTGCCAGATGCTACTGCCTCAGATCTGGCAGCCTCCAGGGTGAGCCAGATGAACTGATTTTGTTTCTAAGTTACCCAGTCTGTAGAACTGTATCATAGCAGCAGAAAACGGACTAAGACAATCAGTAGGTGTGTGTACCTTTATATTGCCATACACTGATTTGCTTTGAATCATCTCTAACCCTTTAGAACACTATGTCTTCTACTACTCAAAACTACTTTCTTATTAATATTACTGTCCTACACTAAAATGCAGAGGCATCTACTTGATTTCGTTCACAACACAGTTTTAGTCACAGATGACACTAATATTCAAAAATCTCCTTATGAATCCTGGAATTGCCTATAGCCAAATTTAAAAGTTAAAATTAGGAAAAGATGAAAAAATACCTAAAACAGTATTTTTATTACTATGCCACACAGCCATTTCCTCATTTTGTAACTTCAAGTAAGGAACAAAAGCAGAATCTTTGTACAATGAATGCAGTTTTGTAAGACTCAAGCAGAATATTACCCATAGATATTTTCTTCCTGAACTTTGCAGAAATCATTTCTTGTGCATTGGTACTGAGGACAATTGAGAAGGGAAGCCATCTGCATATATTTAACTTTCATTCTGATTTATTTGCACAAAAAGCTTTTTAAGTAGAAGTGGAAAATTGTGTCTTTCAAGTACCATAATTTATTGTTAAAGAGATTAAATGTAAAATACATGTGTACAAATAATCATATACATTTTAAGTTGACCCTTTTCATCCTGAAGTATTTTAATTTTTAAAAATTTACTTGTGATCTATGAAATGAACGGCCATACTCTGAAAATTCTTTAAGTTAGAACTTATTCTTATACATGAAGATGGCTCCTGGAGAATACCATTTATTTTCTTTTGATTTTGAAATATTACCTTTTAGGATTTTCAAGCATGGTAGTTTTGTGCCAATGATCTTAGGATTATACAACAATATTTAAAAATTTCCTAGAGCTTTTTGGTAACTAACTGCTTGACAGAGACCAGTGATTCTTAGCTGGGGGCAACGTTGTCCTCTAAGGGACATTCAGCACCATCTGGAGACACTTTTGATTTCATGATTAAGAGTAGCGTTGCTACAGGCATGTAGTGGGTAGAGGTCAGGATTGCTGCTGAACAAATCATAGAAAAGGCAGATGCACTCCTCCCAACAAAGAATTTTCCCACTCCAAATGTCAATAGTGGTGAGGTCAAGCTCTAGTGAGAAGAGGCAGGTCCCTAAGTGCAGTGCGGGGCGGGGGGGGGGGGGGAAGCAACAAGAGCAGAATGTCACAGGGCTCCTTTTATTTTAAAGATGCACCCTTGTGATTTTGTTGTATTTCTAACAAGAATACCATTAAATGCTACTATCTGACAGAGCTTTGGAATGTATGGTCATTCCAGGCAGTCGTATAATCATCCTTTTTCTTTCATGGAACTTCATAATCCCTGAGGATCCTGGATTCAGCCAGGCTTTGTTGTCACTATCTATGCAGTCTTTCTTTTCCATACATATAAAGTAGCAAACTGGTTATCAAGACTAAATTGATTTTGTTTCAAAAAATCAAATCTAGCCAAAGAGCATTTCCATAAAGAGTAGATGATGGGTGATCTACAGCAAAATGGGGAAATGTGATTAAGCCCTTACCTTACAGTTTCCTTTTAAGAAAATTAAAACACAAGACAACATAAAGACTATAGATTTTGGAGTCTACTAAACTTTGCTCAGTAATATAATCCCAACCATGTTACTTCCCTTGGGTGGATCATTTGGTCTTTCGGAAACTCAGTGTAAAAACTGGTAAAATAGAGGCATTATATAGAGTTTGTTGTTAGAGTAAGTTGTTATAATGTTTAAATAAGAATATGTATGTATAGGTCCAGCATAATAGATACCATGCAGCATAACTTCAGAATATTTCAGTTATTGAAATAACTCCATAAACTTAGGCTCTGAGGTGAAAATGAGATAATCCACTTAATAATAAGAGTTTTTTTGGTCCACGTCCTCAGCAGAGAGTCGGAAATTGTTCAGTGGCAAGAACCCTGTTTTATCTCTCACTGGTTGATACTGATCTGCTTCAAGCTGGCTGATCTGATGGAACAGACCCGTTGCATTTGGTGTAGATTTTTGCTGTGATGCACTAGCTGTTGTGAGCCTTGTTTTTGTGCTGTAGATTCCTGATAATTTTTCCTTCTTTTTTAGCTTTCACCCTGACCTGTGAACATCAGGAAGAGGCACACCAGCCTGGATATAGTAGTGAGGCAATTAGCTAGAAAACCTAGATCCCAAGCACAGTTTTCGCCTGTGAAGTTATATGACCCTAGACTATGTGATACTTAACCTTTTGTTTACCTCTGACCTCAGCTTGACCACAGTGGTTATTAGGAAATTCACCACCTTCCAAAAGGAATGTTTGGAAGGTTAATGACATAATTGTGCCTAATCGAGGTGATGAGGACAGAGTAAATGTCCACCTTTTGGAAATGCATAATAAATCTTTAAAGTAAATTACATTTCCCCTATTGAACTAAATATATCTTAAGAGAAAACCATATGAAAAGCTTTCAGTTTTAAACTGCTTGTTGTTAGTGGCCCAAGAGAATTCCTGAGCTCCTAAAGAAGAGCAAATATATTCTTAGCACAAGTGGGAATTTAGCTCTGAGTTCCCTGTGAGGAAGGCACCTTGTGCCACTGTCTAGTTTCCACGTGGAATTTTCCTCACAGTTCCATGAACCAGAGCCTATGACTTTCCCCAAACAGGGGAGCTCGGAGTTTTCAGCCTGGGTTTAATTTACATTTTGAATAAAGATCTCGCAGCCCACTGCCTATTCCTAATGCTGTTTTAGGGTACCAAACAGAAACTAAAATCTAGACTCTTCTAAAAACCTTGCCTATTTTTGGGAAGGCTCCCTTTTAATGCATGGGTGCCTTAGTTGTCTGAGAGTACAAATATGTTTCGAGTTGAAAAATTAGGGGGAAATTGTGTAAAGCTATTAGGATGAGTCTGACCAGTTGGGAGAATTTGGAGAAAATAAGGAAGGAGTCAACACTATTCATGCTCCCATTGTCAGCTGTGAATTTTAAGCAAATAATTAATGCCATGTAAAGAAGGAAACGATATATTTATGAGCATTTGTCATGTTTTGTGCTTCATGTGAGGCACTTTCACATGCATTATCTGGCTTAATCTTTGCATCTGCTTTCTGAAGGGTATTATTATCACATTGCTGCATTTTAGGAGAGTGGTTAAGTCACTTGCCCAACATCACACAGCTCATAAGAGGCAGGATCCAAATCCAGAGTAGTCTGACTCTCCAATTTATGCTCTTTTTTGAAGCCAATGTGGTTTTGCAAATAGCAAGCACTTCTGTTTCTTTCTGTTTTTAGTTGCCTCACCTTATATGATTTTTCCCTCAAAAATTTTTGGAAAATTCATTCATACTAAAGCATGTGAACTTGTGAAAATGGAGACAGTAAACTTTTTTGCAAACTTGATGGATAACCATTTCTGCAAATACCATTGTCCTTGTAGTTTGTAAAGAGCTTAGTGTATGAATGCAACCCTATCATTATCTAGTAATAGTGTGCATTATTATAATAACATACAATTATTTAGCTTGGGTAAAATTAGAATGGTGTATATTTAAGATGTCATCCAAATTCTATTTTTCTAGACTCACTGAAGAATACTGTGTATTTAATGAATTGCGTCACAATCCGTATTTCATAGGAAGCTGATTTGCATCAGGTTTTTACCTTCACTCCCCAGGGATTTGTTGTTCTCTAGTATTAGTCACCAATTTGAATTTATTAACACTGAAAATACATAAAATAACATATAGACTTCATGTAATTCTTAATATGGGAAGAATCCAGGGGGAACTATTTGGCCCAACCAACCAAATGCCTGCTCCATTTGAGAGAGGAAAATTGTTTTGAGATGTGCCTGCTCCCAGGTGTGTCTGTGTGAGGCTACTGGGCAACAAGGTCCAGAGAATGGATGCTGCCAACACCGTGAGAGCTTTTCCCACTGGAACAAACTTACCAAATATCCTGGCAGGACAAAAAATAACTAGCCATGCAATAATTCTTTGGCTCTTTACATGAATCCTTGACTTTGGGAGGTTGATTCTTTTTGTGTTCATAAGAATTAGTTAGAGGAGACAGTAAAGTCAGTATATGTTATTATGCAACTTACTAACAATAGTGAATAAGTAATTTGGTGGCAGATCATTGTGAAGTAATCCCAGGTTCACTTTTAAAAACTTTCCTGTTTCTGAGAAATTCATGGTTTCTCTGACTTCATTTTTTAATAAGTACATATTTATTGATTACTATATGGTGGCTCCAATCCTCTAAAAACTTGTAATTTAGCATCCTAGGAAACTTTATGTAATATACTAATAAGTTTAACACGAGGGAATAAGTGATTTGTGGTATGGACGTTATTACCAGCAAGGCAGTTTCCATGATTCATTGTGTATCAGACCCAGTGCTAGGTGGCAGAGACACCAAGATGAACCAAAAGTTAATTTTAAGTCCCAATATTTATCAGACAACCAGAGTTAGGATAAAATAAGCCTTGTGATAGGTGATGGCTAAATAGGCAGATGGCATTTATATCTTTAGGACAAGTGTCATCTTTAATATGACCATTAAGAGAGACCATATAAAACTTCAAACCTTTGGTCTGGGACTCTGCAAAGCTGAGAACATGCTGGGGCTCCTTATATCTTCACAATCCTAGCCTGGTGCAGCTCATGCCAGCTTCTACTCACGTTGCTTACGAATAAGCAATTCTAGTGTCTAATTCCTGGCCGTCTCCAGTTTGGAAGTCTCCAGGGACCAGCTTGGAAGCTACTTGAAGGCTAGTGGAGGAGAAAGGGAGGGGATGGAGTCTGAGCAGTCACCGTGTGAAGGAGCTAGGATCAGCCCAGGTTCCTGGGAACTGTTTAGGGCATAGAGATTTACTAGGGCTTGGACTTCATCCACCATTGTAGCCAGGGGCTCAGAATCAGATGAAATAATGGGGACTGAAGCCAGCCTGCCCAAGGGCTTGGCAAAAGCTCAAGTGTCTGTGTACCTGCTGGTGCATCATGTTGGTTCTGTGCCTACTGCAGAGCGGCAGCGAGGTTGGCATAGATTAACATCCATCTAAGTGTCAGACCTCAATCTAGGCAGCTTGGTTCAGTGCCCCAGATGGAGCAGGGGGCAGCTGGGATCTGCTCTGCTCAGGGTTCCTCAATTTAAGACCTTTCTTACTCAGAGCGACTTGCCCTGTGAGGGAGAGTGCAAACCCTTTTCTGGTTGCTCGCTGCCCTAAGGGACAGGGTGAGTCTTGTTTAGCAAGGAAGAAGCTGGTGAATCTAGCTTTTGTTTTGCAATCCTTTGGAACTTGCTTACAACAGAGGATTTCGTGATGAATAAATTTTGGTCATTCTAAAAGAAAAATACATCCACTGATGTACTTGTCTCCTGGCTGTGGTTTCTTTAAGTCATATTAAATTACATTAAAAGCGCTTCTCTCATTGCCACTGGCCTTTTATTATTCAGCTAGACTTTTAAGAGTTGATATGTGGGTGAAAGATAAAAAGCTCAATGACTGCCACCGCCTTGGGGGAGGTGTTCTCACCGGGAGGAAGTTCGCTGCTGGGTGAAGCAGAGAGGTCATTTATGGGCGGCTGGATGGTTACGATTCTCTCTCAACTGCTGTGCATCTCTCTCAAATGTGCAGCTTAGCTTTGCCAGACAAGTTATTTTAAGCTCTTGCAAACAATTTCATAGCTTTATTTTTGCCCTCGGCTCTAGGAAATTGGGTCCCCATGCAGTGCTCTGCTGGCATTCAAATGCATCTGAATTGCTTAAGGGTAGGGGATGAGGAGTTGTTGGCGTGGTAGGGGAGGGCAGACACCAGGGGAGTAGTCCTTCAGGACTGGACATTAAGGATGCTTCTTGGGGATTCCTGAGGGTTAGAAGTATATTTTGTGCATGTATAAATCCACCATGCAGACCTTGGTTTGAAAGCCTTTCTGGACATCTTTGCAGGTTACTTTGAGTTCCATTTCCTTCTGTTCTCTTGTTGAAAATTCCTGCTTCCTGTTTTTTGCTGAATTTTTATCTGTCTACCTACCTACCTACCTGTTATCTATCTTATCATTTAGTTTTGGAGAGAGATTTCTGTAGTGAGCAAGCAATTGGGAAGACTTTTTTGGTCATGCCACTTACAAGTTTCGGTCCGTAGGAAAAGCAGTGTGCTGGCAGGGACAGTACTGCCTACTGCAGGTTAGAACACCTGAACTCGGCGGTCCTAAGAAGCAAGCCTGAATTGTGGCTGGATGTCTCCCCCACCCCTAGAGTCACAGTGTGGCACCAGCACTGTTGAAGGAGGCCACTCTTTCCTCTCTGTGAGTCCTCTGTGATAGGGAATACAGCAAGCTCTAAATGAGAAGACGATTAATTTGAGGGAATCTGGATCAGGTTGCTTCCCCCTTTACTGGCTCAAGAATCTCTACTCTCATTGCTGAGATGTTTCTCCTTGGCTTATGGCCTCGTTAATACCCCTCAGCTGCCTTATCAGGTTTTTACACCTTAGTGTGAATTAGTTTATTGGCTTCTTTCCTTAGAACCAGGGAGAATCTTCAGTAGATGATGGGAGAGAAAACAAAAGGGGAAAAATGTTTAAAAAAAAAAAAGTGTTTGGTGTGCTTCAGGTCAATTCCTGTTTAAAGCCTTGTCCTGCTGTTGCCCTGCCTCTGGGCTCTGCCCTGGGGCCTGCCAGCAGCAACAGTGCTCTGCCCTTTCTCGGCTGTCTCCAAACAGAACCTCCTTTTCAGTACGAGATGGGACATCTGCTTTAAATTAGGTCAATTGTACCCAAATAGTCTAGTGATTGGCACCTTCCTCAGAATGTCTGGGAAAGGCACAGTAAAAGTGATGAACTAGATGCTTCCAGGAGAGTAAATGATTACCTGAAAGTGAGTTAGTCATAGGGTTGGCGCTTGCAATTTTTTAGGCCACCAGTGCATAACTCCTGAGAAGTACATTTAAAAATTATTCCTGTGTGTCCTGAAGTTACTGAACATGCAAAGAGTGACTTTTCTTGTCTTCATGTAATATCTGTTGTGTAAGTAAAAAAATATGTAACCCTTGGGATTTGTGTGTTGACCTCCCAGCATCTTTTTATCTGATTCTATAAAATCTTTGTAAATTCTTTGCCAAGCAAGTATACTATTAGTTACACATATGTGTATGTATATGTAATTTTATGTATGTATGTATATATATATATATATATATATATATTTTTTTTTTTTTTTTTTTTTTAGAAAAACAAACTTCTGAAGCTAGGTCAAACTATTTACTGTGAGAGGTTATTATACTTGTTTTTGTCTTCTGGTGAATCTTCTTGGCTGTAGAATTATTCAAATTCTATGTTCCATCAAGTCCCATTGAAGTCATATGTCAGGCATATATTAAAAAAAAACTGGCATAGCTTTGTAATAAGTGACATAGAGAAGTATGTTTCTTTTTCAGTTTCATATTACTCCCACAACACACCCAGGGCAATTAACTTCTTACAGAGAAGTTTATTTAGCTCAAAGTCTTAGAGGTGCAGAATCTAAAGGCAGACACATACTTGGTGAGGGGTGGCTCTTCCTGACCATCTCTGAGCATGGATGCTGAAGGCAGGGTGTGCATTTGAGCCAGGAGCCACATACTACCAGAAGACAACACAAGACTGGATCCCACAGTCTCTTGAAGGGCACACCTCACTATCCTCAGGTCTCCCACTATGCCCCATCCTTTACTGCTTCACAGCACCCCTCAATCTCACCACCCTGCGGACCAAGCTTTTAACACATGGGGCATTTGTTATCCCAGAACTCTCTTCTGTGTATGTGTCTGGGTTAGCACTGGCCACAGCATTCTATCCAATATTTGGAAAGTGAAATTGCAGTGGTGTTTTGTTCTGGGGGTAAGTGCTGGGCGCTGGACACTGTAGTAATCTGTACACGCTGTTGCTGGCTGCGGCTTGACGAACCCTAACCATGGCTCCTCCAGCTCTCACTTGACTTCCTTTTCCCCGAGTGTGAAACCCAGTGAGTGTGCAGAGGTGAAGGAGACCAGCAGTTCCCCGAGAGCACCAGAACTGACAGTTAAGAGACAGATCTTCCTATTTTCCTATCTTCCTTCCTTATCTTCCTATTTTCCAGTTTGTCTTTTTTTCCTCATCTGAGTTCTTCTTTTTCCCTAACTGTCAGCCTGGATGAACTCTAGGGAATTAACCATAATGGTGTAGCCCTAGTCACAGACATGACTGCTTTAGCAACTCTTCCATCAGCCTATATGGACAGCTTCCACAGTTGCATTTATCTAACCTCTGTAATAAATCTCTTTCTGAATTGTTTTTGACAGTATGCTGATGACTATGTGATCCTAAGCAATATATAGAAATTTATAGTTATTTAACAAGTATGTGTACATATAGATTTCTAAGAATTATCCTAATCATTTTGGGAAATATATGATCACATCATATCCTTAAATAAAAGAGGAGAAGAGAGAAAAGAGAGACGGAGACAGAGACAGAGATAGAGACAGAGACAGAGATATAGAGAGACAAAGAACTAGTACAATATAAAATCAGTAAGGTAACAAGGTTTTAAACTCCCCCCATGCCATTCTATTTCTTGTGCTAAGATTAGTTCTTGACCCATGATAACACTTCCCTAACTATTAATTGATGAGTGTTACACATTTGGAGTGTTTATCTATGGAGAGATAAGGTGTACAGTCACATTTCCTCTTACATTTCAGATGCCTATGGAGCATCCAACTTGAGGTTTGGCAGCTAGTTACACAGGTCTTGAGAGCAGCAGAAAATTCTGGATAGAAGCCATGTAGATTTGAGATTCTTAACTGTAATGAATATGGATCAGAAACTAGGAAAGATAAGAGTGAGAAAAAGCTGAAGAAAGAAACTTGGAAAATAAGACTGAATTACTGTATCAAATTCTTTATTTTCTGATAATTGAATTATACATCTACATGATGGTACTACATGGATAACTCCACATGAGGCTGGACTGTGTGATTGACTTTTGGAATGCTGGTGAATATGATGTGAGCAGAGGCTTGAACTCTGCTTGTGTGTTTGGGCTCTCCTTCTTATGTTCTGGTGATTTTCTATGAGACTGGTGTATACCCAATGACCACTGTCCTGTCAGGCTGGGTCCAGAATAAAAGCAGGTAGAGTAGACCAGAGTAGACCAGACCTGCAGCAAGTTTAGGCTAACACATAGTCTGAATGAGAGTTTACCTTAGCATGGTTGAGCCATGGTTAAACTGAAGATTTGAGCACATCAGAAAAAAAATGCTTATTATTGTAAGTCCCTGAGTTTTGAGTTCATTTTTCAGGCAGCATTACTTTAACAACTACTGATCAAATATATAGTGAAAGTTTAAATAAAAAATTATTACAATAAAATATACATTGTAGTTAATGCCCTTCAAAGTATTCCACCTTGATTTGAATAGTCTTATTCCATCCTTCTTGCCACTTTTGGAAGCAGTTCTGGAGGATTTCTTTACTGAGTATTTCTATAAGGGCTTGATCAAAAACAGAGTGTTGCTGAGTGCCATCCAATTAAATAGAGGCTCATAAAACATTATGCTGTGTTCTCATCCATTTTATTCAGAGGATCCAACACCTTGCAACTTCTGGCTGTTTCCCAGGGTCAAAATGACCATGAAAAGTGAAGGTTTCCAATATATTCAGGACATTAAGACAGCCACAACAGCATAGACACTCACAAAAGAGGACTTCCAAAACTGCTTCAGAAAGTGGTGGGAACAACGGGATAAATGTGTTCAAAGCAATGTCAACAGTGTATCTTTTAATGTAATAATGTTTCAAAATATTTAAATATTCATCATATTTGTTGATTACTTTGTAAACAACCACTGTAAAATAAAAAACAACCCATAGAAAGCTCTTAGAGGGACGAACAATGCAGATAAGGGGGAATTCAGGATTGAGGAGCAGCAAGTGTCAACAGGGAAGACAGAGCGTTGAGTGTCCAAGACCTCAAAGGAGCCAAAAGAATCAAAGTTCAAAATAAATGCATTGGATTTGACAATAAGAGACTGATGAAATTTGGATCTTGTCTTAGTTACTTTTCTCTGGTTGCTAAGACAGAACACCCAATGGTAAAAAAAAAAAAAAAAAAAAAAAAAAAGAAGAAGAAAAAGAAGAAGAAGAAGAAAAAGAAGAAGAAGAAGAAGAAGAAGAAGAAGAAGAAGAAGAAGAAGAAGAAGAAAAGCTTTATTTAGCTCCCAGTTTGTGGAGGTTTCAGTGTGTAACCAGCTGGCTCCAAGGCAGAGTGATGTAACAAAGGGGCCACATTTCAAGTCAACAGAACACAGTAAAAAAAATAAGAGCAAAATGGGGGCGAGTGAGCTTCTTTTCCTCCTTTCTATTGTAAGCAGACTACCCCTTTCCTAGGGTGGTTGTAGCACTGACACTATCTCTCTGCCTTCCTCTTGCACAGGCTCAGAATGTTTACAAAGTGAGGATTGTGGCCCCCTGCTGAATTGCTTAGTTAAACTTCTAAACTTCTCAGGTTGACACAATGTAACAATCTTGTCAACTTGGCAATCGGACACATATCTTTAAACCAGCTTCCAGATACAAAGACATGTTTATACTTATCATTTCACAACTTGAACATTATAACACAGGTTTAACAATCCTTAAGAACCAGTATTAAGTCTACCAACATTATATTACATTAGAAACATAACATTCCATTCCTGGCCCTTAAAGACTCACACACATCCCTTTATGCAAAAGGCACTTAGTCCCTCTCTACAAGTTGCCAAAGACCTAGAAGTTTCAGTATTGCTCAAAAGTCCAAGCACTAAAGCTTCTCTGAGATCCAAGATGATCTCTTAGCTACAAGCCCCTGTACAAATGAAAGCAAAGTTATACACTTCCACCATTCAATGCTACAGGGTAAACATTTTCATTCCAAAATTAAAAACAGAGGGATACAAAGGAATTGGATCAAACTTTTAAACTTCTCAAGTTGACACAATGTAACAATCATAAAATCTAACAAGCCCAAAATCCAGCAGAACAAACCTTAGGACTTGTAGTTTCTTATGCAGCATCTAAGTCAATCTGTGATAAGTTGTCAGCTCCAAAGAGCTTACATGATTCCACCTGTATGACACTTCTGCTGGTTGTAGCACCCAGGGATTCTCTCTTAAGACTGATCTGCTCCATCCTTGCAGGTTTTCTGAAATGATCCATGTTCCTGGTTTCTCCAACCTTCTGCAGTCTCCACTGCACCTTTGGCTTCACCCTTACAGCTTCACAGATTGTCCTCTCAGGGGCACACTGCCTGTCCTCCCAGGCCTTCTGAAAGTGGGGTGGAAGCCTTCTTTACTCCACAACTCTTGCACTCTGCACACACATAAAACCAGCACCACATGAATGATGCCAAGATCTACTTCCAGCTGGAGTAGTAGCCAGGCTTTCTCTCTCTCTCTCTTATCTGTAGGGTTTGAGCACCTGGATTAATGGACACTCTGAATCCAATTCTGAGGAAAAAATTCTTTATGCTGCCACCATTCTGGAACATGGGGCTCTGAAGCTTTTCCCTCAAAGCAAAGTCTTTCACTTTTGCAGTGTTGAGGCTGCCAAGGGTAGAGACTTACTTCTTCTTGTGATGTATTCAGGCCATCTTTTCTCTTCTTCTGCTTCTTCTCAATAATCAAGATTTGCACTGCTCTATCTTTGCAGACCAAAGCTTTACTGGAGCTTCTGGCAAAACTTGTAACATTTTAAATCATCTTTCTGGGCTCTTTGCCCTTGAATCTCAACACACATCTGGCTAAAAGCCCCCAATGGCAACTATGCCACAGCCTCAACATTCGACTGCCTTGACATTTCTTCTACCAGATTAATTAGTCCACCGCCCTTAATCAGTTTCAGACAAAGTCTCTGGACATGAGCAAAATGCAGACAAACTTTCAGCTTAGCCATAACACTTATTGTCTGGAGTCCAGCAGCCAATGTAGTCCTTCTTCCCTGCAGAAACCTCCCAAATCTGGTCTTTACTGGCAGGATTTCTACCACCTGTCTGGATTGTGAGCTCTGACCAGAATCTCACATACAGAACAGCCTTAAGTATTTCAGTTCCACTCTTTCAAGTGACATCTCTGAACCTTTCCAAATTCTTCCCACAAGCCATCCCCAAAGGAAATGGTCAGGTATAGTCACAGTCGCAGCAACAGTCCCATTCCTGGTACCAAATCCTGTCTTAGTTACTTTTCTATGGTTGCTGAGACAAAATATCTAATGCCCAAAATTAAGGAAGAAAAGGTTTATTTAGCTCACAATTTGCGGCAGTTTCAGTCTGTAATCAGCTGGCTCCAAGGCAGAGTGACATGGCACAGAGGCAACATTTCAAGGTGGTAGAACATAGCAAAAATAACAAGAGCAAAATGGGGGAGATTAAGCCTTTTTTCCCTGCCTTATATTGTAAGCAGGCCACCCCTCCTCCCTAGGGAGGGTGTAATACTCATAACATCATAACCTGCTCTCTTCTTGCAGAGGCTCAGGATGTTTCCAAAGTGAGGATCATGACCCCCTCCTGAGTTGCTTAGTTAAACTTCCAAACTTCTCAAATTGACACAATGTACCTACCATAATTGATTAGATTGCCCTAAATTTCTCAGTACAGTGAGTGGTACATTATTTTGAGAATGAGGAGGAATATGAACAGTAACTGGAAAGAAAGTGGTAAAAGTTTGAAAATTCACTGCAGACATGGGGAAGAAGAGACCATGTGATTTCCCCCAACAATTATCAATGCTTTGATAGAGAAAAGAAAAATCTGGATGATTAGTACGAGTCTTGTAGCTTTCAGAAAGTCTAATATGAAAGATTTTAAACATTTACCTATCAACCTCATTTACTATTAATGCTCCTGAATTCCCACAATGCCAGAATCTGTACTGTCAATTTTTATATTTTTTAATGTTGTTATATATACTTCATTGTTTCATGTGCTGGCAATAGTATCTCTATCCATCCTACACCCATTCTCCACATCATTCCTCTAAGGATTTGAAGAAATTTATAAGTCAGACTGTGTTGACATATTAAATTTTTAAAAATTAAGAATCAGGGAAAATATAAGAACATAGCAATCACATAACATACACTCA
The DNA here is from genome assembly GCF_034190915.1 of Cavia porcellus. Taxonomy (NCBI): domain Eukaryota; kingdom Metazoa; phylum Chordata; class Mammalia; order Rodentia; family Caviidae; genus Cavia; species Cavia porcellus. Next base: position 34,307,234 of record NW_026947491.1, read on the forward strand.
AATAATTTTTGATTGATTAATCAAGTAGCAAATCATCAAGAAAACTGTAAGTCACAGATCTCTGAGTTCCTCTTCAACTGTTTACCATAATAATTTATGAGAAAAAGGGAGAATTTGAGAAAGTTAACATGCAGTAAAGCAGTGTTTACATCATAAACTCTCATTGTGAATATGGTTTACTTAAAACAAATTCTGTATCTTCAGTTATGTAGAGAAGGAAAGTATTTTTATGAAATTTCCTCCATTCTTACTAGACCGTATGATCAGTCCCTCTTGTCATACTTCTCTTAGGATGAAAAAAAAGAACAAGTAGTGTCAGTTATGAGCCTTGCATGGAGAACAGATAATTATGTGAGATTTTCTTCTTAGAAGGTGAAGGGAAAGACTGCAAAATACCCATTGAAATATGATTTTTTTATACAAACAAAAACTTTACTTTTTTTTTTTTTTAAAAAAGAGAGGTCTTTGATTGCATTTGTTTTAGAATTCATACCTAGAAAAATATAGAATTATTTTTATGTTCAGGAAATTTTGGAAAAAGGTGTTTGGCTGTCGTGGTTAATTAATGTTTTTTCCAGTTTCTCTTACATTAATAAAATGAAATTAGTATCATAAACCCTATGTGATTATCATATTCCGTAATTGTGCTATTATTATCTTAACACCTTAAAATGGAGTTACTAGTTTATCTTTCTTTGTAGTTTAATATTCAATGTAAATTGAAAATCATTTAGCAAACAAACATATCTGGTAATATATCTTCATATGCTCAGAAAAAAATTATTTTCTTTGGTACTGGGAATAGAACTCAAGACCTTGTGCTGCCAGACAGGCCCTTAGAAACGGCTTTTTGAAAGAAAATACTAATACAAATCATTTCAAGTAATTGGTAACCTCCTTGTTCAGGCTTATAGTTTTCTCCAGCCCTTCGGACCACACCATCAAGCCCAGTCATTTCCCAGACCTTTTCTACATCTGTGATTGTCTAATGACAGGTTGTCTATCTGAACAAGAGACAAGTGTCTATTGGTAGGACTCTATGTTTTGAATACTTCATCTTCCCTTGACTTCTAGTGGCTTTTCTTACTTTTTCAATTGATAGCTGGATTACGACCCTTTTGTAGTATTTTATGTATTTCATTTATTCACTTAATGTATTTTTAGGACCTTCCATGTGCCAGGTATTGTATAGGAACTGGCAAAGCAGTTCTGGACCAGGCTGAACATTTCTTTGTGGAGCATTCTATTTTGTGGTGGAGACAGGAAATTGAACAATAAGAACTCTCTTCATCTTGATTCCTAATTTATCTCACTGGATCAATGCATCTCAAACTGGAGTAGTAGCCTTGATACACTCTTGAAGTGTGTGTTTTCTGTGGTAATTTAAAAATTTTAGATTTGCTTTGATAGTAATTGAAAAGTTTTAAGGCATATTCTTGGTCATCTTGATGACTATAAGTAACAATTCTGTGCTCAGATATATGTTTATGTTTATTTAAAAGGAAACCAAAGATAATAAACAGAATAGAGGTTTATTTCCTTATATAACATTGGTTATATTATTTTAAAACTATCAAGACCTCACTTTTTTTTTTAAAAAAGTAAGTTTTTGTTTGTATAAAAAAATCATATTTCAATGTGTATTTTGCAGTCTTTCCCTCCACCTTCTAAGAAGATAATCTCACATAATTATCTGCTGTTTTTCCTAATGCAGTGGTGTCTTGGTTCATGAACTTCACGCATTTCAAGATTCTGGAAAAATGGCCCAGCTGTGTTTGTCACCCGATGCAGAGTTCGTGAGTGGAAGTAAATTCTGCCAAATGCTCCTGTTTGGGAACCAAATTGTTCTCAAATAGAAGAGTTCATGAACCAAGCTACTACTGTCTATGAAGTGTATCTAATGGGTAATTTGGTTTTGATTATAGGGTCATATAAGGACATCGGCAAGCATATTGGTTAGTATCAAGTTTTATGAATTTTATCATTTACATATATTCAAATTATGATAAAAGCCACTGAGGTCAAAACTGAGGAAATTTGCACTTTTGTTTACAGTTACAGGATAGTTTTCCTTTAAAAGGCGTTCATGAATTATTTGTGTTTACACAGTTACGCTTCTGTGTCAGTGATCTTTCAGGGAAGCTGTTTAATGAGAGCTTTTTTTCATCATTTCCTTTGTGTTTGGTGAAAACCGTCATCTCACAGGTTACACTCTTCCTTATTTCCACCCTCAACTCCTGAAGAAATACCCAAGACATGAGTGTTTTTGTAACCTCATTAAAATGATTTAAGTGGCACATGAAAGTGTTCAACTAAGGTTAAGCACAGGATTCCCTTGGGTTATTTGTAGGTCAGATTTTCAGTTTTTACATGATTTCCAGGATATAGTACCAAGAGATATGGAAGATAGAGGAAGACAGAGGACACAGTAAGCATGTTTTAAAGTTGGTGAAAATTAGAAAGTGAAAACAAACATTGAAGTTGGAATTTGCATGCACGTAAGCGAAAAGCTTCAAAGAAATTTCAAGCTTAGGTTGAGCCTTGCTTTAAGACTTGCTAGTAAAACTCCAGAGTCTGGCAGTCTCTTCTCTGTGTTGTTTAAAGCCTGCCTTGATAAAGCCTGGAAAGGACTGTGCATGAGATATGCTCTGCAGAGCAAATGCCTAAGCTGCTCCTTTCCACTAGATCTTGAATGTCTTTCTGGGAGATTGGGAAGAAGTTCTTGGTGAGATTTGCTTACAGAACCATTTGGACGATTGAGTACTTTTCTTGTGCTCCTTACAGTCCCACTGTGATAGTGCTGGACTTCATTCAATCTGCTAGAGTGGTCACTGCACCTACATAGCTGTAGCCATTTGCCTTAAGTCTCCCTGTGGGTTCTTACATCTACAGATGGAGACCTCTGAAGTAGGTGATGTTCCTGATCTCTCACTACCATCACCTCCTGGCTTCTGCCCACCAGTAATGGATCAAGTCTTTTTCTTCATTCAACAAAGTCATACTGTTCCCAAGGAGAAAGGAGCTGTCTATCTGTAATTGGAGAATCTAACTACACATCCCCAGCACTTTCTTCTCCATTAAATGTACCAGCACTTTACATTTGGCTTAGATGTGTTCGTCTGCTTCATGCTGGCTTGTTAGTCTTAATGTCCCTGCTTTAGTCAGGCTGAATCCATAAAACACTGGTTAATTTGCATCAGATCTCCTATTTACTTCTCTAGTTCAATGACTGAAGAACCAGTGAGTCACCAGAGTTGGCTTGAGAGACATCAGCTCATTCATCGTCTCAGCCTTCCTAACTCTCTCGAAACGCTCTTCTGTGGTTTACTTATTATAGTCTCTGCCTTTGAATAGTGGTCTCAAGCTGGTGGGCAAAGGGTATTGTATGTGAACTCAGGCTCCTCGGCAGTGTGTATGCACGCGTGCGTGCGCGCGCATGTGTATGTGTGTGTGTGTGTGTGTGTGTGTGTGTGTGTGTGTGCATATTTTGAATAGTATATTCTAAAATTATTTTTGTCTGGCTTACTTCTAACTTCAGTATTTACTTTAGCTTTTTCACCTAATAAAAAAGAAAGACATGATTTTTATGTTTTTAAAAGAAGAGATGGGCTTCAAGAGATTGTAAATATGACCTTAGATTTGACAGAGAGCTGTTGAGACCTTGCTTACTTTCTATGTGTCACCTAGCACTGCTGTCCAGTGAGAATATGCTATTTTTAGAGCTTCATCTGAAAATTCGGTAATTTTTTTCCCTTCTGTATTCAAATTTCTAGCAGTCTGAGTATCTCAAGAACAAGAGACTTTGGAGTCTTCAAAAAGTAGGTACTAAAGTTATTAGTGTAAATTTTTTTTACCAATCTTTGCATGTGTTCATATAGAGCTCATTAATTTTCCTATTCTCCAAAAGGAATACAATTTAGTGGTGTAGAGCTGGCCGTTATCTATTTTATTTCTTGAATTTTATATTTGGGCTAGAACTTTGCGTTTCTAATAAGTGATACTGGAACCATGCTTTGAGAATTACTGGCCAGTTGTGTAAAAAAAAGAAAGAACGGGCTTTTGTTAATCTTCCCTTCCTTGTTTCTCCTGCTTGGTGTGTAGCTGTAATGGTTGGAGCTCCAGCAGCCTTCCACAGGCCATGAGAAAGTCACATGTGGCACAGCAAAGAATCCAGGGTGTCCCTTGGTGTCTGTGGTATTCTCTTAGCAGGTTGCTTCTGTCTGTAGTTCCTTTATACAGGCAAACATAACTTTTGCATTTAAGCTACTACATATGAGCATTTTTACTACGAGCCAAATGTAACCCTATCTGACACACCTTGTTAATTTGCTTTCTTAGTAGCTACTGAAATGATCAAATTAGAATCAGGAAGGGCTGCTTTTGGTTGCCAGAGAGGAAATAGAAAGATCACAGCACTCTATGCTAAGAGATCATTCATGGTGTTACTGTTAACTTCAAGTCAGCAAGGTGGTGGGAAGAGAGGATAGAATATTTCTTAGATGTCTAAAAATTAAAAGTGGTTGACATTTTGCTTAACTCTTATCCTGTTTGAGTTGATCGTTTAGACACTTTTCTCCCAATGACTGCCTTTGGTGTCAGTACTTCTGGAGCTGGGGATTGTGTAAGTGAGGGGTTGTGTTGCACTCTGCAACACCTCTGCATTCAGCGTGTTCTCAGAAGATCCGAGGATGATGAGACATGTGAGTGTGTACCTGTGTGTGTGTGCTCCGTGATTTTATATAATGGGGTAGACAGTTTGTTGGTTTAGGGGTTACTCCTCTGGCTGCCTGAAGTTGTGTGCTTTGTCCTAGGCCAAGGAAAGAGACAGTGGTCAGAGTAAAATCTAATAACTGAATTCCTGCTGCAGTCTCTAACAAACGACATTACCCAGCTTGTCCCAAACTCTCTTTAAATAACAGGAATTTACTTCCTTCTTAACTACTTACTGACAAAGGGGCTGCTGTGCTCTTCCTTCTGTCACTCCCAGAAATACCAACACAAGAAGCTTCACCAGGAACTAGGGTCATGGTGTCAGACAAAGCTTATTGTCTGGGTTGGTGATTTTATTCCAGGAAGAGAGCTCGTAAAATAATATCAAAACAGCAAAAAAGTATAGCTGGTCTTATTCATTCCTGAACCCTTTACAGCTCCATTTTATAAGTCTGGCACACTGAATACTTAATTTTCAAATCTACAGGACCCCTTAGTCACTACCAATTGTTGTGGGGAGAGATAATGATTAGAATGGAACACGAACAGAGAGTTGATTTTAAGTAAGGAAATGAGGTCGGGGAGAGGTTAAGTGGCTGGCCTGGGGTCAGATAGCAAACTGGTGACTCAACTTCACAGCTTCTGGATCTGAGGCCTGTAAAGAAAACCAGAGCCCATTTCCTCTTGATAAATTAGCTGCCTCCTATCTGTGGCCTATCATAAGCTCTTAAGGGCCACATTCCTGTAGTGAATGCAGACCTGAGTTCCTGCGGCTTTCCCTGGAGTCTGGAAAACACCTTCAAGGTCACGCTGCTATTCTGAGGTCAGAATAGCGCTTTGCCACTGAAAAGCAACATGCAGTTCATAGGAGCTGCCGTCTTTTCCACGCTGTGTGCTCTGTACCCGGCATATGCATAATGACCTGAAGGACAACAGATGGTAGCATCTTGGGAAGGATGATGACCGGTACTTACAGAGTGCTTACTGTGTGTCAGGTGCTCTGCCAGTTGTTTTGCCTGGAGCATTATCTAAGGGTGACCTTGTAGGGTGGGCAATTTATAGTTCCCTCTTCCTGATTTTTCCTCTCCTCCTTCCCTTTCCACTTTCCCTCTCCTCCTCCTTCTTCTCTTTCTTCTTTCCTCTTTCTGTCCTCTTCTTCCTTGTCCTATTGAGGTGACCTGGAAAACCAATGACTAGATATTGAGTTCCAGCATTTAATAAGAGATTATTTTATTAATAATGCATTAGGATCATAAACGGAACACATGCATGTGGCTTCAGCACATAGGCAGATTTGAATTCAATTCTCTAAGTCTTGTTGCATGAATTACAAATATGTGAAGGAAAGTGACCAAGAAGAAAATGGAAAGCATGTTGGAATGTTTCAAGATATGAATATTCTGAATTCATCTTTCCTTGTTTTTGAAGCACATATAATGAGTTTTCAGGGATACACAATGCTTAGGTGAAAACCTAGTGAGGTAGAACTAGAATGAGGGCTAGTCCTTTTAAGAAATATTCAAAAGTTAGAATGTTGTGAAAGCAACGTTCATTGTGAAAAATAGAATAAAACTACAAATAAATGGGAAGGAGAATCTGGGAAAAGTGAGTTAGTTTTGTTTTTCTGTGTCTCTCGCCGGAGGCAGCCACACTCTGAGCTGTGCATTTGGTCCTGGGTGTACATGTGCATATACAAACGTGCACAGGACCTGCTTTACATCCTGTTTTCTGATCTCTACTTCCATCTAATGTTGTGATTATGATCTCTTAACAGTCATAAGTGTTTTTATCTGACATAATTTTCCATGGCTGTAGTTGAACACTTAAGATTGTTTTTGATTTTTAACTATTATAGAAACTCTGGAATAAACTTTCTTTTTGGAAAATGTTAATCTTAACATTAATTATTTTTTAGAGTAGGTTCCTATTTCTGCGGGGAAGTAAAGAAAGATTTTGGAATTTTTAAGCATAATCTACAATGCCCTCCAGAGAGGCTTATGTATTTTCATAATGGATATTGGTATATATGGGCCTAGTGCGCTGGAAGTTTTGAAGAAAGGTTTTTGGTGATAACTGTGATGCTATTGGAGGTTGTGAATGTGAAAAATAATATTTGCTGTGTGGTTAACCTACAGTAAGCAGTAAGGTTATATATATATAATTTTTTCAGGAAGGTTATATATATATAATTTTCAGGAAGGTTATATATATATATAATTTTTTAATACTAGCACGTTCCATAGCACAATTTAAAGTACAGTCACCAATCAAAGCTCATGATGTGTGTTTTTTTGATGATTTGCTGTTTTCTATTTGCCAGTATCTTATTAAAGATTTGCTATTAAGGAATGTTCATTAAGGAATTTGACTTATAAGTTTATTTTTCAGTTGGATTTTAATCTGGTTTTGGGAACAAAGTGATGCTGGTTTCTAGAAATGAGTTGGGAAATACTTCTTCCACTCCAGTTTTGTTGAAGAGTTTGAGTACTGGTATTGTTACTTCCCTGAGAGTCTTGAAAAATTCAGCAGTGAACCCATCAGGTCTGAGTCTTTCATTACTGTTTCAATTTCATTGATTGTTATTGGATTGTTCAGCATTTTTAATATCTTCTTGATTTGGTTTTGGTGATTCCAATGAATCTAAGTATCTGTCCATTTAAAAAGAAGTTTTAAAGAAAATTACAGGCCAATCTCTCTAATGAATATAGATGGAAAAATTCTCAATAAAATACTAGCCAACAGTATGTTGGAAATCATTAAGAACATTATGCACCATGACCAAGTAGGATTCACCCCAGGAATGCAGCAATGATTCAACATATGCAAATCAATGTGTAATACACAATATTAATAGAACAAAAGACTAAAATCACATGATCAGCTCAATAGATTCAGAAAAACCTTTCGATAAAGTCTGACACTCATTCATGGTAAAAAGCCTGGATAAAATTAGAGTAGATGGTATTTGCCTCAATTTGATAGAAGCCATCTATGACAAACCAACAGCCAACATCATATTGAATGGTCAAAAACTGAAAGCTTTAACTCTAAAATCGGAAAAAGACAAGGGTGTTCACGATCACCACTCCTATTCAATATCGTTCTGGAAACATTAGCCAGAGCAATTAGACAAGAGAGAGAAATAAAAAGAATAAAGATAGGAAAGGAAGAAATTAAATTACCACTATTCACAGATAACATGATGCTCTACATAGATGATCCCAAAACTTCTCAAACAGGCTTCTAGACCTCATAAGCAAATTCAGTAGTGTAGCTGGATACAAAGTTAATACTCAAAAGTCAGTAGCATTTCTGCACAAAAACAAGCTCACTGAGAGAGAATTTAGGGAAAGCAAACCCTTCACAGTAACATAAAAAAATAAATGAAATACTTAGGAATCAATCTAAAAACAGAAGTAAAAGATTTACACATTGAAAATTATAGTACTCTGAAAAAAGAAATTGAAGAGGAATTAGAAAATGGAAAGATAGCCCTTTTCTATGGATAAGAACCAACATTGGGAAAATGGCCATATTTCCAAAACTGTTATACATATTTAATGTAGTATTATTCAAAATGCCACTAGCATACCTCACAGATCTAAAGAAAACATTCCTAAAATTTATATGTAACCATAAGAAACCTAGAACTACAAAGGCAATCCTAGGCAACAAAGGCAAGGCAGGAAGCATCACAATCCCAGACTTGAAATTGAACTACAAAGACGCTATAATAAAATCAGCATTATACTGGCAAAAAAAAAAAAAAAAAAAAAAAACAAAAAACACCCAAAACCAGACCTGAAGATCAATGGAATAAAATAGAAGATATAGACAGAACTACAGGCACACTTGGCCACCTAATCTTTGACAAAGGGGACAAACACATTCACTGGAAGAAAGAAAGCCTCTTTAATAAGTAGTGGTGGGAAAACTGGCTTTCTACATGCTGAAAACTTAAACTAGACTCGTGCTTATCACCATGCAGTGAACTAAAATCAAATGGATCAAAGATCTAAATATTAAGAGAGAAACTAACCCTATTGGAAGACAAAGTAGGTAGAAATCTCAAGGAATTGAGGTAGGCCAAGAGTTCATGATCAAACACCAAACTGCATGAGAAGTACTTCAAAGAATGAACAACTGGGATCTCATCTTATTAAAAAGTTTTTGCATATCAGAAGGTGTCACCAACAAAGTGAAAAGAAAATCCACAGATTGAGAAAAGATTTTTGCCAACTGTCCCTCAGACAAAGGACTTTTATCTAGAATGTATAAAGAATTGAAAAACTCAAGCCTGTAGACTTAATTAAAAAATAGGCATTTGAGATGAATATGCAATTCTCAGATGAAGAAATACAAAAGGCAAATAAATATATTAAAAAATATTAAACAACATTAGTCATTCAAGAAATGCAAATTTAAACTACACTGAGGTAAAATCTCAATCCAGAAAGAATGGCTAACATCAAGAAATTAACCAATAACAAATTCTGGCTGGGCCGTGAGGAAAAGGAACCCTTCTCTCCATTGCTGGTGGGAGTGTAGACTGGTACAACAGCCGTGGAAATCAATATGGAGATTTCTCAAGGAACTAGGATTAGAGGTTCCATTTGACCCCATCATTTCCCTTCTGGTTATTTTCCCAGAAAGTATGAAAACATCCTACCATAGAGATATATGTGCACCCAAGTTTATAGCAGAACAATTTGTAATAGCTAAACCTTGGAAACAACCAAATTGCCAATCAACACAGAAATGAATAAAAAAAAGTATTTTTATATAATGAAATCCTACTCAGTCATAAAGAATGATAAACTTGAGTCTTTTGTAGGTAAATGGATGCAGTTAGAAACCATACTCATAAGCGAAGTAAATCAGACTTGCATATATAAACACTGAATTTTCTCACTAGTGTAAAAACTGAAAGAACAAATAAGATCCAAAAGTTACAATAGCTACAGGAAAAGGGAAAGAAACTGCTCAAAGGGAAATTTTATTGTTTGATCAATCTTGCATGCCTGTATCTGGTAGCCTGAGCAATTACTTTGAGGATAACAATATGCAATATAATAACCAACAACCACTGTTAAATTCCTATCATCTTGTTTTGAAATCCTATATTGCCATTGTTTTGTTGTTGTTGCTTTCATTTTGCTTTTGTTGTTGTTTTTGTTTGTTTACTTCTTGATTTTTGTTTTTTTCTCTTTAAAATAAAAAGTGTAAAAAATAAAAATAAATTTTTTTACCAATTTGTTGGAATATAATTTTTCATAGTCACTGTCTTCTGAATTTCAATATTGTCTATTGTGATTTCACTTTATTCATTTTGAATTACATGAATGGGAACCTTATTATGTCTTTCTTTTGGTAAAATTGCCCTACATAGCTATTTGGATTATTCAAAGAACCAGCTTTTTGATTTGTAGATTTTTTTTTTAGTTTCAATTTCATTAATTTCTGCTCTGATCTTTATGATTTCCCTCCTTACATTTGGTTTGTTGTTATTTTTTAAGTATCTGAAGGTTCACTTACACTTAGGTAATTTATTTGAGCCTGTTCTGTTTTTCTAATATGAGCACTGAATGTCTGCTTTTATCATGTCCATAGGTTTTGTTGTGTTGTAGTGGGATTGTTGTTTGATTGCAGAAATTGTTTAAATTCCTCCTTGATTTTGTCTGTGATCCATTGTTTATTCAAGGATGTGTATTAAGGTTCCTGGTGTTCATAAATTTTCTGTGGTTTCTTCTGAGATTGATTTCTAGTTTCAATGCACTATGGTCTAATAGCAAACATAGGGTGATTTTGATTGTTTCATATTTATTTAAGCATGTTTCATGGAATAGTATATGGTTTGTTTTGGAGAAAGTTCCATGTGTTGCTGAGAAGAGTGTGTATTCTGTTGTAGCAGGCTAGAATGTTCTGAAGACATTTATTAAGTTCATTTGTTCAAAGTTGTTGGCCAATTTTGATACTTCTTTATTCATTTTTTGTTTGGTCGATCTGTCTCCTTGTGAAAATGGAGTATTAAGGTCACCACTTATGCTTGTGTCTGTATTAATTTGATCTTCTATTTTCCACGATATTTGTTTTAGATGTTTCAGAAATTGCATTTATATGCATTTACAAATGTTATCTCTTCCTGTTAGACTGTTCCCTTGACTAGCATGTAGAGACCTTCTTTGTTGCTTTTGATTAGTTTTTCTGTGAAGTTTACTTTTCCTGAGAGTAAAATTGCTACCCCTGCTTGCTTCCAGGGTCTTGGTGCATAAAATATTGTTTTCCATCCTTTAATTTTTAGTCTATGAATATCTTTTTAGATTAGATGAGTTTCCTGAATGCAACAGATTGTTGGTTTCAGTTTTTTATCCAGTCTGCCAATCCATCTTTTAATTGGAGAAACTGAGGCCATTAACATTGAGAGTTGTTACAGAAAGGTATTGAATTACTCCTTACATTTTATTTTTCCTAAATGACACCTTGCTTTTTCTTTTCTGTTCTTTTTTTATCTGTTTGCCTTGCTCAATGTATTTGTACCATTTAAATTTTTGGCCTTGTTGCCTCTGTGTAGAATATTTTTGAGTATTTTCTGGAGTGCTGGCCTGGTGTTTATGTATCTCTGAAGATGTTCTTTTACATGGAATGACCTTATTTTGACTCTTCTTTGAATAACTTGTGAACATCTGTTACTTGGTGTTGCAAGACAGTTGTATCTTGGTTCATAAACTTAGTTTGTTCTATGATTCTGGGAAGATGGCTGCATTTGTGTTCATGTGGGGAAGATGGCCATGGTTCTGTTCATTACTGGGTGTGGAGTTCATAAATGGAAGCAAAATTTTACAGAATGTTTCTGTTCATGAACTGAGTTATTGACAAACAGAAGTATTCATGAACTAAGTTATTACTACATATTAAAACCTTGGTTTGTGAGAATAATTTATTCTATTTGTAATCAAAGTACAGAGAGAGCTCATGTGCGAGAGAGACAGAGACAGAGACAGAGAGAGGGACAAAAAGACAAAGAGAGAGAGAAGAAACAGTTGAGGTCATGTGATATTTGACCCAATGTTATTAATTGTATTGCAAAATCTTGCTCTTTTATCAAGTTAAAGTGTCTTATAAATGTTTTCTTGGCTTGCAGAACACTCACAGACCAAGCTACTTGCAATCCAAGGTTTTATTTATTTACTTATTTTTGGGGGTTGAGAGTGGAAGTCAAGTTGTATGAAAAGAAATTGTAGTTGGTAGGAAGATCTGTTTCGTTAGATACTGGCTTCCAGTGATACATTTCAGCTTTATCTGTCCAGAGATAATATTTGTCCTTTCAGCTATTCGAGTGGTTTGGACCTGTCACTATATTTTGTGGAAAGAATCATTACTGGTTATAATGGTATCGCTTAATTGTGAAAAATTTTGCATTTATACTTTTACCCACTATCTAAGCACTTTGTGGCCTACATTATGTTGTCATTAGCTGTTATTCTGTGATGTTGAAGGAGACGTGAAGGGCGAGATAGGGGAAGGGGAAAGAAGACTGCTAATAGGAAGTGAGGTAGATAGGAGAAATAGTAATAGGTAGAAAAATTAGAAGGTGGTCAGATTCTATTGGACGTCACCTGGTTGGATAGAAGAGTTAGTGTTGATGCCTACTGCAGGCAGCCACACTAGTTTTTTCCCTTTTTCCTTGTACTTGAACTCTAACCCAGTTTTGAGACTTCTCCCCTCCAGCCAGCAGGAGAATCTGACGCTTTCTCTGGGCTTGGCTTAGGGGTCCATGTCTCATTCCTATGATGGTGGTGTGTTTGTGTGCCTACAGAGTCCACTGGAGTTGCTGGACACATTTACAGGCCTGTGGGGTCTCTGGAAATCAGCAGATGGGGAAGCGTGCCACAGGTGGCCATAGACTCATACATTTGCTTCTCCTCTCTCTGCCTAGGGTTGCAGATGTGTGTTGGGGGTGGTTCCCTCGCATGGTGAGTCCTGGAGTGAATGCTGCAGGGATGCACTGTTGTCCAATACTTGGAAGGGAGGTGGTGGGAAGAAGGGGCCAGTATCTGCAAAGTCTGTCCCAAGAGTCCAGCCTTTGCAGGCTTATTCTTTCCCTCAGGCCATCTGCAATGTTGTCTTGATGGCTGCTCCTGGGAATGGTGGGGGCTGGAGTGGTGGTAGATGAGCCATGGTGGTGCTGCTCTGCCTTTTCAATGATACAGATATTTGGTTTGATCCATAGGTATCTGATTAACTTTCTGTGTCAAGGTGTAAGTCCCTTCTCCACCACAGAGTACTGTACTTACGATTTCAGCCAATCCTGTCTGAGCATCTCTGACATAAATCCTCTTCTAGTCAGCCATGTTGGATCTCTCTTTTATTACTCTTATTAATATAATTGTTACCATTGAATCCAAGCTCTTTTATAGAGATCTAGCTGGATGTCATATAAATCAACTGGTTTCTGGCCTTTCTACATCTTGAACATATGGCAAGCTTAGATATAATTAAAATTTGATATTTGAACAGCTTCCAAAAAATTAGCATATGTAGAAAGTAGATATCCTATATTGATAACAGTTAAGTTTGCATTTGGAACATTGAGCTATGTAGATAAGAATAATTTCTTTGAGAGAATATGTTGATGTTTCAAACAAGTACATGCATATATTCATATGAAAAAATTCCTTACATGGTTTCCATGGTTAAGCTTCAGTGGTGTGCCCTCTCCTAATAGTTCTTGAATAATTCAACACACTTCCTTTATGGTATGATTATGTGACATATTGGGTTCTATTTTAATTGTGAAATTTTCATTTTTGCTGTTTTCTTTTAATGAGAGTAGTATTTCAATATATCTATTTAAAATGGTGTTTGAATTTTGTTGGCTGTATTTTTCCTGTTACTTCAACTAGCCAGATACACATAGTGAAGTAACATACAATGATTCTTCACTATAATCAGGCTTCTTGCTGATGAATCACTTACATGCTCATTCACTCCTTCCTTTATCTGTCCATTCATCCATCACCTACTACATTTCTACTGAGTCCAGCAGTAGTCCTGTGTCTTAGAGAAGAAAATGCATTGAACTGGCCTCACTGGTAACAATGGAAATTTAGCAAATTACAGAGTAGATTTGTGAGGCAAACATATACTTAAAGCATTCAAAGTTTTTATCTGCATTTTTTGAAGCATTAGTCTCCATGTCTTGCCATGCCTCATCTGGGTATGTCTATTAATTTTTCTAGTTTGATATTAGGTGAAACTTCAATGCTATGAATGAACCCCAAGCACACTGTGCTAAGTGAAAGAAGTCTGGCACAGGGAGAAAAATATTATGTGGTCTCATCTATATGTGGGATATAAAATAAACTCATCGAAGCTGAGAGTAGAATGGTGGTTACCTGTGCCTGAGAGGTGAGATAATAGAGACAAATTCTGGCCAAAAAATTCATAGAGGAGGAATGCCTTTTTGAGAGGTAAATTTCTCAGCCTAATATAATTTTTTTTTTGTCTTTTGGAGACAAGGATTTGCTATACCATTCAGGCTTGCCTTGAACTCAAAGCAATCCTCTTGCCTCAGTCACCCAAATGCCGAGATTACAGGCATGCACTACTACATCTAGTTGAATTTATAAGAAGTGAAAAGGGGAAATCCAGATGAATTGAGGTTGAGGTTGGCTGTTGGAAAGAATTTCAAAACAAACCATGAGTCTTGGGCAAGAACATACCTCCTGTCATGGAAAGAGTAATCTTAGACCCTTTTTGCATCTGGGCAATGCAAAATGAACACTGTGTCTGACCCTGGGGATATTGTTCCTTCTCTTTCCCCCACTGTACCCTAAGGAAGAGGTGAAGTAAATCATTACCTCTAACTTCTTTGCCCAAGGCTTAGAATGGGCTTATATTAAAGGCCTACTAAACGATGGCTAACTGTGCGGCAGGCTTTGAGCAACATACAGTTCTGTGTTCCAACTGCAGCAATTCCCTTGATGATCTAGCCTGAGCTTCACTCATTCTTCATTTTCTGCACCACTCAGAGGTGAGGTCCTGTTGTTACGGGGTCAGACTAAGGATATGGTTGCCTCTGCTTGGAAAGGATTGGCATCAGTAACCCAGAGAGCAGATAGAACATAGCTATGTGGAGGAAAGGATAAGAGGTGATGTTGGATGATAGGAAGGGAAAGAGTTTGTAATTCTGAAGGTGTTTCAGGAATGCCCTTTTAAAAGAGATTAAACAGAACATTCTTTGTATTATTGGTGATTATTGATGTGTATATCTTATCATACACATCAATAGCCTTCACATCAATATACACATCTGGGTAGGACCCGTGTGTCTCTTCAGTTATATTCTATGCTTTTACTTCCATTAAAATTAGTTTTCTGCTTCATTACCCTTACATTCTATTTTTCATTAAAGTAATATAGCTGAAAGTTGAAAGTTAGCAGAGTTGAAATTACGTTGGAACTGTGTTTTAAAAGCATTTTCTCAAAATGCGAAACAATAAATTTTAAAATATTAAATTATAAGTGTATATTTCACTATGGCTCTGAGAATCAGTTGATTTTTAAGTCAACTGATTTTTAAGGTCAGTGTAACACTGGAACATTGAGGTTTAGAAAGTGAATGGGTTGATTTAACCTATTTTCAGACTGCTATAAAGTAAGAAAAAAAAAAAAAACCCATGGTTTTTCTGGAGTTGAGCTCAGAAAGTCTAATTTGCCAGAAAAATAGAGCCAAACATATTAATATCCATAGACTTTCAAAGCTGAGGCAGCACAAAGAACATATTTTAGGGAGAGAAATTCATTGATGTAGGGAGGCTGGCAGGCAGGCACAGAAAAGTCAGCAGCCTCTCAATGGGCCCACTCTTATCCACCCTGATAGGGCGGCATCTTAAATGATCCTCAAAAGTTCATGTGCTTAATTATTGATCCTAAATACAGCAGCGTTCTGAGGTGGGACTTTGAAAGGCATGGGATCCTGAGGGCTCTAATCTCTTGAATGGGTTAATCCATTTACGGATTCAGTAGCCTAATGGGGTCGGAGGAGGGCCTTGTGAAAAGTGAGTTCTATTTCCTGGCCACCCGGAGGTCTGCAGGCTTCCTTTGCTGCCTACCTCTGCCATGATGAACTGCCTCACCACAAAGTTGGAAGCAACTGGGCCAAACCACTGTGGACTGAATCCTCTGAAACTCTGAGCCAAAATAAATCTTTTTTCCTTTTAAATTGTTTATCTCAGGTACTTGATGTCAGTGAGGGAAAGCAACAGGCAGCCTAATAGTGGTGAATAGGATTGCAAGGCCTTCATTCTGTCTTCCTCTGGCGAAGGGCAGAAACGGAACTTAGTGGCAGAACAAATAGTCTTTTCCAGTGTTTATGAAACAGAACAAGGGAACTCCAGGCAGAATGTCAAGGGCTACATTATGAGTGTAAGAGGGAAAAATTCAACCTAGCCACTTATTTGATGGTTATATATGGCAGAATGACTGAATTTTAACATTTGTTTTCTTGCCGGACTTATGGAGTCTGAGTTTATAACATTATTATCACAACACAGACAAATGAAGATTCTGTTCAACTGAGTTCCACTTAGGGAGTATAATGTATGTTGACAAAAGTACAAAATTGCAGAATATTGACGGTCTAACTCCAGTGTATAATATGACAAGTGCCTTGCATTTTATATTATTGAATCGGAACTGCTAATATCTTCCATCCAGCTGGAAAATTTATATTCCATTCATGTAGAGGGAAGAATATACTTGGGAAGTTCTACAACATATATGTTGCTCCTGTAGAACCACAAAGATTCCATTTCTTTTCTTCAAAGTGTGGAGAAGCAGAAACATCTTTTGAGTTGTTGGAAAATTACTCCCATCACAATACTCCATGGGCTCTAAGGTCCGAGAAGCACTGGGAATCTACGGGAAGTGGAAACTTTCTTGCTCTCCCGCTGAAAGAGGAGCAAAATCACGTTCTCAATAAATTAGACAATAATCATTGTTTCTTGTCTTCTTTTATCTCTTGCTTTCTATCATCCACGTTTCTTTTTCTTCCATTTTACTCCTTCCTCCCTCTCTGCCTTCCTCACTCTCTTTTCCTCCCTCTTCCTCCCCTTCTCTTTTCTTTCTTTTTCCTCCCTCCCTTCTTTTCCTCTTTCTTCTCTCTTCCTGGCACCTTTCCACATACTATTGATAAAGCAAAGCTACAAATGATCAGATAAAATAGGGGGTTTTTGTGCAGCAAATTTTTCAAGTATTCCTTTGGAGATTTGTAACTTAAAGGGTATTCTTTAGGGTTGGATCTTGGCGCTTTTAAAGTCCTGACCTCCCAGTTTTGCAGTAATTTGTATTAAAACTGTACACAGTATTGAGCTTTACCCAGAACTTATCTTTTGAAATTGAAGAAGCAAATCTACATGTGATTTTAAACTTTATCTCTTCAAAAGAGATTTGTGTTAGAAAATGGAAAATGTATAGATCTTTCACCAGTTAGGTGAATTGGAGCTTTGAGGTTTTTGAGAAAGAAGAGAACGTTTTACAAAAATTGGCAACAAGCATACTGGGTAGTAGCCAAGAAACTTTCATAACAGAAGTATGTTCTTCAAATGGCTATCTTGGTGTGCTTTAATTTATGGACTCTAATGGGTAAAAAAATCTCTAAGTAAAAAGAAAGAGTTATGAATCTGGTAAAAAGATTATAAATGGGCCTTGACATGGATTAAAGGGAGACATTATGGCATGCAGGGAACAAGAAGTTATATTTTGTTCTTAGGATGTGTAATTTACCTCAAAATCATCAAAGTTATCACCAGATAATATTTCTTAAGCTCTTTTAAGAACCTGATATCTTAAGATCTGTGCAAAATCAAACACATAATCACACACAGTTAAGGTAAGTCACCCTACTTTTCCTGTTGTTAATAATCTTTTGCCAAAATATCTTAGACAACTCTAAATACCAATCTCACATGAAAGAATTTTGCAAGTACCAATTTCCATGTGGTAGATATGGATATTACAAAAAACACTACACAAACTTCAAACCCAGAATTTAGAAATGGATATAAATATTTCAGGTCAACATTATGGAAAAGGCAGGGGAAAAAATCAGTGGTAAAGGAAAAGCTTTACTATACATTTCCATATCCTAGAGAGAAAGGACTTTATAAGATGAACAACATGTGAGAAAGAAATTATAATTGTGCAAGTGGCTACCCATCAATCCATGGAAGAAGGATTTGGTCAGCCTGGGCTTCCAGGAGAGTGCAATTCAGATTGCCCTCTGGGAAGGCCTTGGGATTCTCTTAATGAGTCCAGCTCCTCAGTTCTGAAAGTACCTACCAACCTTGAGTGTGAGCATTGACAAATGAAATGAAAGGACAAATAGAGAAATCTGTAAAGCATCTTACCAGAAATATGGACATCCTTTGTATTAAGACTTCATGAAGATGTTGTTTGGCTTTAGATAGAGCATACTATTTGCAATTACTCCATTACTAAGGGTTCTCCCTTAGTAATGTCAAAATGAGGCTGCCGATGGGATGAGACGGACTTATTTCCCATTGGGTAGCTCTGGGCAGTACCTGAGTTGCTGGAGGAGTGCTTCTCTGGCTTACCTGGATCATGCCTACCCTTCTCACTGTGTGCAGACGTCATTCCTTATGGAGACACAGCAGTCAGTAGCGAGGATCAGCCTTTCATGGAAATGTCAACTTTAAGGTATAAAGGGAAGATCAAATTTGCCTAGTACAATGGGCATCAGATTGGAAATTGTAGGGTTTTAAAAACACCACAGATTTTTGCCACGTCAGTGAATTAACTAGTTTAATAATCGTCATCATATATTCCCTGTTATTGTTCTTTAGAGATAATATATAGTTTTATTTATTTATTTTGTAGACAGGTTTGTAGTACATAATGTTTAAATTTTTTATATGGAGTTGATACATGTACATAACACATCTTAATTCTTTCAGCCCCTTTCTTCTCCCTTCTCTATTTCTTGATCTCTTTCCCACTTGAGAAAGGCGTGTCTCCCTACTTCCTAGAGAGATAATGTATCATTGTCTTTTTTAATGATACCCCTGCCCATGAGGCTTTGCCCCCATTGGAACCTCAGTACTGCCATGACTTTGTCTTGCATGCTATGGCCTTTTGAGAGAGCAACACAAGAGGCTATACCTTTCACCTCTGAGAAATGGAAGAAGCAGAGACTATGTATTGTGAGTTTTGAACAGATTGAAGGAATACCGCACTTTAGACAGCCCGCCAGTCCTTTGAGATGCGACTCAGAAACCCACCTTAAACTAGTTTACACTTAATAGTGACTGTGAGGTCTGAGAACTTCAGATGTGGTCAGATGTAGCTCATAGAATGTCACAGAAAATTGATTTTTTTCCATCCCTTGCCAGCCAGCCAACCTTCTATCCCTCCTTCCCTTCCTCTTTTTAAAAAATCTCTCTTTCTCTTTTCTCCCCTCTCCTCTCTTTCCCATGTCATTGAGTGTTCTTTTGCTCATGCCTAGTGCTGTTTCTGAAAAAGCACTTCCCTTGTTCTTTCTTGGGTCACAGGTCACTACTGTTTCCAGGGTGATGAGGGACTGAATTAGGCCAGTTGAGTCAAATGCACACCTTTGTGGTGGGAAAGGTGGGATCATGTGCTCAACAGTCTGCCAGATGGGAGCAGCACTAATTCTAAATGGAAAACATAATAAGTGACAAACAGTGCCGAGCCCATGTAATCTCAGCAAAACCAGCCAACAAAACCCAAAACTAAGTTACTTAATGCAACAGGTCTTTATTATTTTTCCTGATTTTGAGAGTCAGCTGGGCCGCTCTTCAGGCCTGCATTGACTGCTGATTTCTGTAGACAGCTGGTGGCTAAGCTGTGCTGGACACTCGGGCTACCTCTTAAATGTCCTGGCAGTTGTGTGTGGATTGTCGTAGGGGCACCTCCGTGGAGCAAGGCATCTCTGCTCCTCATGCTCTGTTATCCTCCAGGAGATTGTCCTGGGCTTCTTCCCGTGGTGACCTAGGCTTCCAAAGGACTGCGAGAGATGCAGGGTGCACTCTACTCCAAGTGCCTTTTAAGCCTCCCCCTTCGTTGCAAATATCAGAAAGGGAGGGAGAAGGAGAAGAAGAAGGAAATGTGAACACAATCTACTTCTCCCAGTTTATGGATTCGTTGATCAAGTGTCCATGGCTAATCTAATCATTTTTCGGATGGGTGTGTATGTGGGAGCGGCACAGGCAGGGTCATGGTGTAAAGTAGGGCTATGCCTTTCACTGGACATGAATGGAATTGACTTAAAAAATCAGAAGAGGATTTTGAGCATGAGCCTGAATCCAAAGTCATTTCTCTTAAGCCCTATATTCTACTTTGTACTGTTATGTAATTCTAATATAATGCAAAGTCATATTAGTACAGGGCTTTGCACATGCTGGCAATGAAATCAATCCCAACTGGACTATCTGCTTCTGATGGGTAAGAATCCTGTTTAATTTTTGCTTTATATGTTTTGAGGCACAGACTCAGTGCTCACCATATTCTTTTGTGTGTGTGTGTATTACTCACAAACATTTATTATGCCAGGCAAAACAGTGAGGATTTAGATACAGCACTTTATAAGAAATTTTTCCATAAATAAGCATTCATTGTTTAAAACATATCCTCTTACATTTGAATAATGTCTGTCTCCTACATCTTAACATTGTAATTGTGAATAACTACAGTATAAAATATATATCTTTAACAAATGCTTGAGATATTTTTACATAAATATATGGTTTACTTGTTAGATAAAATTAACCTTTTTTTGGGAAAATTTTGTTATAGCTCAAAAAGTTTTGCTAGGGAGTCCCTTTTAGTCTATCTTAACTTCCATTGTTTAACTGGGCATCCTTTGTCTGTCATATGTCGTGGTAGAAATAATCTTTCTGGTGTCATACAGACCATAGATTTGAATCTTAAGTCATTTCATTCAGAAGATGTGATGTATATAAAACCAAAACAATTAAAAATAAATGTTTTAATTGTATTATTAGAAGATTAAATAAGATAAACATGGAAGCATATATTTTGGATATTCAAAACATTGATTTCCTTTTGTTTCTATCTCTTTGAGAATAAGACATATAAAACACTGAGGAAAAATAAAACACAGTGACTTTTCATTCACTTTTATATTCTGTGTATGAGTTTTTCTTTGGACGATCATCAGATTTATAATTGAAGAATTTATGTCTTTAAATATTTGTGTTATGAATATAGGATTTGTTTGATTTTGTGTTAGTAGGATTGATTGTTAGGATGTCACAAAACTATGAATTATTTTGAGTTGTTTAAAGACAGTTGATAAAATCCACACCTTTACCCAGTCAGCTTCACAAAAACAATTTCCATACGTTTCTTTTAAGATCCTTTGATAAAGCAATTATGAACAGATTACTGACAGAAATGTTCTCTTCTGATTAGAGAAAGAATAGTTCTTCCCAGTTTGAGAGAGGTAAGCTTCTAAAATGAATTCTAATTCTTCTTTCTTTGTTTTATTTTAAAAATATACATATAAAAGGGGGAGATTAAGATGAAAGAGGACATAACAACACAAGTCAGAACAGAAAAATTTAAGCAACATAGTATTTCACCACAGGGTAACCTGACATAACAGTAGTTACCAGAGTGTCTCTTTCCTTGAAATATTTGAGTATGCCTTCATATACTATCAAACATAACAAGACAGTGTAAAACCATTCAAGAGGGTAAAAGCATTACAGGTATTTAGAACCAACTAACAAAAAATGAACAACAGTTTCTATATTATCTCCTTGACTATAAAAAATTTTGTTTATACTGTCACATATAATAAAATCCAGTAAGATACAACATGATAAAACCGAGCTCATCATACTCTTGCTGAGTGCTTTGGAGTACTGGAGTGGATTTCTGCTGACGTGAAATTGTCAAGCCATTCCAATTAAGTTCAGTAAATTCCAGCTTATCAACTGTACTCATTTGTTTGAGTCTCTGCAGAAAGGTAAGTTTAATATATCAAAGCACATTTACCAAGAAGATATCTTATATTGAGCTATAATTCAGAGCATTGTATTCCTAGGTTATTAGATAAATATAAAAAGCAAGAAAGTATGGCAATATGAAAAAATCATATGGAAAATGGAACAAATCTTGAGAATTGGAATTCAATTGACTTTATTGTCAAGATAGAACATTTTCAGTTATTTTTTGTTTGGCATCAGAGCAAGCTCCTCATATTATTGAAACTAGACACAGACTAGGACTCAAGTAAGTGTCTCTTCACCCTTAAGTGGCACATGTACTGAAACAGAAGTTAGACTAAAGGGAAAAACCTCTTTCCTGACAATGTTTGGATGAGGAATGATGATATTCTAGAAAAAAATAAGGCCTTTAGGACATTTTCCTTCCTCACCATAATATAATTTTTTAGTTACATCTCTTCTTTTTTTCAAAATTACATAACAGAATTTGCATATTTCATGTCTCAATTATCCATGGTAACAGGGAAAAGAAAATGACTGGGTGGGACATGAAAGAATATAGATAATTTGTATCCACAGATAATTTCCAAGCCTCATTACTTTATTTCAGCCATTAATTTTAAGCTATAACCACATCCTCCCTGATCTTTTATCAGAATGACAAGAAAAAAACCTCATGAAGACTGTTTTGATTTTTAGCCGTTTATTTCAAAGTGAGGTATCTTTTAAAAGGTACGAAGTCATCCAAAATCAGCTCACCAGGAAGAAAGACAAATTTTCCTGAGGACATGAAAATCTGACATTGTCTGGGTGCTGCCTCTGCTAGGTATGAATCAGCTCCTGAGGACACGGTCAGTCCTGGTAGGTGCTTTATCACCAAGTCAGCCTTTGATGGCTGCCTGGATGGGTACCAGCTCATCTGCAGAGGGATGTATCAGGAGTAGGGAACCAAATGACAAGGAAAATTCTGCATAAAAAGTTCTAAGAACCAGCAGAACACACTGGATTCCTAAAGCATCAATGCTGAGATAAGAAAGGACAATTAACATTGTAGCAACAGCAATACTCGGCCTATCTGATGGGATTAGGAGCCCATCGCTGCCCACTACCACCAACACTTCAGCACAGACATTATTACCCACATTTGGTGCTCGATTCCTGTCCTGGATTACTGGCCTTTTTCTTGCAGGACATAAACCTTAGTCCTAATTCCTGGAGTCTGTGGGACCTGAGCTAGTTCTGGTTTATGTACAGTAGTAACAGCAGGGGCAGTCAGGAGGATCCCAGATGTGAGAAAAGTGACCATGTGGTCTTTGTGAGATTAAGGTGTTTCTCAGCACATTGTTTAAACCGCAGATATAAATGTTTTAGCATCAGAGTTGAAACCTATTTGCCATTCTAATTGTTAACTTTTATGAACTCTTCCCAAGGACCTCAGCAGTAAAGATTTATATGTAGAAAACAGAAAAGTAGAAAAAGCTAACTCTTCTTTCTTGAAAAAGATCTGTCTCACTGATCCTTAGTTTGCCCTTCTGTTCTATTACCACTAAGGAAAAACAACAAGGAATAACCCAAGTTTAAATAGACAGCTGCGTTGGGCAAACTAATATCTACCTTTTATCTTAATTCATTAAAGCATTGAAGAATTAAAGTCTGTGGTGTTGGTGCGTCATTTGGGTCCTTATGTTCCATAGATGGGATGATATGTCCAACACAAAGTGGTTTGAAGAATCAATAGACCAGGGCGTGGCTGAGGTAAAAGCATTTCCGAGACAACTATGTAACTTCATGGAAGATGCTCTGGCACAGAGGCCAAGCAACAGCGTTGTCCTTTATTGTTGGTTCCCTGCTCTAATTCTGTAAAGAGACTTTCTTCTTATGCCCTGCCCACCCAAAGAATTTAAAGAATGCTTGCAAAATACTTTTAGCTATGGATAGCTACTGAACTTTAGGAAAAATTTGACATATGTGAGCCTACCAACTTTGTTCTGCTGGTAGCTGGTGTCCAAATGGAATTTGAATTATTGGGCACATTGAACTAAGATTTTGGTCAACATCTCATTGAATAAATTGACTTTCACTTATTTGTACTTATAATCAAGAAAATATACAGCACAAGTAATGTATATTCTCAATAATATGAATGACAATAACATAAATTATAATCATTTTTGGAGAAGACAAAGTAGAAAAATAACATTGGAAAAATTTACAAATACTGCAGAACAAATTTTTACATCAGTCAGGCATTAAACATAAAAATAAATATTATTCTCATGAAGTTCTTTAGGAACAAATATAAAAAGACAAGCTAATTTCAGTTGGTAAATTATAGGCATCAAACTCTGCTCTTTGGCTGTTGCAAATTTCTGTCATCAGATATATAGCTTTTGAGTCAAATTGTTGCTCAGTGATCAATCCTACAACCCCAGTAAAAGAATTTGTTCCATAATGGCCTGTATCAAACCAGGCTTCTGATGGCTCTAAGCCACTCAAGAGCAGGCTCTGTTCTTTCCTCTTCTTTGAACCGCTCCAGCACCCAGCAGGGTACTTGGCACCATGAATAGTCATGGAATTAAGGGAATCTTATGCACTATTTCCTGCCATGAAGTTTCTCTTACACTTAATCACGGTCATGAGCTTAAGCAGAATATTTTGGCGTACAGCAGTACAAAGTTTACAAGTTCAAAGTAATATAAAGAATGTAGAGAGCTTAGAATATTGGTTCTAGATAGCAGATAAGACTAAAAACTTAAAGGAAAATTAATTCATTTTAGACAATTTTATTTAATTCCTTTTCTTATGACTATGTCAGTCACCATTAAGTAAGATAAATGTGATTGAACCTTAAAAGACACAACTAGTTTTACTGGTATTGATTAAAGTCTGAATTCAGCCTTTTGATTAGGTTTCTTTCCATCAGTTGTGTATAGTGACTCTGGAAGATCTGAGAATTCTAGCAAGATGAATGAGTAATTGTTCAGACTGACAGTTTGCTTGAGAGAAATTTTCTTATTTTGTAAGTAAAGTATTATGAGAAATTCATTTAAAAATAAGATTGGAATGCTGATGGATAAGCATATTGTAATGATGAAATACTCAGAATTTCTGCCTTTTATTTTTCCAGTGTAAAGACTGATTCATAACCATCATTTGATAAATATTTATAGAAGCCCTAGTAAGTAACTTGTATTGTTTTTAGATTCTTGGGATACAATAGTGAGCAATTGCCATGGAGACTTCATCTTGGTGGGTTGAAGCAGAATATTTAGAAAAGTGGATAATTTCAGATAGTGATTTGAAAATGTGATAAAATGAATTGGTAGGCAGGGGTTTCCTACCACTGGTATAGTTAGGGTAAGTCTTCTCTATGAGAAAGTAACATTTGAGACAGTTTATTATTGCCAATGGTCATGCAAGTATTTTGAGGAAGAAAAGTCTGGATAGAGAGGATAGCAAGTAGAAAGACCCAGAGGTGAAAGTTTTCCAAGTAGTTCACAGGTTAGTGTGGTGGGAGTGGGATGGGTCAGGTACAGGGTGAGCCTGGGGATTATAGGCTATAATGGTAAAATACTAACCTCCCTGGGAAATCACCAATTGCAGGCAGTGTGAATATTCATTTAACAATTGTGGCCATGACTTTTAAAGTAGCATCAGGGGATATGGTTTGTTCATCTTCTTCAGAAAGAATTCTCCTTTCAGATGTGGAACAATGAGTTGAGTTGAAGCTGATGTGTTTGCCCTAGAGTGTGATGGCAGGATGAGGGACAAGAGAGTTGGAAATGTTTAAGTGATGATTATAATGGTGAATCATAGAATCTAGGATGGGTAATGAGGCTGGGTTCACCCTCTTTACCTGATGGGTGAGCAAGGGATTCCAGCCCTAGAGGGGTGGAAATGGCTGATCAAATGATCTCCAATTGTAGGCTGATGAAATTGATAAAAGTTTGTTAGTCATGTCTACTTACAGCGTGAGAAAGGAGAACACTGGGAATCATACTAGGTTACAGGGATTGAGCTCAGAACAGGATAAATAACCTGGATTTTAGGGGGATGACTTTGCAGCTTCAAAGGGGCGACACGGTCCCCCAATTCCTGCTGAAGGATGTGATTCTGCAGATTCATAGCAACCTACAGCTTACTCTTGATGGGTAAGCAGGAACTGTTCTTTGTCCTCATGACCTGTTGGTGAGGAGATTTGACTGTGATAGGAGAGTGGGAGAGGAGCTTGCACATAGGCCTTTCAAGGTCTTCCAGATTGTTCCCAGATGTTGGGGCAACACATAGTGTTGAAACTTAATATTAGGCCTTACAGTGCAGCTGGGAAGATAAAGGGTGATGGATGGAACGATGTGGTTATGAATTGGAGACCTTCATATGTTTGAAGAATTACTGGAATGGGATTAGTAGAAAAAGTGAGATGGGAGGTTCAAAGATCATTGTCAGAGTAGAGATGCTTGGAATTGTGATATCAGAAGGACTGCAGTGGTTGGGATAGTACAAAGGATATGACCTTGCTAGTGGTTAGCTTCAGTGGATGAGGCTGGTGGTAGAAGCTGATCATCCATCATCACACTATCCTTTCTAGTTTTTTCAAGCAGTATGGAGTGGAGTATGTACTAAAAGATGAGGCAGAAAACTTCCTATGATATTAGAAATAAACATACATTCCTAACCATAGCAGCTCTAAAAGGAAATGGAAGAATTTTACACATGAAAAAGTAATGTTTAAAAAAAAATCAACAATACAAGCACATTCATAGGTTTAAACCTTAATTTATAGTTTATGTGGGCTGCATCTTCTTGCAGTCTTAAAAAATGAAAACAAAGCTGGGTACAGTGGTGGACACCTTAAGCACTTAGGGAGGCTAAGGCAGGAGGACTGCAAATCTGAGTCTGACCATGACAACTCTGACAGACCCTCTCTCAAAATAAAAAATCCTGGGGATGTAGCTCAGTGGTACTATGACCTTGAGCTTGATCCCAGTAGTGAGTCCAAATAACCAACCAAACTATTAAACCCCAGTTTCTACCTAAATCAAAACAAGTTAGCAAAAAAATGTGGACCTCAGTTTTGCAAGCTTTGAAGCATCTCTTGCTCCTGGTGGCCTCTGGACATAGGTGGCTGACACTGATTTCAACCCTGAGCAGAACATTCTGTTGATTTTAAGCTATCAAGTTTGCAGAACATTTTTGCAGTAATTGAAAATTAATACAGAGTGATTAACTGTATTTTTCCTTGCTTTGAGGGGTACAGGAAACAGTCCTTTTCAAGTACTGAGTACAGAGCCCAGTATATCATAAATATACACATGGTGGCTACTGAACAGTACTAACTAGATTTTAGGCAAGGCATTTCATGTAACTAGATTTTGGTTTGTTTTATACCTTCTATGACAGCATTACACTGAAGAAAAGTTTTACAGACTAAACTTGTTTGGAAGTGCACAGGGATTTCTGAAAAACCAAGCCACTGTTAAGAACTTGAAAGAGATGTTTCCAAAGTAGGAATTGCTAAGGTCAGCATAAGTCCTCCAAACATGCCTTACTTTGAGACTTTGATCACTAAGACATCCTCTGGAGGTAAGTTAGGTAAGTTAAATGATGGGAGCATCTGGTTGCTATTGTTGTTATTTTGTTTCTGGAGGGAAGAAAAGTCAGAATATTTCATGTCTATAAAGCACTGTGCTATAAACATTTAACAGTGTCTTTTCACTGAATTTAAAAAATAGGACCATATTCAAAAAACAAGTTGAAAAGACTGAGTTATATTAGCCAATTAATGGTGAACAAAGAGCATCCCAAATAAAGCAAAAAGGTTATGGTATGTTTTAAAACTATTAAAAACCATTAATTTACCCGAATAAACCACCTGGTCCCAGGCTGAAAGGAAGGTATAGAGTTTAAACTGCTGAAAATAAAATTTAGTCAGTGTATCAACTAGGTGCTAATATATCTTTATTAGGGCCCATAACTTCAAAATTACGTTTTCAGAACCTGTACAGATTGGATCTCATTAACCAGTCTCTCCTCTTTTAGGATGAGATGTTAGAAGCCAGAGAATTCTCACAGCTGTTTAAGAGCAGAGTTACTTGGTTTCACAGTATTTGTTAACAATGTGCAAAGATCAGCTATAAAACCTCCCGTGTTGGCCTGCCTTAGGTAAGACATCCTCGCCACGGGGAAATGGTTCTGGCCTTATGCTCCACAGAAGCATAGGCAGCAAGCCTGAAGGAGAAAGGGAAACTTCCCAGCAACCAGTGATGGATAGCTCCCCGTAGGCTGGCAGCCTGGAAGAAATGAGTTCCTTCATTTCTTCTGTGGAGACTTTATGCAAGCTTTGATAATGAGAAAGAGAATAGGGAATAGGAAAAGAAGTCTTGGTAAAAACACAGTGGGGTTCTCTCTCTCTCTCTCTCTCTCTCTCTCTCTCTCTCTCTCTCTTTTAAATAGGTGTGCCTATTTCCAATTCAAAAGGACCACCCACAGGTCTCACTTCTCCCTTGACTTTTGTTAATTTAAATGGATTTGCATTGGTTTATTATTATGTGCATGTGTCTGTAGTCACATCTATCTTTGCTTTTAAAGATTACAGCCTGTTAAACATTTACCTCAGCATTTGTGTGGTATTCTCAGATACTTGTCAAAAAGATTATAGATGGAAATCCTTCTTATGGAGAGTTGGGCTCTTCAGTAAGCAATTTTTCTTTTTTATAAAGAAGCTAAAGCTCAATTAATATGGTGCACAGATCTACCCATGTAGATCTCTGTCTCTGTGTCTCTATTGCTGTCTCTGTCTCTGTCTTTCTCTCTCTCTGTTTGTAGTAGTAGGGATTCAATCATAGACCTTCTCTTCCTTTCCCAATAATTGCAGGAGGTGAACACAAGATCTTAAACTTGCTAAGTCACTGCTCTGTTGCAGAGCAACATCCCCATCCCAGTAAGCAGCCCTTGAACAGGGAAGACTGCTGTATACATTGATCTACAACTCACACCCTTTTTAAATTTGCATTTCCCCTTCCCCCCACAACTGATGCTGAGAAAAGCTTGATTCCTGCTCTTATTTTCTGCTGTACAGCACTTGAAGTCTCTTTCTGTAAATACGTGAAAATTTCCTCCTGAATCCAATCATGCTGACTTCTCACTTGCCACCCAGAACAATGTGCTTAACCTTTTGTTGCTCATAATGTAAGACTATGAAATCTGCATACAGAGGCCACCCTGGATTCCAAAGCTGAAGTGGTCTTTCTGGCAGGTGGTCTTCTGAATGGATTCTTTGGGACCTCATAACATGTAATTATACTACAGTCAATATAGTTAGTCCTGAACGCCACCCAAATTATCCCAAGGATTTTCTGGATTGATTTTGAGGAACTGTTAAACATGAAGCAGGGTGATTTCTGGGCAGCAGTTGAGCAAGTGGACCAGCTGGGAGCCTATCCTCTCAGTACTCAGGGTCTTAGCCACCAGCAGGGAAGCTTAAAGCCCCAGGTGGGGTGGTTTTAGGAAAAGCATTTCTTGTGGAGACAGGCATATGTGAAGCTGGAGCTGGCTAGGCAGTATATTTTCTATAACCCCTTTTCTTAAACTTAAAATAAAAATAGCCTAGTGCACTGGGTAAGGGGCCTGTGCTCATGGCAGGCAATCTCTTAAGACAGGTTCAAAACACATTACTCTGATAAAAATAAACTACACACTTAGAGCCCTTAAGTATTTCTGAAAGTGTTCTTTGGATATTGGTGGCCTCCAAGGCAATTTTTATTGTACACATGTAATGAATATATTTGATTAGTGCTGCTTCATTTACCTGCATGTGGTGCGTTCATCTACATAATTCTGAATACATGATATTAGAATTAGTATCCATTTTTATGGATGAACTACAATTGTATTTTCCTATGGCCACTTGCTATAGCTTTGTCATAAAAATATACTTGTGGGTGGTGCTGGGAGAAAGGGGCAGACGATGGGTTTGGGGTAGTCAGGATAGACAGAGTGAGTGGTAAAGAATGTAGATAGTATATTTATTTAGAGGATTACGGGCCATTCCACTGAGAAAGCAGACATGGTGCCTGAAATTTAGGCGGAAGAATAAAACAAGTCAAAGCTTTGCTGATCAAAGCGTCACAGGTGAAACAAGTAAAGGAGCAAACTCTTGCTCAGCCAGAGTCCAGGCTATGATCCAGCCTCATGACACAGGATGACCTTAGCCTTCAAGTGACTATAAGTATCTGAGTACATCAGCAAAGTGGGGAATATATTAATGACCTCTTCCTTTTACAAGTTTGTATTATTTCTTTTTTGGGGGGACCAGGGATCGAACTCATGACCTAGTACTTGCCAGGCAGGAACTTATGCCACAAAACTAAATCCCCAGTCCTAGACTGTACATTTCTTAAGTGTGAATATTGCATCTCCTCTGTTTTGCATGGTGCCTAGCACCTCAGAGCAATCAAATATGGTCACTGAAAAAAAAAGAATGTATCTATGGAATAGTTAGTATCCTTAGGTATAAGGCTAATGATAATTCTTTTGGGATTTTAATCATGGATTCCTTTATATTACTAATATAGTATTTTTATACACAAGTGGGAAAAATGACCACCCCTGAAGTTTAAATAAATTACCTTCATAAAATTAATGGCATCAGAAATAATTTTTTAAAATTCAAATTTAGTGTTTGAGTCAAACACTGAGTATTTTATCACTGCAATTAGGAATTTTTATTTAAAACTTGAATACGTTGGTGCTGGATTGTGCTGTGTGTCTGGTGGTAGTTTTCATGTTCTATGAAGTGCATATTACGCAGTGAGCTAGTGTGTCATACTACTTTTAATTTTTTCCAAGTGCACATTAACTTCATTCGAGAGTGTATTTTTTCATCTTACTGAGCAATGCAATGAGAAGATGAAGACTGTAGTCCCTACTGATTTTTTTCTAATGTGGCTACAGGAAGGAAGTCAGATAATATGTCTGTTGAATAAAACACCTTAATGCTTTATGTTTTTGTGTGGTTTGCCTTGAATATTAGGATTTTTATCTTAGCCTTTCAAGCATGTGTAAAATGAAGCTCTTGTGATAGTCCATTTTCTGTTGCTATATAAAAGAATTCCCGAGGCTGGTTGCTTTATGAAGAAAAGAGGTTTACTTAGCTCAGAGTTTTGGAGGATGAAAGTCCAAGATGTGCTTCATCTCTCTGGCATTTAGTGAGGGCCCTTGGGTTGGTTACAATGACAGAAAAGTGGAAAGGGAGTAGAGTCGCATGTGGAAGGGGCCAAGCAGGTAGAGTAGCCTTAATTTAAAACAACTGTTTTCAAGAGACCTCTTTCCTTCATATGACCATTAATCCCTTCCATTAGAACTCACTTAAAGAATAGTCCCCTCCACACCACTACACTGGGAGCAAGGCTTCCCCACAGGACTTCAGGGACCACACTCAAACCACATCCAAATGATGGCAGCCTTTTATAATTCCATCAAATTCAGAAATGCAGACTAAAATTATAAGCAAGGACCCCACCTGCATATTTTAAGCAAAGGAAAGAACATCTCAAATTTAGAATTCATTTCATTCCCCAGAGCATAATCAGTCATCTTGGACTTTAAAATCTGTTCAATTGAAGCTATTACTTCAATTGAAATGAAATTGAACAAATATAACAGCCTATCATTAAAATTATATCAGTTGTAGCCATTACAGTAAACAGTTTTCATACATTTAATTTGTTTGCATCCCTCAAATTAGATGTGTTCAGTTCTTGAATTCATTGTGAGTTTATTTTTGTTCAAAATGTGTTTGAAAAAAATTTCCCACCAGACAGCCATTTGCTTGACTTAGGAGCTATTTTCTTCTGTTTATTTTTGCTTCAATTTTTTCCCCTTTCATCTCACTCTAAATATCATTATTATTTGTCCTTTGCCTATAGCTTGAAAAGACTCACTCTGTGGGTGTCTAATGAAGAAATGGCCAGGGAGGTTGGTAGCAGTCACACCCCTTTGCCACTGCAGCCTTCCTCCATGTGTTGACCAAAGCCTTGGGCTGAGTCTGCAGCACATGTGATATTCTGAGGGCCTCATTTGGGCTAACATTTAAATAAAGCTTGCTATAGCAGTGCCCAATTGCACGACCCATAATTAGACTGAATAACATTTTCCATTTTAAACCCTGATTTTACAGGATTTACTACTTGGCCCATAAAGTCTTGTTCCAAACTTAGACTTGGCATAATTTTTTTGCATAAGCAAATTTCCATGGCAATAAATCATGAGCTCAGTTCTCGAAGCTGCTAGGTAAAGACCAGACTCGTGTTCTTTGACAGGAAAGAGCCCCCATTGGTTTGTGTGAGGGTAGCAGCCCCTTGTTCTTGCTGGTTTTGCACACATGTTGTGGGACATTAGAGACAGACCTGGGTCAGAGAAAGTCCCAGGATGCAATGTAGGAAGGGAGCGTATAAGTGATGTTCTTGCCCTCAGGGTGGTAGACAAACAGTTAAAGGCTTAGCAGAGAAAAGTGAGAATAACATGAACTGGGAGGAGTGTTTCTCGTTTGGATTTGATAAGTGAGGATCGGAAGGTCTTTGAAAAAATCATCTTATGCACAAATCATGTATATATTTTTTCAATGACACATGCCAGCAAAGAATTCTAGTGCCTGGTCTTGTGCAACTCTTTGCCCCCTACCACCAGAAGGACATTGACCAACATCCACTAAAATAAACAAATATTCCTATTTCAAATTATTTTTTGGGAGGGCTAAATATTGTTCTGTACTGCAGAGGTTCTCCCAAGCACGGTCTCTGAGTAGCATCCATGTTACATGGAACTTATTAAAAATGTGAATTTTGGGACCTTTCCCAGATCTCCTAAGCCAGAAATTGGAGTGGGGTCTAGAAATTCATGTTCTTATCAGTGATTGTAATACTTGTCAAGGTTTAAGTTACCAGTGGTGTAGTGGTTAGGATTGTGAGCTCTGTGATCATATGGACTCATGGTATGATTCAGATTCTAAATGTCTCCCAGTGGCCCATGTGTCAAAAGTCTGATTTATGGTCTGTAGCACTATTAAGAGGTAATGGAACTATGAGGAGGTGGAGCCTAGAAGCAGGAAGTTAGTTAATGGGAGCATGTTCTCCAGGAAGCCCAGCCTCTCCCCCTAATCTCTCTTGCTTCACAGCTGTCAGGAGATGAGGCTCTCTTTGCCTCCTGCTCCTGCATAATGTACTGGTGCTGCTAGAGACCTAAAGCGATAACTAAGCTACTGTGAACAGAAACCTTTGGAACCACGAGTCAGAGTAAACCTCTTTTCTTCTTATGTTGATATTCTCTAGTATTTGTCAAAATAATGCAAAATTGATTAATACAATCTGGTTTTTCTCTCTTGGTGTTCTTCCATCTTTTGCAAATTTAACCTCCTTGAGCTTCAGTATCTTTACTTATCAATGGACATATTAATAGTGGAGATGATACCATAGCAATGATAAATGAAATAATATACCTGCTTAATGGAGTTGTACACTTATTAAATGAGCTAGTATATGTAAAGTCCCTAATATATCATCTGGAAATTTAAAACTGCTCAATAAATAATAATTATTAATAATAATTATTAGCCCTGTACTCAACAGCAAAAAGTTGAAAGCTTTTCCATTAATAATTATTATTAATAATAATTATTAATAATCATACAACTAGAGAAGAAAAGGAGAAATTTGGGAAAAACATTTCCAGTTTCCTAAGATATATAGTAAGACCTTTTCTCAATAGTTTTCCAAGTTATTTAAATAGAATTACATAGTTAATGGAACACATATGAAAATCAATAGGGTATGAGAAATTTACTTGTTGAATAGCTTGTTGGGAATTTTTAAAGATATCAATTAGCCAATTTTTATAAAATGTTTTGAAGATATGAATCTATCATTACCCATAACAATTAAAATATGCAGTTATATTATTTTTTATAATTGTACGCATTTATTTCCTAATTTAATAATGAACATACCTTAAAGATTTAAAAAAACTTCAATAAAGGAGAATTATTTTAAGTAAAAATGCAACATAATAATAAATTCTTAACTACCTGTAATTTTTGGCAAACAAAAAGTTTTGTCATTAATACTCTAATTAAAAACAAGTGAGTTTTCATTTGAAATTTAGAATTTATATTCTGATTTTTTTAATCTTGCAAGTTCCTGCTCTTTCTTTCTATATACATCCGGATTTCTCTTCCAAGCTGAATTCTTCATCTGTCTATCTTACCCATCTATCCATTGATCTATCTTTGCACCCATCTGCTGCAGGTAATATTAAAGTCTTACTTTTCACAATAACTACATGGACTGAACTCAGTGCTGCACACCTGCAATACCAGACACTTAGGAGGCTGAGGCAAGGCCCTTGATTACTCCCTAGCTGTGTGACCTTGGGGGAGTCACTTCTCGGGGACTTTTTTTTGAATGTTATGAAACAGCTATAATTGAGGTCAAGTAAGATAATACATGTGAAATTGTGGTAAAACTGTAGATATTAGTTGCTATTATTAAGGTTGTGACTCAAAGTTATTAGGCCAACTCCACTGTATTTCTCTTTTTCTCAACTTCTCCAAAAAGGGAAGACTGGAAGTATCTTTCACCCCCTTAGTTACTTTACTCTAAGTATTTTATTCTTTTTGATATAAGTGGGATCATTTTGTTAATTTTTTTCAGATGGTACACTGATTGTCTGGAATAACTACTTTCTGTGTTGAATTTGTACCTTGCGACACTATTTTTACATATGTTGTTTACTATTTCTATCAGTTTTCTTTGTTGAATCTTCAGGAATCCTTTAAGAGTCAGATCTTTAGGAGTTTTCTATATAGGAAGATGATGTTACCTGCAAACAGTGACAATTTCACTTCTTCCTTTCCTATTTGGATGCATTTTTACCCCCTTGTAATTGCTCGGGCAAGGTTTTCTAGTATTGTCTTGAACAGAAGTAATGAGGTGGAAATTCTGTCTTGTTCTTTATCTTAGTGGAAAAGCTTTCAACTTTTTGCTGTTGAGTACAGGGCTAGCTGTTGTCATGTCAAGCTACCCTTTATTATTTTGAGTTACATGTTTCTTCTACTTGTTAAGAGTTTTTATCATGAAGGATATTTAAGTTTAAGTATTTTTCCTGTACCTAATGAGATGACCATATAATTTTAACCCTTAATTTCAATAATATGATTATCACTTTTACTGTCTTTTTTGTGTTGAATGATTCCTGAAAATTGCACTTGATCATTGTAAACAATTTCTTTAAAATATTATTAAATATGGCTCACAGTTTTGTTGAGGACTAATGTTCATCAGGGATATTGGCCTGTGATTTTCTTGTAGTCATTTTTGTTTTTTGCTTTGGTACTGGAGTTATGTGCACTCATCAAATGAGTGTAGATGTATGTCTTCCTTTTTGATTTTTTTTGGAAGCATCTGAGAAGAATTGGCATTAATTCTTTTTTTTTTTGTCTTTTTCTTTTTTATCGGTACCGGGGATCGAACTTACGACATCTGCTTGCAAGGCAGGTGCTTATGCCGCTGAGCTAGATCCCCAGCCCCCATTAATTCTTTTTTAAGAGTTTGTTGGTATTCATTTATGAAATCCTCCTATTTCAGGCTTTTATTTGAATAGAGGCCATTTTTTTACTGATTAGATCTCTTTGTTACTGATCTATTCATACTTTCTATTTTTTCATGATTCAGTTTTTCTAAGTTGTACACTTCTAGGAATTTGTCTTTTTTCTATGCTATACAATTTATGGCTATTACTTGTTTATGTATTCTGTTATGATATTTTGTATTTTTGTTGAATTCTTGCAACATCTCATTTTTAAATTCATAATTTACTTAGTAGAATCTCCTCTCTTTTTTCTCCTGATTTGTTAATTTTGGTTATCTTCAAAAATCAACTCTCACTGTCATTAATCTTTTGTTTTTCTAGTGTCTGTTTTATTTATTCCTGCCTGGTCTTTGTTTCCTTTCTTCTGCTAACTTTGGGCTTAGTTTTTTTTTTTTTTTCTCTCATTCATTGAAGTACAAAATTAGGTTATTTGTCATTTTGCTTAATATATATTTTTATTGCTGTAAACATCTCTCTTAGAATTGCATTTGTTGTATTCCGTATGTTTTGGTATGCTGTATTTTCATTTTTATTTCTTGGTTTCCCTTTTGATTCTTATCGCTCATGGGTTATTCAGGTGTGTGTTGTTCAACTTCTGTGTATTTGTGAATTCTCTGAAATTCTTCATGTTATTGATTTCTAGTTTCATTCCACTGTGATCATAAAAGACACTTGGTATGATTTAAAATCTTCCAAATTTTGTGTAAACCATATATGATCTGTCCTGGAGAATAGTTCATGTGTCCTGGAGAAACATACGCATTTTATTGCGATTGGATAAAATATTCTGAGCATGTCTGTTGAGTGCATTGGTCTGATTTTTCTGTCTAGGCAATATTTCTGATCCTCGATTGAGAGTGGCATATCAAAGTCCCCTATTGTTACTTTACTGGTGTTTCTCTCTTCAGTTCTGTTAATGTTTGCTTATAGATTGAAGGGAATGAATCATGGGGATGTGGCTCTACCTACCTCTCTCTCTTGACTTTCTCTATGCTTTGTGGGTGCCATGAAGTAAGTAGCTTTCTTCTACCATCCCTTTCTGCTGTGATGTTCCTGCCTTTGGGTCAGATGATCATGGACTGAACCCTTAGAAACTGTGAGGTAAATTAAAACTCTTCTTCTTAAAGTTGTGTGCATGTGTTGGGTATTTTGTCACAGTGAAGAAAAAGTTGACTAAGACAACTTTAATAGAAATATTTTGCATCCTCTATAAACTCCTTGGTTTTATTGTACTTCCAGACCTGTATATGAGATTATCTAACACACTCAGTTCTTCGAAGTACTCCCTTCCCTTTTCCTTCCCTAGTAACTGGGGTAGAACCATGGGTATGAGAGCTCTCTCTACCTTCTTTGCTTCCCGCAAATATCTCCACAAAGTTATCTAACTAGAACAAAACTTAATTTTCATTGACTACCTGCTAGCCTTGAGACATTTTGTTAATTCTCAGGAGAAGTGAATAATGTTGTTGTGTGTGCTACCCATCCTCAAGGAGATTAAATTCTGTGGGGAAGCTGACCCTGAAAGGAAAGTTTTCTAGAGCTCCTTGTGAGTGCATCCAATTCCTTCTGCCATTATTCACACAGGTTTTGCTTTTACTTCCTCTGTTAGTGGTTGAGATAGTAGAAAGTTAAAACCCAAGGAAGACAAAAAATTATTTTTATTAAGAAGACATATCAACGGTATGTATAGTGTGTAAGATAGATGACCGTATTACTAAATTTCTATTAGATCATTGAACAGAAGAGATTGCACTGTCAGTGGCTGAGTGCCTAGCCACTTTTTATGCTTTGATTTTGTAACTTTAACAACTATTGTTAAGATGAGAATATGTAATGTATCAACTAGTGTTTTTATGATATTAATTTTTTAAAATTCTGGATTCTACTTTTTTTTCATTTTTTCTATTTTGTTTTTTAATTTTCTCTTCTTTCTTTAAATACAATTTAAAAAGACATCATATACAAATACAAATTCTCTATGATTTGTATGATCATTATGTATATCTAAGTTGTACTAATAAAAAACAAAACAAAACAAAAAGCTCTCTAAGTAAAACAAAACAAAAAACTGGAAGAAAGTCACAATTAACTTTGCAAAATTTTGTATATCATTTATGCACCAGTCTTATTTTTATATATTGCTATTATTTCCCATATTCCTTGCAAAGTCCCTATGATCAAGGACTTGCTCATGTACCTTTTTTCCAGCGTATTGCTAAGACAAATGTACAGAATTGAGGTTCCATATTATTCCCCTTTGAATAGGATAACTTGATAAAGTCCTCCAAACTCTTTCAGTGGGCCTCATTTGGTTGATTTCCTAAGGCACTTCAAGTGACAACTTCCTTTTCCTTGAGGTTTGGAGTTTAAAAAAAAACAGGGAGAAATAGGCATGTTGAGCAGAGATGGCAGCAATTTTGGTCTTGGGTGGTAGATTTTGTTGCATTAAATGAGAGAACCCACTCTCATCTGTGGTTTGCTAATTATTGTTTTTTATCTTTTCAGAACAAAGAAGTAGGAAAATATCTTCTAAAGAAGACTCAAAGAATTATCATAGATCTTTTCTTTTGACATTCTTAAACAAGAACAGCCCTATATGGTGTCATTTTCAAATCTTGTCCTAACTAGTATTGATTTTCGTTTTTAGCCAAAACCTGGCTAAGATTTCTCAAATGTCTACATACAAAAGAGCATTTGTCTTTTACTGAGTTTGATTAATGACTAGGTTTACCTATATATTAATTTCATGATGTTATATTAGTTGTTCTCAGAAAGTTTCCTTTTGTAAGAATGGACTAACATTTTAGGCTGCTGGAGATAGAGTCCATAATGATCTGTTCAGAATTTTTTCCTTATTATGCTCATGTGACAGATTCACAAGTGAAAAAAAAAACCAAACCCTGGATGTCGTACTATATGATTTGGAGATATGTACTTTTGTGACAGATTTTGTATCTTTCTAGATTTTTCTCCTACCCATCTGGCTTAAGAGCTCCATTAAGTACTTATAGAATAAGTTTCTTAAGAGCTTATAAAAAACTTCAATATCATTTTTGCAATCTTCAAAGGTTGGTTCAGGGATTTAAAAAAAGTGGGTGAAGATTTGCTGTTTCATTTGTCATGAAATGACAATACATTCAAACCAGAAATGTATTGGAGTTCCTAAAGCTTAGCACTGGACTGTTTTTCAGCAGATACAAATGAAATTTACAAATGTTATTTAAAATTCTCATTTATAATGGTCATACATCAGAGAGATGACAGAATGTTGCTCCTAGAGGAGAGAGTAACCAGTGGGCAGTGCATATTGAACTTATTGATCTTTTTGTTTTGATTGGCAAACCATTTTAACTCTCTTTTCTAGGATACCAAATAAAAACAAAAACACTTAGTGAGTAGATGAGATGCTCTTTATCATAAATAACTGCATCTAGCATATGGCCAAGATTGAGAAGATGATGGTATAAAACCTCCTACATATATCTTAGGGAACCCTTAATTTTAAGAATTAACAGAGTTAGAATTTGAAAGCAGTGTATAATTGAGTATCTGGTGTCTTACTCAAGGTGTAATTAATTTCAAAGCTGGACTTATAAATCCTTACTCACTTGTTTAAGTTATTGGCGAATGTGTTTGGGAGAAAGAAAGAAAGGGGACACATGAGGAATTTTTAAAATATATTTTTATAAGTGCCTGTTAATTTTATAAAATATTAGGTTTCACTGTGGTATTTCCATACATGCATATAACATAGCTGGGTCATATCCATTCCTCCATTGCACCCTCTTACATCCTCCCACTACTCCCTTGTTCCCTTCCTCTTGTTGAATAATACATAAATATTTTGATATTAAGCATTTTTATTGAATGCAGTCATCAAATGAATAAAGAATTACTGTAAGATGAACATGGTGAGAAAAGGTTAATCCAACACATTTCATTTTGAAATATATACTATTGTCCTTCTACATTTTCTAAAGATACAACTTATCCTTGAATTCATTTGTGTTGCTTTATCATTGCAAAGTATGCTTTTCTTTTTGCCTCTTGCAGTAGATGAAACGGTTACATGCTCAAGGGTCAGATATAAATTTAAAAGTCAAGTGCTTCTTTAGGCACTGGTATACTTTGGATGCAAATTAAACTCTGTTATCTTACTTTGCCTACCTCCAAACTGTTTTGGTGGCCTCACATTTTTGAGTTTTTGCCTTATTTTGTTTTCTGCAATGTGAAAAGGAGGGCTGACGGCTTTGTTTTGCCATATTTGACTGTATTCTCTCCCCCCCCCCCAAAAGTAATAAGCACTAAGGAGTAATAAAATCCAAGATGTGTAAATTTTGTTGTAAAAAAGAGAGGGAGGAAAAAAAAAAGAGCTCTAACGGATATAACAGCAAGTGTGTTTAGGGGTGTTAAATAGCTGACTATATCAATGTTTTTGGATCATTGAACACAGCTGTTTGCAGTCTCCCTGTTTGAATGTCCACCTTGTGTTCTTTGATACTGTGATTTGAGCAACTATTTTCAAGATGATAATATGTAATCTACTAACAGGTGATTTCTTACTGTTATTTTTTTTTTTTGTAGTTCTGTATTACGTGTACTCTTACACCGCTTTGTTTTGTTTTGTTTTTCTCTTTTTCCTCTTAAATAAAAAAAAAAAAAAAAAGAAAAGGAGGATTCTTAAAACTTTCCAGGATTAAGAGTTCATTTCTGCAGGTTATTTTGATAACATTTACTAGTCCTTATTGATACCAGATTCTAGTCAGCTAAATATTATCCACTCATTATTTAATTTTAATGTAATAGCTATACTCTGAGTTATATACTATTTGTTTTACCTGACAGTGTACATATTTGGAAGTTTAGGCTCAGGAAAGTT
Source organism: Cavia porcellus (assembly GCF_034190915.1). Lineage (NCBI taxonomy): Eukaryota > Metazoa > Chordata > Mammalia > Rodentia > Caviidae > Cavia > Cavia porcellus. Next base: position 34,347,476 of record NW_026947491.1, read on the forward strand.
AATAATTTGCTTAAAGTCTTACAGTTCATAAACAATAGAGTTGGGATTTGAACCTAGGTTCAATGACTGGAGTGTTATGTATTTAACTACTGTCTTGTAGTAGCACCTTTACTGCCCAGGAAAGCAGTCATTAAGAAGGCTGGATGAAAAACTAAGTCAGAACACTTGAATTCTCTGCTGTGACAGAGGACTAGTTGTTTATCCAACAGCCATTTCCATGTCATGAGAATTTTGTTTGAGTGCTGGCCATCTAAGAACTCTGAGTATTCTCCGACCCTGGACTAAGTAGTAATTAGTCCAAACCCAAACTTGTAATTTCGATGTGTTGCTATTAACTAGTGTAGGAATGACCTTGTGACACAAGACATAAGAATAATTCTACCTAATGTCTTCTGGAAATGTGTACTTTGTTCTGAAATAAAGGAATAAGAAAGAGTCACATTCTTTCAGGCCTTACTGAATATTGATGGGTAGAAGGCAGGCACAAGTAGGAGCAGCTGTAGCCAGCTTGCAAACATAAAAACATACAACAGAGGAAAAAAGAAGCCCGTCAGGAGACGGGCAGTATGAAAAGGCTGAAAAAACTCAAGTCCCTGAGAAATGTTGTGAAACTGCTGAGTTAATCTACTCTGGAAGCATCTTACTTCTAAACTTTGCCTTTGGAAAAAAATAAATGTGTCCAACTGAGTAAGCTAGTTCTTTATTTTTCACCAAACATTCTAATTGATACAAGACACACAGTTCTTGGGTTCCAAACATGTCTTGCTTTGATATCTTCTATATATTCTATTCCATTACAGACGATACCATTCTCTGTATGTTTGTATTTGTCTGTGTGTTTTATAGTTTGTGTTAGGTTGCCAACTGGCTAAAAGATTTTCTGAACAGATGTTTGAGACTTTCCCAAAGAGAGGTATTTTGAACAAAAGTGGGTAGTTTTTGACTTTAAAAACTAAATATTTACAGTCTTTCCAAGGCTCTCAGACTGTCCAGGAAGAAAATTATAAGTGAATGTTCTATCACATACAGAGTGGAATAAACAATATACACAAGAACCCTCTGGGGACTGTCAAGCCACATGAATTTCTGCACATCTTTAAGCAAATCTACAGAGACAGCACAAAGTGAGCTGTAAGAACTGTGAGTGTGTTTGGGATCCTCCAGGGAGGTTTTCCTTCTTCTTGGGAATATCTGTCAGTGATTAATAATGCTTATCCATAGGTATGCTGCTTTTAATCATCATGTGGCTCTTAAAATAATTCAGCTAAAATTTAAAATATTCTCAACTTTATCTCTAACCTCATGTGTGCAGAGATCATAATTAACTGGAATAAAGGCTAGTTCTTACTTTGTGTTTTTGCAGTACTGGGATATTTAAGGCATGCTGCAAGATCTCTCGGCCATAGTCTGTTATTCCCTGCTGTGATATGTCTTTCTCGTCAGCAGCATATATGCGACAGTTCACTAAATGGACCTAGATTCCTTTCTTCTTATATATATGTTCACAGTGACAAGGAATATTTCTTGTCACTGTTTCACTAGATTTTTGTAGGCTGGGGCATTTCAGATTCTATACTTGTAAATGGACTTGAGTTTGTCTCTAGTTGCCTCAGTTAATCTGAATTATGAATGTTGGTTATTTTTATGAATGTTTGTGATCCATGCAACCAAGGAGAGTATGTCCGAGAGCCCTTCCTGTGGATCTCTGGGTTGCTTTGGTTCTTTCAGCTAAGATGTCTGGCTATTTAGTAAATGTCTTCTCTAGTTTATTCTGTTGAGTTAGTAACCAAGCCCAAAGATTTTATTCGTTTATGAGAACGTTTCTTGTAGCAAATAGTGACTTCCTTGAGGGCAAGTGTTCTTGTACTTTTAAGTCCCCGACCACAGCACAGTGCTTCATACAGAGTAGCAACTGATACATATTCCCCTTTTCATTTTTTGCACTGCATAGTGCACTAAGAAAAATCTAAGGGCAAATAGAACATTATGACATATCCTGACATTTGATCTGAGTATAGAAAGAGTTGAGTAAATGCCAACTCATAGCCCAAGATTCCAAGATGATATATATTCTCCTACAATCAATTTGTCCTGGACAACAAGAGCAAGAAGCCAAGTGTGTGTGTGTGTGTGTGTGTGTGTGTGTGTGTGTGTGTGTGTGTAGGAAATCTTGTTGTAGCTCTCAGAGCCAGAGTAAAGATACCTCCCTTCTCTCTCAATGCTGCCTTTTGGAAGTGCCAGACACATTAGTAGGGGATGTCCATGGTTAGTAAAGAGTGGAAAACTGGAAAAAAACATTAACTCTAGAATTATAATCTTCTGATTATCCATAAGTTGAAATCTTAATAAAGGATCTGGATAGGGGACTGAGATTTTATAAAACTGACTAACTTTGAAACAGAAATGATTGTCGTGTGGTACTTGGGGAGATGAAAATCCTCCCACTCCCAAACACACCTATGCAAGCCCAGCGGATGTTGTTCATTATATTTCTCTTGAGGATCACAATTCAGGAAGCTCTTATAGGAGGTAAAGAAAACTATGTGGGTAGTTATAAGCAAAATATTGTTAACATCTATTATTTTATGCTCATAAACTTCCATCCTTCTTGAAGTGTTCTGGGAAGCATATCAAAATATTAAAACATATTATGAGAAAAATCAACACAGGGGAAGAAGTTGGCTCAGAAGCTGAAACTCAACTCCTATTCTTTTGAAGAGGCCAGGGGATCTTCAACATTTGTTTAATCAGGCCAAAACCAACATTCACTTTTAAAGTCTAAATTATTTTCCAGATTGGAATAGCTTTGGTAAGCACATAGCTTTGGATTGGTTTCTGTTAATACATGCTGAAGGATTTTTAAGCAACTGGGTTTCTACTGATAAAAATACGAGTATCTTCCAATTTTATATTTGTTCCTTCACCCTGCTCTACCATTGAGGTGAAGCACTAATTTCTTAATATTACACTTCAGCGAACAGTGAGTGATAGAGAGCAGGAAACACAAAGATAAGACTGTACTTAGAAGACACTTTAAAGGGTGTTTCCTCAATATACTCCCCTTTTTTCTTTCCACTCTTGTTTGTAAAGCAGCAGCTTTCAAAAATGCTAGTACTTCTAGTTCAGAGACACAGGCTTAGGAAAAGAAGTGTAAATGAAACCCAAGGGGTATTAGAGAGATAATGATGAGGCTATTCATTGGTAGCCTAATTCATGCTAGGGATTAACAGAGTCAAAGACTTCAAACAAAATGATGATGATGGACACTATTGAGCCTTGATTTTGTTCTAAGTCCTTCACCTACATAAACTTTTTTTATTGTTTGCAGCACTCTTATTATCTAGGTATGCACCAGCATCTCTATTTTTCATATGAAATGCTTGGAGGCCTTGAGAAGTAATGGTGTAAAGAAAGTTTACAAAGCTATTATAAATGGGTCTTAGGTTGGGGCCCTGCAATCAGATCTAGAGCTGCCCTCAACTGCCATAATGAGACTGCCTCTATTCATAGAATAAGCTTAGGCCATGCAGACCTTAAACAATGTGTTTGCTGGCTATATTCTGCATGCAAGTCATTGGTTTTGGATATTTTCAAGGTTGTGGAACATTTTCAATGATTTTTTTTTGGCCAATACATTAACCAGATAAAAGTGAAAGCATCATCTTCTCAATAGGAAGTATTGTTATGTTAGCAGATCAAAAGGAACCTGCTCTGATTGGAGTGACAATAACATGACCCCGAGCTACTTAGCTGTTGTTTCTGCCATGGCCCCAGAGACGTGGCTGTGGCCCTCCCCAGCTGTGTGCAGGGGTGGGGGGATGCTGGAACTGTATGACATGTTCTAGAAGGAATCTGTAGCCCTCATGTACAGGGTAGGAGGGAAAGTGGAAGACTGAGCTGATGATGACCACTTTCCTGAGTGCTTCACGCTAGACTTGATGGATACTTGCTCCAGCCAATGGAAACAGAGAAGAGTGGCTATGAGGGAAGGATCAGGAAAGGACAAATGGCTGAAAATGAAGATTTATGAGAAAAGAATTTAAGTATTTCAGAAAGCAGTATTTTTCATTTAAAAAAAGATGCTAGAAGTCTAAAGGTTAATTTTTTGAATTATTTTGAGTTATTCATTCATTTAGTTCATTTGCTTTTACAGCAAAAAATTTTTTAATTCAAAACATTGTTCAGTTAAAAAAATTTATGTGTTCTTTCCATATTCCATTTTAAAGGGAAGACTTAAAATTTAGGATTATGTTGAACATATTGCAATCCATAGGCATTCAAGTATTAACTAAAAAAGTGTACAATTAATTCAAATTTCAGAATGGTCTGTCACTACTCGATATCAAACAAACAAGAGATTGATAGAGCAACTCCGACCCACAGAGGGAAGCCCAAATGTGTAGAGTGAGTGGCACGGTTATGTTTCCAATGAGGAATGTACTCTGGTTTTAAGACGCAGTCCCACATTTATGTTGATTATATCAAGCTCTTGTATCTGTTTCACCTGTCATTGTCAACGAATCAGATCAAGGAAATTTTGAAAAAATTTCAGTCCAAAGTCAGATGGAAATGTTCATACACATAAACTTTTTCCAAAACAACTACTGTATAGACCCAGTATCATAAATCATTTTTAATTGGCTAATGCTGGTCCCTGAAGAAAAGTGATTAAAATACAGCGCCGGCTGATGAATCCACTGCAGAAGACAATTGCAGCACTTCCACGAGATGCTATTGTTTTAAAACTACCACTAAAGTGGTTCAATTAATTTTATTTGGGCTTATGAATAAGCCTCCGTGCCCCTTTGGGCCTTCAAAACTGTCTTTGCTATACAAAACCTACCTCAACTCCATCAATCTATGATATTTTTTCCAGTGGTATGATTATAAACTACTTCTTTTTAAAAATTTGTCTATTTTTTAAAAAGCCTATTCAGGAGACATCATGCTCTTAGATGGGTAAAGCAGTCTATTGGCTAAAATACATGCAGGTAATTAACATTAATACAAAGAGAGATGTGATTTAATGAGCTGCTTTTGAAACAAGTTATATCACTGGTATTATTGTGGAGAGGGCTGCCAAAGCATTCTTAGCTTTAGGACTATTCCAGAAATTGTAGTGAAGTATTTCTTTAAATCACAAGACTATGAAATCTTTCTACAGCTCCTCAGAAAGCTAAAGGGGGCACTAATGAATGTGAACTCAAATACAATTCCAATTTTGCAGCACACTTAATGTTGCCGTTAGCTTTATAGAGCATAATTAAGTCAAATTGGAAGGGGATTCTGGTAGTGAAATAGCCCTCCTGGCTGAGAAAGTGGTTACTATTTAAGTATTATTTACCCTTGGTTGACAATGTGCAAGCAAGCACCATGGAGTTTGTACAGTGGATTTTGAGAAGATATGCAAACTGTTTTGAGTATTTTGTGATTTCCTGTGTAGTATGAAGAAACATCTACTTTGGGACAAGAGAGGAAAAGGCGAAATTATGTTTGCACACTTAAATTTCTCTCAGTAGAGGACTTAAAAAGGCAATACTATCCCTCCAAAAATATAACATGGCTTTCAAATAACAAGTTGTTGGAATTAACAGGAGCAGTCTTATAAAGGAAACCATTGGCTTTTAGAAGCAAATTTCCCCTGAGTGCTCTACTGACTTTTTCTCTCTGCTTGAGCTTCCTAAAATGAAAAAAGCACTACATGCTTTCTTCGAAAGATCTCTACTTTAAAAATTAAAAATGCTTTTAAAGGATGAATGATGACATCATTAAGCTTTGGATAGGAAAATCAGTAAATCTAATCATGGAACTTCACATTAGCTCCCTCTGTAGGTTCTTCTCATCTGTGATAATCCTCTAGGAAGAAGCAGCTTGGCCCTTTATCCTGTAGCGGTCAGCTGTCAGGGACCCCATCTGTGGCCCTCAGGAGTCTCAGCAATGTTCCTTCAGCAAGCTTCCTGCCCCATGTCCTGCTTTCTGGCTCCTCCTGGTCAGCCTCAAAAGGCCGCAGCAGAGTGGGCCATGTCCCCGGGGAGCAAGGCTTACCAAAGTGTCTCACTCTTACTTACCATTCCTCATTCCTCTTCCTTAGTTTTTAAAGATTTTGATGCAGTGATGAAAACACAGTTAAGGATAACAAAAATATCAAGTGGGCTTATGTCAATGAAAAGGTTAAAGGAGTCATTTTCCAGGCGTTCAGCCTCAAATTAGCACTCTGGAATGTGGGGAATGTTTTAAACATAAAAGCTGAGTTGTATATTATAATACAGGGTAACTTTTTAAATGTTAGGGTTTCATATCACAGAACATACACACTGGAAATTAAAAGACCCATTGTTTGAAACTTCTGCATCCAGATACTTACCTAAGCAGTAGTTATAGCTGATTTCAAGACAGAAGAGAGGACCCAGAAAAGCCTTGTGTGAAATTTGAGGTTTTGCTTCCATTACTTTTTATAAAAGCTGGACAAGCAAAATTCCTAAGCATTGATCTGTAGATTCAGGGTCCAAGTTACCATTACTTTTGAATCAAGGGAGTTTTTAATTTCTTGGAAGGCAAGGAGAAAATGAAATAGTAGAGAAAATAGTTGTGAATTGTTGACAAAGTCTTTTTGGTACATCAGGTAGACTTCAAAGTCTAAGAGATTTCCTCTGGGAAAACTTGGACTCTAAGCTCTTCACGAGCATAAAATATATCTCATATCTTTCTTGTGAACCTCACAGAACTGCTTGATGTTGACACAGGAGGTAGATGACAATCTTTGAAGAGAGGCAGAGAAAACTTTGTGACAGAGTAGCTGTCTAGTGTGTGGGCAAGCTGACTGTGCCCCACAGGTGATGTTAAAGTCTGCTTTGTTCCTAAATGCTCCCCAACCTTTGATATTCCTTCCATTCAATAGCTTCTCTTTTCTGCTGCTGCTACTCATGCGATTGCTTTTTCATGGATTCTAAAGTCCCTGCATAGCACCTGTTATGGTTTGTGTTTAGATATCCCTGAGAAGCCTCATGTATTGGGAGGGAGGCTGTTTTCAAAGATGGCTGAATTTAGAGTTTGTAATTGATTCATGATGTAACACTGGAATTAAGGGTGGGTGATAACTGAATCAGGCCACTGACTGGATTGACACTGTTCTAATCCTGGTAGACTGGATACAAGATAAGGGACAGAAAGAGACTTCGCCTTTGTTATCTCATGGGCATCATGAATTGTTCTCTTCTGTGATGCCCCTCTGTCAAGGTGCCCGGACTTTGAGTCAGCTGATTATGAACTGGAACCTCTGCAAACTGTGAGCCAAATAAATCTTTCCTCCTTCAACTTTGGGTGTTGGGTATTTTGTTTCAGCAATGAGAAAAGTAAGATAGAACCTTACTTGCTTGCTAGGAAGCCCTACAGCACCAAGTCTTGGGCAAAGGCAGGCAAAAGCAGATCATTCCTTCCTCCTTCTCCTTCCCTTCTTCCTTCATTTTCTCTTTTTTTCTAATCTGTTTCCTTCAGAAAAGATTTATGATGGTAATTTTTTTTAATTCCTTGATGTAGAGTCTGTTATTAGATAGATGATTTAGGAAGGAAATTGGCAATGACTCTTTTTCATGCTTCCAACATGGGTAGATTTCTTCCTTCACATTATTAGCCCTGCTGTTTTTCCTATTTCTTTCTGGAATGTACATTTCAAATGAGAACAAGCCATCCATTGGATACAAGATAAGGTATGTAATGTATGCTCTGTAATGTATGTCCTGACACATAAAACATTTATAAATTTATTTATCCTTGTGGTAATATTGGGGCTGGAACCCAGGGCCTTCACACTGAGCTATATCTCTTGCCCTTAACATTTTTTTAAATATTGAAACTAGATTCCCCTTAGTCATTAGTTGCCCAGGTTTGTCTCAAACTTATGATGCTTCAAAATAAATGTGTGCCTTATGAATGAGTAAAATTTTATGTGTAATTTCATTTGCAATAGTGAGGTAGGTAGCTTCAGTTAACCCAACATATTGAAGCAGACAAAAAGAAGATGGCTTGAGAGAGTGTTGTAGTTAGGGGTCGTGCAGAGAACAATTAGAATCAGGATATGGAGTTTATAATATTATTTTTATAATGGTCATTGAGAGTTAACACAAGAAAATGTCAGAAATCTATCTGCAACACCAAAGACAGTTTATTTAGTCAAGAGCCTAAACCCCACAGCAATGTCCCACATGAGTCCAGATGAAAACCCAGAGTTCATGACACTGCCTCCCACAAGTCCAACTGGAAGTCCAGACCCCACAAGAAGGACTCATGCCAGTCTCTTTTATGGATCCATGCCGAGAAGGCCCAAGGATCAGTGGTGGAAACCAGAAGTCCATGCCAGCAGGGTTAAGGAGCTGTGCTGGTGGGATGAAAGTTCTATGCTGGAGCCGAGAAGTCACACTCACAACAAAGACCAGGGCTGTCCTGAAAGGCACCAACCATCACATTTCTGGAGCCAATGCAAAATTAAGTGATATTAAAGTAAAAGGAAAGTTTCAACAGATATAAGTATATATATCTTACTGCAATGGACTCTTTCAGCTATCTGCCTATATCCTCAGGAAAAACACTATAACTAAACCAGAACACCATTTATATTATTTTGAAAGTTCATCTAAAATTGTCTTGTTTATTTAATAACAGTTCTACTTCAGGGAGATAATAGAACATGTCAGAAAATTTGAGTAAACAACATGAATAGTGAGACCAAATTTGTTTTCTTATATATTTATCTATCTACTCATTCATCTATTGATATGTTGATTCAGCTTTTGCTGTGAAGTTATAATGTTTGAAGATTTCAAAGATTTCCTGTAACTACATGTAACTGATATGAAAGTATGGCATGTTCTATGTTTTGAGTTTTCAAGCACCTAAGAAAATTTCTATTCCCTCGTTTAAAAGCCAGCCACTGAGGTCTGAAGATGGCAGCTTGATAGGTGGCAGGGTATAGAGCCTCTCTGAGAAAAATAACTCAGATGCTAGAATTTAACACCATGGAGAAGACTAGATGAAAGGAGAGAGATTCTCAAGACCCAGGAAGGACTGAGGAAAAAGAAAAAGAAAAAAAAAAAAAAAAGAAAGGAAGGAAAAACATGGACAAAAGGCTGGAACCAGATGCTCTCACTGGAGCTGGTCCTGCGCTGTGCTGGGAGCACCTTGAAGTGGGATGACTCACCATCTCACTGAAGTCATGGCTGCCAAAATCGGAAGTTGATAAGCCCAGAGCTCTTGATGGGAGGATGCGGTGCAATAGAGAGTGAAACCAATGTGGAAAGCTGCATTAATCCATGGTGAGTGCTAGGAATTGGGACCCATGGAGGGGATGACTGGCTAGATGGCATATTGGAATTGGGCAGCACTGGCCTGAACCCAGAACCGTGGGGCGTCAGTCAGCCACTGCTGGCTCAAAGACGACTGGTGGGATCTGCCTGGGCTGGGTCATGCCCCTGATCGGGACCCAACAGCCAGCGACAAAACTGTCCCGAACCTGTGATGCCCACACAGTGCAGACTAATGTGCTGAACACACACACCAGTTTACTGGCTCAGAGGAGATGGGCCAGCCCACATCATCCCTGGGTGCACCTGAGATCAACAGTAAGCTGGAGAGGGCAGCAATCACCTAGCCAGCACACTTTAGAAAAACCATAGGCAATGCTAAAAGGGCCTGAGACCTCCACCATATATCTGTCTGAAAGAAACCAGAAACATGACAAGACAAAGAAATAAGAAAAACCCTCCAGCATTGACCCAGGGAAAATAAGTCCAGGAGAGGTAAATACAGAAGAGATCAAGGGCAGCAATCATGCAGTATCAGTGACAGCATCAGTGGACATAAAGAAATACTTTTGTGACCTCATAGATGAACTTAAAACTGAAATTCTAATTCAAGTGAGCCACAATACAAAAAGATTAATAAAAGAAATTCTAGCACCTCTCAAGAAGACACAGAGGGAAGAATGGAGGAACCCAGAAAAAGGACAGAAACCTTTGATGAAGAATATAAACAAATCTAGAATACACGAAAAAGATCCAAAGAGATTACTAGGAAATTTAAAACTCCATTGAAAGCTGGCAAAATTCCTTGACAGAAACTAACGTTAGACTTTAAAAACTTGAAGATACATTTGCAATATGTGATCATGAAAGGAAAGATCTCTTAAAAATAACAAGGAACCAAGAAGTAACAATACAAAGTCTAGAAGACAACAAGAGGATCTATAACTTAAGAACAAAAAATGTGAGCAAAGAAGCAGGAGTAATCACAAATAAATTACAAAGGCTATTCACAGAAATAATTAAGGAAAACTTCCCAAACATAGGAAAAGGAAATGATACCCAGATAAATGAGGCATACAGTACTCCAGCCAACTATAACCCAAACAGATCTACACCCAGACATATAATAATCAAGATCCCAGAAATTCATCACAATAACAGAATATTAAAAGTGGTCAGAGAAAAGAAACAGATCATCTATAAAGGAAAACCCATCAAAATCACAATAGACTTCTTGACACAAACTATTGAATCAAGAAGAGCTTGGAGCAAAGTATTCCAAGCCCTGAAAGAAAATAACCTCCAACCCAGATTGATGTACCCTGAAAAACTGTCTCTCAAAATTAATGGAGAAACAAGAAGTTTCCATGACAAAAAGGAACTGGGCGAGTTCATGACCACCAATTCAACCTTACAAAAAAATACTGAAGGACATTCTAGAGAGAGAGAAAAAAAATACCAGAATTCCAGCAACAGTAGTAGAGGCCTCAGAGCAGACAGTTGAATGAAGGAGAAAAGTAGACAACAAACAGCAGAAAAATAGCATAGCAGAGATGAGGCAGTGAAGGTTGGCTATAATCTCTAACATAGATGGCCTTGATATACTAACAAAAAGAAACACAAGCAGAACAGATCAGGAGATAGGTTCCATTGAGATGCTCTGAATAGGAAATGTACTCAACCTGAAAGAGGGTTAATAAGCCAAAGTTAAAGATGAGAAAACGATGCTCTATGTGACAGGGAACCAGAGAGAAATAGGGACAATTCATCCAGCAGCTGCAGATAGGTTGGAAAATCATGACACTTTTGTGCAATGGAGAATTACTCAGCTATAAGGAAGGAAAACCTTGAGGCTTTAGTAGGTAAAGGAATACAGCTCAAGATCAAGCTTAGAGGTAAAAAAAGTTCAGCATTACTTAGGTAGATAACGGGTTGCCTCCCTAATCTAAAAAATAAAGGAGTTAGTGGGACCCAAAATGTACAGAGCACACTGAGGAAGGGAAAGGGGAGGAACTGTCTAAAGAAGGAAGTCAGAGGACATTGTTAATAGTGCATCAGGATTTAAAAGCCACAATAGTCTTATCACTCTGTTTAGTTTAATTTTATTCTGTTCCAGTCTGTCTACTCATACTAGATTTGAGGGCACAGACAGCTATCCCAAACATAGCAGGATACACTATCGTGACTATCCTTAATTTCCTATTAACTTAAACTGAAGCCCTGTATTACTTACACTGTCTTACTATAACTGATCTTATTTGAATCTGGTTTGTTAGATTGCTGTTTTGTGTTGACTGATTTTGTTCAAGTTTGGTCCGCTTGATAGTATTAAGTCTAATAGTAGAGGCAACTACTCTAAAGATAACAATATGCAATAGAATACCCATTCCAGTTTGATTGTTTATTGCTTTTGAAGTCCTACAATGTCTCTAATGTTATGTTTTGATTAATATTGCTATGTAGTGCTGTGTTCAATTATATTATACCTGCTGATATAGGCAATTGTATCGAAAATAACAAGAGACATTATAGTAACTGCTGTAGATCACCTAGTATTGTGGTTTTATATGTCTTTTTCATTTCATGTTTTTCTAGGAATTTGTTTTGTTGTTTTTTTTTTTTGATCTGTTTTTCCATATAATACAGAAAGGATAGATAGGTATACTTGTAGAGAGTCACGCATGTGTAGAACTTCTAAGTACTTTACGGGAACAGATTATATAATGCATGATGTAATGAACAGATACTTTGAAGAAGAGACACTAAGATATCCAGTGCTAATTCTGTAGTGTTATGATATGACATCTAGCAATACTATTATTCTCTGTTTAGAGTTATATTAGTCTATTTTCTTTTGTTTAATTTCAACATACATAAAGATATAGGCAGCTATTTTGAGGAGAAGGAGAGGCATTATGGCAGCCATTGTTGACTCTCCTATTGTCTGGTCTTGAAGACCTAAAATCCTTCATCATCCTGTTCTGATCAGTTTAGTACTATATTGTTCCATATGTATTCACTGTGTGTGAAGATATGGACAACTATTTGGAAGAAAACAAGAGACAATATGGTAGACAGTGAAGATCTCTTGTGGTCTTGGCTTTGAAATCTGTGTTTTTAAAGTTGTTTTCTTATGGTATGTTTTCTTTTGTTTAATTTTTACCCTCTTTAAAATAAAAAAATTTTTAAAAAGCCAGTAATCATTTGGACCACTATTGCAAAGCAAATAATCTATAAGATAACTTCTTTATTTTTGCTGTAGTGTGAATGGATTTGTTACGTATTGTCTAGAAAGCAGGATTAGACCTAAAAGATGTTTCCTGTTGGAGGTGCTGAATTTCAAGGGGAAGACAGAGAGAAATGGAAATTGGGATTTTGTGACATTCCATTGGATAGCCTCATCAGTGGTTAGCTCTATAGCTGCCTTGGATGAGGATAAAGAAGGAAGCTAAGTGATAGATGATGTCATGTGCCTCCTTGTGCTGAGTTATTTGGGAGGAACTACTTTCAGTGGAAACTACCACAGGCTAGGGTGGCTTCGGAAGACTTTTTTTTTTTTTTTTAATAAGATAAGCTTTGGTTTTAAGATAGGAAGGTATTTTCATTAAGAACAATGTTCTAGCCTTCATTTCTGTCACCATTAGAGGGAGTGAGGTAGGGTGCACAGGGGGCAGGGACCAATTTTAAAAATAACAAACACTTCTCCTCTGTAGTCCCGGCTCCAGGAGGAATGTCGATGTAACCATGGTACATAATAACTATAATAATAGTTCCCTGAATCATTTAACTGTATTGCCTCATTCTTTTGTTCTTGATATTAGTTTTTTCCCTGTCAAACATTTAACCCTTCATAAGCATGGGCTTTATGATTTAAGTACTAAGCTATATCTCTAAATAAATGCATCATTAAGACAAATTTATAGTGGTAGGGTTGCTAGAGATTTTGATGCTTATTAGCAAATTATAATCCAGCAGGGCTGTACCTGCTTATATGTTCACAAGTAGTACTTTTATACTTTCTAGAAATAGGTATTTTAGTGCTTTTTGGTATTTGCCAGTGTGAGGAATGAAAGGTTTGATATCTAATTTAAGTTTTTAGCTTTTGAATAGAGTACTCTGTTTACTTTTATTTACTTTATTTATTAATAGACTATTTAGGGCTATATATTTTCATCTGAGGTAGCATTTGCCATACTTTTTGATAGGTAGTTCTCATTAGGATAATGCACCTCTTATCTAAAGAGATTATATTAATATTTTGATTTCCTTTTAGATGAAGTTATTTAAAATTTCTAAATCATTGTTGCCAACTGTAATTTAAAAAATGGAAACTTTTTTCACATAGTCACATAATGAAGCCAATATTATGTAGCTATCAAAATTTTTGAAGTTTTTCTTACATAGTAATATTATACAACAATGTGATTTATTTTGGGAAACTGGTATGATTAATATATCTTGATTTCAATTCCCTGTCTCCCTCCACCCTTCCTCTCCAACAGTTTATCTTCTTAGTACCTGTCTTATTTCCTTATTTTAATTATTTATTTATAAATTTATGTATTTTTAGGTTTCTCATGGATATTTAACTTTCTGAGTCTGGCTAATTTTACTGAACATGCTAGTTTCTATTTCCATTCATTGCTCTGAAAATGCCATGATTTTATTCTTTTTTATACTGAGTAATATTACACTGTGTGCATGTACCCCATCTTTCTTCAGCAATTCATCTATTGGTGTTTCCATAGTTTAGTTATTGTAAATGGCACTGCTATCAACATGTATTACAGTATATGCAATTCTTGATTCTTTTGGGTGTATGGCCAGTAGTGTTACAGCTGGGTCAAATGGTGTTTTAGCTTAGTCTTTTGAAGACTATTCATTCCAATTTCCCCAGTTTTTGTAATAGTTTACATTCCCATTGACAACGCAGGAGTCCATCTCTCTAACCAGCATTCTTGCTGGCCTTCATTGTTTTTTGTATTCTTGATGATAACCATTCTGACTGGGATAAGATGGAACCTTAATTCAGTTTTAATGTACATTTCTTTGAGATATGAGATGATAAGTATTTTTCATATAACTTTGTGCCATTTGAACTTCTTCCTTTGAGAAGTGTCTATTCAGTTCATTTGCCCACTTTGGATATAAAAGACCATGAGTTCATGTGCTCTAAAATCCAAGAATGAATTTTAGGAGCAATTGAGGTTCAGAGCAGAAATATTTATTGAGAGAAAGAAAGCTTCTCTCTGAGTAGACAGGGGGGTCCTGAGTGGGTTGCCAAAGATTCTGTCTTTTCTAGGGGTTTTTATAGAGTAAAACCATGAGGTGAGGCAGATATAAAGTGGGGAAAACTGGGAACTTGCAAAGCAGACGGACGTGAGGTGGGACAGCTATGGTCAACCAATCAGATTAATTGTTCAGGTAGAATTGACCAAATTAGGGACAAATGGAGAAATGAGTCAAGAAGCAAGTGAGCATTCTTACAGATCAGTGCTCTTCCTGTTGGGGGTTGGGATGATGACCCTGGCTTCTCAAGGGGATCCATACCTAATTGCTAAGGTTTAATATTTAGGATGTGGTTGCATTTATTTTGCCTTCTGTCTTGAGATCTGGCCCACAGCAAGAGATGTGTGTCTTCTCCAAGGTCATAAGACATTTGGTACTCTGTGCTGGCTTTCTTGAGGAACTAGCCCTGTCTGAAAGCCTATAATATTTCTAACTAGCTCAGCTACTTATAACACTTTTTATTTATTATTTTATTTTATTTTTTAGAGCAGAATATATTTATTGAGAGAAAGAAAGCTCCTGTCTGTGAGAGAGACAGAAGGGGTCCCAAGTGGGTTGCTAAAAGCTGTGTTTTCTAGGGACTTTTATACAGCAAAACCATGAGCTGAGGAAGGTCCAAGATGGGAAAAATGGGAACTCATAAGGCAGACAGACCTGAGGTGGGACAGAACAATGGTCAACAAATAAGACTATGAGTGTAATTGCTCAGGTAAATTAGTTAAATTGGGATCAAATGGGGAAGCAAATCACATAGTAAGCAGACATGAATACAGAAGAAGGTCTTTGCTGGTAAGGGGTTGGGTTAATGGCTCCTTCTGGCTTCCTCAAGGTAATCAAGGTATCAAGGTGATACATATTTCGAATATTAATCCTTGATGTTTATACTTAAGGTGTGGTTGCAGTTTTTTTGTCTTTTGTCTTGAAATGCTACCCACAGTGGAGATGTCTGTCTCCTCCAAGACTGTAAGGTATCTAGTCTTCCGCATTGGTTCCTTCAAGGCTCCAGCCCTGTGTGACTGCCTATAATGTTTCTATCCAATTCAGTTCCCCACAATGTTCCCTCCTCTGAAGAAGTACCCTGAACTGCCATGAGGGAGAAATAGGCAATGATCAATCTGGCTTCTTCAGGCTAAAGGGGGTCATAGCTGTTGAATGTCAGAGATATTCTACAGAAGGTCTATCTAAAGGCCCTCAGTAGACACCAGGCATTTTCATCTTTGGTGGGTATGCAGCTGTAAGTCTGGAGAAGACAAAGCTAAAGAAACAACTAAATATACATAGTCCAAATAATAGAATCAACAAGATAATTATGAATATAGTTAACAAAGATTTTCTTACCATAAAGAGGAAAAGGATGAGGTCCAGGGAATCTTGGTGTCAGATGTGTCATTGATTTATGGTCTAATATCTTGAATAGCTATTGAGATATTAGCAAAAGGATCAGGAATGTGCAAAACATTTAATTTTTACAAGTTACAAGTGTCTTTTGTGCTGCTGTTAGAATGTCTAATGTCATTTGATTTTGATAGATAGCCTGCCTCATTAATATACTTCTTCATTTAAGAGAGAGAGATAAACTGCTATGTCATTTAAGGCCTGTTGAGTACAGTTAGTTAAAGCCTCAATATGTGTCATTTAATTATCTCTGGAAAAGATCTGGTAGATTCCAGTAAAAAGAATTTAAAAGAATCTAACATATTTGTTATTGGTATTATCTGTATGATTACTTGGGGTTTGGCAACCTTTAGCAAGAACAAATTTTAATCAACACATGTATAATCAAAGTATGTGTTTAAAGGCATGTATAATCAAAGCATCAAAGCATGAATATTAGAGTTGACAGGTAAGTTTTAGAAACTGTTTTTATTTACTTTTATTTATTCTGGTACCAGGGATTGAACTCACAACCTCCTGCTTACCAGGTAAATGCTTGAGCCACTGAGCTAAATCCCCAACCCTAGAAACTGTTTTTAAGGGATAGCAATTGTAACTCATTGGCCTTAGGTCCCTTTATTGATGTAGTCTGACATTTGGTCAAATCATAAATTTCTCTAGCAATAGTTATAATTATCTCTAAATTTTTGATGACATGTGAAGAACCACTTTAATGAATTATTTTGGCCAATGCAAATCTCTCTTATAAGTTTTTATATACCAATAACAGTATGTACGGGATTTGTAAAAACCAGTCTCAGTATTATTTGGGTTAGTTGGCAACCTGGATATATATTACAGCATTTAGACAGGCTAAAAATTTCTCCAAGATTGGAGTTGGGCTTTTAGGCATAACTAAAAAGAATTAATAAAGAGAAAGTTATTCCTCTTGCAGTTTAAGAAAGATATATCTTGCTGACTGTCTTTAGTGAGTTACGAGGCCTGGAAGGAAGATCAGAGCTGAAAAGGACAAAGAGACATGTGCCAGTATCCTGTAATAGGCTGGTTTTATCTCCTGTGATTAGGATGATATGATAAATGATATGATATGATAAGTCATATCCTAATATGATTTATCTCTTATGATTGCTCAGGGCCCCTCTGCAAAGATGACAGGTAGAGATGAGGGTCTGGCCAGAGTGAGGAGATGGAGTGCCTAGTCAGACCTCCAATGCTCACCTTTGGAGTTAGGGTTTGACTTGGGGGGCCTCTTAAGGCAGTCGCTGTAGAGATGGTCTGCGTTTCCATAGTAGTAGCAGTTGAGTCTAGTAGTTGAGCTCTTCTTAATGCCCCAAGAATCAGACTTACAGTCTGTTTCTTTCAAGGCCGCAATATAGGCAGCCACTTTTTGGTCTCTTTATTTTCTTTTTTTAGCTTTCTCCCAGACCCAATTGCAAAAAACCAAGGAGGCAGTTTTTACTAAAGTATCAGGTGAACTATCTGGAGCAAAGGCTATCTTCTGTAACTTCTTCTAATATCTGGGGTTGACAGGATGACAAACATGTCTTTAAGCAAAATTTATCCCTTTATTGACTCAGGATCAGTGCCCCTAGTAAACAACTTAAGAAGTCAGAGGAGTTTTTATCTTTTTCCCGAAAAATAGCTGACAATTTAAAATAAACAGAAGGCTTGGTTTTCATCCTTTTAAACCTTCAAGAATACACATTTGAAAATGTTTCCTGCTTTAATATTCTGTCTGATTAAGCCAGTTAGAGGTCTTGGGTGGAAACTGCTTGTGCCCCAATAGGAACTGGTGGTTCCCCTAGCTGCCAATCTTCTGGCTGTTTAAAGTTAATATGATATTCATCTCCAAATGGGATAGCAGCTTGTAAAGCTGTTTGTCTCTTAGAAGTTTAAGATTAACATTATATCTTTCCAACCTAGTTTATAGGTTTGTGTAAATCCTCTAAAGACATTGATGCACTTATCAGGGTCATTTGAAAATTTTCCAAGTAATAGCTTAATTTGCATTAAGCCATTGAGAGAAAGAGCCCTATGAATGGGGATAGTCTCATAATAATTATAATTATAGCTTGAGCACAAATAAGGATTATTTCTTAATGTTGAAAACATTGAACACAAGGCAACTCTGACCATTTTCTATCTTTTTTACACTATACTTCTACTTGTAAAATAGCATCACAATTAATACTTCCCTCTGTATTCCATTTTGGCTCTAGGGGTAGGTAGACTATGCACACGTGCAGAGATATATCAAGTGGCTTTTTTTTCAACATGGAAGGGTCAAACATCTTTCAGTGATTAACAATGCATTCTAAAGGAGTAAGGGGTTTTGGCATTGGGTTGCCCATGACTCTGTCCCATGATCCCGGTGGAAGATCTCCAACTGATTAGGGAAATGAAACTCTCAGCTTACTAGATGTCTGGAACAAGTTTATGTTCTCTAAAATCAATGAATGAACTTTAGGAACAACAGAATTTAAGAGCAGAATATATTTATTGAGAGAAAGAAAGCTTCTGTTTGATGTAGTTCCATCTACTGATTCTTGATAGAATTTGCTTTGCTTTTGGAGTCCTGTTCAGGAAGTCTTTGCCTATGTCTATGGCTTCAAGTGTTAATCCTACATTGTTGTATAGAGGTGTTAATACTTCTGGTTTTATAGTTAGATCTTTGATGCATTTTAACTTGATTTTAATAAGAGGTAGGTATCCAGTCTCAGTTTTCTGCATGTGGATATTCAATTTACCTAGCCATGTTTGTTAAAGAGACTGTCTTTTTTCCAGCATATATTTTTGGTACCTTTGTCAAAAATCAGATGGCTGTGGGTGCTTGGGGGTGGTTTCATTGTTTTCTTTTCTAGTCCTTTTGTTTCTGATTTTGTCCCGTGTTATTTTTATTACTATGGCTTTATGATATAGCTAGTAGTCTGTATAGTAATGTCTCCAGTATTGCTCTTTTTGTTAACAGTTGTTTTGGAACTTTATGATTTCAAATCAAATTCTAGATTACTTTTTCTAGTTCTGTGAAGAATTTTTTTTTTTTTTTTGGTATTTTAGTATGAATCACATTGACTCTATAGACTGTTTTTGGTAGTATGGCTATTTTAACAATATTAATGCTTCCAGGCCAAGAATGAGTTCTACTATTCAACTTTCTAATGTTTTCTTCAGCATTCTTTTTTCAGCTTTGTAATTTGCATTTTAGAAATCTTTTAACTTTTTTAAAGATTGATTCTCACGTATGTAATTTTTTAAAAGTTAGGCCTTTTATTATGAAGATATTGGGTTTTGTTAATAGGTGAAGTTTCTCTCAGCATTATTGATATGATTATATGATTTTTAAAAAATCTTTTATTCCATTATGTGGTGTATTGCATTTATTTATTTAGGTATGTTGAACTATCCTTGCATTCCTGGGATAGAACCAACTTGGTAATGATGTTTTATCTTCCTAATTTGATGTTGAATCCTGTTAGTACAAATCTTATTGAGGAACTTTGCATCCATCATCATCAAGAATATTCGTCTGCAGTTTTATTTTTTTGCTGAGTCTTTGTCTGGTTTTGGTATCGATGTGATACTGGCTTTGTAGAGTGAATTTGGGAGGATGTTTCCCTTTCTATGGAAAAGTTTGATGAGCACTGGAATTCATTCTTCTTTGAAGGTCTGGTAGAATTCACCTTTAAATTCATGTAGTCCTAGACTTTCCCTACTTGGAAGAATTTTAATTACTGCACCAATTTACTATTTGTTGGTGATCTGTTTAGATTTTGTATATTCTTCTCTCAATTTGAGTAGGTAATATATATCTATGAATTTATCCACTTCTAGATTCTCCAATTTGTTGGAATATGAATTTTGAAAGTATGATGATCCTCTTGATTTCAGTATTAACTGTTTTAATTTCATATTTTTATATCTTATTAATTTGAGCTTCTTTGTCTTTTCATAAGTTTGGCTAAGGGTTTGTTGATCCTGTTTGTCTTTCCAAAAACAACCTCTTTTTGATCTATTGTTTTCTTAGTATCAATTTCAATAATTTCCACCATGATATTTATTGATTCTTTCTTTTTAACTGGTTTTGGGTTTGTTTCCTCTTGTTTTTTTTTAGGATTTTGAAATGCATCATTAGTTATTTATTTGGATTTTCTCTGTTTTTCTAATGTAGGCACTCATAACTTGCCTTTAGAATTGCTTTTATTGTCTCTCATAGATTTTGATATGTAGTGTTTCCAATATCATTTGATTCAAGGACTTTTACATTTTTAAATTTGTGTCTATTGCAAGAATCTACCTTCCCAATGCATTAAGTATGAGAAACTATCTATTTGGCTCAGCACTCAGTCCTTTGGAACTGGACTATGGTGATAATTATGACTTCACACAATCACTGTGTTGTCATATATGGAGAAAAACTGATTATAACAGGTATGATATCCTGGCCAAAGTAGTACACTTAGCAATAACAATAGTCTTGAGCACAGCCTGGCTATGGACAGACTGTGGTAATGTTTAACCTGATACCTTTAACTACAGGTGCAAATTATATAGTTTTAAAATAGATTCCAACATATATCAGGAACTTGAATGCAATGGTTTTCTCCTAGTGGATTGATTTTATCCTGTTGTTGTGGGTTTAAGAGGGATACGGGCAAGATTGAGAGATGAATGAGGTCAAATATAGTAGGAGTAAGGCTGGCGGGCAAAAGGATGACCACCCAAATTCTGAGACACTGGAAGACACTGGAAGGAAAGAATGGAAGAGAAAGCAAAAAAGTATTGAAGTGAACCAAAATGAGAAGAGACAATGTTCACTCACATAAAAGTATCATAAAATCAATAGAGACAGTTGATGAAAGAAAGTAAAAGGGCAGTAAGATAATAAATCTAAGTCATAAGAGAAAAAGAAAGAAAACACCCTAAAATAGACATAAAAAAACAAGAAAAGACAAGACAAAACAAACCTTAACTATACAGAAAAATAATCAAACAAATGGAGAAATATAAAAGTAGTAAAATTCCTCTGCTGTCTACAGTTCTGTGGTAGGTCTGAGTCAGATCTCAGAAATGTAATGTGTACTCCAGCTAAGTTTGCAGTGGGATTTGTGCTGGGTATAAGCTGATCTTGGCCTCACGTTGTGGGGGTTTGGACTGATCTATTATTGCTAGGGTTGTTACTGAGCCCTTTGATAAAAATGATGGTCCCACCTGCCTCTGTCCCACGTTTCTGTGTGCCGATACACAATGCTGGTTCATCTAACTCACCAGTGGCTGTCTTGTATGCTCACTATTGCTTTGGACGTCTTCATGCAACTGGTCCAGCCCACCAAGGCCTTAATGGGTCATTGGTGGCTCTGGGAAACATTTTAGATATAAACAATAATAGTTTTATAATAGAATTTAACTCTACATGTTTCTTTATTATTGTTTTTTATTTATTTGACCTACCTATTTGTGATAATGGGATATTTGAGTTTCCCACTATTATTCTTTTGGTGTTTATCTGTCCTTTTATGTCAAGTAATATTTGTTCTGTGGAGTTGAATGTACTAATATTTGCAGTGTATATATCTATGACTATTATCTCTTTGGTAATACCTCCCTTTATTAATATATAGTGACCTTCCTTGTCTCCCAAGGAGTTTTGGTTTGAATTCTATTGTTTTTGATATAAAAATGGCTATTCGGCTTATAGTTGAGATCTGGGTTCTTGAATTATCATTTTCCATTCTTTCACTTTGCCTGTGCATGTCTTGGCAGATGAGGTACATTTTCTTGCAGCCATCATACAAACAGGCCTTGTTTATTGATCAAATCTGCCAACCTGAGTCAGTAAATTGGAGAGTTGAGAGCATTTACATTATTATTAAATGATGTATAGTAATTCTTGTCATTTTTTTTCTGATGTCTGATTCCCTCCTGCTGTTTGTTTGTTTATATTCTGTTTCAGTGAGTTGACTCTTTCCCTTTGTTTCATAGTTGTCATCTTCTTGGTCTGTATTTAGGATTCCCTAAATATTTTCTATAGCACTGGATTGGTGATCATGAATTTTCTGTAATTAATGCTTGTAAAAAGGGCTTTATTTTTTGTTCAATTTTAAAGGATTGCTTTGCAGGCTACGGTAATCTAGTTTGGCAGTTATTTTCTTTCAGGGCTTGAAAGATTTCATTGCAAACCTTCTTGGCCTTTAAAGTTTCTGTTGAGAAATATGCCATTCTGATGGATTTGCCTTTACAAGTGGTTTGGGAGTTCCCAACAGCTTTTAATATTGTTTCTTTGTTTTGAATTTCTGGCATCTTTGGGGAGTGGAGAGGGGCAAAAGCCTAATCCAGGACCTTTAGACCATCACCTCCCTCAGTGCTTGCCTCTTTTATCTCTGCCTGAGTCTGGCTGAGTCTGTGATCATGAATTCCAAGCCTGCCACAATCCTCCATGTTCTCTTTGGCTCAAAATTCTCACAGCTCCTGGGGCCAGGAATTCCTACCCTTGCATGAGCAACTCGGTCACTGGGGCCCTGCGTCCTGGCAGGATTGCCTCCTGCTTCTCTCAGGGCTTCTCCTCTTCAAGGATTCAGGGCATTTTACAAAATGATGTGGTCTCCAAGGCTGCACTGAGAGGAACACAGAAGTAGAGTTGCAGATTCAATTCTTTCTAGCTTCCTTGCTTCTGTATCTCACCAGTTTGCTGTGTTCCTCAGGTTATGTTCATGTGGTGCTGGTGAGGGGACATGGCAGCCTGGGTGAGTGTCACAGAGTGATCCCTGAGTATTATTTCCTTGACACTGCCATGATGGAATCTCTGGATTCCTTCTTACATGAGCATTTTACATAAGCATTTTATCTTACATGTTTTTGTACATGTCCATGATTCGAAAAAAGTGTATTCTCATTTCATAGACATTTGCAAGTATCTATTATGAAGTGTTTTATGCTACCAAAGCTCGTATATTTTTTATTCATTGTCTATTCAGTCTGTCAAAGATAACCCAGCTTGCAATAATTTTATTCTTGAAAGTTATTTTTTGTGCTTCTAATTGCTTTTGCTCTATATATCTTGACAGTTGTCAGGTCAATATTTAGTTCTGTAACATCTTCAATATAAATTATGCCTTTTATTGGTATAAAATAATTATTTTCCTCACTTAATACTTTTGACTTGAAGTCTACTCACTCTGGAATTAATGTGGATATTTCTATTATTTTCCTTGTACATTTTTTATCTTGTTTTAATGTATCTGCCATGTGATTGTGGGTGTTTTGGTCTAAATTAGAGAGAGAGATAGTGAGAGAGACAGAGACAGAGAACGAGAGAGAGAGAGAGAGAGAGAGAGAGAGAGAGAGAGAGAGAGATTGAGGGAGAGAGAATGCTATCTTCCTTTTGGTTCTTTTCCAACTTTGGCTGTATTGATCAGACATTGGGTAATTCTTTTTTTTTTTTCTTTGCTGCATTGGCAGTTATGAACTCTGTACTTATGCAACTAATAGTTACCTTTAAAGATTTAAGTAACATATATTAACTAGTATTTATATTTTAACAACAAAACTGGAACAACAAAACAACAAAAATGGAACAGTTCCTAGCTACTTTTAATAACAAAGTAAGAAAATTTAATTAATACTTCTTAAAATACTTTCTTATCAGTTTTGTTTAAATTTTTTTGTTATGAGGACTTAAAGTAATTCATATCAGGACCTAAGGAAGATAAGCATAAGGAGATATGACAGAAAGGTTGTAGTTATTTGGAAGTGATATAAAGGTAGGAGTGAAAACAATTTTATTAGATAGCTGGAAAGGGGTTAATATGAAGAATGCTCTGCATACCTAAAATTAAAAATGTCAGTATTATTTCATATTGAAATGGCTGGACTCATTTTCACTTGTCCCAGGTTTGTTTGGATTGTCTGATTTAAAATAGAAACCATATGGTGGCATCACCACACCCCCAGGGTCACTTCAACAAGTTCAGACTGGTGGCCTCTGTGGGTTTACAACTGAACTGCTTCACATAAGCAGGCCTTAGAGAAACCTGATCTAAGAGTAGAAGCAGAGATTCATCCATTTCATGGTGTCTGATGGTACCTGTGTGTATAACTCACTAGACAGCAATAATGTTAGATATACTACAAGGGCCACTGAAGTGACCCCACATATACTGGGGTTAAGAGTTTAGATTTAATGTGATCAGTTTAGAACACATTGCTGATTCCTAAAAAAGAATGACTTCTGGGCCAATCAGCACTTATTACAAAATTCTGCTCCATCAGATTTTTTTGAAGATCCTAAGAGCAATCATGCATTTTTCACCCTTGGGTCCCCTTTAGGAAATGTCATCCAGTATAAAATTTCTGGTATGTTCAGGCAGTATTACTCCCATAAAATGCTTTGTTTAAATTTTGTGTCCCAGGATTTTAATTCTGCCCTGATGTAGTTCTTTTGAGGCATTCAGTCTTCTAATGAAAGAGTCATGGTTTGGGGCCATCTGTGATGTATTTAGCTGTGCCTTGTACAGATTGTTCTCTGTAAAACTACAGAAAATTTATACTCTACTTCTTTATTTTACAGGCATCTCTTTAATCAGTTAATAAGATCTGTGTTGAAACTATGACTTGCCTGGCTATTCCTCTATTTACTGAAAGGTTTAGAAATGATCTAAGAACATCGCTTTGGAAGTAAACCAACACTTACCTCATCAAGATTCAAACCCCAAAGAATCCGGAAACACCAGTTAGTTGTAGTTAGTGGGTATATATGTTTGTGGGGAGGGAATATGTTTTAAATTGATCACAAGGAAAGCAAATGAAAAAAGGTATTCATACAATGGCTCCCCAACCAAATGGTAATATTTACAATAACAGCATACAGGGTCCTACCTTCCAGTGTCATGATCTAAAAGCTGTTTGTTTTCCCTTGTTAGGACTTCTCTGATTTCTCAAATCACAGTTTTTTCCCTCTTTCTATTAAGTCCCCAAAACTTTATTTTTTATATCAATTATAGCATCTTCTGGGGATAAATTTATATGTAATAAAATTCTCTCTTTTAAAGTACATTCTTTGATACATTTTGATAAACATACACATTTATGCAACTATAATTGCATTCAAGATATAGAACATTTGGATCATCTGCCAAAGTGCCCTCAATCCCCTTTTGCAGTCATTCACCTTCCTATACTCCAAGATCTTGATAACTAACAATCTTCTTTCTGCCAGTATAGTTTTGTTTTTTTCTATATCTTGTTACTGGAATAATGCAGTATCCAACATTTTGGCTCAGCCTCTTTTCCATATCATTATATTTTTAACAGTCATTGATGTTCACAATTGGATCACTTTTAGTGATATTTACTGGAGTGGTTCTTCTTTATCTTCAGCTCTGCTTTCTTCAGATTTTACCCAAAATTAACTGTAGTCTGAAAACTTTGAGTGGAAAATTCCAGGAAAACTCCAAATGATTAACATTTTTAAATTGTTTTGAGTAGCATAACAAAATTGTGCACTGCCCTACTTTGTCCCACCCACGATATGAATCATGTTTTTATCCAGTGCATCCATGCTGTATATACTACATACCTGTTAGTTGCTCAGTGTTTTACTGCATTATCAAGATGACTTCCAAAGTGTTGTAGTGATTGTGCTCAGGCAACCTTTTTTAAATCAATAATAACCTCAATTCCTAGTGATGCTGTCATTTTGTTTATGTCAAAGATCATCTGTAAAGTACTTCCTTTAAGTGGAAAAGTGAAAGTTTTCAATATGGAAAGAAAAAAGTAGTATGATGAAGTTTCTAAGATGTATAGTAAGAATGAAATGTCTATTCAAAATGGTGAGAAAGAAAAAAGGAATTTGTCCTGGTTTTGTTGTTACACTGGTAACTGCAAACATGAACGGAAATGTGTTCCAATGGATGGCAATGTGTTGTGCTAAGAAAACACCAAGCCTATATGAAAATTTCAGCAAAGGATCTCTTAAAATGAGTGAAAGCAAGCCATTTTAAGAAAATAAGGAATGGTCACATTGTTTCAGGAATAAGTTTGGATGGAAAAATGCAAAAAGTACTGATAGGCAGCATCTACTGATGGAGATGCTGCCATCGTTTTCCCTGTATAGTTAAGGAAATGGACTAAGGAGAAAAAAACAGCCTGCACAGAAATCATCAACTGAAACCAATTGAACCTGTGTTCTTAAAAGTGCAGAGCAGGCACCAGGGCATAGAACAGGGAAGGACAAATGAGCTCTGGTACTGAGCTGTAAAGTCAGTGTAGTACAGGCTGAAAGATCAATCCCTTTTCAAAAATAAGACAAAAATTGCATTTTGAGGGAGTGAAAGAGATCATATTCACGTAACTTTTACTGCAGTAAATTACTACAGTTTTCTATCTTATTATTAGTTGTCAGTCTCATAGTGTACCTAATTTGCAAAGTAAACTTCATCATAATCACACACAAAAAGGAAAAAAAAGCCAGAACACTGTGCCACTTATTTTTCTTGTTGCTGATGCAAAATACCTAACACTCAAAGTTAAAGGACAAAAATTTTATTTCAGCTCGCAATTTATAGAGGTTTAAGTCTGTAGTAAGCTGGGTCCACGGCAGGGTGGATGACAGAGGGGCATCGCAGAGGAGAAACAGTCCATGGCAAGCAGGCAAGAGAAGGCAAAGCGATAAGAAGTAGCAGCAGGAGCAATAATAACAGCAGCAGCAGCAGCAGCAGCATGGCAGTAACAGAGTTTCTTTCTGCTTTTTTGTTCCCTATCCAGGCTATCAAGTCATTGATTGGTGCCACCCACACCTACCTCTGAAAAACCCCACTTATGACTGTATAAAGCTTTGGGGAACATCTATATATAAGCCATAAAAAAACCCCACATAAGATTCACTACTATTTGAGGTTTTAGTACCATCTAACCATTGTCGTAGAATGTATCTCAGTGAGAAGAGGAACTACTCCGTGCTATCTATGGACATATCAAAAGTGATACGTTTCATCACAAATAACCTTACTTCGTGTAGACATATATTGAACAATCACTGCATGCTAAGAAAGCTAAAGGTTTTGGGGATAAAATTGTTAGTTAAAACAGAGTTCAGATTATTCTAGAATTTGTATATGAACAGATGATGTTAATATAATATACATCAGGCCAAGGTGAAGTTTGTTTCTCAAATTGAGAGGAAGGAGGCTTAGAATAAGTTGAGCCTTGCAAGTGAACAAAAATTAGTATAAAAATAAAGGCAAGGAAAAGCAAAACAAAGAGAAGAAAGAATAAACAGAGGTGTGGAGACAGGTAACAGCATGCAAAGTTCTGAGCAACTTACTAGAATGGGAAGTTCCCAGCCTAGAGTGGAGAAGGAGGCTGGGGAAACGCACAGGAGCCTGCTCACTGTATCACTTGCTCGGTAGCAGCCAGATCTTGGAGGACTTTAAATATTGTACAAAGAGATTATTCTTTATTATGTCATGTTTGGGAGCCACTGCTGCATCTCAAACACAAATTTGTGTTTGAAAGTAGATTCTGTGGGCCAAATGGAGCATGACAGTGTAGGTTTAGAAGGCCAGGGACACTGCACTATCGTATGCCAGGGACAGTGACTCTATGACTCAGCTCAGTGGCCATAGGTATCAAGGAGTAAGGATGAATTAGATAAATATTTGCAAAGGGACATCTTGTTGAGTGAGCAGTCGGAGACAGAATGGACAGTGAGCCAGTGTTTCTGTATAGGATGTTTGGATGGCTACTTGTATAAAGTTTAGGACTAGAGTTGAAGACTAATTTTGGACGCAGTGGGTTTGGAACACCTGTTGTGCAGTCAGGAGGAGATTTTAAGCAGGGTTGAGGAATCTCAAGTTCATGTGTGAAAAGGATGATTGGCTTTAGGAATAATTAGCAAATGAATTTAAGAAATGAGGAAATAGAAAATAAAGCTCCTGGAAAGGAGAGACAAACCTCTCATTGATGTTTATGATCTTCACAGCACATAGTACAGAGTCCAAAATGCTCCAGAAATATCTACTGAGAAGACAAATGAATAAATGTGTTCTCTTTGCCAAACTGAATTTTATTTTATGCCTTGTACACTAGAATACAAGGGAGTTAGACATAGAGCCAAAGCGTGGAATTGCATGACCTACTTAAAGGTGGCCAGATAATATTCTCATCTAAAGCAGGAAGTTTTGCAGAGTGAGAGAACAATAACCTTCTAGTTATTTTCTATTTGCGGGTTTCTGAGGGACAGAAAGAAGGCCACCTGGGCCTAGGCTGAACGCATTGCCAAACCACCATGATGTCTACCATTCAGTTCTACCCCGTTAGGCCAGAACTGGATAAATGAATGCTTCATTTTGCATCTTTCCCCATAAACAGATGTTCCCACCCACAGACAGATTTAGAAAGCTGTGTGGTTTTAAAGAAAAGGGAGGCTATTTGTCGAACTGGGAAAAAGGTCACTGCTTATCATCATTCTTAAAACGTACTTGTTTTTAAATCTTAGGTATCAAATCCAAGAAGCCTTCCTAAATTTCACCCTTTGAAATAATCTGTGCTCATCATTTACTTTCCTTTTATTTGTCTTGGAAACTGCGTGATTCATTGCAAAGGGCCTAGAGCTGGGTAGGTCCTGTCTTAGTACTGGGAATCAGAGAAACTTATTTGAATCTCTTCTCCTTATCTGTGAATTACCTGTAATGATACATGTCAGGGTTGGGGAAGGGGTGTTAGATTCTTTCCCTGTTTTAAGTTTCAAACTTTGAGAGATAGATACAGGTGATAGATGATATAAAACACTAGTTGTCCCTCTGTAATTTATCTGAGTGCCTCTTTTTTCTGCAGGGTGCTGGAGAGAATCTTTTAGTGTCATCCATAGATTTTTTTGTCTTGTGAGGTAAAGTAGAAGTGAGGAATAAATATTTCCTTATAAGGATACCTACTTTGAAGTTTATTTATCTGAAAGCCAAGGGAATAACATTTGAGAGGCTGGATAGCACAGGGAGGTGGAAGGCATGATAGAGTCTCTGTCTTCCTGCGGTTCTCTTAGCACTAATTATAATACCATCATTTCATGGGTTATAACTGAGTGTTTGCTGAGCTGAATCAGAAGCACATTTTGCTGGTTTTATGATATTAGATGTGGAGATAGTATTTCTTTCCACAATTACTGTATCTCTTCTCCATGTGACCTTTCGATAAAGGTCTACAGAATTCTTTTTTCCAAACTTAATTTTTAACCTGAAGTATAAATACGCAACAGAAAAATATAAAAATCATAAAAAGCTTGATAAATTCCACCAAATTGATCACATTTTGATAACTATTTTTCAGGTGAAGCAATAAAACATTGCCAATAGCCTTGAATGAAGTTTCCTTCCTGAGTAACCAGAAGCTTTATTGCTAAGACTTAATACTAAATTTATCTATTAATTGAAATGTGTGTGAAGAACTTATTCAGTTGCACCACAATATTATTGACATCATCTCAATTTAAATTCCTCTGCTGAGTGTGTATGGATTCATATATGTGTATACGTATGATACACATTGTGGTTTAAATTTTCACTTGATGATTAACAAAAGTCAAGCAAATATTCCCATGCATTTATTTGCTTTTTGGCACTCTGCCATATGAAACTTTTGTTCCATGTTTTAAAAGTCACTGTACCTTTTGCACTAACTTGTAGTTAATTTATAATTCATTTTCTTAATTAATGATTGGTGAATTTTGTGTAGTAGTTTAATAAACTGCTGCCTATCTCAGATCACTAAAATATACTCTATTTTCTTCTGGAAACTTCCCTTCTCCTTTTCATGTAGATTTCCATATTCCATCTACAATTAAGCTCTTGTTATATGGTGTGAGAGGTCAGGGCTCAGTTTTTAATATGAGTATCCAGTTGCTCAGGACTCTTGATTAAAAGCAATATCTTTTAAATTACTGTGTTGTCATAAATCAAAGCTCTATATACACAGATTGTTTCTGGATTTTGCATTATACTTTATTGTACTGTTCTATTCTTTTCATTAATACCATAAGTAGTAGCTATAGATTAATGTATTTTGGTATCTTGTAGTTCAAAAGCTCTAATTCTATTTTTCTTGAATATACAGTTCACTATTCTTGGTCCATTGCATTTTATATAGATTCTGGATTATCTTATCAATATCTACATTAATTTCTTCTGGGACATTTTAAATCATCTTTTCACTTTGGAATACTTTTTGCTTATAGGAAAACTGAAAGAGAACAAAGAGTTCTCACATACTCCCTCATCTAGTTTCTCACATTGTTAACATCTTATATTACCATGGTACATTTATCAAAACTAAGACCCTGACATTGATATATTACTATTAACTAAATTCCAGACTTTATTTGGGTTTCACCAGTGTCTCCATCAATGTCCTCTTTCTTTCTAGGATTCAATTCAGCATACCTCATTGTATTTAGTTGTCACGTCTCTCTAATTTCCCCTAGTCTGTGACAGTTTCTTGTCTGTCTGTGTTTTTCATTATGACTTTGGCAGTCTTAAGGAGCACTGGCCATTTATCCTGGAGAATGTTCTTAGTCTGAGGTTTTCTGTTCTTTTTCTTGTGTTTATACTGTGGTTATAGGCTTTTGGAATGAATACAACAGTGTTGAAGTATCCTCATCACACCATACCAGGGTATGATATCTACTTAAATTTTTTCTGGGGATGTTAACCATCATCTTTTTGTTGAAGAAGTATTTGCTAGGTTTTACCACTGTAAAGCTGTTTTTCCCTTCTTTTAATCTGTTCTTTGGAAGTAGGCCAGTATGTCTGGTCTGTCCTGCTTGGGAAGGAGCAGATATTAAGCTCAAACATCCTCTGGGATGTAATATCTTCACATATTTAAAAATCTTATTTGAGAAAGATTTATCCCTTTTGTTTATTCTTTTAATTATTTATTAATATCAATATAGGCTCATGAATATTTATGCTTTTTGATTACAACTCAGTATCACTTTACTTATTTTATTGTTCAAACTGTCCTAATCTTTGACCATGAAGAACCCTTCTAACTTGTCTTTTGTGTCACTTTGACATGCATTCGTTCTTTTCTGTTTGGAGTACTCCCTTATTTTCTGGTGTTGCTAACATATTCTATATCATGTTTATGTTACCTGCTTCAAGTCTTAGAGTTAGGCATTTCTGCAATGAAACCTTGATCCTTTTACTGGAGAACAGTGTTTGGAAACCAAAATCTGGGTACTGAGTGTGTTTATTATTATGGCCTGTCGTTGCCTTCTCAGTGGTTAGTTAGTACCAGAGGAGCTAGATCTGTGTGTATCATACATTACATATACATGAATATATGTGCCTAATTATGTGATAGTATATAGGTAGATGTACATATGAATATTAATATGTAAAACATGCGTATCTGTAATTGTTTCTACCCATCTTACATATTAAGCTAAATATATTAATATCTCTGACTGTTACCCAGGAGTACCAAGTTCATTATAATACTTCTTTCTTGATTATTGACAACAGAAACAGACACAGGTATCAAGTATCACTTCCCAGCAACAGGAACCTTACCATAATTAATTAATTAATTAATTCATTCATTCATTCAGGCCCAATGACAAAGCAAAGCAGTTTCAAAATTATCCTATATTTCACTGTGAAAGGAATTTACTGACTAGAGTACAGCATTTATATACAGTTTCTTTTGTCTAATAGCCTTATAATTTTTAGCCAACATAATTGTCAAAATTATCCAGGTTGGTCTCTGTGTTGGTGATTTTTCTCTCACTGCTGAAACAAAATACCCAATGCCCCAAATGAAGGAAAGAAAGGCTTATTTAGCACACAATATGTGGGGCTTCAGTCCAGTCAGCTGGCTCCAAGTTAGGGTGGCATGGCAGAAGGGTAACTGTTCATGGAAGTGGAAGACAGCAAAAGCAACAAGAGCTAAAAGGAAAGAGTACAGAGAGAAGATATTTTCTGTCCCTCATATTGTATGTAGGTCACATTAATCCTCGGGTGGGTGTAGCACTCACATCCATAATCCCAGCACTGAACTATGAAATCAATCACAAATTCTAGAAGCCTGCCCCCATGACTGCGTGAGGCTTTGGGGAGACATCCAGACACAAATTATAGCAATCTCCCTCAATCCTTCCCTGTGTCCCTCCCCTTTCCCTCCCTCCCTCCCTCGCCCCATCTCTCCTTCCTGTTGCTCCTTTTTCTTGTTTGCACATATTGGCTTTCACTCTGGTAATGTGCAGGTCTAAGACAAATGCAGAATCACATGTCTATCACTCCAGAACAGTGCCCTCACTTTTAAAATTGCCGTATGAATCCTTTGTAGCAAATCATTCTCCTGTCCCCATCCTTGGAAGCACTAATCTATTTTCCCTCCTTATAGGTTTTTTTTTTTTTTTACTAGAATGCTATCTGAATGAAATCACATGTTGTGTAATCTTTTAGATATGGTTTCTTTTATTTAGTACAGTGCATTTAACATTCATCTTTTTCATTGTGTGAATTGACAGTTTGTGTCTTTTTACATTGATATTTTAGTTACTTTCCTGTTGCTAAGAAGTGATACTTGACACCTGTGTCTTGGAGGAGAAAAGGTTTATTTTGGCTCACAGTTTGTAGAGGTTTCAGTCTGTAGCAGGCTGACTCCAAGGCAGTGTACCATGGCAGTGGAGCATGGCAGGCAGGAGGTAATGAGACTTTCTTGTTTTTCTTTTTATACCATTCATACTACAAACTATGGTTGGTGTTTCCACACCCAGCATGGGGCTTTCCTCTTCAGCAAGTCCACCATCCATAACCAGAACTATGCTAAACCAGTTGGTGGACTAATCCAGCATCACATTCCCATGATCTGTTTACTCCCCAAAGCCTCATAAGTGCATGAGGTTTTGGGGGGTATATATAGTTATAAGCTGAATAGTATTTTATTGACTAAATGTGTCAACTTTTAATCTATTTCGTTGTTACAGTGCATCTTTCTTGCTTACAAGTTTTAGCAATTGGGAAGAAAGCTGTTAGAGACATTCATATACATTCTTTTACACATAAGTTCTCAAGTTTCTTTCAAAAATACTTTAAGGGCATGATAAGTAACTGGTATGGCACTTCTATGGTTAACTATCAGAACTGCCAAACTGCTTTCCAAAACAGGTGCATCGTTTGACATTCACACCAGCGTCAAGTGAGAGTTCTTGTCCATCTTCATCTTTGTCAGCATTTGTCATTGTCAGTCTTATGAACTTAAGTTCTTCTAATGAATGTGAGGGGATATCTCATTGTGGTTTTATTTTGCATTCCCTTAATGATATACAATGTTGAGTAACTTCATATTTCTTTTTGGCAAGAATGCACTTGTCTTTATTAGTCTGTTCAGAACTCTTACCATTTTTGAATTGAATTACTGCTTTTCTTTCCCCCTTGTGAATTTTGAGACACCTTTATGTTTTTTTTATCCAAGTTCTTTATTATATAAATCTTCTTTTAGATTCAAATAGTTTTTCCCAATCTCTGGCTTAACAATCTCTTTAACAGCAAAATTTTTAACTTTGATAAAGTTTAATTTTGTTTTATTTTTTTCTTTTGTAGATTATACTTTTGATGTTTTGTTAATGACATCATCACCAAAATTTAGGTCATGCAGCCTTCATCTATTTTTTTCAAAAAGTTTAAAACTTTATGTTTTCACTTAGTTCAATGATTCATTTTGAATTAAATTTTTATGTAAGGTTTCATTTACATGCCTGGGGTCCTTTTTATGTATTGATGCTAAAGTATTTGGGTATAATTTGTTGAAAAGATTATCTTTTCTCACTTGAACAACATTGGTCTTTCTATTGGATATCAATAGATATCCATTGTGTGGCCATTTATTCGTGTGGCCATTTGTTCATTTGGATTTTTATTGGAAGTACATTGAACTTATAGATCAGTCTTTGACAAAATTGATATTTTTTTTTAGTCTTGAGACTTCCAATTAGTGAATATTAACTTATATTTATTTAAGTTTTCTTTATTTCAATAATCTCTTTGTAGTGATCTTGACATTGTTACATTCTTAAATATGTGATGATTTGGATGTCTAATTTCTTACATTTATTTTCTAATAATTTATTACTTTGATATCAACATGCTTGTGATTTTTAAAAAATACTGATTTTGTATCTAGTTACATATTTAATTAATTTTGTATATTTTGTCACTGATAACTTTTAGCATTCATTTGTAGGTTTAAAAGATGTATTGCTTTTATTCCCATCTTTAAACTTTCATTTACTTTTTGGTTTTGTTGAACTGGCTGGAACCCCTAGTACAATTCTGAATGACAGGTATCATTGTCTCAAGAGGAAGTTTTAAAATATTTAAACATGTGATATGATGTTTGCTGTAGATCTTAAGAAAGGTAAAGTTTATCAAGGTTAGTAAATCCCATCCCTTCCTGATTTGTTATGAGTTTTTAATCCAAATACATATAGTGTTTTGCAACTGCTTTTTCTGCATTTGTTGGAAAAAATCATGTAATCTTCATCTTTTAAAGTTAATGATACAATTTAAATTTTTTGTTTTTTTAAAATTTTAAAAACAAGAAAAGGATAAAAACCATGATATAGAATTTCAAAACAAGAAGACTAACACTGTTAATATGTTGTGTACTGTTTTCTTTAAAGTAGTTGTTCAGGTTACAAGATATAGACATGAAAAAAAGATTGCACTATTGAACAATGAAGTCAACCTACATACCTGAGATAACCTCTTTCTGGTATTATTTTTAAAATGTAGTCTCAGATTAGATGTGCTAATATATAGTTATAGATTTCTCTATGTCCTTTCATGAAATTTACTGGCTTACATTTTTCTTTCCTTTAATATTCATGTTGGTCTTGTCCTAAGGTCAGTGTTAACTTCATAAAGTTATTTGGGAGCATTTCCTTCTTTTTTATTAAACTGAAAGATTTGAATAAGAGAGAGATCATTGCTTCTTAAGTATAATTTATGGTAAAGCAATCTGGACCTGGAAGTACTGCGTTTATGTGGCTTTTCATTATGTATTTAACTTGCAAATACTTTCTATATAAAAATAACTTTCACATTAATTTCCTTGGAATTATTTTCTTATTTCTGTAGATCTATAGGAATGTGTTTATATTTGCATTTTAAAATATTATGACTTCTAGCTTTTCTTAGTCTTTACTACTCATTTGTTGGTTTTAATAACCTTTTAATTAAATCAGCTTTTGCTTTTATTAATTCTTGATATATGTATTCATTTTATCTTTTATAATGTTTTCATTTGCATTATTTTTCTTTTTACTTTAAATTCATTGCTCTTTTTCTGAATTCTTGAAATGGATGCTTGGATAATTACTTTTAGCCTTCCCTTTTCCTAACAAATGCATTCATAATTATGTTTCCCTCCATCTTGGTTACTTTTCTTTCACTGCTGAGACAAAACACCTGATGCCCAAAGTTAAGAGGGGAAAGGTTTATTTAATTCACAGTTTGTGGAGGTTTCAGTCCATAATCAGCTGTCTCTAAGGCAGAGTGGTGTCGCAGAGGGGCAGCAGTGCATGGTGGTGGAAGACAGCAAAAGCAACAAGAGTAAAGGGGGGAAGCAGGCCTCTTTTCCTTCCTTATATTGTATTCAGGCTACCTGTCCTTGGGCAAGTGTAGCACTCAAAGTCCTAGCACTAGAAAATGAACCAACCACAAACTGTAAATTCAGCCACCTCCAAAAAGTTCACCCACCTCCGTGACTACATGAGGATTTGAGGGGATATCCAGGCACAAGCCATAACATTCTGCCCCTGATCCCCAAAGACTCATGCACATCCCTTTATAAAAAAGACATCAGTCCATCTCTAAGAGTTGCGAAAGTCCTAAAAGTTTCAGCATTGCTGAAAAGTCCAAGTCCCAAGTCTTTTCTGAGTTTTGTAAGGCAAACTTAATTGTGAAGCTCTGTACAAATGAAAAGTTAAACACTTCCTATATTCAATGGCACAAGATAAACATTTCCATGCCAGAAGTTACAAACAAGGGTACAAAGGAATGGGACCAAA
Source organism: Cavia porcellus (assembly GCF_034190915.1). NCBI lineage: Eukaryota > Metazoa > Chordata > Mammalia > Rodentia > Caviidae > Cavia > Cavia porcellus. Next base: position 34,383,515 of record NW_026947491.1, read on the forward strand.
GCAAGTCAAAAATCCAGCAAGGTAAACATTAATTCCTCTAGTCCCATTTTCAATCTGTGCCCAGTTGTGAACTCCAAAAGGTTTGGTGTGGCTATATCCCTTCAGCACTTCCAGTGTTTGAAGCTTCCATGGCTTGTTTCTTAGGCCCACTTTTCTCCTTCCTTGCAGGTTTCCTATCTGATTCATGCTCCTGGCTTTTCTAAATTTCTGGAGTCTCCATTGAACACTTACAGCTTCACACACTGTCCTTTCAAGGGCACACTGCCTGGTTTCCCAGGTCTTCTGAAATCAGGATGGAAGTCTTCTAAACCTCACAACTCTTGCATTGTGCATACACCCAATACCAATGCCACTGGGATGATGCCAGGTTTCCTTCTCTCCTCCGTAGGGGTTGAGGGCTTAGATTACTGAGCACCCTGAATCCAATTCTGAGAAACAGTCTCCATGCCGCTGCCCTACTGGGTGCTTTCTTTCACTTTTACAGTTTTGAGACTGCAGAAGGTAGAGTTTTGCTGCTTCCTGTGATACCCACTTCACTATTATTTCCTTTCTGACCAAACTCAAAACATTTTAAATCATTCTACTAAACTCTTGATTCTCAACGTACATCTGGCTAAAAGCCCCCAAAAGCAACCATGCCACCACCTCAGCTATGTTATTAAGTGCATAAACAAGAAATTAATATATATTTTTGGTGCCTCAAGCTGCCTATTGTGATGTTTGTTTATTTTGTCTCTTCCAATGCTTCCTAATGTAAAATCTACTTTAATATTTATACAGTTCTACTAGCTTATTTTTCATTACAGGTTATATTAATTGTATTTATTTCCATTTAACTATGAATATCATTCAAATTTTCTGTGTTTAGTACTTAGGCCTACCTCAGCAAAGATCATGAATTTAATTTTAAATCTAGGGATTTTAGCATTTAATTACCTGAAGTATTTATTCTTTCAACTGTAACTTACAGGTACATTTGTGTTTAGATTTATGATTCGTTTTCTATATGTTCAAACTCTTATCCTCTGTTGCTTTTGTTCTTTCTCATTTTCTTTTGGATTAAATCTTTTGTTTTACTTCTTGTTTCTGTGGACTTGCTAGTTATATGTGACTTTATTTTCTGATAGTTGTCATTGAAAGATTGTACCATATGACCTTGACTGATTAATATCTAATATAGATTAGTGCTTCTACCATTTTCCAAGTGAGAAAAGTACCTGGACCGTTTGCCATTGTTTTTGATGAGTATTTTTGATAGACACAGAATTTTAAATTTGCATTTAGCAATTAGTTTTTTCTTTCATCAGTCACAATTTTCATTATTGTCGTCTAGGTTTCATTTTTTCTGCTAGGTAGTCATCTCTCAGTTTTACTGATTCCCATTAGATGAAACACCCAACCCCATGTTGCATCAAAGTTCTTTTTGCCTTCAATTTTTGATAGTTTTATTATCATTATTTATGTTAGTCTTCTTTGCATTTGTCTTCATTAGAAGCTGTGACAAACTTGCAAATTTTACTGGAGTAGTTGATTTGTAGAGAAGTGAATAGATCGTAATGGCATTATATTCATTAATGGATTAATCCACTGGCATTCATAGCTAAATGTGCTGTTAGAGGTGGGGATCAACTGCAGATGGGTCATTAAAATTGTGTCTTTGGAGGATATCTCACTACATTCTGATTGCAACAAACTGAACAGATTTGGTTGTTCTTAATCCCAAGAAGGAAGTTAATTAACTTCCTTCTTTGGAGACAGCTGACCACAGATTAAACCTCTGAAACTGTGAGCCAAAATATCTCTTCACCTTTGAATTGTGGGTATCGATATTTTGTCCCAGCAATAGGAATGCCAGCTAACTCAGAAAATTAGTACCAGAGATGTAGGATTTTTGCTGTGGCTATACTCAGTCATGTTCAGAAACTTTTGGAGCAGATTCACAGAAGGAGTTGAAAAGATTTAAGATGTGGACAAGAAAATCCCTATAATGCCAATGGTGATGGTTTATTTCTCTTAATGCTCAGGAAGAGCAACATTCTGATAAGAATATGGACATAAAGGCCAGGTTTATGAGGTTTCACTTGGGAATGAGAATTCTATTGGGTGGATTAGAGGCCATGCATGTTGAAATCTGGCACATTGTCTGCATTTTGCTCATATTATGAGGCTTTTGGAAAAGCTGAGGGCTACAGGCTTACTGATCTGGAGGAGGAAATTTCAAGGCATCCCAATATTTAGATGGTGGTATGGGGACTTCTGGATACTTTTAGTCAGATACACAGTGGGAATCAGGAGTAAAAAGCAGAACCAAAATATTTAAAACACTAAAAAGTTGTTTTGGTAGGAACCATATATAAAGTTCAAGCCAAGAGAAGTATGACTGCTGAACAGATCATTGCTATTAAAAATAAACAATGTATCTTGAACTGAAATGAGCATCTCAAAAATCAGCATGATTTCATGCATTGCAGACTCAAGGAACAAAAGTGTAATCTTTACATTTGAGAACAGATTCCCTAGGCCTCTGCATGAGAAAATCAACCTAGGGAATGTTTTGGTTCCCTGGTATTGATTTTACCATGCTTATACATCTAGACATACAGAGGCCACTACAGCCACTGTGGGGCCTGACTACTGCTTGAACTGGTGGCAGATTTTGGTGTTTTCCACGTGATGCTGATTGTGTATGCATGAAGAATGTGAGTTATGGGATTATGAAAGCCTCCATCAAGGTTTCTAAGGAAAATCTAGGAGGCCAGGAAATGTGCCCCGGAGGCAGGTATTTGTGTGTGTGTGCAGCTGTGAAGAATGAAAGCAAAGTTGCAGTGGAGATCCCAGGTAGTTGAAAATACCAAGAATATAGAATGTTTGCAAAGAAAAGCTGCAGACTACAAATGGAATTAGTCCAGGCCAGAGGCCATATGAGCTTATAGGTTGGATGGCCTAAACCCTCTGGAAATCACATTCTAACAATATGTGGAGGCCAGACATGAAGCTACTGGACTTAATGTTTGCCCTGCTTGGTTTTGCTCTGGTTGTGGTTCTATTCTCTATCTTTTTATTCTTCCTCTTTGGAATGACAGTGTTTATTCCTTTCCTTGTATTTTGGGATTAAGTACAATCATATTTCAGTGCACAAATTTTTCTGCTCTTAAACATTTTGCTTCCCCATCCCCTGTTATCATGATGCTCCTTTCTTAGAGCCACTATGCCGTGGACTAAACCTGTGAAATCATGAGCCAAATTAAACATCTCCTTCTTTAAATTGTGGGTGTTGGTATTTTGTCTCAGCAGTGGGAAAACTAACTAATACAGTAGCAATTTTAAATTTTGTGACTTGTTGCTTTTTTCAGTGTTGGAAAATTTAAGGCTTTTGTGTTTTAAAAGTTGCTCTTTCTCTTCCTTCAGTGACTGTAAATCTAATGTTGGAATACCACATATCTTTTATATTGCTTGGTCTTCCTTCTTCCCTCCAACATACTGTATGCTCCATCCTCATGCTTCCTGTGTTTTAGTTTCAATATTTTGATCTTTCAGTTCCCTAATAATTTCTTTGTCTTTCTTCTGTTAGCATATCTATGATAGTTTTAATTTCAGCGAATGTGTTTCTCAGAATTTTTCCATCATTCTCTCTTTATTTATTTATTTGTCATTTAAAAAAATTTTATTTAAAGGAAAAAGAGAAAAAACAAAACAAAACAAAAGCGGTGTAAGGGTACAAGTAATACAGAACTACAAAAAAAAAAAAAAACAGTAAGAAATCACCAGTTAATAGATTATCTTAGAGATAGTTGCTCAAGTCACAGTTGTTATTTTTAACAGCAAATGTAATAACAAACAGCAAAGCCAGAATAAATCCAATAAAAACAAAGCTGTGAAATTGATACAGAACTTCAGAGTAGGACAATAGGAAAACAACAATGGCTACCAAAGTACATCTTGTCATCTTTACAATTAGTTGTCCATCAGTTGTCCAATTAGGTGCTATCAGGTATAGCGAAACCAAACCTTAAAAAAAAACCAGAATAAAACTAATCAAAACAGAATATTGAATAAAGCAAAAACAATGAGTCAGAACCAAACAAAACATTGAGAACAATATTGGATTTCAAAACAAGATAGACGGGAATCCCCATATTTGCTATACTGAATACTGTTATCTTCCCTATGGATGCTCAGACCACTGGCCACAGGCCTGCAAAAACAATCAAGCAATATGAGCACTCAGCTTACCCATGTAGCTCAGTTGCCACCAAGTCAGTGTGCCCTCTAAACCATCTGACCACCCATGAGGGAGGAGGGACTTGGTGATTCTCAACCCCTGAACTGGGAGGTTCATGGGAGGTGCCAGCTGAATTTTCTTTTCTTTGGACCCACAAGACTTGCCTTCATTCTCTTTTTAAAGATAAAAATTTACATCTTCAACTATTTTCTTTTTAACATAGCAAGAAATATTTTAATGTGTATGCCTGGGTCTTCTGTGTTTTATTTATCTTGGTTTAGTGTCATATGTTCTTATTTTCTGTATGTTTATTACTGTTTGATTCACTGTAGGACATAGGTATTAAGTAACATAGCAATAAACTGATGCTCTCAGTGGTGATTTATATATCCTTGTGAATTTACTTTCATATGTCAGGCAGTTGGAATATGAACCTTTTTAACCCAGTCTGTGTTTAAACTAATTCAAAGCTGTGATTTAGTTTCTGTGTTTTAATTTTGGCTTCTATTTGCAAGGTGGAGGCCTTTTGTGATCTAAAGCAAATGCTTGACTATTTTTCTCTTTGCATACCAACCTTTGTCCTTCAGTCCTGTAAAACCATAAGGAATTTTGCTCAGCTTTGTAGACTCTGAACTGCTACTTTTAAACATCTTTTGGCTCAGCTTTCCATTATCCTAACAGCCACCTGAGAGTCCAGAAAAGACTGAAAAGGGAAAGGCAGTACCAAATATTGGTATTATCATTCTGGTTTTTTTTCTATTTGGGATCTTGACCCATTTGTCCTCAAAACTTTGGAAACTCTTTAATGTTTCCAAAAAATAATATGTATGTATGGAAACTTAATGTTTTTTCATTTATTTTTTTACCAGGCAGAGATTGGTCTGTGATATATTAGCCTTCATTTTTGACAAAGGTTATTAATTTGTGTGATTCATGATAATGATGTTGTACCATATTTGTACAATTGGGTATAATAATACCCAAGATTATTGTAAGAATCAAAGTAGACCTTACGTGGGAAAGCACTGAGCAAACTAGAAGCTTATCTCCAAATAACTGTGTAAGTATCCTAAATTCAGAGCATGATCTTTCTGAAACCTAACCAGTATAATACAGAATTATTAGCTAGTTTCTATCTTTTCAATATCAATCTCATTCAGTAACTTGGATCAATCTAGTGAGTGCACTAATCACTGTTGAAGTAGTAGTAGTATTAAAATGTGAGATTCTATACCTGGTGTATTAGCTACTTTCCCATAACTGAAGCAAAATGTTGAATATCTATAATTGAAAGGAGTAGAGATTCACAGGGTTCATAGCTTTTGTGAGTTCAGTCCATAGTTAAAACTGGCAGTATGAAAGAAACGCATGGTGGAAAGGCTTGGCAGAGAACAGCTGCTCACTTTGAGGCAGTCAGGAAAAATAGAGAGAAGGGGAGAACAGTATACCCTTCCAGGTGCTTCCCCACTGACCTAGTTTCTTCAACCAAGCCCCTCCACTTCACAGAACATTTAGCAATGAACTCATCAATAGATAAATCCACTGATAAGCATAGTACCTCCATTCTGAATTCATGAGACTTTGGGGAATAGTTTATATCTAAACCATTACACTTGTTAAAACTGCAAGGCAGGACTGGATATCTAGCTCATTGGTGCAGTGTAAGGTCCTAAGTTTGATTTCCAGTGTCAAAAAAGAAAAAACAAAACAAAACAAAACAAAACCGAGCGATATATCCTCTAAGGCAACTCAAATGTTAAACTATAATGCAAGAAGTAAAAGAATCATGGCTGTCAAATCCCAGCACACAGGAGAACGAACAGGTCACACACTGTATGAGGCCATTAACTTAGTGAGTGAGGGACAAAAGAGAATGAAGAGTATAAAGGATTGGGGCACATGGGTTACAACATTAATGAGGAGTAATGAAAAGACAACAAAATTTATCTTGTGCATTTAATGAGGAATGATTGTGAGACTTAAAAGAACCATATGTGCTATAATTTGTTTTTTTTTTTTTTTTTTTTTTTTGTCTTTTTCCTTTTTCATCGGTACCAGGGATCGAACTCACGACTGCCTGCTTTCAAGGCAGGCGCTTATGCCGCTGAGCTAAATCCCCAGCCCCATGTGCTATAATTTGTAATTATAATTTTTCCTGGATTTTAAATTTCATCTTTAACAGATCTAATAGAATTATTTCTCTTCTGCCCTTTCTTAATTCCTCTGTTAGATTTTGGGATGTATGCCAGCAGCATTATACTCTGTCTGAGTACATTAAATATTATTATGACTATGAGGGCATGTTGAGTGTTCTTTGACTTGGTGGATGTTAAATGGTGGATTGTGAAAAACATGTGAATACACAAAGGAGGAGGTGTGAAAATGAACAGAAGGATAATATGCCAGTGTTGAAGTGGTCTATCAGTCATAATTTAATTTAAAAATATCAGCACAGTGTATATTCTGCTTAGTACTGAAAACATGATGTTCATTATTATATTTATTATTGTTGTTAGTTTGCTTCTTTCAAATCCGCAGGGTCTGCTGATGGAGGTAAAATGGTATTCTAAATCTAAGGAACTCTAAGATGTGACTGACAACAAATCTTTTTTTTCTCTCTGCCTTCTAATCAAGATTCTCAGTTAGGAATGGTGTGACCCAGTTACCCTGTTGCTCCTCATCCTTTCACTTTTTGTTTTCTTTACTGATTCCTCTAGTCCTGTGACCTCAAGATTTTTAGGACTGTAGATATTCTCAAAAAGAAAAGGATAGAAATTATCACACATTCATGCCAACACTCTATCTTGATTACTGTACCCCAGGAAAGAAGATCCTTCCAAATAAACCTCAACTAAATATTTGCCTAGATTGAGTTAGTATGTGTTTTTATATATGGGACACAAAAAGCTCAAATTTCTTAGACAGGGACATTAAGGCCACCTCCATTGATCAATGAAAGAGCTATATATAGAATTATAAAACATGGAAACATGATTTAGAGTGAATATGGGAGATGAGTCCTCTTGTAAGTACATCATTTGTCACAAAAGGGAGAAAATGGATATGTTGTATTTTTATAGATCAAGAAATAGAGATGACTATTTTAAGCGAAGTCATAATAGAAACCCCATGGAAACACTGAAACTAGAAACCACTGAGTGGTTATCTCAGGGTAGAGGAACTAGGAGTGTTAAAGGGAGAGAGATTTTTACTTTTAACTTGATGACATATTGCATTCTGACTTTAATTTATCATGTTGACATTTCACTTACAATAAAAAAGTTTTAAATACATGTGGTTATAACAGACAAAAGTACACTACAAAGTAAAGGTAGGAAGCTAATAACAAATTTATTGGAAAATATCAAAACTAAAGGCTTGGGAACAAATATATTCATAATATTTTTGGTGAAGAGGATACAGCACTAAACATGCAGTCCTTTTTTTCCCTTTTTTTTAGAAATAACAACAATATGACTGCAGAAGGACGTGAAGTGTGTAGTTTTTGGTTATAGCACAGTGTAGCTATTCACCTGTTAATGGCCATTTGTGTTGTTTTCAGGTTTTTGATGTAAAAGTATTTATTCTATTGTAAATGTTATTCTTTTTGGTATATTCATATTTCTAGATGGTATAATTTCCATTCTGCTTGGAGAACTTCTCTTGTCACTTCTTACAGTAGGGATTTGCTCATTACCAAATGCTTTTTTCCAGATTTTGTGTAGCTGAAGTAAGTCTTTATTAAACTTTGTTTTTGAAAGTTATTTATCTAAGACATAAAGTGCTAGTCTAGCACAACTATGTGCCTTCAGTACTATAAAAATATTTCTTGATTGTCTTGTCACTTACATTGATTTCAGTAAGGAATCTTTTGGTTTCCTTATGTGAATTCTTTGGTAAGACTGTAAGCCTTTTCTGCCTGACCTTTTGATGCGGTGTTTATCTCTGTTTTTGAGCAATTTTACTATAATATAAATTTACACAGTTTACATAGGAATTTTCATATTCCTATACTTTGGAATTCTGCTCAAGAAAATATGATTAGGTTTCATTGAGCTCTGTGCACCTGCAGTTTTATGGTTTCCATCAAACTGGAAAATACTTTACTATTTTTTAAAAATCATTTTTCTGTACCCTTTATCATCTCTATCTTTGAGAATCTCATTTCTTTCATATTGGTACTACTTTATTTTTTGGTACTTGTTTGCATACATAATGATTACATCTCTTATGGGGACTAGGTATATGTATATAATATATTTGTTTATATTTGGTCACTTAAAAATTTCTCAAGATCCTTGATGCTATTCATTTTAAAATACATTCTATTTTATCTTTATTTCATTTTAGTTTCTATTACTATATGTCCATGTTCACTAATCTGTCTTTCTGCAGTATATATATTTTTAGAAATTTCACTCAGTGTATTATTCACTTCATACATAGTAGTTTTTTAATCTTTAGAAGTTTGATCAGTATCTTTTAGTATGTTTATGTCCAACCCTAACTCCTGAAGACATCAAGAGTTGTAACAGATGGTATTGTTCTTGTGGGTTAACTGTATACCTCTGTCAACTACTGGCTGATATTAATATATTAGCCTCTTTATTATGCTTGTTTGTTTCATGCCTGGTGATTTTTGAGTGGACCAACAGTATGCAATTAACATTGTCAGATGATGGATATTTTTGTACACCTATGTGGGCCCCTAAAAAACTTCTTTTTAAAAATATTTTGCCCATAGTGTTTTCATTTATTTGTGTACTAATTGTAACTGGCATCAGTTGTCATTTTTTTATTGGGTTGACTTTTCTTCTATCATTATGGATCATATTTTTCTCTTTTTCAAGCCTAGTAATCTTTGGCTGAGTGCTGAACATTGCAATTTTTAAAAATTTTGAATATTTTAAAATTTTAACTTTCTAGGTACTATATACTTTTGCATTCCTGTAAATGTTCTTGAGCTTTGTTCTGGTATGCAATTAAGTTATTTGGAATAAATTTGCCCTTTGGGTTTTGTTTTTAAGGTTTGTTAGGTGAGACTGTAGGAGAAGAGAACAAGAAGTCAACAAGAAACAAGCCCTCCCTGCAAATCGATGCCATGCTAGAAATAGGCAGTACTTGTTGCCTGTATGTGCAAAGTGAGCTCAAGGTTAGCCTGAACTGCATAGAGAGACCCTGTCTCAAAAAAGAGAGATATACTCACTGTCATTAAAACGCTTGTGAAATGTTGATTTTTTTCAGCATCTGTTGTGTATCTCTATACACAATAGATAAGACAGGTTACCAGTCATGAAAGGGGAACTTTTAACGGGCAAAATCGATGTAAGAGGCCTCCTAAATTCTAGGTGGCAGTAAAAATGTTTTATTGTAGTGTAAGTTGTCCAGGAATATACATACCACTTGCAAAAGATAAATGCTAATTAATTCACTCAAAAGTAATTTTATTCATCCATCCATTCTTATAATATTTCTCAAAATGTGTTCAGGGCATCCTCACACTGTGTGCTTAAATAAACTCTGCATGGTGTATTATTGCTTTGAGATACTCTCATGAAGTATTCCATCAGTCCTGTAACACAGAAACTTCTTTAACATTGTTTCAACAACTTTTTTCTCCAATGTTTTTTCTTCTTTGCTATGGGAAATTGTCTGTTTAATGTTCATTAACTTCTTTTGGTACATATTATGGAAAAAAACTGTCTTTAAACATTGAAACTCAAAATTGCATAGGCTTTTAATTTCACAGATTTCAATGGGAGTCTAAGCATTCTTGTGAAAAATGGTTCTCACAGGAAGATAGTATGGCATCTGAACTTTAGTGTCTACCAAAGATTTATCACAATCTTTGTGACAGGGGAGTGAGGTGAGCCTAATGACTAGAGGAAAGTACCAAAGTGGGGAAGGTGATGGAGAATGAATGAAGATATGTTATGCATGTGTACTACCTTCCCGTGATGAATGTTATCACTATGCACTGCAAACATGTACTAACAAAAAATTTTAAAAAGATATCATAAAACAAAGAAACATTAGAAAATTTCAGGCTCTATCTTATTCATTCTTTTCATTAATCAGGGCAATACTCAACGATAATCCTTCAGAAGTGTATTTTGACTAAAGAAGAGCATTTACGAACCACTAATTAGAATGTGATAGCAGTGGAGGCAAGATTGTCACCTCTGAGGGAGAGAAGATGACAGCTTGATAGGTAGCTGGGTGGAGAGCCTCTCTGGGAAAAACAGCTCAGATGCTGGAATTTGACAACATGGAGAGGGCCAGACGAGTGGAGAAGGACTCTCACAAATCCAGGAGGGAACTGAAGAAAAAGAAAAATAGGAAAAGGAAGGAAAAATGCGAGTGGAGGGCTGGAGCCCAACGTGCTCACTAAGACCAGTCCATGCTGTGCTGGGAGCACCGTGGAGTTGGGCGACTCAAGGTTGCACTGAAGCCATGGCCACTGATAACGGGAATTGTTGAGTCCTGGGCCCTTGGCTGGAGGACATGGCACAGGGTGGTGTGGAGCCAAGGTGGAGAACTGTAATAGTTCACAGTGAGTGCTGGAAATTGGGTCCCGCCGCAAGTGTCGCTGACTGGAAGACATCTTGGTGTGGGGCAGAGCCCGGCACTGCAGTGGCATCAGTTAGCCACCCCTGGCACAGAGAGGACTGGTGGGACCTGCTTGGGCTGAGGCATGCCCCTGGTTGGGATCCAATAGCCAGAGACAAAACTGTCCTGACCCTGTGGTGTCCACCACAGCACAGCCTAGCTGAAGGCACTTGCTGGTTGACTGGCTCAGAGGCGAGGGGCTAGCCCACATCATTCCTGCATGCATCTCAGATAACAGTAAATAGGAGAGGGCAGCAAAACCCCACTCAGCATGCTCCGGAAACACCATAAGCAAAACAGAGAGGGCCAGAAACCTCCACTACACACCTGTTTGAAAGAAACCAGAAACATGACAAGAGATAGAAATAAGAAAAAACCTCCAGCCACTGACCCTGGGAAAGTAAGTCCAGGAGATGTAAGTACAGAAGAGAACCAGTGCAGCAATCATGCAATGCTAGCCACAACATCAGTGGACATAAAAAAAATACCTTCGTGACTTCATAGATGAACTTAAAACTGAAATTCTAATCCAAGTGAGGCAAGATGTAAAAAGATTAATTAAAGAAATGCTAAGCCCCTCCCAAGAAAACACAGATGGAAGAATGGAGGAAGCCAGAAAAGGAAGAGAAACCTTTGGTGAAGAATATAGACAAGATCTAGAATAAATGAAATAGACCCAAAGAGATCACCAGGAAACTAAAAACTCCATTTAAAGTTGGCAAGATGCCTTGACAGAAACTAAAGTTAGCCTTTCAAAACTTGAAGAGAGATTTATAATGTGTGATCATAAAAGAAAAGATCTCTTAAAAATAGCAAGGAACCAGGAAGAAACAATTCAAAGGCTGGAAGATGACCAGAGGATCCATAACTTAAGAATAAAAAACCTGAGCAAAGAAGCAGGAGTAATCACAAATGAATTACAAAGACTATTCACAGAAATAATTAAGGAAAACTTCCCAAGCATGGGAAAAGGAAATGATATCCAGATAAATGAGGCATACAGAACTCCAACCAACTCCAACCAAAACAGATCTACACCCAGACATATAATAATCAAGATCCCAGAAACCCACCACAAGAACAGAATATTAAAAGCAGCCAGAGAAAAGAAGCAGGTCACCTACAAAGGAAAAATCATCAAAATAATGACAGACTTATCAACACAAAATCTCAAAGCAAGAAGAGCCTGGGGAGAAATAGTCCAAGCCCTGAAAGAACATAACCTCTAACCCAGATTGATGTACGCTGAGAAACTCTCCCTCAAAATTAATGGTGAAATAAGATGTTTCCAAGACAAGGAGGAACTGTGGGAGTTCATGGCCACCAATACAATGCTACAAAAAGTACTGAAGGACATTCTAGAGTGAAAGAGAGAGAGAGACAGAGAGAGAGAGAGAGAGAGAGAGAGAGAGAGAGAGAGAGAGAGAGAGAGAAATACCAGGATTCCAGCAACAGTGGCAGAGAGGCCTCAATGAATGGGGAAGACAGCAGAATGAAGGAGAAAAGTGGACAAATAATAGCAGAAAAATAGAATAACAGAGATGAGGTGAGAAGGTAGGCTACAGTCTTTAATATAGATAGCCTTGATACACTAACAAAAAGAAACACAGGCAGAGTAGATTAGGAGGCAGTATTCATCGAGATTCTCTGAATAGGAAATATACTCAACCTAAAAGAAGGTTAATAAACTGAAAGTCAAAGATGAGAAAATGATGCACTATGTAACATGGAACCAGTGAGAAATGGGGACAACTCATCCAGCAGCCGCAGATAGGTTGGAAAGTTATGACACTTTTGTGCAGTGTAGAACTACACAGTTAGAAGGAAGGAAAACCTTGTGGCTTTAGTAAGTAAAGGAGTACAGCTCAAGATCAAGCTCAGGGGTAAAAAGGTTCAGCAACACTCAGACAGATAATGAGTTGCCCCCCTAATCTAAAAACTAAAGGAGCTAGTGGGACCCAAAATATACAAAACATCCTCAGAAGGGGAAAGGTGAGGAATTGCCTCAAAAAGGAAGCCAGAAGACATTGTTAATAATGCATCAGGATTTAAAAGCCATAGTAGTCTTATCACTCTGTTTAGTTTAATTTTATTTTGTTCTGGTCTGTCTACTCATACTAGAATTGAGGGCACAGACAGCTATCCCCAAAATAGCAGGCTATACCATGGTAACTATCCTTAATTTCCAATTAGGAAATTAAACTGAAGCCTTGTATTACTTACATTGTGTTACTATGACTGATCTTATTTGAAGCTGGTTTGTTAGACTGCTGTTTTGCCTTGACTGATTTTATTTGAATTTGGTATGTTTGATAGTATCAAGTCTAAGAGTAGAGGCAACTACTCTGAGGATGACAAGATGTAATAAGATACTCATTCTGCTTTGATTATTAACTGCTTTTGAAGTCCTACAATGTCTCCAAAGTTGTGTTTTTATTAAAATAGCTATGTAATGCTATATTCAATTATATTATGTCTGATGATGTAGACAATTCAATTGAAAATAACAAGAGAAAGCATAGTAACTACTGTAGATCACTTAGTATTGTGGTTTTATATGTCTTTTTCATTTCATGTGTTTCTAGGAATTTGTTTTGTTGTCTTGTTATGATCTGTTTTTCCCTATAATACAGAAAGGATAGATATACATGTAGAGATTCACACATGTGGAGAATGGAACAGATTATATAATGCACAATATAATGAACAGATACTCTGAAGAAGAGACACTAACATACCCAGTGCTAATTCTGTAGCATTATAAGATAATGCTACAGTAATACTAACATTATGATATAATGCTACAGTAATACTCTTATTCACTGTTCAGAGTGATGTTAGTCTAGTGTCTTATGTTCAATTTCAGCATATGAAAAGATAAGGACAACTACTATGAAGAGAATGAGAGACATTATGTAGTCATTATTGACTTCCCCAATGGCAGGCTTCGAAGACCTAAAAAGCCTTCATCATCCTGTAATGATTTGATTAGTTCTATAATGTTCAATATGTATTCAATGAATGTGAAGATGGGGACAACTATTTGGAGGAAAACTAGAGACAATAAGGTAGACAGTGAAGATCTCCAGTGGACTTGTTTTGAAATCCATGTTTCTTAAAATTGTTTCCTTATGATCTGTTTTGTTCTGTTTTGTTATGTTTAATATTACCCTTTTTAAAATTAAAAAAAAAAAGATTTCTACCCCTGAGTTTATAGTTTAACAACAAAGGAAAGCCGTGTAGCTGCACCATGCTCAAATAATTTTGGATGGTATGAAATTAGTTGTTGAGTGTTTCAGGTTATAAATATTCTGATGAGAGACAAGGAAGTTATTCTTGTGAATGGAGTTGGCAGGTTTTATATTTATAAAGAGTCTTAATAAGTGGGAGGTTTAATTTATCTTTGTAACCAATATTGTAAGATAATGTCTCAGAACCTTTTATTTTTAACAAATTGTTTATTGCTGGAGTTTATATGCATTTCTGTTAACTGGTCCTTATTGAGAATAGAGCAAAGATGTCTCTCTGTGTATTAATAACTTGGCTGCTAGGAGACTATCTTCATGAAGACATCATTACCAGCCTTTTCTGTTATCAGAGGTTTTATAAAACATACAGGTGAGTAATATATTGGTCTGCAATTTAGTGATAGCATTTGGAAGGTAAGATGATGTCAGGAGGCAGTTGGGAAAACTAGAAGGCTTATGATAATAAATAAATAAAAGCTAGAGTACAGTCTAACAAAGCCAATTCAATGCAAGCAACAGAAGGAACAGGGCTAATGGTGTGTATTTAAATAACAGAAAAAGTAGTTAAAAGCACAAGCAAGAAGCAGATCTATAGGATAAGTAAACAATCGAGATTAACATATGGAAACCAGACTGAAAGAATGGATCAGAAGAGAGAAATAGTCACTCAGGGATAAGTACAGCAGCAGATAAGAAGGAATGAAAATATTGGACGGAGGCTTTATTTCCTATCTTGAAAAGATCTAGAGGAAAGAACAACTAGCCATCTTAAACAGTTCGAAAATTACGTACTTCCTCCTTTCTCAAGAGGATTATGTAATTTTAAAATGCTAAAGTAGACCTTTAAAAAAGATGAGCATTGCTCTCCATGTTATTTTAAAACACTTTTTCATTCATTAAGCACAATTAAGCTATCAAATCCTCTGGTTTTTAACTATGCAGAACACAGTCCCCACAGCCAGAAGCACAGTGTGTTAGAAACATCAGGAACAATTCTGAACTTGCACAAAATATAATTGGCCAATTTGAGGACATTGTTTTGCACAGTGTGATGTGTCTCATACATTTTTCATATAAAGGCAATGCATTTTATAAGGCACACAATAAGCATATGGAAATATATGCGTTCTCAAGGCTGGAAAGATCAGTCGGGGGATGGGAGGCTGGGAGCAGAGCTGAACTGCATGGCTAGATTTGTAAACTCTGAAACTTCACAAGCTTGGGAAAAATTATTCTAGGCAGGCTTTGCAAGGCACTGATAATTCTAATTATATCTGTTGCATTCCATTTTTTCCCCACAATAATTTCTTTACTGGTTTTAATTAAGTGTTTTAAATGTCTGATATGAAAGTAGAGGTCCAAAGAGGGTGAGAATTTGCTTAGCAGACAAGTTTAGCCTTGCCCTTGCTAATTTTGTTCCCCACTCAACTGCATCTTTTTCTACTATTTTATATTGTGACCTGCTTGTCTACTAATTGATGTCTTTTTGTTCTCCACTTTTGCTAATCCTACAAATTATGGTCCTACTTAAGGGTTGTCAAATTCAATCAATATCCTCCTTTGACCATCATCAAGGCAAATGTTTATTAATCTTTTGCGATTGACATGTGGTAGCATTAAACATTGCAGATGTGGAAGCACAGAATACTGAAGAACCACTGAAATGTGCAGGGAAAGGCCTCCAGTGAGCGTGAGTTTTTGGACAGAGTTGGGACTGGGAGGTAGAAGGAGTACACTGCAGCATTCACTTCTGCACATACCCAGTCAGCTCTTGCTGACCGCAGCATTTGGTACAAAGCACACTTGTACTAAGTTTAGGATGTCTTTTCAAAATGTCAAGCCAAACCTATAGATGTAACATTTAATCTGTGTAATTCAATTTCATTTAAAAAAGAAGAAAGAATGTCCTTGCTGTAGTCTGAACCCACAGTGTAGCCCCTTGCCCATGTTGAAGGCTTAGTTCTCAGCTTGCTGGTATTGGGAGGTGATGCAAGAATTAGAGTCAAATGGGAGCTCTTTATTATTAGGGTGTGCATATGAGGGAGCTTATGCAACCACAGTGTCTTCTTCCTCCTTTTGCTTGCCAGGCATGAGGTGAAGGGTTTTCAGCTATCTTGTGCTCGCTGCCATGATATATTGCCCCCACATAGTCCTGAAAGCAACTGGCCAACTGAAGATGTACTGAAATCTCTGAAATCCTGAGTAAAAATAAATCTTGTTTCTTATAAATTGATTAACTAAGGTATTTTGTTATAGTAATGGAAGCTGACTAACATAGTCATTTTTGTTCATTTTCTGTTTTAAAATTTATTACATATTGTTCAATGTATACAAGATACCTTCTGTATGTAAAGCACAATTAACTGAATGTAAAAATGGCTGAACTGAGACTTCTATAAGAAACTGACACTTGAACACGGGAGAGAGCTGTGTAGAAATAAACATGATCCAAGGATTCATTCTGCTTTGAAATTAACCATCTATTAACTGACTATGATGTGTCAGGAACTGTGCTCGGATATAATGCTGTAAAGATGAAGAGTACACAGTATTTGTTCTCAAAGGATTTGATAACTAGGAGAGAGGTGTACACATGTAAATAAACAATGGTAGCGACAGAATAACTCCTGTTAGGCAGTCAATAGCCAAGAAGTTCTCTGAACAGTGAGGAAGAGGAGGCTGGCCTGATTTCCTGGAAGGACTGGTGTGGTGCTTTGAGGTTTATAGTGGAGGTTACATTTCACAGTCTTGTGTTGCATTATATAAGCAAGTAAGTAATCCCATCTCTGGCATGTCCAGTGCAGCTCTTGAATTTCCTGGGGGGAGAATGGTGGGAGATGAAGAAATGAAGATCAGAGTTGGAATGCAGAAAGCTGAGATCAGATGGAGACCTCTTTCCTGATGGGAGAAAAAGAAACTGCCCATCAACTGCAGTGCATTTATTTATATACTCAAGAGGTTGATGTCATTTGAAATCCTTCTGCTTAACAACTTGTTTGCCTGGATCACCTTGGGTGCCTTACATTCTTGGAGCTGGAACAGCTTGTTTCAAAGAAGAATGAATGCTTGGATCATGTTTATTTCTATACAGTTCTATGGCTCTGTGATCTTGGGGCTGGCCTTGCTTTAGCCCTGCATGTGTGATTGATCTCCAGCTTCAGCTGCTCCCCCAACACCTTCTTTATTTCCTAAGCATGTTAGAGCTAGATTTCTGATACTTAGTGTCAAAGGATTCCATAAAATTCACAGCTGAGTCTTACATAATTAGTGATCTAAAAATAGGGTGAATGTTTAAATTTTTAAAAAGTACTGTAAAGTAAAAGACACATTGCCATTAAATGCCCTTGAAACATATATTTTCACTTTGTACACACTTGTCTTTTTCTGAAGCAATTCTAGAAGTCCTCTTTCATGAGTGTCTTTACAATGTGTAATCAAAAATCTAGTGAATGCTGTTACCAAATTCCATAGAAAGGCAAACTTGTAAAAACATGATAATGGCCTGTCCATCTTATTTACTTGATCTGGAACTGTGCAATTTTGGCCTCTTCTTTAGAGTCAAAATGACCATGAATGATAAATGTTTAGATGGATTCAGGGCAAAGAGGGAGCCATGACAACACAAAGAGAACTTCCAGAACTTCTTCTGAAAGTGCCAAGAAGGATGGACAGTGTGATGAAGTGAAGGGGGTGTGTTCTGGGGGAAGTAATGGCAATGTGCCTTTTATCCTAATAAACTCTTAAAAATTTAAACACACACTGAATTTTTTGATCATAGTTTTTACATCATCACAAAAGTGGAGAAATAATAAGGAAACATAGTACACTATCTCTTTTGTTTTTTAACCACAAATATTACTTCATTTACATTTAAATTATCTTCTTGAATATTTATACTATTCCTGTTTACATATTTGGAAAATACTTTGTGTTTTCTATGTACCACAATTTTTCTTATTTTTGGATATGTATTGGATTTATTGTGTCTTTTATCATTTCATATTTTCTGTTTAATAATTTAGAAGTTAAACATTGTATTTCTACTCATTTTGAGTTTACTACTACTTTTTTTAATCCCCAGGGCTAAGTAAGATATTAATCAGTATATCCTTATTAGATGAGATATTGTACTGCTATAATTTCAGTCCTACTTACTTCCATATACAAAATCATTATTCAGCATTTTTAACTTCCTCTCATTAATCATTATTCCTGTTATTATATTTATAGTCTACACTTGTGCATATGTACTACATGTTTATAGATTTTATTTTGGGTAATTTAACATTATTTTCTTTGGGAGTTATTTTTTCATTTTGAGGTATGTGTATCTTTTAGCAATTATTTCAACTATTTGGTGTAGGAGAATCTTTAGTCTTTGTTTGGAAAATCTTAAACCTCAAATTTGAAGGCTAGTTTAATTTGTTTATCATTTTGGAGTGATAGATGCACTGGATACTACATTTGTGTCCCATCAAGAATCATTCTCCACTTTCTACATTCTACCCATTGCCCAGGAAGCTGATCTGGGTAGACTGAGTCAACAGTCTCTTTGGTTTCTAGTTGGGTAATGCAGTGGGAGACTGTGCTATGAGCGGGATGGAGGGATGAGACTGAAGATGGCATATTTATCCTCTCCATGCCTCTGTGCTGAATCACTTTAGGTTGACTGCTTCTCTTGACCCAGTCAAATCAACAGGTGAGGGACCTGCCAGGAGCAGGACAGGCAATCAATAGCTTTTCTCGGAATAGTCTTTTCAGTGCTTTGTCCCATCAAGGCTGCTGAGAGGCTGGCTTAGCACTCAGCCGTGAAGGACAAAGACCCCACATGCTACCCAACCAGACCACCGTAAGTTAGAAATGCTCTTGTAACTGGGTCATTAAAGTCCTATCCACAGATGTTAGGCCTTAGCTATTGCTGGCGATGCTTCTGGGAAGTTAGATTCAAACACAGCAACTTTTCCCAGCCTGCCTCCCCTTGCGCCTGTCGTGTGGGGATCTGTGTGATCCTGTACCATAACTCCACCTCTGCTTCCTCTTTCTTTTTGGACTCTGAAGCAAACACTAAGACCTAGTTCATCGACTGTTTGTTGGTGGGGACTTTGCCATTCCTCCACTCAGCAAAACACAATTTCCTCTGTGTTGCAACTCTATATTTGGCGAGAGGATCCGAGGCTTGGCATGACCAGAGCTGGCTACTAAAAGCAGCACAGTGAAACCTCACAATGATTTGCCTCTTTTTCGGCTTGGCACATCATGTTAGAACCTGGAATAGAGAAGCATTTGTAATAAATTGCAGTTGGGAGGAGGGTGACGGTGCTGCTGGAGAAGTCCTGTCTGTGCTCCCCCATCCCACCCTTCTCCTGCACAGCCGTGAGTCTCACTTTTATTTTTCATATTTTAAATTCAGCCTCTCTTGAACTTGCCACAGAAATAGATCTGCGCCGACACTCCCACTCTCAAGCTGCCGGAGCTGCAGTTGCAGGTTTTGACATCCCTTTAGCCAACCCAGGAACCAGAAAGCAGAAGCAGAATTAAAGAAGTAGTTTCAGGAATCAACCCACATCCTGGCTGAAAAACCTGGGATCATTTGTTGTTTCCATCTCAAACACTTTTTTAAATCTTTAACTCAGTATTATGCTTACTGCTTAGAGATTGCCCAAATGTATAAGGTCTTACTAACACAGGGAGCTGCTATGGCACAGGCTTTTTCTTTTTCTTTCTTTCTTTTTTGTACCTAGGTCAAAGGAGGAAATCAAGGCTTCTCTCTCTGTGTCCATTTCCACTGTGGATGCCTGGGCCTTGGAAGTCAGACTGATGGAACCTCTAGGTCACCTAACTCATCAGCACTGGAGGATGGCATTGAGGAGGCCCAGTGGGAGATTAAGGAGGTCCTGACAGGACAGTGGGTCACAGCTTCAAAAGTGGAGGCCTGGAAATGCAGCCCAGAGAGTCAGGAAGACCAGACAAAGGGCCTCACTTTGAGCCTGAAAATCAGAGTAGCCCTTAGGTACTACAAACGATGTAGAATGAGGTAAGGGAAAGAGAAAATCTGAGTTGCTAGAGACTAATAACATTAGCTAGAACTTCATGAGCAATTAATTGTCAGGAGCTAGGCACTGGGTAGCAATGTTCTTGTATCAATCACAGCTGTTATCACGATGCATTTCTTCGGCTTACCTTTTTGTGTCTCTTACTGTACGATGATTTCCTTGAGGGAATCACCATCAGCAGGGAATTAGCAGGGAACATGACACATAGAAAGCATGTACTAAATACATGAGGGTGATTAAGGGGATGACTACATTTTCCACAACTCTGTGAGCATTATTATTCCCATGGTCTTGTGGGGCAAGTCCGACTCTCTAAGAGGATTTCCCCAGTTTTCATTCAGGTTAGCAAGGGCAGTGCTAAGTTTTGGGTACTCTTCACGTTCAGCCACCTTGCTCAAGGGACCAAAGCAGATCTTAGGGTCAACAGGGCAAAAGACGTTCTGGACTGTGGAAATGGAGTTCAGTGTGGGGAATTTGTCAAGAAGGAGCATCTTACTAAGGTTTGGTGCATGGTGGAAATGGAAGCGGCACCTGAGTGATACATATAGAATTCCTTAACGACTTGCTGATAACTACCTGGTCCCATTCATGTGCTCTTCTGTCTTACAATATGATAAGGATGCAATAGTGGTAAGGATGTCAGACAAAATCTAGGACATATAGTTAAATTAGAATTTCAAATAAATAATGAATAATTTCTTAGTATAGATTTGCCTCACAAAACTTCAGGGACATACTTATGCTACATTTAATCATGCATTTTAAATTCAAATATAACTAGCACCCTATATTTTTATTTGCTAATTTTGGCCACTCTAGATGGAAGGTGGCTTGAAGGATGCATTTGGGAATAAGGAGCTAGGTTTAAACCATCTTAGCAGCCACAAAGCTAGTTCCATTGGGTTCCAGCATTTCTCTGACTAGAATATCCAATGTGAAATAGCAATCTAGAATAACAGTACAGCCTCTGGATAAAACATCAGCTCTAGTGATCCTTTTTGACCTTCTCAGCAGTGGGATCCATCATCCTCAGTGTATTTCCATCTTCTTGTGCATCTCACTATTATTCTTCCAAAGAGAGCCTAGGATGGGGCTAGTTGTCATCGTTCAACATGAAAGACTTGCTATAGAACAGGTACTTAGTACTTCTTGAATGAATACATTTGAAAATGTGTCACTTCCAAAACAATTTTTTTCCAAATCCATTTTATTTCAAGGATAAAAAGAGAAGAAGAAAAAAAATGATTCATTTCCTTTATGCCCAGACTGTGTGAGTGAGCTTTCCATCACTTGACAGATACCAGAGATAATCAACCTTTAAAAAGGAGTTTGTTTTGGTTCTCAGTTTTGGAGGTTCTAGTCCATAACCAAGGAGAATCATTGCTTTTAGGTCCTTGATGGGGGTGCTGGAGACACTGCTGGGGAATGTGGGGGGACAGGACTATTCATTCCATTGCTGGGAAGTGAAAAGAAAGAGAAAGGGGGAGAAGTGCCACTGTCCCTTTAGAAGACATGTCACTCACAGGCCTGAGGATCAGCTCTAGGCCTCACTTCTTAAGATTCTCTTCAACTCCTAAAAGTTCCAAGGACTGGGGACCCAGCCTTTAGTACGAAGGCCTATGGGGGCCCTTACTAAACTATAGCAGTAAGCCTGTCAGCTTAGCCTCATGTTTAACCAGCATGGCTAGAACGCCAGGGTCAATCATGGCCATGATGCAAAACCACTGTAGCTCTTTTATGAAAAATCCTTTAATGTAGCTTTCTTACTTGGAAGCTTGAGTTGCTGTAGGGAATTTAGAGTACTTTGGCTTGTCTGTGATACATGGCATGACTGGTACACCAACCTTATGTCTGATAATTTTGCCTGTTCAATACTCTATTCTTAGACTGTTACTATATTAGTAGATAACAAGCAATGGACATATTATTACTAAGGTAGTTATATAATTTATTATCTAAATCAGAATGCTTTGGTAGTTAAAAAGAGATTTCATTGATAATATCATAAGGACGACAAATAAAACCCGAGTTATTCTGAGCAAACTGAGATATAGGGTCATTTTAATGTTTGTAAAAAAAAAAAAAAAACAGTACTCTCCAGATTCCCTTGCATACTATAATTTTTCAAATGCCACTCGTTGAACACGTTATAATATATCACACAGTAGGCAGGAGTGTTCCTCCTGTTGCATTACCTGAAGAATGTTTATCAGGAGAGATTCTATGAGATATTACTCACAAATATGATTCACATTATATTTTGTTGAGTACATTTCTGTCTCATCCATCAATTGGAGCCTTTTATGGCAAGGGTCCATGCTACTTACCTTTGTATTCTTAGCATCTAGCAAAACTCCTTTTGTTTGGATTTCTTATATTAGTCAGACTGCATTATGCTGCAGTAACAAACTGCTTTCAAATTTTGACTATTTATGAGAAATAAAGCTATTTTCTTGCATATACCCTGTATTCACTATTGATCAGCTTGGGATCAGCTCTTTATCCTATGTATTCAGAGACTCACGAACAATCTGTGTATAGCATGCAGCAGATCTCATAGCAGAGAGCAAAAAAGACCAATAATTTGGAGCCACAGACTGACTTTTAAAGCTCTGCCCAGGAGGGAGAGAGTTACTTCCACTTGCATTTCATTGCCAAAGCAATTCACACAGCCAAATGTGCTCCTGTGAGGAAAGGAAATATCATTCTCCCACAAGGAAGGGGAGAAAATGTTTTTGAATAAGAGTATGAAATCTATTACAGTATCCAGTAAATGTAAATGGGATTAAATTAAAAATTATCACTTACGTATGCCTCAGGCTTTTCTGCCACAAAGGTGGGGTGGGGTAAGATGAGGGGTCTGGGGGAGAGCACACACTTGGGTCTAGTATTTGAGGAGCTCAGAAGGCTGCTCGTCTTTCTGTTTTCTGTTTAGGCACATTTACAGCTAGGAGATGTAAGAAAACCTGAGAGTGTTGATTTTTTCTTTCCTCTTTTCTAAGGATTATTGTTCTTTCCCAAGATCAGGACTGAAAACAAAGCTTGGTATCCTAGTGGGAGCTCTGGTTCTAAGCCATAGGGGGCTTTAAGCCATGACATGAATTCATGCCTATCAAGTGGCAGGCACTGGGCGCTGCACTGGGTGCCATTAGTCTTTAAAATGTCAAGCAGTGTTCACTCTAGTAGAGAGAGAAATGTCTTCAAGCAGTGTTCACTCTAGTAGAGAAAAAGCATGTGCGAACCTAGTTCCAGGTGAAGAGGGGCCGGCCAAGTCTTCACTGCTTGAAATGCTGTCATTCTAGTATATTTGGTTGCCTGACTGCATGTCTGACCAGACCTCTCAGCAGATGAACACCAGTGACTATTAAAGCGACTCCTGTCTTCTTCAGAGAACCTTTCCCAACTCAAGCAGAGGAGGTTTAAATTCCTACCAGACTCTGAGTCCTTTGCTCTTTGCTGTATGCTTTGACTCTAATGTCAACATACTTGATCAAATTATCTATCTGATATTTGGATGTTTCACAGCTCTTGTGATCTAATACCTTGAAATATAACTGCAGTTGACTGCCATCTGTACAGGTTCTGTATCTGTAGATTCAACCAACTGCAAATCAAAAATACTCAAAGAAAAATTGCATATGAACAGAATATGCATACAGACATGCATATGCTCTATTTTTTGTTTTTATCCCCTAAACAACACTGGCAACAAGCATTTACATAGTGTTTATATTGTGTGACTTTATACAGTCATCCCTCAGCACATACAGTGGTACCCACACACACTATGAGCAGCAAGTCCTTCAGATCTAGCCCATGCAGACCACAGGTATTCTCCTGGCAACAACCTCTAGCAAGGGCTGTCCCCCAAAACAGAGAATCACTTAGCTCCTAGGTGAGTAGGTCATTTCTACCACTCATGTCTTATTTCTTAGTTTGGAAAATTGAAATGTTTCTGAAGGTTTCAGGTACATCTCTCAGAGTTATTAAGATTCAATATTCTTCTAAGCAGATTCCAGAGCCCTCTGACCATTAATACTCTGATCCAAAGTTGACATTTTAGATTTTTTATTTTGCCCATGAAAAACTGAAATTCAAAAGCTCATCTGCAATGTGCACATTTGGTTGATTAAAATAACCTACAACTCTTAAAAGTAGATCTGTATATAAAGAAGACTCCACTAGGCACAGTTGATGACAGTAACGACAGGGCATATTTCCTGAGTTCTGTGTTTGTGAAGACATCTTTTCTTTTTTTGAAATTTCATTTTAGTGCCATGTTAAATAAGGTAATTCTGGTAAATGTACCCTGCCTATTTCACAATAACATTGGTTCTTTAAAAGTCAGACTTCTGAGTCATGTTGTTATTCATGCAAACAAATACTGAACCTGGCAAATGGAATAGTGGGGATAAACATGGTAATGTCACTTCTCCTTTCTATGGAAGGCTGGGTAAGGTTTCTCCAGGAATCACGCCAGAGCTGAACCCTAAGCATCACCCAGTTAGTCTCATAGATAAGGAAGGGTCGTGTCTGGTGATCTCAACCAAAGTCAGATACTACATTTAATAAGCAAATTAAGTATTTTTGCTGACCTTAGTAAGTACTGTTGTGAAGTTTACCTAGTTAACACTTATGACTAACTGGGATTACAAACCCCACTTGACTGCTTCCATGAATTTCACCACACTTCCTGGGTGCCTCCTTGGATCCTGTTGCTACTTTGCTAGCAATAAGAGGACCAATTTTGATCATAAGTTTATCCTTCCTTGTCTTTGGAATTAATATTGGTCTCCTTGACACTCTGATGAGACTGAATAAGCAGCCTTTGGAGTCCTTGCCCTTTTCTAAGGAGATACATACAGGTCGTAATAACTTGTGTGCTTCGTTTCTTCTGCTACAGATTAAGCCACTGAAAAGGACTGTGCATTGCTTTCTCTGTGTACCTGGGAGGTCTAGTGTTGTGACAACTGCATAGTCTGCTTTCTCCAAATGGTGCAGTTAAATGAAGCCAAATTATATTTGAATTGATATAAAATAAATTTATATCTATTGATATAAAATAAATTAAAGAAACATTGAGAATTTTAAACACTGGAGTAAAGGTATGAGAACATGAGTTTTTGAATGTGAAAACATTTTTCCTTTTGTTCAAGTATATTTTATATATGACTGATGTATTTTATAAAAAACAAATTAGCTGTGTTAAATTTTGTGTTCATAATAAAATATGCTTTTTTATGGAAGCAATGAAAACAGACTGTGAAATTATTACTTTCCTTCTTATTTATGCTTACATTACCATGAAATTTACATTACCATTTATGATCTGTGTTAGAGAGGCTTTTTATAAAGTTTCCTTTCTTTTTATTTTATTTCCTTTTCCATTTTTTTTGGGGGGGGATCTTTTAAAAATAAGATTTCACTATGCAGTTCAGGCTTGGACTCACTTTATAGCCCACACTGGCTTCGAACTCACAGCAGTCTTCCTGCTTCAGCCTCCTGGGTGTTGGCATTACACATGTGTACTACCACGCCTGGTTCTATTCACATTTCTTGTACAGGCTTGATAGTATGTTAATATACACCTCTTTCTATAACTACCTTATTCACTGAGAGAACAGAGTTCCCTGGAAAATTTGATGAATACCAAAGCTGAGTCCAGGTCAACCTAGGGTAAGGAAAAGATCAAAGGGACAAAGACCAATGACATGCAGTCATTCTGTGGGTCAAGGAGAAAGAAGAGGCACAACAGAGTGTAGTTTGTTTTCTCAGTCGAGTCTTGATTAAGTACATGATTGTAGTCTAGAATAATCCTTTGTGTAATTTAATATATCGGAGTTAAAAAGAGTTTGTATAGATACTTGAAATCTACTGGTATTCTTGGTAGTGAGAGTATGATTATAAAGAACCAGTACACAGGTAGAATGGATATAGGAATTATTACTCATTAATTATCTGTCTTTACTAGGTAAGATGCTTTAACTGGTAATAATTGATAGTAAAAACAGTAACATTTATTTTTAGTAAATGCAGACTCTGTCCACAATTTAAGCCATTTAATCATTTCAGCAAATCTTGTAACACACTCTGTCCAGTTCACAACTGAGTAAAGAAGCCTGCTGCTAGAAAGAACTGGTTGAAGTCAATTCCTACCGAAGCCAGGATTCAACCTGGTCTAGCCAGGAGTAGTCTAGAGGCATGGTCAGACTAGCTATGGGGAAATTTTTTCTGGATAAAATTTTTTGTTTTAAAACAATTTTAGGCTTATGGATTTTTTCCTATTGTTGACATATTAAATTAGTGAAGCTTATTTGTTACAGCTAATAAACCAGTATTGACACATTATTAACTGAAGGCCATAGACTGTTCAGGTTTCTTTAGTCTAGTCAGCTTTCTTTCTCTCTCTCTTTTTTGGTTCCAGGACCCTGTCTAGGCTACTACATTAAATTTAATCATGTTTCTTTGGACTCCTCTTGGTTGTGATAGTTGCTCTGATTTTTCTCATTTTCATGACCCTGATGTTTTTAAGGGGCAGTGATCGGATGTTTTGTAGAATATCTCTCAGTTGAGGTCTGTCTGATGTTTTCCTCATGATTAATCTGGGGTAATATGTTTTTGAGAGGAATGCAAATTGGCATGTTGCCTGAAACCTGATGTGCTGGGATACTGAATGTTATGGCCTTGAGCCAATAGGAAATAGTCCTACTTTGTCTTGACTTTTCTTAGCATGGCAGCGGATGGAGAAAGGTAAGTAATAGAATGAACCACGATGGCATCTTAGCTGGATGGCACTGAAAGAGATAGAGAAACAAACGAACAAAAATGGCTTCAAGATACCGAATGTGAATGTGAAGGTGAAGGTGTAGAAGTTGCCAAGGATGCTGGGTGAATGATAATATGATTTTCTGAGATAACAAACATTGGAAGAAGACCATATTTGCTTGGGGTCTAATGAGGAGCCCACAGCGATGGAGTCTTTAGACATCCAAATGGAAATTTCAAGTGTAAACTATTGTGATACATCTAGAACTCAGGGAGAGGTCTTGCTAGGGGCATTCCTTTGCAAGTTTCATATGTGTGTATGTATCTGCATTATGTAATATAGATCTATCTATCTATCTATCTATCTATCTATCTATCTATCTATCTGTAAATAACTCTATGGGGGTTCCTAGAGTGGCCACGGAGTAAAAAGACAAGAGGCCTTAAAAGTTAAATAATGAGCAATTTGCAAAGAAATAAAAAGAGCAGCCTAGCAAGCAGGAGACAAGCTGAGAAAAATCTAGTGTTGGGAAACAGATGTTTCAATGAAAAGTTATAAGAGATAAATTGTCGGTTAACAGATCATGGAGTCATCAATGAATCAAAGAATTAGCTAGCAGGATTCTGTAGTTGGGAGCTGCCCTAGCATACAGGGCTGACTGTGGGAGCAGACTGTGGGGGCCTTCTTGTCTAATGATATGTTTGCTGATCATCTCAGTACCTGGGATTAGCTTCAGCCAGTCTAGTGACAAACCATGATGAATGAAGAATTTTCTCACTTTTCTTTTTTATTTTCTTTTTTAAAATTTATTTTAAAAAGCAAAAGGAAAAAAATGATACAGAATTTCAAAAAATGTAGAGAAGTAGCACTAGTTGATATATTACATATAGTTTTCTTAGAAGTGGTTGTTCAGGTTACAAAATCCAGGAACAAAAACGATCAATCACTGACAGCACAAACTTCTTTTTGAGGTACTAACAGAGGTTAGTAGTATAGTTATCTATCTGGTATACATATACATACATACATTTATATATGTATCAACACCCATGTAATCTTTTCTTTTCTTCCTTTTTCTCTTTCCACTATTCTAGTTGTTCTTTTCTTTTGAACACTTTCTTTCCCTTTCATTATTACAATATCTATTGTATATTTTGGAGCTTATTACCCCTTCTGATTTTTATTTTTTATTATTTTGATACTAGGTAGACAATATGATATTTATAAATGTGAGTTTGATTTATTTCACTCATGAGTATGGTCTCAAGCTGCCTTCATTAACTCACAAAAGCTTTATGATCATCCTTTTTGCAGAGCTTAGTAATATTCCATAAAATATGCCATCTTTTGTATCCATTCTGTGGTTGATGGGCATTTTGGTTGTTTCTAAGATTTAGGTATTACCAATTGTGCTGCTATAAACATGGGTGCACATGTATCACTGTGGTCTGATGCTTTTAATTCTTTTGGGAAGATACCAGAAAGAGGAATAACTGGGTCTAATGAGATCTCTAGTTTTAGTTCTTTGAGGAATCTCCACACTGATTTCCATAGAGGTTGCACCAGTCTACACTTCCAGCAGCAGTGGAGAAGTGTCCATAATTTCACTCTCAGTGAGTTTGTTGCTTTTGTACAGGAATGCTATTGATTTTTGAGTGCTGACTTTGTATCCAGCTAAACTGCTGAATTTCATACTCTAGTAGTCTTTTGATAGAGTTTTGAGGATCTTCTATGTAGAGTATCATGTTGTCTGCAAATAGTGATAATTTGACTTCTTCCTTTCCTATCTTTACTTCTTTTATTTCTTTCTCTTGTCTAATTGTTTTGCTAATATTTCCAGAACTATATTGAACAGGGGTGGTGATAGTGGACAGTCTTGTCTTTTTAAGGTGATTTTGAGGTGAAAAGCTTTCAGTTTTTGTCCATTTAGTATGATGTTGGCTGTTGGTGTGTCATAGATGGCTTTTATCAGATTGAGGTAGAGACCATCTATCCCTATTTCTGTTAGGGCTCTCTTTTCACCTGCTTCACCCATCACCGAGTTTTGTCACCTAGTCCTCCTAGTCACATGTGCTTTTTCATTATCTTTCCAGCCCATTTCCCTCTTAGTGCATCTTCCATTTATCTGTGAGAACAATTCCTAAACATTCTAGGCAGTAGCATTCTGGATGGCTGTGGTTACTAATCTAAAGTTAGGCAGCCAGTGAGTCAGAATATATCAAGAATGCTAAGAGAAAAACAGCGAGAGAAAAATTACTTGCAGTGAAGATAGAAGTCCAATATGTTTTGATTTGATTTGGCTAAGAACAATATTAAATTATCCAGGCATCCATATTTATATCCATAAAGTCATATTTGTGGTGGCTAAATCTAAAAGAGATCTGTAATAAATAGACATCCTTAAATAAAATCATCTGCCTTATAATTTATATTGGCTTCTATGAGTGGGTAACATAAATAGCATTTTTTTCTATCATAACATAGTTATTAAGACAAAATAGTCAAACATTATTATAGCCCCTCTTCATTACAAAATTGCTATTATGTAAACTAATTTTCTTTCTGTTGGTTAAAGAAGAGATTGTCTTGTTTGGTAGTAGTTCAAATATGTCATTTGTGTGTTAATAAAATGTGTGCATCATTCAGAATTCATCCATGCTTTAATATTCACAAAATTTTAATCAATATCATTATTATAGCTTAATGGATAGCAAGAATTTAACTCTAGATGAAAAGCACAGAACGGTGCTTTTATTCTTAAAGTGAATATCAAAAGTTTATTTACATATTCAAAGTCATTAATGAATATTTTTTCCAGTTATGACTGTATAGCATGCTTTTTCTTTAGGAAGGAGACATTTCTAGCTTCATTTCTTGAGTTGATTTAGAGATCTTCACTTGCCTTAGTAGGTTTATTGTCTTGAATTTGGGTAAACTTGAGATAATCTCAGGACATCTGTAATCAAATAGGTGGGGAAAGTAGCATTCCTGTGGTTTTTTGTTCATAATGCTTTATAGTAGAGACTGCATATTTTTTTTTTCTTTTCTTGCATAGGACTAGGAAAGGCAACTTAGAGAGTCAGAGACAGTGACTTTGTGACATTAAGGCAGACATTTACCATATCTGGCCTCAATTCTGGGTAGTGAGAAGCTGAAAGAGGCATTCTCTGAATCCCTGTGAAATTGTATGGAAATCATATAAAGCTGGTTAAAATGACTTAATGTTATTTGTGAGGGTTCTTTGAAACAGATGACAGGAAAAAGCAGCAAAACTGTGGAGGAAGAGAAACTGCAGAGAGGAGAATGTGTGGGAGACGCGCAGTGGCTCATCCCGCTGGCAGCCTGGCTCTTCCTCCCTCTGTTTCCGGCAACCATCTCCATGATCCACTGTCAGTGATCTCACACCAAGAGGAAAAGCTGGCTTGGACTGAAAAGAAGGAGGGTGAATTTTACTGACTGAGAATGCCAAGCTCAGGTTAAAATTCATTAATTACTTTACTGATAGCTAAAATGGTAGAACATTATGTCCAAGGAAAAGTGGTTAAGACAGGCAAAATGCCCACAAACCCAATATCCATGCAAGATCATCTGAGGCAAAATTTTACCAGAATTTTAAAAAATAAAAACCAAGGTTTAGTTATATCATTTCTATGGTCAACATATGTCACACCTCTAAAACATATGCCTCGCTCTGAAACGTTTCTCAGAGAATGTTTTTTCTCTTCCAAATTTGTATCCTAGCTACTCTTTCACAGTGGGTGTGCTTTGTAAAATCACCTGGGAACCGATGATATCCCCAAGTATGCCCACCTGATCTCTTAGAAACATCTCTTCATTTCCTTTATCTCTGTGCTTGCTGCCATATGCTGTGAGTGGTGGTTTGTTTCCATTTCACTGCTCCTCAATAAGACAGTCTATCGAAGACAAATATTATTACTTGTTTTTTATGTTTCCCCAGCCTAAAACTACTGCTTGCTCAGAGTAGGCAGACCATGACGCTATGAACAGAAGACGGGAAGATGCAGGTCCAATTTTAGGTGTGTATAGGTTGATGGGGGACTCAGTAGATAAAAATGTGTATGATTTCAGTAGATTACAATGATTGCTCCAACTTATATATGAGTCAGAGTATAATAGAGAGTCAAAAAGATTTGGTTGTAAGAATAGAAGAATGAGACAATATTCATTGAGTTGCTCACCCTGTGACTGCTAAATCTAGCAGTTTAGAATGAGAAATGCTGAATTAAAGGTATAGTTCACTTTCTCCAAGGAGATGATGATGCCTCATTAGGCCACATAGATGCAACATGAAATAAGTATTTAAAAAGTCAAACAGCAGGTAGTAAGTAGCCTCCCACCTCTCCCACCTCTGCCTGTGTGCCTCACTCCAAGCTGGGACAGGAATGCAGGGTCTGCCTCCAGCCTCTGCTACACAATCCGTTTTCTAGGTCTGTAAATACTTCCCCACTCCTCAGTCCAGTGACTTCTCACACATCTGTGAAAGATTAAAGATGGCTGCAAATCTCTGCTGCTCCCCTCATTGAGAGATGCATGTTTCCCCACGCTTTCAGTCAGACTCTGCTTTGAGACTGCTCAACCAATAGTGTATTATCAACCTGGGCATCAGGGACTGGCAGCTTTCAGACTCTCTATCATGGAATATTGGTTCTAGAGAAAACCAGCTGCCATGGAATGTCTAGCTACCCCAGAATGCCTTGCTTGCAGGGAGCACGTTAGAGAAGCCCTGGAAGATGAGATACTCTGTGGAGAAAACAAGCATAGCTTCTCTTGGAGGTAGATCTCCAGTTGCAATGACTGATACCCATCAGGTAGAGCTGCACTGCCATCTGAGTCCCTAACTCAGTGAGAAGCAAAAATAAGATGGGAAATTTAAGGCAGTGCTTTTTTGTGTAGTTGCTTACATAGCAATAGTTACCCTAAGTAATATGCATCAAGACTGGTTCACATATTATTTCCCGAGGTACTACTTGTCCAATGTTAGGGACAGAGCCCATCTTTTGTAGTCATGGATAGAAAGAAGCAGGGATTGGCACCTTTTGCTGAGTATTTCCTACATCATGAGCATTGCACTTGGAGTCTTACATATGTTTTCTCACTAATCTCTCTAAACAGATCTAGAAAGGAGATAAACACATAGTTTTGCTCAAGAAGTTGGGATGAGAATTGTCCAAGATAATCAAAAATCACTAGGTGGTGGGTGATGGGCTGGGATGAGAATCCAGTGCTCCCTGGATCTTCCTGTAGGAGCCTCTGTCATCCTAGATTGTTATGATTTGCTTATGAATTCATTTTGTACCCTACGCTGCCCAAGGCAGAGTGTCTGTTCACTGTGATGATCTTTAAAGTCTGGCAGTGTGTCATGGTCCAGACATGCTCTTTAAATGAGTGAACAGACTAAGGCAAGATATCTAGAAAATCAAATACAAGGTCCCATATAGAAACAGAGAGCTGTTTTCCAGTGAAAAGGTAATAAGCCTTCAGCAGTTCTTTGAAATTCAGATTTTGCAATCCCTCCCTGCGCTGTCCTGGGAAGGTTAGCTACAGTAACAATCTCGGGAGTTGGGCCAAAGGCCTAAGCTATCTCTGTGGAATCTTGAACAGACAATACCTCAGCAGGTTCACAGGGAGCTAATATTGTTATCTGTTGTATCCCTAACACAATACCTCCGTAATAAATGAGCTGGATTCCTACACAATAGTGAACTCAGTCACCTCTGGAGTTAGTGTGTCCTTCCACCTTAACAGTTCTAAAGCTGTTGGAATCAAGAGTGCAGGGTTGATCCCTATGTAAAAAGGAGGGAGCTGATAAGCAGCAGCAGATAATGTAGCTCAGCCTAGATAGAGATAAGATGTTCCAGAGACTGGGCTTTCTAATTTGCTGGTATTCTCCTCTTTATTTGCTGTGGACAAGAATGTTCTCTGGATTCTCTCAATCTTGGTATTGCTGACATGGTCTACTTTTGAACATTTTATTGGCCAGACTCCATCAGCGTTTGCCTACCATGATCCAGTAAAGAAAATTTTAGAGAAAACAGCACAGCCTGACTCTTTTGTGAAAGCGGAGCTAATGTAAGGGATTTCCAAGTAGAACAAGTCAAATAAAATGCCAGTTTATAGTTTAAATCTTGCCAGATGATCTGAGATAGCTCACAAAATGTACCCTTTTCACTAAATTGTTTGCATGGAGGAATAATAGCTAAAATCTTTCTGGAAGAGAGATTAGATTTTGTGATGTCATCATTATGCTGTATGGATCCCCTCAGTGTGTAGTTAGAAACGTGAATCAGGAGATAATGGAGATTTAATTCACTTTCTCCCATATGGAAGGAGGGAAAATAAATTCCTATTATAGAACCTTTGCACTTGTTAATGCATTTGTTAAAAGCAAAGGGTTTTGTGATGGAGTGACTTTAATTAGCCTTGTTTTCTCAGAATATACTGCTGCTTAATTAAAAAAAAATACTGTAATCTTATTGAGTTGATTTGCTCTAACGCTGTAGGTTTCCTGACGTGCAGACATCCTGGCCATCAGAGGGTTTGTACTCTTGTCAGTAACATATTAGCATTGTCCTCTTCCTGAGGAATGTTTTTGAAATGCATAGGGAAAATATGGATCGTCCACTGCTTGTATTATATTTCTTTCTTTGCTTGTCTGTCATTTGCATTGGAACATTCAGTGAAATCAGGTCAGTTATGGTTTTAGTTAGAATGCAGTTCTCGTGTTGTACATGAATCAGATGATGTTTTTAATTATTTCTGCTTTTTAACATTGATCTGAAACCAAATCCTTAACTATGCATGGCTTAGAGGTGTCCCTCTGCCTCCTTTTGTTTTGACTCCTTTCTGGGTCTACAATGAAACTTAATCTTGAAACAGCAAGATATAATAATTTTTGGCTTTAATAGGCAACTTGAAAGTCTGGTTAAAAAGGAAAGATATAGGTAATTACTGGAAATATAGTTGTAAATGGAAAATTTTAGAGTAAATTGATAGTGCTATCCACTACCTTTCTTCTAAGAGAGTGATGCTTATCTTTGAACTTTATAGCTATATAGAGGAACCTTTTGGAAATCTCAGTGGTTTGCCTTGGACCAACAGCTCTAGTTTTTCTGACTTGAACTGTGTGTCATTTCCAAGAGTGAGGAGGAAATTGGAAAAGATTTCCTAAGGCCTCAAAATCTGGGCCTGGTGTAGTTGGCAGGCTGCAGAGAACCTGGAAAATGCATTGTATGTAAGGAGAGATTTTTTAATGATTGCTAATAGGAGCAGCATCACAAAAAGATTTAAAAAACATGTCACTGTTGGCCTTTAAATGGAAAACTGATTCACCTACATCTAGTTTGTCAGATCCTAGGCCTTCCTGCCTCTTCCGATGTGAGACAAGGCAGAGACTAAATGATTTCCAAAGACCTCTATTTCTGCAACTCTGAAGACACAGGAAAACCTTCAGTGTCACTCTCAGTGACCTTGGAGACTTGTTCTCGGTGGTGCTCCTGCTGAGGAACATTAAGCATGAGACATTCTTGGAAGCCTGATGGCTAACAAAATGCATAGGTGGGAAATGGCAAACTTTCTTCTTCTTCTTCTTCTTTTTTTTTTTTTTTTGTACAGTTATTTTTTGGGGGGAGTACCAGGAATTGAACTTAGGACCTCACATGGCAAACTTTTCTTAGAACTCACTTACTTCTCCTTTTCTTACACATAAAATGTATTTATTAGATACTTCCTAGATACTGGGAGTGATTGTAAACTGCAGGGATTAAGAAAAAAGGGAGGAGGTGGTTCCTGCCCATCAGGAACCCACAATGTGCTAAAGAAGATACACATGAACAAATTAACATGACACAGTCTACCACACTGTAGAGGGTTGAATCATGGCCAAAAATATTTATATATATAACCTGGTGCCTGTGAATATAAACTTATTTATCTTTTCAGATATAACTAAGGTCTCAAGACAACTCTGGACTTAGAGTTAGCCCTAAGTCACTGAGTGTGTCCTTATAAGAGACATGAAATAAGACACAGAGACAGCTGTGATGCCAGATAGAGACTGGAGTTGTATGGCTGTGAGCTAGCAGGTACTAAAGTTGTCATTAGTCATAAGGAGCTAGGAATCAGCAAGGGCAGTGTCCCCCCGGAGCCTCCAGAAAGAGCCAGTCCTGTAGACTCCTTGATGTTAGAGTCATGCGCTTCAGAACTGCTCAAGAGCACAAGCTTCTGTTTTGCTTTGCTTTTTGTTTTTGAATCAGAGCCTATTAATAATACAGAATGGTGAGATTCATTTCAGGAAGCTGATACAAGCATTTAATGAACCGTGGTCATTTTTCTCTTTCTTCCCCTGATTTCCTTCCTCCTTTCCAAAAGTCTGCCTTGTAGTTTCTTGTCACCTATTCTTTCTTGCTTTCTTTCTTTCTTTCTTTCTTTCTTTCTTTCTTTCTTTCTTTCTTTCTTTCTTTCTGTTTTTCATAAAAAGAAACCATGAATATTTAACTTTTTGAGTCTTGTTTATTTTACTTCATATAACTGCCTCCATTCCCACCTATTTTCCTGCAAATGAAATTTAATTTTTCTTTATGGCTGAATAATATTTCAATTTAATACATTCCACATTTTCTTTATCCATTATTATGTTAATGGACAAGTCCATAGCCTATTGTGAATTGTACTACTGTAAACATAGATGTGCATGTATTGCTATAATGTGATACCTTTAATTCTTTCAGGAATATATCTAGAAGGATTATATGTGGATCAAGTGGTATTTTTAATCTTAGTGTTTTGAGAAATCTTCACACTCCATAGTGGTTGAATTAGTTCACATCCCCACCAATAATGTAGGAGAGTTCCTTTTTCTCCCCATCCTTGCAAGCATTCATTATTTTTCTGTGTTCTTGATGATAACCACTCTAAGACAAGATGAAATCTAGAGTCAAAACACCTTGTACACACTTTGGGAAAGAAAAATAGTATGATATTTTTTCAACAGACATTGTAACCCTCGTATGGAGAAAATTAGAGGATGTCGTATAGTGCAGAAAACCCACTGCACTGCCAGCCCTTAGAGAAGAAATTGAAAATGCATGTGCCTCAATCTTAATGGACCAAGGTTACCCAAGCAGTAGTGTGCCATACTAATGAATGTGTGGAAGAAGATGGCCACCACTTTGAGCACCTCTTGTAATTGTAAAGGCTAAAAGTAACATATTAATCTCATGATATCTCAATAAATTTAGTATTAAAATATTTATGCAAGTTTTACTTTTCTGAGTGTATATACATGTATTTGTGAGACTCTCATATTAATTAGGGTTCCTCTGGAGGAACATACTCAATATGAAATATCTGTATAATCATAGGTTTATAGGAACAGAAGCAGAAGGGTCCCAATGGCTGTCTGTTTTCCTCGTAGAAGAATCCAAAGTGGCCATGGAAAACCAGAGGATGCAGTAGCAGTTGAAGATTGAAGGCCTAGACGCTCAAATGCAGAGGCCCCAGTGTGAGTGTTTGTCTGAATGTGAACACGTCTGCTTGGGCAAGCTGAAGAGCATGTGTCGGAAGGCTGAAGGAACTGGAGACCTGTGTTTGAAGGCAATGGCGAAGACTGAAGTTCCTCTAAAGGAAAGGAAAAAATTTCTTTCTTCTTTTTTTATTCTGTCCAAGCTACAATTGTACGGTTGATGTCGTCCACATCTACGGTGGGTCTTGCACCACTGTTTGCTGGCCTGCATAGTAATCATTTGGAGACACACCCAGAATTTACTAATCTCCTGGGTCAGTCATGGCAAACCTTTCAGAACTTTCATTGATAATCAACACCCAGCTCCAGCATGGATGGCTTATGTTCACTACAATTGTCACAAGTGATTCTTACATATCACAGTCAACTGTCACAAAATCTCAAAACAGTTTTGATTTGCATTCCTGTCATGGCTAAAGATGTTGAACTTTTCTCATGTACTAATTGGTCATTTATATTTCTTCTGAGAAATGTCTTTTCTGCTTATCTGTCCAGTTTTTACTTGTTTTATTTGTTTTGGGAGTTACCTTTTTGAGTTCTTTATACATTATAAAGATTAATTCTCCATCAGAAGAGGATATAGCAAAGATTTTGTCCTATTTTGTAAGTTGTATCTTAATTGTTTCCTTTGCTTTTCAGAAGCTTTTAAATTTTATGTAATCTGATTTGCTGGTTTATGATATTACTTCCTGTGTTGTAGAGGTACTAGTCAGAAAGTCTTTCTGGTGCCCATGGCACCAGAGTTTCCCTAATGTTAAGAGTTTCCCTAATGTTAACTTCTGGGATGAGTTTCTGGATATGTTTTTGATCCATTTTGTTTGATTTTTGTAAAGTAAGATACAATAATGTAGTTTCAATCTTCTGTATTTACATACCCAGATTTCCCAGCACCATGTGTTAAAGAAGCTATTTTTTTCTCCAGTGTATGTTTTTGGCTTATTTTGTGAAAAAGTAGATAGTTGTAGGTGCATGAGTTTGTTTCTGTGTCTTCTGCTGTATTCCATTCATCTATTTGCCTGTTTTTGTGTCAGTGCCATATTGTTTTTATTATTATAGCTTTGTAGCTTAACTTGAAAGTTGTTATGTGATGCCTCTGACATTGTTCTTTTCATTGAGGATTGCTTTGACTATTCTGAGTCTTTTCTGATTCCATATGATTTTTAGGATTCCTTTTTTAGTTCAGTGAGGAATGCTTTTGTATTTTAATAGGAATTGCATAGTATCTGTAGATTATTTTGGTAATGTAGTGTTTTCTCAATCTTATTTCTCTGATTTATGAACAAGACAGTCTTTTAAAAATAATGTCTTTTTCAATTTCTTTCCTTAATACTCTGTAATTTGCATTGCAGAGGTGTTCAACCTCCTTGTTTAGGTTGATTTCTAGATATTTAATTTTTTGGAAGCTATAGGTAGTGGAATTATTCTCAGGATTTCTTTCCTAGTGGGTTCATTTGAGTATAAGAATACTATTGATTTTTGTGTGTTGGTTTTTTACTTGATTTGTTTTAAAGGCTCAAGGAAACTGTAAGTATTCATAAAATGCTTTATAAATGTAAGGATCACAGAAGGCTTTATGTAAGTAAAGTAAAAAAGAACAGTTCACTAATTGCAGAGGGGTGAAAGACATCACTGACTAAGAGATACTAGGAAGTTCAAGTTATTATACATTGCATCCTCAAGAGAAACCATACAATTCTGTGTCCTTGTAGTGTACAATGTGATGTGGAGAATGGGAAACACTAATAAAATAGTGGCAATTTGTGAAGGCTTTGTATGGCATACTTAAGGAGATTTGGACTTTTTTCTAGACCACTTGTTCTTAATTTCTATGTCATAATACAGTGAGCTTATCAGGTACATCATTTGAGTATAAGAATACTATTGATTTTTGTGTGTGATTCTGGTGTTTTGGAAAATCATTAGTTTGATCTGCAACTAGAAAAGACTTTAGATTATTCTGGTAAATTAGCTCTACTGATTCATATTTTGATGTCTCTCTTTATTGGGTAGGAAAGACCATGATAAATACTCAGAAAACTGTAGAATTGTGACACACTGGTGTATACGCACATCTGTTTACCATGAGGCAGGAAGGTGGTTGAAAATTATTACTTTGTGTAGCAGAGATCCAGTATAAAGTTTAAAGGTGAATACTAGGAAGATGACTTTGAATTTTTAGGGTGAGAACTTTGGAGGCAATGTTGAGAATGGACAGAAATGGAAATACATTTGTCCCAGGGAGTGGGTAGCTATACTTACGACAAGAAGCAGTGGCACTTGTAATCAGAGGCAATGGTTTTGTAGACAGAAGAGTGAGGCACACACAGAAAGTCTTGCTAATGTAGAAATGACTCATGTATGTGATAAGAATGATGTCTTCCACACTTGGAAGAACAGACAAATGATAATGCCATTGGTTGAGTTAGAGGATAGAGAGGAGGATGAAGTTTGTGAGAGAAGATCATGGCTTTGAGTTTGGACATACTTGGTTTTGATGAATTCTAAATTGTGCAGAAGGAAGTGTCTGGTTTCTGGCAGAAGATAGAGTACTATCACCCATTATGAGGTCTCATAAAGTAATGGGAGGAATTACCCAAGTGAGGAAAGCTGTTTATGCTGTGTAGAAAAGGCTCAGAACAAAAATTTACAGGAGTATTTCATTTTAGGAAAAAAAAAAAAAGAATGAATTAATGAAGAGACCTGAGAAAGACTGACGGGTTAAGAGAAGAATAAAAAAAGGAGGTTCTCTTGAAAACAAAAGAAAATCAGATGTGTTAATGTTTTTAGGGCTGCGGCAATAGATTAACACACAGTTCGTGGCTTAAAACAACTAAAACTCATAACTTATAGAAGTTAAACGTCCTAAATCACAGTGACAGCAGGACCATAGCCCCTTCCAAGCTTATTGGGAATAATTCTTTCCTACTTCTAGTTTCAGGTGGCTTCAGTGTTGCAGCGAAACTTTGCCTCATCTTTACATGGCTTTCCTCTGTGTCAATATCTTCTTCCATTTCCTTATACCAGACTTCAGATTTAGAGCCCATCCTAAATCTAAATGTCCTAATTTTAGGACATTTTGAGGCTCTTAATCTAGTCACATTTGTAAAGATTCTATTTCCAAATAAACTTATATTCTTAGGTACTAAAGTCTATGACTTGGACATTTGCTTTGTGGGACATGAGCCAAACTACCACGATGAATAACATCAAGTACCAAAGAAATGAGTGGACAGGCAGTTGGATTGTGACAATCTGTAAGGAAATTACTGGTGACTTTGATCAGTTTTAAATAGTGCTGGAAGCCAAACTAAGTGATAAAGTAATGAATGGAAAAGTTTTTTCTTTTTTATGATATGTTTTCAACTCATGACTTAACCAATCTGAAATATTAATAAGGTCTAGTATTCTCAGTGGGAGACACCAGTAAGAGTACAGCTAGGAGTTACAAATGACCTGGCAGAGGACCAGGAATGTTGAGTGATTTGCCCAAGGTCATATCATTGTAGCTTAGTCTGTAACATAAGATTTCCACATTACAGATCTCTAGTCATATTTGTGTATTATGTATGTACATATGTTTGTATCTAATTTGAAAAATGCAAAAAAGTGAAAGTTACACATAATACCATAGACTTAAAAGATGTTCTGATTGAGGTCTAATCAGATGGCCCAACTGAGTTAGTATTTTGCTTTGGGATGGAATAAGTAAGGAGAGTAAAGTGACCACTCCTTCCACTCTGTCTGCCCTTAAGAGTTTTTCTGGGACATGGCATTTGAGTGCACAACTCAGAATTTAATTATTCTTGGGACTTAAAAGAACTGTAGTGTAGGGACA
This sequence comes from Cavia porcellus, assembly GCF_034190915.1. Lineage (NCBI taxonomy): Eukaryota > Metazoa > Chordata > Mammalia > Rodentia > Caviidae > Cavia > Cavia porcellus. Next base: position 34,423,789 of record NW_026947491.1, read on the forward strand.
GTTATGGAATGACAGGAGCAAAATTTAACCAAGGCCTGACAGAGAGGAACTGATGGGAGAGAATGGAAGCTGAAGTGTGGGCTACAAATCTAGGGAACAAATACCCCATCTCAATCTCCCTTCCTAAATTTCAGTATGCTGGCTTAGAGGTCCAAGAATCCTGGGTTTTCAATCCATTGAGTTCATTTATTCTCTAGAGCACAGAAAAGGACTTAGAGTAGATCTAGGAAAACAAGCAGAGAATAACCATCAGCATATACTATGTGCTATACCTTGTGCTGGGTGTACTATGCAAATTACCTCCTTTAATCCTCAAAACCATTTTGAGAGGTACAAATCAACAATCTTCATGCTTAAGAATAGCAAGCCTTTGCTTAGAGAAACTCCACTTACTGTTCTTTTTGAGCATCTGGCCTTTATTGGTTGCTTCCTGCATCTACTTCTCCAGACACTGAGAATATAGAAGTAAGGACCTCAGTTTTTGCTTTCATGGTGGACCCAGTCTAGAGCATATGCTGTCCACTGTCATTAGTTTATTCTATCCAACCAATATTTATTTCACTTGAACTCGTCACGTGTGTAGAATTCTTCTAGAAACTGGGCATGAATTAGTGAATGAAATAGGCAAAATTTCTTGCTTTTGCAGAACATGTATTATAGTGGAGAAAATGAGAACTATATAAATAAGTGAATTAGTATTATGGGTAATAAGAACTTTGGGGAATCAAGATATGGAGAATGGGGTTTTCCTGAGACCTCCTCTCTGATATATGCAAGGGATTTTCTGGGTGACCACGTGGGTTCTTACTTAGTAATTGCTTGAATTAGTCACTTTGAATTATTCTCCTCCTTAAACCAAATATCAAAACAAAACAAACACAAAACAGCCCACCCCATGAATTTCTATCCTTGAAGTCTACTCTTTCACCCTTAATTTCTCTTTACATTTTTTTACCTACATTCAGTGATACTTCTGCAGAAGCTGCTCTTGCCTAGGTCACCAGTAATCCTCCTACTGAAAGAAACTTTGTTGAAATAAGGTTGTATGTACTTTATAAAGCAGAAATTTTACAATACTTATACATATTTTTGAAGCACAATATAATGCTTAAATTCATATATGTTTTGTGTAATGTTTAATAATCGTGTATTCCATGTTCAACATAACTAGAAGAGAGTTTTGAATGTACTCACTATAGAAAAATGATTAAAGTTTATGGAGATGGATATGGTAATTACTCTGATGTTATCATTACCAAGTGAATTTTTAAAAAGTCTGTGAAGTAGAGACTTACAACTAAGTGGGATTGCTAGGGTTGCATTTAAGTCTGAACAGAGACTAACATATGCATGTTCCTGGAGTAATATTTTTCTTTTAATCTTTATTTTTAAAATTGGGAGAATTCTTGCAGAAGTTGTCTCTGAATATATTGACACAACTTGCTTCCCTATGACATGTATCTTCTCAAAGAAATTATGTATCTCCTGCTCACCTTCCCTACATAACGTGTGTGAGCAATCTTCAAAAACTCTTTCCATCACAGAACTATGTGGAAAGTTGCTTGCATGGATATAGAGGCTGTATTTACTCATTAAACCACCCAAGCTTCTATGATTTTAGCAGTGTCTGTAACTCTGGCAATGATGTTGACTGGCCAGCTTGTACTCATCAGCATTCTCAGTGTGAACTTGATGCTTTTGGTGATGATGACCACTAAATTCCTGTTCCTCAGCAAAAAATCCAGAGCTGTAAGTCTGCTTACAGAGGAGGTAGGAAAGAGCTGGGGAGATGAAGCTGGTGTCATAATTTTATGGTGTTGTGTCTTTTTTTTTTTGTTTTTTGTTTTTGTCTTTTTTGCGAGGGAGTCTCACTATGCAGTTCAGGCTGGCCTTGAGCTCACTTTGTAGCCCAGGCGGTCTTGAACTCGCAATGATCATCCCATCTCAGCCTCCCGAGTGCTGGGATTTATAGATGTGAGCCACCATGCCCAGCTCTCTGTCTCTTTTTTGAATAGTAAATGTTTTCTTATGATGAGTCTCAGTGTAGTGTCTAAACTCCATCTTTTGAATTATACAATCATCTTTATTTCTCAGGTTGTTTTCCAAATCTATGTATCTGTACATAAACTATTGATAATTTTAGAGTTACTTTTACATATTTTTCTCCTTTCTTATACAAAGAATTTAAATTGCATTATCAAATAGTTATGATCAAAATAAAACCAGGAAAATGTAGATTTAGAAAGACTGAGAAAAACACAAACAAAATGTAGTATCTGTGCTAGGATTATCAGGCTGCGAATTTCACCTATAATATTTCAAAATAAAACAATGAACATGTCACATGGTTCTTATTGTTCGTGAGGAGCAAAAACAAACATTTGCTATGTGATAAACACTCTTCTCAGTGGTCTGCACATATCCACCTCATTTGGCACCTGCTCCGACTCAATCCCCTAACTCCCATTTTTCAGATAAGGAAAAAGAGGCTCTTAAAGGTTAAGATATCCTGAGAGTGTGTAGATGGAGAAATGGATTGGCAACTAGGCAATCTGTCCCTGGGTCCTTTGTGTTTAACCAGTATACTAGGCTGTTTCTAAAGGAGCTCATTTCAGCCCCTGAGAGAAAGAAACGCTTTCCAATTACTGCACTTCACTTTGTGCCTTCTCAATGTAAAGCTCCGAAAGAAATAACAGACCAAGTTTTAATAGTCTTTCTTTGGTAAAAGTTAATGATTTGCCCTAAAAATGACAGTCAGTAGATTGATTCCTTTAAGAAACCAAGACAGTAAGATCTACAGCAGGCTAATTACATCTGTGTATTACTGTTTATTGGTTTCATAGTTTCTACATACAGGAAATTCGTCCTCCTGCTCTTCCTTCCTTCCTCCCTGCTCTTTCTTTCTGTGTGTGGAGCCTTAAAGCCATGAACTTGACCTTGACCTTGTGCGTTCTAGGCACTCTACTGTTGAGGCACAGCCCCAGCACACCCTTGACTGGTTTTCATGTGCAATATAAAGTATCAACAATATGTTACAATGGTAGTGAGGAGATGGACGAAGAATGACTGGAAAGACTGATTTTTCACAGAAAGAAACACTGGCACAAAAAATTCTGTGACCGCAATTTGAACCAAGGATTTGGCGTTATGGATTTGGTGGTGGTAGTGAGTTGGTATTTAGCTTGAAGATATGAAATATATGGATCCTAATAATATTTTGCCACATCTTATTGCATGTTATGTTGAAAAATCTTTGAATGGAAGAAAATGTTCTTTGGCAAGGAATCTTTTTCTTAGAAAACCATTTTGTAATAAAAATCAATAAAAGTCACTAGAAGCAGAGAAACATACATTTTTACCATTGTATTTTTCATGCCAGGTCGGAGGACTTTTCTGTTTTAGATCTATTCACACCTAGATCACAAGTGTTTTTGTAAACGAATGAAACAATTTATAATGGAGCTCATTTTATGTGCCTTGAATTTTTAAAAAAAAAAGGTTATTGAGAGGTTTTTGGGGGTGTCCATTGTGTAGTCTTCTGTATAATTATCTAGTTAATGAATAGTAATTATCTGCTGGATATTATTTCAAATGATGATAATCTTTCAGCAAAAAAATAAGTTTTGATTTATCAATTTTTGTTGAATTGTTTCAGTTGCAGAGAGACCTGCTACTCTGTCTTCACTCTGTGCATATATGTAATACACAACCAAATCTCCACTCTTAAAAGCTGAGAAACTGGGCACAAGAAGTCTTTGGCAGAGGAGGCTTGGACAGGCTCAGTGTTGATTGCAGGGAATATTTAAGCTAAAAATATATGAGGCACAGAGAAAGGCCTTACTGCGCTTCATTTTTTAATGGAATGATTGTTCTTGGCTTTGGTTTCACGACTAAATTTAAAAGTGGGAGGATTTTGTGGGTGTGTTCTACATGAAAAAACTGTTTGATGACGATATGAAAATTTTATTTCTATAGTCAGGTATGAAGCAATTCACATGATCTTAAGCCATAAATATTAGCTCATAAATGGAACCATGGAAATGTAGCAACAAAATTCACTTCACTGTGCTCAGCTCCTGCAATAACAGCTGCTGGCTCGAGAAGCAGGTATAAGACCACCTACAGTACCAGCTCAAAAAGCTTTGTCAGTGTGCAGTGGGTGTGGACTTTCCCGGGTACCAGATAGTGCAGCTGATACAGGAGCAGCATGCAAACAGAATGTTTATAAGGTTTACTTTTTGCAAGCACTTGCCAGAGAAACTAATTATAACACAACCACTCAAGCCAAAGTGTTCAGCCTACAGCCAATGCGCCATGTCCTGTTTCAGAGTAACATGTATGTTTCTCTGTTTGTGAATAACCAGGCCATGAAAATCCCAAGAATGGAAGCAAGGAGGAGACAGGGGTTGGTTTAAGCCATTGTAGGTCAGCACGTTGCATTTGTTTTTATAAGAAAGAGCATGTAATATAAACTGTATGTATGTGTGCTCCAGGAAGCACTGCTTATGAGGAGAAAACTGAGAAGCCCTTCAAGCATGGAGGCAGTTCTTCAGTCAGGGAGGTCCGAGTTTTATTGCCTGAGAGCTGTATTACCCATTGCCAAAGTGGAACTGGACCCCACCCTACCTGCTCAAATGAAAGCAACAAAAGCAAAAGACAAATGGAGAAATAATTAGGGTATCTTTTCCCAAAATGTAAAAACAGCATGAGTGCTCTCTGCTGTCTTTCATGAGAGGGGCCCTACCCTACCAGTTTTGAGACACCGGCATCATCCAATCTACATTGCTGGAAAGACATTATACACACCCTTGTAAAACCTTGGAAATTTGGCTTGCACTTGCTGATAGCTAGATCTATTTGGAAGATACATATTTTTAATCATAGCATGCAATAGCAGTGTATCTTAAAGTTCTGGTTAATTTTATAGTTTATTAAAATGAAGTTTTATGTTACAACTGAGTATGGGCCAGGAACAGTGTTGGAGAAACAAGCAAGCTGGCTGGCTGTGCTGCAGGAAGCTAGATGCAGAGGGATAGAAAGAAACTCATTTCCCTTTATCAATCTCATCTTGATTTGAGGGGTATCTGAGTTAAAGAGGGGCGTATACGCTTTGAGTTAGGTTGTCTGTGTCAACTAGTAGTATTGTGTATGGTGGAGAGTGAAGGTTTTTTTTTTTATGTGGTTCTAAGACATTTTTCATACACTGGAATTTGTTTTCCATGAAACTGATATCCATGAATAAATGTTATGGTTCAGTACCAAAGCAGCAACAATTATAATGATTAAAATCGAATCCATTATATTTATTCTTTTTGGAGATCCAACATCCTCTGATAAAGGAGAATAAATTAAGCAAAATATGTGTCTGAACTATTTTTAGTATGGCCTTGGCTCTTTTTTATGTGAACTTCATGGGTCCAGGTATAAGATAAGTCATTACAATTAAAAATAGAAATCTAAAGAGTTATTCTAAGACTCTACTATATAGGGGCAACTTGGGAATGGTCCAGTAAAAGAGACGGAATATCCCTCTGTTTACACCTCCAAAGAGATCTCTTCATCAGATTTTAGTTTTTGAATGGATAAATGTTTTTACTAGAGCACCTTTAGGTTTGCAGCAAATACAGAAATTTCTCGTATACTTCCAATCCCCATATGTTCCCAGCCATTCCTATTATTAGCATCTTCCACCAGAGTGTACATTTGTTGCAGTTGGTGACAGTAGGTTGACATATCATTGTTACCCAAAGTCCATAGTTTATGTTAAAGTTTACTCTATGTGTTGTACATTTGGTGGGTTTTGACAATTGTATAATGGTATGTGCTCATCATTATACTGTCATATAGAACATTTTTCCTAGTTCCCAGATCTTCTCTGCTCCTTTTATTTTTCTCTCCCCCCAAAACACTGACCTTTTTGCTGCCTTTTCTAGAATGTCATCCATGTAGGATCAAGTATTATATAGCCTTTTTGGATTGGTTTCTTTCTCTTAACAATATGTCATTAAGTTTCCTGCATGTCTTTGACTTGATAGCTCATTTCTGTTCAGTACTGAATAATACTACATTGCCTGTATACGTTTTAAATTGAAAAGCTAAAGATTTTGTCACAGTGCAAGGAAGAAGGCTGATTTGTGCAGTAAGGATCAGAAAATGGACTAAATAAACAGCTGTCTATGCTAGTGAAAGCTGAGTGAATGGGGCTGTGCCATTTTTATTGAAGGAAGAGTTTAATTTTTCATCATGGAGCTTATCCTCCATTCTAGTAGTTCTTTACTGTCACAAAAGAATCCCATTTGGGTGAATTCTCTAAATTTTGACTATATTTGCTAGTGAGACAAATCTTCCTACTCGATTATAGCACACTGGATTTTCTGCACTGCAGGGCTAGATTTTTATGTGAAGAGAGAACTTTTCATTCCAATTCCTTCCCATAAGTCAGGCCCTATTGTGGGAGGAATTTACATACAATTAAGGTGGCAACACACTCAATATGCTGGGCTCTGGTTTGGCTGAAAAAGATAGTTGTGCACAGCTAAGTTTTGTTTATTTATTTATTTTTGCATTTTCTGGTGAAGTTATAAATGAACTTTTATCTTCTTTAGATTTATTAGTGAGGGAAAGAATGAAACTTCACCTAAAAGACAAAGTAAGTGCAGAAGAGATGTTTAAAGCCAGTATGAAGAAGTGTTGGAACTATCAGAAGAATCAATTAGTTATATAACCATAGAACATAAAACAGGAGATTAAAGAGCTGACAGCTGATTTCCTAGTGCTGCTGGGTTTAGGAACATTGCCTTTAAATATTTTTTAGTTTAGTACTGAGTGTCACAAGGAGACACATGGGCTTGCAGTTTGATAATGATGTGTTGTTGGCAGTTAGTTGAAGATTGACACGGGAGAGCTGGTGCTGCTGACTCAGTGCAGCCAATTTGTGACTCATCGCAACAGAGCCTCTTACATGATGCAGGGCACCACCTGCCAGAGTGAGAGCCCAGAACTGATTTATGGTACCTAAGGAAGCAGCCTCACAGAATTCTACAGTACCACAGATCAACTGCCATGTTTACAATGCCAGATTGAGCCTAATCCTGTCCATAATGTGACCTCCAGCACTAGAATGCTTTCACCCTGTTGTGTGACTCAAGGGCCTCCTTCCAAATCCTCTATTAATGAGGACTCTTCTGATTTAATCTGAAGATGTTTTCTTTCAAAGTTAGTTTCTACTTGAAACTGTAACGAGGACATGTAGAAATTCCCACAATGGATTTCTGCAAAAGTGTTATTTGTATTCACACAAAGAGAACCAAGAGTAATGAAATAGTCACATTGGATGAAAAGATTGATTAAGCTCTCATCATACACCAGGGTCTAACGTAGTTAATGAGGATATATTCCTGAGAAAGGCTCAGTCCCTACACTTCAGAAGTTGACAGTTGAGTTTGGTAGACAGTCACATGAACAAATGCTTACAGGACAGCCTGATATGAGCAACAGTATAAAGATGAATACTCCAGGAAATGCCTCTGTGGGGACTCACCATGGGTGTAAGTCAAGGAAGTTCATTGAGTTACTGGGTGACAAGAAGTGGTGGGATCATTCCAGACAGGAAGGGTTGCACATTCAAGGAACAGAGACACAGCGCACTGCAGTAACTAGAAAAGAATGACTGCAGAAAATAAAGATGTGAGAATGAGGATGACTGAGTATCTGGAGATCCAAGTAGAAACCATAGCAGGAGGCATTTTCCATTGTTAAGGAGCTTGCATTTATTCTGCAGATACTAGGGAGGCAGTAAAGGACTTAAACAGCAGAGTGGTTTGGTTACAGTTATAATTTAGAGAGATGTTTATGAGCATCATGGAAGATGATTTGGAAAAGAACAAGAAAAGAGAAGTAGGAATTAGGAAGTTTTCATCAAATTTCAGAAAAGAAACGGTCACTTCTAGAACTAAGAAGGTTGAAGACATGCTGAAATGGAATAAAGAAGCAGTCATAAGGGAAGTAAACACAGCTGAGAGAGCTGACTGAGTGTGGATGATGAGGCGGAGGTCTGGTTGAGTCTCAATTTTCTGTCATGGCAAAGCAGTCACCACCACATAAAGCTACCAGAGAACAAGCGAGGACAGAAGCTGAACTTGTGGGTGTGGGAGGGTTAATTATGACGGCAGGAAGAACAGAGGGTTCAAGGCTGGGCACTCTGCATTCGGAGCATCTGGGCGTTGGTGGTGGAAGGTTCTGTACATGGTGAGATATAAGCTTCTAGAACAATGTCCTGTGGGCATGTTTCATGGGGTGTCCTAGAGGTAGGCCTTTTATCCTCTCTCCCGCCAAAAAAGATACACTAAAACTTAGGTGTTAGCTACTACTTGTCAGAAGTTCACCTTAGTAAGGATCCTCTTTATAAGGCATGCACTATCCCAAATAATACTGTCAATTTTCATTTCAACTTTAAATGTTTGTAGGTGAGACAGACACTGAATTCTAGTCTTGTTCTTTGCCTTGCTGATAGTACAAATTTATGATCAAGAAGACATACGCCCTTGTCATTCTATCTTCATTCTCTCTATATATATCTCTCTCTCCATACTCTGCTTACTGTGATAAAAATGGTGTCTACCCTCTTTATCTAACCCTCATGGAAAATCTCTGCAATAAGTGCTTCTTACTTCCATTTTTATTAGTACACATTTATGATGCAGACTAATAGTCTTCACTGTGACATTTTCATATGTGCATGAAACATACTTTGATCATATCCTCCCTCTATGGCTGTCTGTTCTCCCTTGTTACTCTCTTGCTCAATTCTCTACTGCTTCTCTAGTAGTATACCTCCTAGTATCATGTTGTCTGTTTTCCTAGATTACATATATAAGAGAAAACATGGGATACTTGTTTGAGTCTGACTCATTTTGCTTAGCATTATAATCTCTATCTAGTTCCATCCATTTTCCTGAAAAAGATAAAGTTTTATTTTATATGGCATAATAATACTCTATTCATGTCTACACTACATTTTCTTTATCTGTGCATTCATTAACAGGCAACTAGGCTGATTTTGTAACTCGACTACTGTGAATAGTGCCTTGATAAACATGAACATGCAGGTATTTCTGTAGTATGCTCATTTTGGATCCTTCATGTATATTTCAAAGAATTGTACAACTGGATTGTATGGTAGCTCTACTTTGATGTTTTTGAGGAATGTTCATGCTGATTTCCATAATGGCTATATTAATCTACATTCCTACCAACAATGTATGATGGTTTCCTTTACCCCACATCCTAGATAGCATTTATTATTTTTGGATTGAGGATAGCCCTTCTGAATGGAGTGAGACAGAATCTAATCTAGTTAGACTGCCTGAATGGCTAAAAATGTTAAACAAGTGATAATCTTATTGGCCATTTCGTACTTATTCTTTTGAGATGTGTCTGTTGAGTTCTTTTGTTCATTACTGACTGAATTATTTGTTCTTTTGGTGTTACAGGTGTTTTAGTTCTTTATTTGTTCTGAATATTAGACCTCTGAAGAAAAGCTAGCAGAGCTCCTTTCTTGTTCTATAACTTGTCTCTTCATTCTGTTGTTTCCTTTGCTTTGTAGATGCCTTTTAATTTAATGTAGCCCCATTTTTAATTCTTAGCCCAATTTTAAAATGAATAAATAGGCTGAGGCAAGCTAAGTGAATTGTCCATTGGCAAACAGCTAAAATTTGAAATACTGATCTCAGTGTCTGTGTTCTTAACCAATAGTTTATAGTTACACAGATTTAGTAATTTATTTCATATGTTAATGACATTTTACCTTATTCTATGAAGTTGACAAGTGAACAAAGTGACATGACCCTATCACTCTTACTGTCATATATATATATATATATTAGTCCATATTTATTTTTCAAAGTACTGGGTTTCGCTGTGTCATTTTCATCCCTGCATAAAACATATTTTGATCATATGCACCCTTCCTTTACCCTCCATTTCAATCTCCTCTCTCCTCCCCTTATTCCTTCCTTTTTTTCACAATCTCCCTTCTACTTTCATGTCATTCTTTGTAGATTCCACATATCAGGGAGAAGATGTGATATTTGTCTTTCTGGATCTGATTCACTTCACTGAATCTGATAATATCCACTTCTCATTTTCTTGAATGACATAATTTTATTCTTTTTTGTGGTTGAATAATGCTTCATTATATGCATATATCATATTTTCTTCCTTTTAACTGACAATGCAAGAGTTTTTACATGCAAAAATTGTTTCATCTGGACTGGCATATATATACACACATACATAGCATACACACACACATACACACACACACACACACACACACACACACACACACACACACACATATGGCTTTTCATCTGGAAACATCTCCATTTTCCTTCTTTTTGTGAAGACTCCAAAGACAAGAAGTAGATTATTTGAAAAAAAATGAGATGGGTGATCTGGCTATCCCAAGCTTGGTCTGCCTCTAGTTCTATTTACTTTCAGCAAATAATTCCACCTTTCTGATTAAAAATCAATGAATGGATAAAAGCTATCACTGTTCCTTGGCAGAGCTTGAAGAGATTCTTCAGAGTACAGCTTGAAAATCATTTAATTGAATGATATTTGATAGTCGGGGATCTTAATATTTCCAGATCAGAGCTTGATGAAAACTGTTGCGGTATTTTGTTCCCTAATACTTTTAGGCATCATTACTCACAGTATATTTAAGATGCACAGTTTTATGAATTTGACATATGCATACATGTAAGGAAGCATATAACAATAAAGATAATGAATGTATCCGTCAGCGTCAAATCTCTTGGTTTTCCCCACTTCTGCTATATTGCTAAGTAACCACTGGCCTGTTGATGCCATAACAGATTAGTTTGCATTTCCTAGAGTTTTACACGAGGGTAGTCATACAGTGTGCAGTTTCTTTAAGTCACACTCTTTTCACTCAGCATAATTATTTTGAGATTCATTCATTGATCAGTAGTTTTTTCTCCTTTTTACTGCTGAGTAGTACACCAGCAGCAATTGTAGGGATATACTACAGTTTGCTTATCTATTCATCTTTTTGTAGCCATTTTCAATGCTTCTGATATTTTTTGACTACTGAAGTAAAAAAACTATAAAAATTCGTGCCCAAATCTTTGGGCATACACTTTCTTTTCTCTCAGTGGGTATGTAGGAGTAGAATGCTTGAATTGTATTATGTTTAACTTCCAAATTCTTTCCCAATGTGACTGTTAATTTTACCTTTTTACTGGCATTACGTGACAGTTACAGTTCTTATTTATATCCTTTCCCTGGTACTTGGCTATTGTCAGTCTTAATTTTTGTCATTCTGCCAGATGTGCATTATAGCACTATCTTGTTATAGTTTTCATTTTCTTAATCACCAATGAATCAGGTTCTGTTTTTATAAACATATTCACATCACACAACTTCTATGGTGAAATGTCTTTTCAAAAAAACCCTACTTTTTAAAAACCAGTTGCTGTCTTATTACTGAATTTTAAGTTAATCTTAGTACAAATCCTCTGTCAGATAGATAATTTGCAAATATTTTCTCTGTGACTGCAACTTGCTTCTCATTCTTTTAACAATGTCTTTCAAAGAGCAGGCATTTTTAATCTTGCTGAGTTTGAATTTGTCAAAATTTTCTTTTATGGAAAAGCTCTGATGATATAGACAGTGTATACATTTGCTGCTATAAATTTTCCTGTAAATATTGCTTTAGTGGCATCCCACAAATATTGAAATGTTGTGTCCTGATCTCCACTCAATTGAAAATAGGCTATAATTTCTTCTAAGACCCATGGGTCTCACTAATAGATAATTGGGGATTTTTCACATAATTTATGCTGTTGATTGCTTAATTCCACTGTGGTCAGACAGAATACATTCTATATGAATTAAAACCTATTGCATTTATTGAGAGCTATTTTATGGCTTAGAATATTATTGATCTTGCAAAATGTACATGAAAAGAATGTAAATACTGCTTTCTGTTGTTAGGTAGAGTGTTTCATAAATATTATTTAGATCAAGTTTGCTGAGAGTGCTATTAAGTCTTCTATGGCATTACTGATTTTCTGTCTACTTGTTTTGTCAATTATTGAGATGTATATTGACATTTCCCTAATCTTGAATCTATTTCCACTTGTGTACCTATCACTTTTTGTTACATGCTGAAGGTCTGACATGTGTATTATGTTTGTTCATCTCTTGATGAATCGATCCATTTATTATTATTAAAATGTTTCTTATTCTTTGTTCTGAAACCTGCTTTGTCTGATATTAATGTAGCCACTCCAACTTTCTTTTGATTTATGGCAGCATGCCCCAGTTCTTTGTTCTTAAGCTGTATGTTACTTTACATTTAGAGTACTTTTTTTATTGGCACATTAAACTATGTCATGTTCTGACTTTCCAGTGGGGTTCTTTAGTCACTCTCACATAAAGTGATTATTCATATGATGGGCTTAATTTTATTTGTCTCATCTATTCATTGTTTCATTTACTCCCTTTTTGTCTTCCTTTAAAGTGCATGCTTTTGTTTTCATTTTGTTTTGCTTTTTTAGTGGTACTGTAAATCGAACTCACAACCTTATCCTTGCCAGGCAGGTGCTGTGCCGCCGAGTTATATCCCTGGGCCCTAAATTGCATGTAACATTTATTTTGTCTCATTTACTGGCTTATTAAATCTAACTATTTTGCTATTTCAGTGGTTGTTTTTGATTTATAGCTGTCAACCTAAATAACGAATATAGAGTTTCTCCAAAGATTTATAAGTTAATTCAAGAATAGCAGAGCATTGCAGTTAGAATAAACTTGAAATAGTAATCTCTGAACATATTCAAAGTGGTTGAGGCAAGAGGAAAAAGAGAAAAGTAGGTCATTTTGAATCAATAATTCTTGGTTACAGAGATCAATACCAAGGTGGCATTAGTCCAATTCTTAATGTATGGTCTTTGGACAGATATCCTTGTAGCACTATTACATGTGTAAAGTTGCAATGGAGTTTTTCCATCTTTATTTTTGAAGGATATGTGCATAGAGTTCAAATGGATGAATTTTTTCCTTTTAGTACTTGAAAGATGTTATTCATATCTCACTTGCATTATTTCTGCTCCCTTTGTTCTTCCTGAGGTTCTCTCTCTCTCTCTCTCTCTCTCTCCCTCTCTCTCTCTCTCTTTCCCTCTCTCTCTGTGTGGGTGTTTTGCCTTGTTTTAATGTTTTTCTTTCATTGAGTTTGGCTTTGAAGCATGCGGGGCTTTAATACAGGGCCCCTTGGATGCAGGGATAGGCTTATATATTGAGGATGGGTTGTAGATTCAGGACTACACTGAAAAATGGCTGGCCAGGATCCTTTCTGTCCTCCTTGTCCCCTAGGACCAGACTCTAGTGGTTAGTGTTGTTCATAGGATCAGCTGTAGAGGAAACACTGAATGAGGACATCCTCTTGTTTCTGGTTTTATGCCTCATTCCAGAACTCTGTGCTGGATGATTGAGGCAGAGGGAATGGCTGTGGCTGAACCTTCATGGGGAGGGATCAAAGAACTTACTGAAAGGGCTAGGATTTGCAGACATCAAAATGATTTAAAGTAAGAGTAAAGCATAAAAATGGACATTAAAGGACAACTGAACATCCGATTCTAAACTCTGAATACGGTAAGAAAATATTAGACATCCCTCTTTCCTTGCTGCAGATTTGCCTGGTAGAATTCTGTTATATTTTGAAAATTGCCTTTTCCAAGTGAAGTGGGGGAGGGCAGCAAGAAATGCTTTGTACAAAGTAACTAACTCATAAAATACTTTCAGAAAATATTCTTTACTTGTGCAGATTTAATAGTATTATTAAGAAGCAATTTTTTATTAGAGGTTTTGGCACAGTATCTGGAAAAATGTCTAAAAACAGTTTTACAGTTCCCATGCAATCAATGAAATTTAAAAAAAAATACATTTGTTGAAATTTTATTTTAACTTCCCATTGTTTGTCTCTTATGTTGTAAGGACAGGTTTCTGCTGTCTATAGCTTTCTTTGTAAACAAGAAACAAGGTAATCTTCTAAAAGCTTTCATTTAATCTGGTTAAATAGATTACTAATCATTTTTAAGCAGGGACAAATCCAAAGTCACCACATGAAAGGTAATTCATAATTGTTTTTAAGCAACAATTTCCTTTTTCTAGCCAAGCTAGTCAGCAGTCTGGCAGTTTTGTTTTTGCATGAATCAGAATATGCGTGCCAGGCCATTTGGGCCATCTGCTACAGGAGGATCACAGGAGATAGACCTATGGGCACCAGGTGGGATGACGTTGAAATGTCAGCTCCAGGGTGCACATCAGCTTCAGTGATGAAAGACCAAGAGCACAAAATATCTTGGAGCAGAAATGCTGCTAGAAGCAGCAACAGACACACCTGTGTCTGAACATGTAAGTGTGCATGTATGCATACTTGTATTTTCAGTAACAGTGAGTTTTCAGAATCTTAATGACAGGATGAAATTATATTCTTAGAAAAGGAAATGATCTATCAGGAAATATCACACATGCAAATTCTGGTAAAGGCATTTGATTATATATACATATATATACATCTACAGTTTATGGACAATGTGGAATAAAATTTCTAAGTGCATCTTTTGGTGAAAAAATATTTGTGGGCTCAGAAAAGCTCCTTTATATCTCCTTATGGTGTATGTCATCTTATAATTTCAGGGTTTTTTTTTAAAGGAACTAATAGTTAAGGAACTACTCAATATCCCCCCTCCCCCCAGTCTTGAAGGTGAGGATCAACCAGGAAATATTTGTAAATGTTGCTTTTGAGTACAACAGAATGCCTAGGTATGATGGGCGAGGAGTGCCTGTCATTTCTCAGTTATAGGCTCTTGAAGCTGGTACAGTGCTGTAGCAGTTCCCTACAAAAATAAAAGTTTTCTGTGAGGCGTCATCCAGTTTGTGTGTACACTTGCACTAGTGTATAACACCTTTCCTCTTCTTTTTTTTGGCAGTTCACAAGGAGTAGAAATCATCATCAGTATTATCTTTAATTCTGACCTTTTTGAGTTCAAAGTCATATGTTAGTAGTAGAGCCAGTTTTCAAGCCCAGGTACTCTCAGACCCAATGATTAGGTACATGTTACACTACCACACTGCATTATAAGATCTTTGTTCTCTCCACATTACCCACCAGTGAGCCCAGGGCCAAAGGAAGTCCGCAGCAGCAGTAGTTGACTTCACTGTAATCAAATTCGAAAGTTCAGATCTGCATCCCAGATCTCTAACTTCATATAAGAGTAGATGGATTGTAATGAATGTATGACTAAATTTGTTTTGTATGCTGTGTAGTTTTAATTTTGGCATGCATTTAAAATTCTCATGCTTAATTTCTGCACTCACATCTTTCTCAAATCCACATCCATTTTCTTAAAGAGCCTTTAATTCAATCTCTGAACTGGGAATTTGCAAGGAATTTTTCCGCTTTCCAACAGATTTTTCTCATTCTGCTCTTTACGATGGTACAAGGGACAGTTTCTGATGTGACCTTGTTTCTGCCCAGGCATCCTGAACTACCGACTGTCCCATGAATGTAAAATATCCAAGAACATTTTGTGTTCCTGGATCTTTTTCTCTTCTCTGTTCCAACCTCTTATGTCCAATCTCTTGTCTTACCTGACGATTCTTTCCTAAAATTCAGCTCAAAGGCTCCAATTTCTTGAAGCTATTCTCTTATCACTCCAAGTTTCTCCTCTTTGCCCTCTTGTTTAATTAGTATTCCTCCAGTTATTTGTTAATTGCCTGTGGACCTTGGTGCCTCATCTGCAGTTTGAAGACAGGGCCTGAGTTAGCTTCATCTCTATATCCCATAACTTAGTACAGTGACTGGCAGGTAAGAGGTACTTCTTATTAAGTATATTTTGACTTTGTTGTTCTCAAATGCCTTCTGAAATCTGCTGGTGCTTTGGAGAAGTATCATATTGAGTATCTGATATGTATATTCAGGGGATATTTAAACACATCTGGAAACTACTGCAAGGAACTTGACAAATCTTCTACTCTGTAAACAGAGCTAAATGCCTTAAATTGGCATAGCCTCTCACCTCTGATCTCAGAGGATCAGAAGTTAAATTGTTATACATGTGAAATAGTTTCAGTTTTTAATGGCTGCCCAGAAAACTCTGAAAGGAGCACCAGGCAGGGATCTAGAGTACCTATTAAATATGCCTGCTTGGACACTTCCCCAAGTTCCCAGTCCCACTCCCTGCCCCCCAAGAAGACTCATGGCACCTAGAAGCCCGAATAACCACCAGCAAGACCAGCCAATTCTCTTTCCTTAATAATACTGCAAATCTGTTTGCTTTGCTTCAGTTTTATTGCCATACTTTCCTTCCCCAGAGATCACTCCACCTTTCTCTCTCTCTTTCCCTAAAAGATCTCTGGTTCTGGTTTGTTTCCTCCTATCATCTGTGGCTATAATGAAGTAAAGAGATTTTTCTGAAAAGCAAGTCTGATAATGCGTTGGTCCCACTCCCACAGAGAGATGCTGTGTCTCTCCTCCAACTTCTGAACTGTGTGCAGTTTTGAGGCCCTTTCGGGCAACTTGATTTCTACCCTCCCCTCCGAGCTGAACTGCATGCGTGTTCCCTAAAGCAAATCTTAGCTTCAGAGTTTTTCTTAATACAATGCTCCTTTTCTCTCCTATTTTCCCTTTCCCTCTTCTTCTTACTTATCTTTTAGTCCTTTACTTAAACATTCCCTCTTTTGGAAGAATTTCTTTATTTTCCAAAACTGGGTTACCTGGTCCTTTGAAGGTGCCCAGTGTATGTATCTGTTATGGTTCTTACCGTAAGCATTGTTGTGGTTTACTTTGTGTTTATCTCTCTCTATTAGACTGTGAATTCTATAGGGACAAAGCTGGACTTATTGTTTATAACCCTACAGTCTAACATAGGTTCTGGACAGAGGCCTTATTCAAGTAGTATATTTTGACTAGGCAAATAATTGTAAATAACAAGCCACATAAACAGATTGAGCAATTTGCAAATACCTCGGAGATCTGCTCAGGCAAAACCCTTCATACTCAACGCAATCTTGACATTTGTTTTGACCCAGGTACTTAGAGTATTTAAAAACATCTACTTCCCTTTCAGATCTTTATCTATTTGTTTATGAAGGGTGAAAGAGTCAGCCCAACTTAATTAGGGGTGGAAAGATTTGGGTGTGCAGCCTGACTCTATAATACACATGAAGGGTTTGTGTTGTCTTGGCCTCTGCCAATTAAAACAATGGCATAAAAGAAGTGAAACCAGGAGAGAAATCTTCTTATAAAGAACATCTTCTTAAGGCAAGAACACATTATAAATTTACAGCAAAAGAAATTATTTAAGTACAATATATTTTGGCATAAATAATAAATATTAGAGAAAATTTTATAATGACAGAAAAATAATGATCACCTTTTGATCAGTGAGGTTAAATTTTACATATGATTCCAAGCCGTATATAGATGACCTCATTTAAAAGGTGTTGAAAGTTGAAAGTTAGCCATATTAATACACTTTTGACCTCCTTTGTCTGGTTTCAGGTCTAGGAGCAGTTGTGCAATTTGTGAAGTTTTTCTGGAAGCATCAATGAGATTGGTTTAAAAAGGAACACACACACACACACACACACACACACACACACACACACACACACAAGCACACTCCAGCAGTAGTAGCAATTAGTCTACTGCGTGGATATTTTTTTAAGTTCTAAAACAGATGATTCATTATTTGACAAAAGTTCACATAGCAATTAGTCTACTGCATGGATATTTTTAAAGTTCTAAAACAGATGATTCACTATTTGATAAAAGTTCACAGTATGTAAAAAGAGAAGAATATGACAAAGTACTTATAATCTCAGAATTTATGGAAGTTTTGCTTTTAAAAGAGAACATGGCAAATCCATTGGAAAACCTGTGATAGGATGGTTACCAGTGGGCAGCTTGGTGACTGGTCGCTATTTCTTGCAATTTTTGTTAGTTTATCTATATTATGACTCTGTGGTTCATGCATTCTGTACTTAACATCCGTTCCATTATCTGCTATAGCTTGTGTGAGTAAATTGTTGTGCAGATGGACACAGCACCTCTGAGGAGATACAAACATCACATAGATAATTTCTGTTCGACAGATGAGTGAGTAACTAGGATGAGAAGTGTGGTGGGAATGAAATGAGATTTGTGGGGAATATTCCAACTAAAGGGAATTACAGGAGCAGAGCACGACAATTAAATATGCACAGGATATTAGGGAAAAGGGTGAGTATTTCCTTAAGGTGAAGGAAATAAAATGTCTGGAGAGGAAGTGACTCCAGATGGAACTACAAAGATGGGCTTTAGTCAGGTCATGAAAAACATTATAATAACTTTAAGACATTATTACCATGTTGTGTTTACTTGGATGGTACTTTTTTGTTTGTTTTGGTACCAGAAATCAAACTCAGGACCTTGCACTTGCCAAGCAGGCACTTTCGCCACTGTGATATATACCCACACCTTTGGACAGCACTTTAAAGACTAACTTCTTAATTGTATCACAATTTTATATGTAAATATACATACCTACTCTTAAAAGAGACAGTTCTGTCAGATTTTCTATAAATATTCATTCATTCATTCAACCCAAGATTGTTTTTTCTGTATACTAAATTCTCTACTAAATACCAGTAATTACTTCATTTTAAGGAAAAATAAAGCAGGCTTTTCTCCCCCTATATTGATTGTAAAAGGACAATTACATTTTTTGTATTTTATCTTTTTAAATAACTTACTGCTATGTATTGATATCGTATACTGGATTTCTTCTAATATATAGTTATATTATTCGTTTCAATTAGACCAAAATTCAGTATTTATTATGACAATGCAAATATCACTTGCAGATTAGACATATGTCAGCTTACTATGATTTCATATGATAAGCTTACTTTTTCGTGAAAAACTTTTGCCTGTTTTAAACTTTACAATCATTTGTCTGTTACTTGCTTTCTTTTCTTTTCTTTTTTTTTTTTAATTTTAAAGGTAGTAAAACACAACAAAAACAAGCCAGAACAAAGCCAACTGAGACAGTGCAGTGAAACTGGTACGGAACTTCAGAGCAGCATACTGGGATAATAGAAATAGGTACCAGAGTATATCTCATTATCTTCACAATAGTTGCCCATTCAATCAGGTATAGAAAAATCAACCAAAACAACATTATAAAACCTATCAAAGCAGAATATTGAATAGAGCAAAACAATCAGAAAAAAGAAAAACAGTGAAAACAATATTTGCCTTCAAAGAGAAGACAGAAAGAAATCTCCCATATTTGCTATATTGCATGTGACCATCCTCCCTAGAGATGCTCAGACCTCTGGCCCCAGGTCAGCATATCAACCCAACAATACACACACTTGGCTGCCCTATGTGCTTTAGTTGCTATCAACTCCAGCTGTCCTGGACACCATCCAGTTGCTAATGGGGGTGGTGGTAGGGGTGCAGTGGGGGTGGTGGGGATATGGTTTGTTTGATTCCCAGCTGGTGCTGGTCACGCTGACTTTTTCTCTCCCCGGCACACCCGCTGCTTGCTTGTGCTGCAAGGAGGGCTTGTTGTTTTCTTGTTCAGCCCCTCGAGTTCCAACATGGCTGGATCTTGGGAGACGCGGCCTGCTGCGTGCTAATGCCGCCGCCACTTACCAGGAAGGAAAGCTTGTTGCTACTTGCTTGCTTTTCTTTATAATTCCACTAACTCCTCCTGAAAATCTTTGATAGAAATATTACTAGACAACACATCCAAATACATCAGGAATTGTACCAGTTTTGCTTGTTAAAAGATATCCTTTTAGAGCCCTCTGCTAAGAGCTGTAGTCTTATCGTCTTGCTGTCTGGACTCTGCCTAGCTACTACCATAAAACCGCTGTTGGATCATCATTCTGGGGATCCCTGTCACATTTCTTCTAGGTTGAGTCCTTGCTTTGGATTTATATAGTCCTTTCTTGGTGACTCTTGCTTCAGTAGATTGTTAAGTAATTGTGTACATGAATTCCTATAGGCCTTTTATATCTGGAAGTATCTTTATTCTATTTTAGTTGATTTTTATGGTATGAAATTTTTAGTAATATATGTTTGCAATATAAAATTCTTATTTTCCTTGGATGGAATCGGCCCATGCACATAACACATCTTAATTCCACTTTTCATCCCTTCCCTCTCCTTCACCCTCATCCCTCCATCTCTTCATCCCCTTCCCATTAGAAAAAGATCTATCTCTCTACTTTCTATTATCTAACTTTTATTGTGCTTTTTATTTAAAATTTGATTTTTTCTTTTTTAAATTTTTTATTTTGAAGAGAATAAAACAAAAGAGAACAGAACAAAGAAAATCAGAACACAACAATGCAAACAACACAGCACTTCATAATAAGACAACTGGTCACCAACAGCAGCTACCATAATGTCTTTTTTCTTCACACACAGTAATATCAAATATAACAATATAGAATAAAATCATTCAAAAGAATGAAAGTATTACAGGACATTCAAAACCAAATAACAGGAAATAAACAATGGCTACTATACTATCTCATTTTCCTCAACAAATTTGTCTGTACCATCACACATAATGAAATCAAATAAACCACAAGATAGAACCAATCAAAACAGAAGAACCGAAGCATAGTAGGACTTCAAAGCAAGATGATAGTAAATCAGCAATGGCTGCCATAATGTCTCGTTTTCTTCAAAATAGATATTCATACCATTAAACATAATAAAATGAAGCAAAACAGAATAAAACCAATCAAGCAATCAACAAATGAATGAAAGCATTATAAGACTTCAAAGCAATATAATAGGAAAACATGATTACCATAATATATCCCATTATATTCAAAATAGCTGCCCCTACCACCTGACAGCATAGAATCTAACAAAACAAGGCAGAACAAAGCCAAACCTAACAAAACTGTGTAAATAATGAAAGAGTTCAAGATAAGACAATAAGATATTGACAGTAGTTTCCACTTTTTTCTCCCAGGTATTTCCTCCTCTTTGCTGTTACATTAACTATTTTGCCTTTGGATCCCATTCACTCCTTCTGTGAACATGATCTCCAGTTGCATCCATTTACCTACAGAAGCCTTGAGATTTTTCTATTTTATAGCTGGGTAGTTTTCCACTGCATGAAAATATTATATCTTTCTTATCCATTTTGTGGTTGATGGACAGAAATCTTGCTTTTTTTTTTTTTTTTTGCCTCCTGTCACATGAAACAATTGTTTTCTCTCCTTTGATTTTCAGTCTGTGAATTTCCTTTCCAGTTAAATGTGTTTATTATGTACAGTGTATTGATGGATATTATTTCTTGATCCACTCTCCCTGTGTTTCTTTTTATTGCTGACCTGAGGCCATCTTCATTAATGATTACAAGTGGCATACACTGGTTTGTCTCTGCCCTGCTATCCTCTTATTGTTGGCCCTCCACTTTTCTCCTTCATTCAGTTGCCTGTCATGTTTGGTGATCCTCCTCTGCTGCTGTTCCTGGAACCATGGTCAGCTTTATTTCTCTCTAGAATACCCTTTAGCACTCTCTGTAGGGTTGGTTTGGTATCCATGAATTCCTTCAGTTGTTCTTTATCATGGAAGTATCTTATTTTTCTATCAATTTTGAAAGATAGTTTTGCAGAGTACATCAGTCTGGGTTGGAAGTTGTTGTCTTTCAGGGTTTGAAACACTTCACTCCAAACTCTTTTTGACTTGATGGTTTGTGTCAATAAGTCTGCTGTGATTCTGAGTGGTTTTCCTTTATAGGCGATCTATTTCTTTAACAGCTTTTAATATTCTATTCTTGTGCATAATGTCTGGGATCTTGATTGTTATGTGTCTGGGTGTAGACTTACTTTGGTTCTGGCTAGTTGGAGTCTTATATGTCTCACTTACCTGCATGCCAGATCCATTTCCTATGTTTGAGAACTTTTCTTCTGTTACTACTGTGAATGTCCTTTTACTTTTGTTTGTGCTGACCCCTGCTTCTCCACCTACACCTATCACTCCTACGTTATGCTTCTTTGTATCATCTTGCAGGCATTGGGTTGTTATTTCCTGATTCCAGGTTATTTTTAAGAGATCTTTCCTTTCACGATCACTAGCTGAAATCCTGTCTTCAAGGCTTGAAAGTCTATCTTCAGTCTCTTTCAAGTGGTTTTGCCAGCTTTTGATTGAAGTTTTAATTTCCTGGATCTCTCTTAGAATCTGTTTCGTGAATTGTAATTCCTTTCTACATTAATTCAAGGTTTCCATCATTTACATATGGTCCTTTTTATTGTATCTGTCTTCTGTAGACCTGCTGAACAATTCTTTCTGATTTCTTCTTTTACATGAGACATTACTTCTGATTTGACTGCTTTTACAGTCTCACGAAGTTGTTTCCTTACTTCAGTTGCTATCCTCTCAGAGAGTTCAGGTTGTGTGATTTCTGTTTTCTTTCATGACCCCCAGACTTATTCTGTGTGGGCTAGAGGTCTGAGTTTGCCTTTTGCGCATTCGTCTTGACATTCTTCTGGGTTCCTCCCAACAAGCTGGTTGTGGGGTCCCAGGCCCTTCCCATGTTGGCTGCCCCTAGGCAGTGTAGGGGAATGAGACAGGCACCTGGGTTCCTCTGATTCCAGATTTACCAGGAGGTAGTAGGGTGTGGTGCAGGCTTCTCCAGACCTGTGCAGCTACACTGGGGCTTCACTTGATGATCAGGGGTGCAAGTAGGTGGGGCTGTTTCTCTCAGCCTGTGTGTCTACACTGGAACTCCCACGATGGTGGCAGACACACAAGGGTGTATTTGTCTGATTCTGCTAGTGGATGATGGCTGCCTGAGGGAAACAAGGGCCTCAAATGGTGGCCTACAAATGCACAGGGCTTACCTGGCTGTGTGTCTGTGCTCCTGCTGGCTGCCTGCAGGGAGGGGTCTTCTGGTGGCAGCTCCCTGAAGGTGAATGTGGATCTGCTGTTTCTCTCTGCATACACTGGCCACCTGTAGGATGTGGCCTTTTGATGGCGGCACACAGTGGGCAGAGGTAGATCTTTCTGTCTCCTCTAATTTGGGTTTTTCATATAAGAGAAATCACACAACATTTAAGCTTGGGTGTCTGGTTTATTCCATTTAATATTATGATCTCAAGGTGCATCTGTTTTCCTACAAATGAGTCAAGTTTATCTTACTTTATGGCAGAGTAGTATTCCATTGCATTCAATATCACATTTTCTTTACCCATTAATTTGTTGATGTTCCAAAATTTTGCTATTATGAATTGTGCTGCTATAAATATTGGTATACATGCATCACCATAATATGATGTCTTTAACTCTTCTAGGAAAATACCTAAAAGGAGAATAGTTGGATCAAATGGAATGTCTAGTTTTAGTTTTTCAAGGAATTTCCATACTAATTTCCATAGTGATTTTAGTAGCTTCCATTCCCATCAACAATGTAAAATGGCTCCTTTTCCCTGCAGCATTTGTTATTATCTGATTTCTTGATGGTGGTCATTCTTTCTGCATTAAGAAGAAATTTTAATGTTGTTTTAATTAGAATTTCTCTAATGGCCAGCAACACTGATCATTTAGTTAAGTACTTATTTGACATTTGTACTTCCTCTGTTATGTATCTATTCATTTCACTTGCTCATTTTTGATTGGGTCTTTTATATTTTGGGAGGGTTCATTATATATTCTAGATAAGAGTCTTCTATCTAAGGAATGACTGGCAATTTTTTCTCATTATGTAGGTGTTTTTATAATCTGGTAGCTTATTTTGTTATGAAAAATCTGCTTACTTTCATATGGCCCCATTTGTTGATTCTTGGATTATTTTCTGTGCAACTGGGGTTTTCTTCAGTAAGTCCTTGCCTATATCTATGACTTCAGGACTTCCAGTGATATTTTTATCCCCATAAATTTGTAATATAACCTTAGGTCAGAAATACTATTGGCTTCAGTGTATTGATTTTGCAGCCTTTCACATTACTGAATTTAATTAATTCTAGGGGTCTTTTGGTAGACTTTCTGGGGTTTTCTACTTTATGTAGAGGATCATGTCACCTGTAAATAATGATAATTTGACTTCTTCCTTTCCTGTATGTATCTAATTTATTACTTTTTCTTGACAATTGCTCTTGATAATGTTTCAAGTACTGTGTTGAACAGGAGTGGTGATAGTGGATCCTGCTTTTAGAGGAAAGATTTCAGCTTTTTTTCATTTTATGTGATGTTGGGAATAGATTGATCATAAATGACTTTTTGTCAAATTGAGCAAAGGTCCTTCTATATTTACTTTTTTAGTTTTTATTATAGAAGGATACTGGATTTTGTCAAAGGCTGTCATATTACTTGAGATTATCACGTAATTATTTGTTCTTGGTTCTATTTATGTGATATTTTACACTTATTGATTGCATATGTTGAAACATCCTTGAATTACTGGGATGAAGTCTACTTGGTTACGATTTCCTTTTGTCATTGGTTTCTTACATTCTGTTTGCCAGCATCTTATTGATGCTGTACTTTAGCTTCTGTACTCATTTAATGAATTAATCTATAGTTTCTCTCTCTTTCTCTCTCTCTCCTTCTCCCCGCCTCCCCCCCCAAGTGGTTGGGTCTTTGTCTGGTTCTGGAATTCTGTAATACTTCCTTTCTGGAATGACTTTGGGAGTGCTCTTTTCCTTTTAATTTCATTAAAAAGTTTGAGGAACATTTGTATTACATATTTTTTGAAGTCTTTTTGTAATTCAGCAGTGAATTCAGCCAGATCTGGGCTTATTTAGTTGACAGTTTGTTTTAAATTACTAATACAATTTCATTGCTTGTTATTGATTTATTTAGAATTTTAAAATATTGGTTATTCACTAATATTACCAAAATATTGATAATTCACATGTATCTAGCAATCTACTCATTTTTTCCTGAATTCTCCAATTTATTGGCATATCAGTTTGCAAAGTAGTTGTTAAAATTTTTGATTTCAGGATATCCATTGTGATTTCACATTTTTCATTCCTAATTGCATTGATTTAGGTCTTTTTTTCCTTTTCTTTTGGTTAGATTGTATATGAATTTGACCATTTAAAAATTCATTTAAAGAAACAACTCTTTGAGTCACTGATTACTTATTTGCCTCAATTTTTTTTACTTTGGTTTTCATCTCCATAATTTTCTTCCTTGTACTAGGTTTGAGTGTTGAGTTTTCTTATTTCTCTAGAGACACATTATTAGGTCATTTCCTTGAGATACATTATTAGGTCAATTATTGAGGGTTACTTGTGATTTTGTGATATGGATCTTCACAACTATAAACTACTCTCTTAGATGTGCTTTTTGTTTCCCGGGAGTTATAGTATGTTATATTAGAATTATTGTTTACTTATAGAAACTTTTTTATAGCTTCCTTGATTTTTCCCTGTAATCCATTGTTTATTTGATTCTTGAGTGTATTGTTTAGTTTCTATGTATTCTCATAATCTCTATGTTTCCTTTTGTCATTGGTTTCTAGTTTCACTGCATTATAATTTGATAGTAGGCATGGTAATAGTTTCAATTTCTTTAAATTTATCTACAATTTTTTTGCTTTATTCTGTTTTTAAGATCCTTCTGTAGAATTTCTGGGATTTTGATTGTGATGTGTTGTGAAGTTCTTTTCTGATCATGGTAACTTGGAATATGTCAAATTCTTTTCTATCTTCAAAGTTTTCTCCTATTATTTAGTGAAAAGTTTTTAATGCCCTTTGTGCTGTCTTCTGATTTTTTTCATTATTTGCAATTAAACTTAGATTAGTCTTCCTTGAGACATCTGGAAGTGGTAGGATCAAATGTTCATATTCTCTTGTTGTTTTTAAGGTATTGCTGAATAATTGGCCGTTGACAACAGCCCTCTTTCTAGTTTTGATACTCTGTCCTCACTTTGAACACATCAATTGCCCATACTTTTGATAAAATTTGTAATCTTCTGAATTTCTACTTGTACCTGTTATATAGACTCTAATTTTTTTATGCTTGTCAATCATGTTTCATTTTATTTAGCTCTGCTAGGTTTGTATTAATAATTTTTAGACTTGCTGATTATATCATTTATTTGGTCCCATATCTGTTTACTTTGATTCTATGAACTTGCTAAATGCATTATTGATCTGTTCTATTATCTTCCCAGATATCATTTTGTATAACTTAGGTGTGTGGTTTTTGGTCCCCTCCATTTTGATGCCCCATGTATCAAGACTGAGGGAGTTGGGAGGTTTTGGAGGCATGTTGTGACCTTGTCTTTTTTTTTTAATTTTATTTTAAAGAGGGTAAAATTAAACATAACAAAACAGAACATAAGAAAACAATGTAAGAGACACAGATTTCAAAGCAAAGCAACTGGAGTTCTTCGCTATTTATCATATTGTTTCTTGTTTTCTTCCAAACAGTAGTCTGTATCTTCACATACAGTGAATTCATACAAAACAACATAGTATAATACCAATCAGAACAGGATGATGAAGGCATTTTAGGTCTTCAAGACCAGGCAATAAGAAAGTCAACAATAACTGTCATAGTGTCTCTCATTCTCTTCAAAATAGCTGTCCATACCTTCATGTGTGTTGAAATTTAAAAAAAAAAAACAGACTAAAGTCACTCTGAACAAAGACTAATAGTATTGCTGGATCTCACATAATGATGCCACAGAATCTGCACTGGGTACCTTACTGTCTCTTTTTCATCAAAGTAGTTGTTCATATTGTTGTGCATTATATAATCAGTTTTCATAAACTGTTTAAAAGTTCTACACGTGCATGAGTCTCTACATGTATATCTATCCTTTCTGTATTAGAGGGAAAAACAGAACAAAACAAGACAAAACAAAACTAATTCCTAGAAAAAGACAAAATGAAAAAGTCATACTAAAGCACAATACAAGGTGATCTACAATGGTTACTATGCTGTCTCTTGTTATATTCAATAGAATTGTCCATATCATCAGGCATAGTATAATGGAGCATAGCAGTACATAACAATATTAATAAAAACAAAACATTGGAGACATTATAAGACATCAAGGAGGCTGGGGATTTAGCTCAGTGGCTTAAGTGCCTGCCTGGCAAGCATGAGGTCATGAGTTCGATCCCCGGCACCAAAACAAAACAAAACAAAACAAAACAAACAAAAAAACAAACTACATCCAAAGCAGGTAATAGTCAAGCCAGAGTGGGTATCCTACTGAATCTTGTCATCTTCAGAATATTTGCCTATACTCTCAGACTTGATCCTGTCAATCATAACAGATTCAAATAAAATCAGTCAATACAAAATAGTGATTTAACAAGCCAGATTCGAATAAGATCAGTCATATCAAGACAGTGTAAATAATACAGAGCTTCAGTTTAAGTTAATAGGAAATTAAGGATGGTTACCGTACTATATCCTGCTATTTTTGGAATAGCTGTTTGTGTCCTCAAGTCTAGTGGAACAGAATATAACCAAACTAAATAGAGTGATAAGAACTATGTGGAATTTAAATCCTGATACACTATTAACAATGTCCTCTGCCTTCCTTTTTTAGAAATTTCTCTCTTTTCACTTTCACAGGGTGCATTGTACATTTTGAGTCCCACTGACTAGTTTTTAGGTTATGGGTGCAACCCACTATTCACCTAAGTGGTTCTGAAGCTTTTACTCCTCGGCTTGATCTTAAGTTGTATTCCTTTACCTACAAGAGCCTCAAGATTTCCCTTCACTGTAGCTGAGCAGTTCTCCACTGCACAAAAGTGTCAAGTCTTTCCAACCTATCTGAAGGTGTTGGATGAGCTTCCCCTTTTCTTCTCTGGTTCCCTGTCACATAGAGCATTGTTTTCTCATCTTTGACTTTCAGCCCATAACCCTCTTTCAGGTTAATTATATTTCCTTCACAGAGCATCTCAATGACGCTATCTCCTAATCTACTCTGCCTGTGTTTCTTTTTGTTAGTGTGTCAAGGCCACGTATGTTAGAGACTGTAGCCATTCTTCTCTGCTTCATTTCTGCTATGCTATTTTTCTGCTATTGGTTGTCTACTTTGCTCCTTCATTCCACTGTATGCCCCATTCATTGAGGCCTCTCTGCCACTTTTCCTGAAACCCTGGTGTTTTTTTCTCTCTCTCTAGAATGTCCTTCAGTATTTTTTGTAGGGTTGGATTGATGGTCACAAACTCCCCCAGATCCTCTTTGTCATGGAAGCATCTTGTTTCTCCATTAATTTTTGAGACAGTTTTGCATGGTATATCAATCTGGGTTGGAGGTTATTTTCTTTCAGGGCTTGGAATACTTTGCTCCATGTGATGATTTGTGTCGAGAAGACTGTTGTGATTTTGATTGGTTTTCCTTTATAGGTGATCTGGTTTTTTTTCTCTGATGGCTTTTAATATTCTCTTCTTGTGATGAAATTCTGGTATCTTGATTATTATATGCCTGGGTGTAGCTCTGTTTTGGCTGTAGGTGGCTGGAGTTTTGTATGCCTCATACATCTGAATATCATTTCCTTTTCCTATGTTTGGGAAGTTTTCCTTAATTATTTCTGTGAATAGCCATCGTATTTCTTTTGTGTTTATTCCTGCTTTTTCACTTACATTTTTTATTCTTAAGTTATAGATTCTGTTGTCGTCTTCTAGCCTTTGTATTGTTACTGCCTATTTCCTTATTATTTTTAAGAGATCTTTCCTTTTGCATTCACACATTGCAAACTTATCTTCAAGTTTTGTTAATTTATCTCTAGTTTCTTTCAGGCAATTTTGCCAGCTTTCAGTGGAGTTTTAATTTCTGGGTGATCTCTTTAAACCTGTTTCATGTGTTCTAGGGTTTTTAAAATATTCTTTATGGAACGTTTCTCTCCTTTTTTTGTGTTCCTCCATTCTTCTGTCTGTGCCTTCTTGAGAGGTACTTAGCATTTCTTTTATCAATCTTCTTATATCTTTCTTAACTTGTATTAATATATCAGTTTTGAACTTGTCTATGATGTCATGAAGATATTTCTCTATGTTGGCTGATGCCATGTCCAATATTGCATGTTTGCTGCCCTCAATCTCTTCTGTGTTTACCTCTATTGGACCCATTTTCCCTGGGTTGGCTGGAGGCTTTTTCTTATTTCTTTCTCTAGTCATGCATCTTGTTTCTTCCATACAGGTGTATGGTGGAGGTCCCAGCTCCTTTCTGCATTGGTTATGGTTCTTCTGAGGCACTCTGGCTAGGGATTTCTGCCTTCTCCAGTTTGTTGTTGGTCACTGAGGTGCAAGCAAGGGTAGTGTAGGCTGGCCCCTCCCTTCCAAGCCAGTTAACCAGCAAGGGACTTCATCAGGTTAGTGTGTGCCACGTGGACACAACCAGTCTGGGACAACTTTGGGGACAATTTCATCCTTGGCTACTGGATCCCAGCCAGGTGCATGATCCAGCCCAATCAGATCCCACCAATCTGCTTTGGGCAGGAGCAGCTAACTTAAGTTCCTTGTTCAGGCCCATCCTGCACAATACCAATATGTCATCCAGTTGGTCACCCCCCTCTTGTGGGGGGTGCAAATTCCAAACACTCATTGTGTGTTAGTGCCTGTCTCCACACGGGTTCTCTTCTCCACTGTGCTTGTCAACCCCTGACTTCAGCATGACTGTGGCTCTTGTGAGAGGGCTGGGACCGCAGGTCAGACCGGCTCCCATGAGAGTGCCACAATTGAGAGTTGTGCAAGCTCTAATGAGAGTGCATCTGGCTCCAGCCTTCTGTCCATGTTTTTCTTTTCTTTCTTTTTCTTTTTCTTTAGTTTCTTCCTGGGTCATGAGAATCCCTTTCCTTTCATCTGGTTTTCTCCATGATAAATTTGGTGGTAAATTTTAGCATCTAAGCTGTTTTTCTCAGTGAGGTTCTGTACCTTGTTACTTATTGATCTGCCATCTTCCTTCGATTTCCACTCTTCCTTGTCTTTTGTTTGCTTGTTTTTTTTATTGTTGAAGCTTGTGGGTAGATTGTATTCGAAAGTTTTATTTCTAGTATGCTCAGTTAATGTATGCTTTTATGGTGTCCTTTGTGCATGGCTAGCTATAGTATTGACCTTTGACTTTGTCCTATGGTCCAAAATCCATTTACATGGAAAGGGGTTTGCAGGGTGTTTGTCCCAATATCCAGTTCTCCAGGAGTGGGTTATCATATTGTTAACGAACTCAAAGCAATCTAGATATTGTCTTCTCAAGAAAACCAATCAATAGCAACAGCAATGCCACCTATAAGCACCTCTTAATCATAGAAAAGAGATTCATAATTGTGCTATAAATAACAAAGACAAAGCTAATATGAACCTATTTTTTACATATAGTAAATCTCTATCAACCGAAGCAATTTTACCTCCATTAACAGTAGAAGTAGCAAAAAGCATATAGCAATAAATAAATCAATAGCAATAGCATAAAGTTTAGTAGCTATTTAGGGATTCACAAAGCTTGGTAGTTATACTAGTAGAGGTAGAGGAGGTAGGGAACCAGAGAATGAAAAAAGAAAAATTTGAAAAATTAATCAATGAAATATGAAAATGAGGATGAAAGTTAGATGGGGGTCATTTTGAAGAGTAAAAGGAAATCAATAGTGTTAGAGAACAGTTACAGAAAAGAATGAAGAAGAAAAGGAAGCAAAAAGATAAAAAGCAAAGTAAGAAATAAAAGAAAGATAAGAAAAATAAAAATATTAAAAGATGAAAGGTTAAAGGAGAGAAAATAAACTAAAAAGAAGAAAAAAGAAAGAAAAAAGGAGAAAAATACCCACTCCTCCAAAAATCTAATGAAGGGAAGATACAATAATGAAAAATAGGCAAATATAAATTGAGTCAAAGAAAACATGACTGAATTTTTGAATGAGTCATTTCTTTCCAAGATGTGCAGTTTTGGAATCCAGCTGGTCATGATTTTTTATACCTAGTTTTATGGCCTGTGGATTACTGAGCTACCCTCTTGCACCAGAAGCTGCTCTGTCCATTTACCTCAGGCTGTGTTTACCATTTAAGCCAAGGTGTGTCCTTGGTCCTGTTGGAAGATGGGAAATAGAATCAGCCCTCTGTTCTCTGGTGACCATAGCTATGGAGTTTAAGTGAACTGTTAAACTTCTGGCTAACAATCATAGGGTCTTGTTGCTCCCTTTTCTCCTTGAGCATTGTCCTCATCCACAATCCGGTTGGTTGGTTAGTTCTTGCCTGTGCTTCCCTTGGTCAAAGAGGAGCAAAACGCAGAGCCACGTTGGAGTTGCTGGCTGGTTGCATTCTTGTGTTTGGGGTTGCCTCACACGCAGTGTGCGACTGCTTGCTCTCACTGAGGAGGAGATACTGGACATCTGGCCTTCTGGCTTGTGTCTTCACTGCCTTATTCAATCCTCAAAAACTCTTAGGAGTAAATGTGATTCTTTTCATTTTACACAAAATCAAAAAAGTCTAGAGGGTTTTGATTGCTTTCCTAAGTGGTTAAAGTTGCGAGTAGTGAAGCCAGAACTTGACTGAAATGAGATGCAGAACTTGGTCACACTTTCCTCTGCCTGACTGCTGATGTGACCACTTGCAGACCTTTCTCCCTACTTTAATGAATTTTGATTGAGGTGAAAGTTTGAAGGCACTGGTGTATTTTCTTTTTAACGTCATTTGAATTTCAGATGCTTTGTAGGAAATTCATTCATTTTTGTTTTCTTCTCTTAAACATGTATCTTTTTTTGGTCTCCAATGCTTTAAAATTTCTTTGTAATGTGTCTTGGTATACGTTTTTTTTTTTTTTTCTATTTTAATAAAGGGTATTCAGGGATCCTTTTTAATCTGGAGGCTCATCTATTCAAATCTAGGAAATTATCTCAAGTATTTCCTCTTAATAATTTTCTTTCTTTATTTTTTAACTCCTAATATTTTGTTGTTGAATCTTTCTCCCTTCCATTTTACATACTTCAGTGAGAAATAGGATGAAGAACAAATGAAGACAAAATGCTCAGTAATCAGATAGGCAAATGAAATAGTATCAAATGATTGAGTCAATTTTCTTTACACATGAACAATAGAACATCATAGTTTTAAGTACTTGGCCACTTGAAAACTGGCCTCTTATCTAACAAATACAGCTTCAAACCTCTGGCTCTCTTGAACATTCTAGAACATGTGCCCATGAAGGACCTCCCTCACTAAAAATGTCTTTATGTGTCTTAGGTATTCATATTATAGAAACTACACCTTAGATTCTTAACTTGTTATATTTCCTTTCTTTGCTTCACTTTTCTGTTCATCAGCCAACACATCTCTATTATTATTCATTGTTTATCCTTTCCTTCTCCCTTAAAATGTAAGCCCCAATGCAGTAGGGAGATTGCTTTGTTATATGTTACCAGTGACTAAGACAGGATATGTCACATGGTACTATCTTTATGTAGTATTCAGAATGTCATGAGTAAGTTCTAAGGACTTTTATTAGGTTGTACTTTAAAGGCTTGTTCTAAGTAGAGTATATCTGGGCAATTGAGTTGGCTAGTTTCTCCTTTTTTTCTTTTTCTTCTGTTTTAATCAGGTCACTGAAGTATGTTGGAACTTGTGCTTAGCAAGGAATACTCTCAAATGGAATTGTGAGGAGGGGTGATTCCTGTCCTATTCTACAATAGAAAGGGTTGGTGTAAATGTTATTTCCTGGTAAAGGAGTTAATAGGTAGTCCATTTGTAGCACAGAGGGACAGGATTGGTTCTCCAGAGAATTTGCCTCTTGCCAGAATCTTGAAAGAGGACCCGATAGAAGATGTTAGTGGCATGATAATGCATATGGCGTGTATATAGTTAGTAAGGATTTTGCAATCCTTTGGAGACTAATTCTTTCTTCCTTAAGAAGACTCAGGAAAAAGATTAAAAGATCCTGTCTCAGATATGTTCCTTAGACTTCCTGAGAGATTTTTACTCCCAATATATGAAGGTGAAATGCTCCATATTCCAGGAGGTCATAACAAAAAAGAAGCCTCCAGTAGAGCAGAACCCATCAGATTCATGTTTTTTAAAGTTCTTATTTGTGATAAATTCCCTTTGGCCAATAAATCATCATCTTTTGTAATAAAGGAAGAGCGCAATTCCAAGAACATCACCTATCACTCTGTTAAGAAAGATTACTGAAATGAAACAAGTGTATGAGAACAGGTGAGTTCATCAATATTGCAAGCATCATGACCCAAGGTCATCTTTTTACTTTTTCCTTTGAAAAATTTCATTGTCACTTGCCTCCTCACTAAGACAAGCCTCCAGGAATTACACAGAGAAGTAATTTGACAAAAACACACAATTCTGTCTTACTGGTAGAGGCTCTAGGATGCACTGTGAGCACCTTTGGAGGCATGGCTGGTTTGGAAAGAGAGGTGTTCAGTCTCCCTGATTATGGTGGTTTGGCCTTTACCTGCTATCACCTCTTGAAGTTCATTATAAAGCGAGGCTAACATCAGGAAATAGTACAAAAGAAACAAAATAGGGGAAATTTTAAAAAAGCTGGTTAAGTGAAACTAAATCTTAATAGAGGGAATAAGGTAAGCTAAAAGGAAATGAAATGGAAGCTAAAGTAAGAGATTTAAACTCTTGACAAAGGTAAAAGGTTAAGAGTTTAAAAATACAAAACAGATGAGATTGAAAAATAAAAGATAAAATGTTATAAGCCAATGAGATAAAAGGTTAAAACATGAGTAAAAGCTATAATGGTTTAGGCTAAAAGGCTAAAGCTTACGAGATGAAAAGCTAAAAGCAGACCATTCTTCAGGATTAAGGATATGGAACAGGCAGTCAGAACTCAAAAGGCAACAGAAGGAAAATAAAAATTAAGTCAAACCTATAAGAACAAAAAGTGGATTAGGGGAACTATTATTTTTAAAAAATATATGACAGAAAAGTGTTTAGAGGTTCTAGAATGTATGGCCAAATTCTTAAGGCTACAGTACATGCCTATGGGAAGACAAGATGGAGGCCATGTTGATTATGCCTTCTGTGCATGGAGTCCATGGACTAAGGGCTGGCGTTTGCATCCCATGGGACACCATTGAGTAGTGGCTCTTGTTTCCTTTAAAAAATATTTAAACTACAAAACACACACACACAAATCTTGCTGGCTCTCCCATCTTCCATTCCACTCAACCTGCTGTATCTCTCTGATCTTTGCCTTGGCTATTCATATCTATTTCCTCTGTGTCTCTGCCTATGCTGCAACCAGATAAATCTTTTGGAAACATTATGGGGATCATGCGATTATACTGTATACATAAAGACCTTCTGCGCTTATAATTTTAAAGGCTAAAATATTGAAAAGTCTAGCAAAATCTGGCTTTAATATTTTTTTGGTTGAGTTAGAGATTGTCTATGTTTGTTCCTAAATTCAGGTTTTATACTGAACTACATATACTAACCCTTCAGATACCTGGGTTATGAGTGTTCCAAAGCTGTGAATGCAATCATGAGACTTAGAATTATTTCAGAAAACTTGAATTCTTTATTCCATTTTTAAAAAGTAGAAATAAATTTATACTGATTTTGTTTTAGCTTTTGGTGGTGGGGAAGGGGAACCGAGAGAGGCAGAGTGAAAGAATGAGAAAGTAGAATTTGTATTTGCATGCATGTCTTTCTGGGAAAATCAGACTTTTTTTTTTAAGTGCCCTTCTTAGCTAGTCCCTCAAAATGAGTTTCTTTCACAAGCTGGAGATATATTTTTAAAAAATGTTTCTTAAGCCTTTCTCTATCCAGTTCTGAAAATAACATAAATCCAGTTTCTCTCAGTGTTTGAAGGAAAAAAAATGGGAAGAATGCTAGCTGTATTTAAGATTATCCCAGTGAGTTTTCTGCCAAAATGCCAGATGCCACTGGGAAAAAAAAATCTGCTACAACTTTCTGTCTGGGAACTGTGCCTGCCTCTTTAACAGAGATAAGAAGAGCACTGAAGAGCAAGGCAAATGGCAAATCTACTTTAAATAAACAGTGCTCTTATGTAAAAATATTAGTTAAGATGCTTGTGATTACAGCTGTAATTCACTTTAAAATTGTCATTTCTTTGGAAATATAATGATACTGTACAGCAAATGCATTGTGAACTCAGAGCACTACCGCATTCAGCCATCTTGAACACTTTTTCACATGCTTATACTAAAACTTCCTGCTGTACTGTCAGTGTCAGCATGGAAGACTTCTACAGTCAGAGGTAAACTTATCATTTCTAGCTTATCAAACAGGCATCCACCTGTTTTACTTTTAATTTTTACATAGATTTGGATTAGCCACATCTATGGTGTATTTTCCATACTGTAATGTAGATCTTTCCTTCTCCTCTTAGTGAATGAGAGTGGCATTAGATATAGAATTGAATTTTGAGAAATGGAATACATGTATAAAGCGAGGCAACTGAAACAAACTTCAGATTAGAAGAATATTTCAATTTAATATTTTTATCTAAATGTTCAGATGACTTGTACCTTTTAATTTTATGTAATTCTATGCTCCAGTAGGAGCAAAAGTTCCTACAGATTGTGTGAAAACTAGATTTTGCTATAATAGAGACTTAACACTTTCCAGTGTGGGTAAGATGTCCAGCAGGAAGGTGGGATTTAAAATTTCCTGCCTCTTTCTTCCTAGGTTAGACCTGATTTACTCAGCCTGAGATTTGGATTGTTCAGTAATTCATCATTGTTTTGTTATGGATTAAATGCCTGTGTCTCCTCCTAGTTCAGATGTTGAAGTCTTATCACCCAGTGTGTCTGTATTTGAATTAATGAAATGATTAAATAAATTTATAAGGTGGGATAGTAATGGTGTCTATGGAGAGTCACAAGAAGCTCGCTCTTTGTATGAGTGCTGACCAAAATCCAGGTGAGAACAAAATGAGAAGATAGCCATCTGCAAGCCAGGAAGAGAATCCTGATCAGAAAACGAACTCTCTGGAACCTTAAGTTTTAGACTTCTCAGCCTCTAGAACTCTAAGAAAATAAATTTGTATTGGGTAAGCCACTCAATCTAAGGTATTTTATATGACAGCCCAAACATAACAAACAGCACTGTGTTTGTATTGATAATAAAAGAGAAAATAACCTCCTGAAAGGAGATGGGTTATGGATGATCACGGGCCCCTGGTTTGTCTTAAATAATGGTTGCTTCCCTGGCATCCAGACAAGGGTATTCAGTGTTTATTTTGTTAAGTGAATGAATAAATTAATTGCTGAATGGATGAATGAATAATGGATGACATATCTAAGTATCTCATGATAATTAAAACTTATCACCAAAGTAAATTATAAAGGAGAATACTGCCTTTCTCTTAAAAAGGTTTACATGTATGCATATGTTACCTATCCTTATTGTTTTGGGGAAGTTTCAACAAAAGGCCATGTTAAAATTTTTTTAAACTAAATTACAGATTTTCTTTGAATTTTGCCAATGTTTCTATTAATGTTCTCTCTCTTTTTTATCCAGAATTCAGTTCAGCATACCGTACTGCATTTCAGTTATTGACCTTTGGTCTGTGGTTTCAGCTCTTATTTGGTTTTCTTTACCCTGAGGAGTGCTGGTCAACTCTCCTGTGTTCTCATGATTAGACAGGAGCTGTGGGTTTGGGGGGGGGGGGGAAACACCATAGAGGTGAAATGCTCTTATCACAGGACATAAAAGCATCCATAAAAAATCACTAGTAATGTTACATTGAAGTAGTCTGGACCAAATTATTGTGGTTACTTAACACTAATATAGTATGTGTAATGCTATGGTCTGCATGCTTATGCCTCCATCCCTACTCACCCTAAATTCTCATCTTAAAAGCTGGTAGGTTACTAAGCAGGGAAGTAATTAGTTTATGGGAATGGAGAGTTCATGAATTAAGTAAATGTCTCATAGAAAAGGTCCAGAGAAGGGTCCTATTCCTTCCTCCATATAATGACACAGCTGAATACAGAGTTGTGTTTATGAATGAGAAAGGGAGCCCATACAACTCATCTATGAATGGCTTGATTCTGAACTTCCTAATTCTCAGGACTGTTAGAAGCAGACTTCTAGTTTATAACCATTCAGTCTAGGATAATGTGGAATACCAGTCAAAATAGACTAAAATATACAATAATGAAACTACATTCTGATTAGACATGGAAGATCTCTATTTCATTTCCCTAAATTAATTAATGAAATCTTTTCCATTTTTCAATCTTATAGGAAATAGAGTATGTGTGATCTTGTACACAGTGAATTTACTTTTATAGTCTTATATTTTGTCTGAAGAACCATAATAAATTATGCTGGAAAAATTAAGAGATTAAGAGAAGAGATTTTTCTTTAAGGTTTTGGATTTACTTCTGAGATCCAGATGTATCACAAAATGCCTCTCTCTCCCAGCCAGTATTCTTTAGTTGCCCAGGTAACAGTTCCTGTTGCAGTTCTTTTTTTTTCTGTCCCCTAGACACAACTGGTTATTACAACGCATATTGTAAAGAACCAATCAGAGACAGCCAAAGACTCTACTTTTGACTCCTCATCCCCATTTTGCAACCTCCTGGCTGGGCCTTTGAGGTCTGACATTTGAATAAGAATTGGTTCCTTGTCAGTGCCCTTCCGATATTAAATAACTCAGCCTCCAAATCCTGGGTGTAGTTTTGGTGTTTCTGCTTGTCATTGCACAGATTGACTTTGATGACACAGAGCTCAAATTTAGCCCTCCCAGTATTAGCACATTAGTCACCTTATAAAATGTAATTTATTTAATGTCCCAGCAGCCATACCAACCTTAAGTGTGATGTCATCCACATGTGAATTAAGAACATTTGTGACTTTCAATAAAGCAAAAGTGAGTTTTGGCAAGGAAATGAGAAGGTAGTAGGGAAGTAATCCTGTGGTTTCCCTTCAGCCTCTCCTGAACAGTGCTCTTGTGGTGCTGCAAAAGGAAGAGTGCTCTGTGTTGATGGGCAAAACCAGAGACAAAACCAGGTCAGACCACTTCACTGTGAAAAGACGGAGATGCTACCCTTTGCTTGACTTTATGTGGAAGTATTTACATTGGAACTTATCCAAAGTCAAGACAAGTCAGGGTGAGTAAAGCAGGTTCTGGGGAAGACAGTGCTTGTCTAAAAGGGGTGATTATCTTGGCCGGAGTTTGGTGTATGAGTGAACACTTTGCCCCAACAAGGCCTTTAACTTGCTCAGCCTCACTTGTGAATTGGGTGCACCGTGCCTCCTTAACTTCTTGATATCTTGTTTGTAATTCATATTTTCCTTTCTGTCTTGGTATGTAATGTAATGTTGCCACCATTACAATCCAGTCAAGAAGTACCCATGACTCAGAAAGTGAGAGCCAAATTGCACAGGTAGTAAAGAAAATTTCTGGATTAAAATTGTATGTTGGCCCAAATTATTCCATACAGAGAATTTCATGTTTTTCTAGTTTGGAAGCTCTTTTTGATACTTATTATATGCAAAATAGTATATGAGGTATAAAAGAGTACAAAGAAAAGTGAGAAATGACTTTCATGTAATATTATTATAGGTGAAGATTAAATCCATCATTAATAATCAAATATAGAATATTAAGTATAATGAAAAAGAATAAATTACAGCAACAAATATTGTGCAACTATTTACATTATTCAAATACAAAGAGGTACTTAAATTGGATTAAGACAGAAAGAGATTCCTGAGAATTCAGTCTTAGCTTCAAGCTTCCTTGGTGGGATACCATCAGCCACATTTGTAATCACCCACTTCATTAGCCTACTAAGTTTGCATAAACAGTTAGCCTACTTTATATATTCTTGACTTCCCGGGTATAAATGATGTAATAAACATTGGGAAGCTTGCAAAGAAGGAAGTGTGAAAGTATTCTATTGGCTTTCACTGTTTATTAATTTAACATGTCTTTCATAAACTCTGGGTTTTCTAAGTTGCTATTACTTTGGAAGAGAAGGTATTGCCCATCAGCAATCAATCCAGGGGTTAAATTTTGTCCCAGGATATTCATATCTTCTTTCTTTGTTTCCTCTCTATTTTGAGTGTGGGAAAGTTTGGGAGCTTTGAAGTTTTTATTTGCATATATTTTAAACAATGCATTTAAATTCAACATTTGGGGTTTTAGTGTTGAAGGACTTTTCAAAATATTTAGCTGTTATGTTCCCCACAGTGGAGGTTTTCTCTAGAAATTCAAAATATGTAAAATAGCCTTCCGGGAGAACATGGCGGACAGATAACAGCAACTACCGGAGGCTCTCTGAAAGACTCGGCTCAGAAGCCAGGAATGGTGCGGACTAAGGAGACATAAGCAGGTGGAGATATACTCTGCTGACTCAGGAACGAACTGGGCTGAGAGAAACCAACTTGGAATGCAGTCCTGGTGCTAAAACATGAATAGAAAAGCGTCGGTGTGGAGGCTGGACCCCGCGCCATTGTAAGCCGCGATTTGGGTTTCCCGCCGCACGGTGGCTGGCTGCCTCTACAGTGGCTCGGCAAGGAGAGAGACGTGCAGAAGCTCTGAGAATGGCAATCTGTGAACGGCAGGGAGGCGTGCACTGACTTGTGGTGAGGTGAGCGAGAGAAACTGAAACTCTACCACAGTTTGACTCCAGCAGAGGACTTTCTGGGCCCGAGCAGTCCTGTGGGAGCAGGGCGCAGTGGTGACTCCAGCCACACATCCCCCTCTCGGGCGGGATTGGTGAAAAGTGCCTGGCCTGCGTGACGCTGCCGGCGGACCTGGTAGGCTGTCCCAACCCAGATCCCAGAGCCTGACGGTGGCCGGGAGGGGAGACGTGTAGGCTGCCTGGTCCGTAACTCCCTGGTGCACAGCGGTGAGCGGGAACACCTAACTGGCGCAATTCGATCAGGCTGTGGCTGACTGGGAGAGAAGCTGGGCCTCTTATATAAGCTTGCATATATAAGGAACAGAGAAGAAGAGGCAGCATGGGAAGAGGCAGCAACAAGAAAGGCTCCTCGGCCCCCAATTCTGAGAAACAGGCAATAGCAGACACCGCACCAATATACATAAGGCACCATATAGAGAGCCTCATAGACCAATTCAGGAATGAAGTTATCAACGACCTGAAGCTAGAAGTGTGCAGAATAGTTAGAGAAATGCTAAGTACCACCCAAGAAAAAACAGGTGGTGGAATGGAAGAACAGAAAAAAAGGGGAGAATTGTTTGATGGAGAAAACAGAGAAAGCATAGAATACGTGAAGCAGGTTCAGAGGGACTACCAAGATACTAAGAAGTCTATAGAAGACTGGCATAACAGCTTGAAAGAAACTAAGAACAGACTATCTGAACTGGAGGGCAGACTTGTAATATGGGAGAATGAAATGAAAAACTTCTTAAAAATAACAAAGAAACAAACAGCAATAATACAAAGACAAGAAGATGATAAGAGGATCCATAACTTAAGGATTAAGAACATAAAAGAAGAAGAAGGGACACAAACAAGTGAACTACAAAAGCTACTCACAGAAATAATCCAGGAGAATTTTCCTAATTTAGCAAAAGGTAAAGATACTCAGATGTATGAGGCATACAGGACCCCAGCTACCTACAACCCAAACAGAGCAACACCCAGGCATATAATAACAAAAATTCCAGAAATTCAATACAAGAACAGAATATTAAAAGCTGTAAGAGACAAGAAACAGACCACTTACAAGGGAACACCCATCAGAATTACAGCAGATTTCTCTGCACAAACCATCAAATCACGAAGAGCGTGGGGGGAAATAATCCAAGCTTTGAAAGATAATAATCTCCAGCCAAGATTGAGATATCCTGCACAACTGTCCCTGGAAATTGATGGAAAAACGAGGTGCTTCCAGGATAAAGAGGAACTGGGGGAATTTGCAACCACCAATTCAACTCTATAGAAAGTATTGCAGGATATTCTAAAAAAAGAAAAATACAAAGAATCCAGAAATAATGGCAGAGAGGCCACAACGAATGGAGCAGAGAACAAAATGAAGAAGACAAACTGACAGCTACTGACAGAAAAAGAGCTCAACAGAAATGAGGCAGAGAAGATTGGATGATAGGAACAGCTATTTTGGAGAAAATGACATCTTAATAGGTAATACTGATTTAGTATCATCTTGTTTTGAAGTCTCATCTAGCTTTTGTCCTTCTGTCTCTAATGGTCTAAATAGGCTGTATCTTATTGGATTTTA
Organism: Cavia porcellus; assembly: GCF_034190915.1. Lineage (NCBI taxonomy): Eukaryota > Metazoa > Chordata > Mammalia > Rodentia > Caviidae > Cavia > Cavia porcellus. The sequence continues at coordinate 34,464,985 of NW_026947491.1, forward strand.
TTATGTACGATAGTATAAGCAAAAACCTTTTAAAGACAAGGAGATTATACAGAAACCATTGTTCATTTTCTGTTAGTCGATTCTAAATACTCTGTAATGCTGTCATTCTCTTGAATGGTTTTACATTGTTTTGATATACTTAATGCTACAGTATACGAAGTTGTACTCAAGGATTTCAAGGAAAGAGACAATATGGTAACTACTTTTAGGTTAGGATTATCTGGTGGTGAAACACTATTCTGCTTAAATGGTTATGTTTTGATCTGCGCTGTTTCGTTGTTATGCCCTCTTTTATCTCAATCTCCACTCCATTATTTACTTTTTCATCTTTATCCTTTTAATTAAAGGGAAAAAAATAGCAGGATATATTATTGCAACCCACTTTGACTTTTCATTACCTCAATTTAAAGCCCTGTATTACTCTCACCATCTGGTTTTTAACTGATGTTCCCCTATTCTGTTTTGCTGGATAGTATCAGGTTCGAAAGTTTAGGCATCAGCTGTAAAGATAATGAGATTCATTATGACGCCCATTCTTGTTGACTTTTATCTACTTTTGAAGACCTACAATGTCTCCAATGTTTTGGTTTTGTCGGTTTTATTCTTTTTTTTTTTTTTTTTTTTTTTTGGTCTTTTTCATTTTTCTCGGTACCAGGGATCGAACTCACGACCGCCTGCTTGCAAGGCAGGTGCTTATGCCGCTGAGCTAAATCCCCAGCCCCTGGTTTTATTCTTTACTGTTTTGTTCATTTGTATTATAACTAACGATATAGGCAATTCTATTAGAGATAGCGGGAGGCATTATGGTAACCATTGTTGATCACCTTGTATTATGTTTTTACATTATCTATTATGTCCATCCTTTTGACTTGACCGATTCTGTTCTGTTATGTCACATTTGGTTTTACTCTCTTCCAAAAAAGTAATAAGAACCGTGGGAGCAATGAAACCCAAAATGTGTAATAGTCATGGTACAAAAGAGAGGAAAAGAAAGTGCTCCAAACTATATAACTGCATGTATATTTAAGTGTATAAGATAGAAAATGATATCACAGAGTTTTATTGGATCAATGAACAGAACTGTTTGCAGTATCATTGATGGAATGTCCACTTTACAAGCTTTAATTTTGTGGCTTGAACAATTATTTCTAAGATAACAATATGTAATCCATTAACTAGTGATTTCCTACTGTTCATTTATTTTTCTGTAAATCTGTATAACTTGTATCCTTTCCCTGCTTTTTTTTCTTTTCTCTTTAAATAAAATTAAAAAAAAATATGTAAAATAAATGAGTATGATTTTATCTCATTCCTTTCAGCTCTAGCTCCTGTTCTACACATAAAACATTCTTTGCAAAGAATAAAGGAAATAGTGCAATCAGTTCACCAATATGACTAGAAAACACCCAGAATTCTATTAGATTTTTCTTCTACACTTTCTGTACTACCATCTCTTCCCCGTATAACCAGCCCTGCCATTCCCTATAACTCTTGACAGGTAGGATAATTTATTAGTTCTTGTAGAAAGAAGATCTGTGGTCGTAATAGAATATCAGAGATCTGCTTATACCTCCCAAGAGTTCATCTGTAAGCCTGGTCTTATGAAAGAATTTGGAAGAGTGGTGAAGCAGGCAGAGCATGAATTGGTATACCCTTGCTACAATTTGTGATAAAATTAGGGTACTCTTGAGCTAAAAGGATCAGTTAAAATATAGGGTTACAATAGTTCTGCTTTATCTGTGGTTTTGCTTTCTGTAGTTGCAGCTGCATACTGTCAACTATGGAGTGAAAACATTAGGAAATGGAAAATTTCAGGAACATATAACCTGGAACTTACTTTTACTAGAGTAATGTGTCACATATGTATATTTTTACAATAAATTACCTTTATCACAGTATATTGTTATAATTATCCTACTTCTTTATTGGTGATTCTTGGTCATCTCTTCTGGTGCCTAATCTATAAATTTAAATTTATTACAAGTATGGATAGGATAAAAAAGCATACATATGGGATTTGATACTATTTGTATTATCAGGCATCTGCTAGAGGTTTTGGACTATATCCCCTGCAGATAAGGGGATACTACTATAGTGATAATAATCACAAATACAGGTGATATTTGGCATTGTCTTATCCATTTAATGTATTTCAGAGCCCTATGAAGAAGGAACCATGTTTATCACATTTCATATTGTTTATCTGACTTGCCCAAGATTATCCAGGATTAAGTGAAGGTACAAGTCTCAAGTCCATGTTCTAATTTTCCATGCAGCCTCTAACTGCATCACTCGAGACAACTAATTGTTTGAGGGCACGTTCATCTTTTCAGATGTGTGGAAAGGGGTAAGTTTTACTTTTGTTTTGTCCTAGAAATAGGTAACTAATTACATCTAGATTTTTTGTATATTTGCCTACTGAATTAATAATTTTTGTTTTACTGGTAATTGTAAGAGCATGAACAGATTATGCCCTTTTTGTGTTTAGGATAAAAAGTTGGGAAATATACCAGATATGGGTTTAACTAAATTCAACTAAGCTGTGAACCTTAGCATCTTTTCTATCATTGATTTCTAATTGGTGTCTGTCTATTGGTAGATGAGAAAAAAAATGTTTGAATAGCTATCTATGGTAAGTTACAATGTTCAACCGGCATCTTTGTTCCTTCAAGTGTCCTCTGTATGTGAGCTGTGTTATACAGATTTAGGGTAACAATGTTGAAAGGGCAGATGAGATTGATGGACAGATAGAGGTTTAAGATCTGGTGGAGGTTATAAACAATGAGGCAGAAATTTTAAATCCAGTTGGGGAAAATAAATTGGAAAATATCTCAGTCTTTTCTATCCACAGACATTAAGTTATTTGGATGTTTTGCAATTCAGTTAAAGTCAAAATTTTAAACCAAAATTTCCCTATATAAATTATGGCCATTGATCGGTGAGATTCTATAGTGATGACTCACTGGCACAATGAAATTTTACATAATAAAAAGCTATTACTGGGGAAATGGCTGTGGTTTTAACATTCCAGGTATACAATTTAAAAAGTTGGCAACACATTGGAATCACGCCAAACGAAACGCAGGAAAAAAATGTTGGATTGATGAGAAAAGGAAGCAAAACTGATTAGTGAGCTCTTTCTCCTGCCCCTCGGTTAAGAATCATTTGAAATATTTTGTCTGAGTTCTTGCTTAATTCCATTCCTCCTGTTAATGATTGCCTCACTAGAACTCAAACATTTGGAAGGCGGGGGTGAGGGCTTAGTTTTGCTCGCAAAGAATTCAGTAATTCTCTTCTTTGTTCTGCTTAAGAACATCTGTTGCAAATCTAGTGTTGAGTTTATTTGAAACTAACAGCTGCCCGAAAGCACATTAAGAGAAAGAGCCTAGGTGAAATCATTCTGTGGATTCTTTTCTAAAAGGGCTGATTTCTAAACCTTTATTTTTAATTTCAGTTAAGTTATGTGAAATGGGAGCTAGAGGAATGGCAATAATTCTTCCTATTTAGCACGATGGATCTGTGTTTTGTGTTTATGGTAATCCTGATGTGCTTATTCCAAATATTTAGATATTTAAAGACTACATAAGATGGGGAAAAAAGGGTACAATTTGAACTTGAAGCCAGCTGGCTTCTCTGGATCTTGGCTAACGCTTTCTGTGCGAAGCGCCACTGCCCAGACTGCAAGTTTCCTTGAGAAATTCCCAGCGTGTGTCTCTCTATGAATCATATTATCATAAATTTGAGTAGTGTAATAGTCTGAATCTTTCATGTAGTTACTTTTCAGAACTAAGCAAGCAACAAACTACCACTGAAATAACCACTGAAAAGAAAATTACAAAACCACTACCAGACTAGCCACTACAAATCTTTGAGGTTGTAACACCAGGTTTGGAAGTTTTAGGTAACTCAGTGATGGGGAACTTAGGAAATGTTAGTAAAGATGCTTCGGACCAGATGAAATATGACACCAATGGCACATTTTTAGTCTTAAATTTATAGAGCTGTTCAACATCCACATACTACTTATATTTGCATACATTTTATATACTTTTATGTTTACTTTGAACATAGCATTGTTCTAAAGTTCTCCAAACACTGCCTCTTAATGCAGACAACAGCTATAAGGTGAAGTCTGTTGCTAACTACAAGTTGTAAATGAGGAACTGAAGGTGAATAACTCATGTAAAGTTTTGCAACAAGCAGATGGATAAAGTCTCAGGTCACTGAGCTGGCAAATACCAGGGCTGGATCACAGACCTAGAGTTTTCTAACCCAAAACCCCATCTGCCCTGCTGCATGTGAGGGTTCATCTTTTGGCATTTGTCTTGGGAGAGTGTCAAAGTAATAAAGAAGACATTAGGGGTGAAATGAAGACATAAATATAGAGTAATTCTTTGCCGGAATGCTGCTTCTCTTTTTAAAGTCCCTCTTATACAATTGATGTCCTGTCTACTTTTCCTTTCTCTTTGTCTTCTTTTTGCTTCTCTATTCTGATTTCTTTTGCTTTCAGTGCTGCTTTTGTCTACTGTGCACTAACGCAGGCAACTCTTTCTAAATGTTCATCAGAATCTGCACAACTATCTACATATCATAAGATAAAGGGAGACTCGGAAACTTGCTAAATAAAAACAGTGTGAGGAGACTTCAAAGTCAGGTTGTGTTTTCTGCCCTTGCTGGCCATGAAGAATCTTTTATGAAGTGATGGCATTTTAAAGTTGGAAAAATCATAGATGTAATGAAGTCAACCTCTTTACTGTACAAGACAAAAAGAATGTGTGCTAAAGTACAGAAATGACTTGTCAGAGGCACAAAAGCCAGCACCTAGAGTTTGCTATAGGAACCCTCACACGGAGCGTGTGATCCGGTTTCTGACTCCACTTGACAGAAGTCTCTTTTTGGGCACACAGAGTGATTGCTTTGCTGTTTGTCATCAGGATTCCATGCCGTGTTGGATAAAGCAGTGCACCTTGCCTCATCTGCCCATTACTGACTGCATGGTTCAAGGCACATTCCTGTCCTTCTTTATGACTGTTTCATCCGTAATGTACAGACAATACCACAAACCTTCTGTGACTGTTGTGAAGACAAGAAAACAGTAGCTACTGTTTATAAATTCCCTTTTCTGTGACATAGTCTGTGCTATTGATTCTTTTCAAGTACAGTTTTTTAGGAGGAGAGGTTTATTTTGGCTCACAGTTGTAGAAGTTTCAGTCCATACTCTCCTGACTCTTAGATAGGATGGCATGGCAGTGGGGATGAGAGTTCAAGTCATACTTACAATTTATGTACATTACTTAGACCATATAACCACAAATATGTGCATGTATGAACAGACACATATACGCAAACATACATTAGTTAAGAAGATCATACACACACACATCAGTTGATATTTCACCTGAACTCTGACTATATTGACTTACATAAATAACAGTAGTCCTGTGGCGAACAGTTGTTGAAGCCCTCATGCTTGTCTCTTGATGTAATCAAAACTCATACTCTTTTTGTCCTGCCAAAATCTTCATAGAATATTTATACTCTCAAGGTCACAGGATAGCTGCTCCAACTGTTCTCCAAATTGGGCGAATAGAATGGAATACAGACAGGAGCAGAAGAACAAAGCATCCTCTCTTGGAAGCTGCCTGGTGATATGTAAGCATTCATGTTTCTGTCTCATTAACACCTTTATCTATAGGGAAAATGCTTTGTTTTTTCCTTGGGCACATTTTATCCCCAAAAAAAGATAATTGGAAGTTTCTGCCATATGTTTATGAAGAGAAGGTGAAGAAGTACAATTTACTGAGGAAGTCACTATCTATGCATATGCAGACCTGCATTTTTATTGTAAAAGAATTGCTTCTTATCACATGTAGAGGTGGAGCTAGTGAATGTATAGGTCAGGAATATAAATATGCTTTCCACATATTTATCCCAGTGAAGTGGCTGCTGGAATTTGGAGCAGCAACTCAGCAAAAGAAAATTATCAAATAAACACAATGATTTGTGTGTGTTGGAGTTACAGAAGCATGATTCATAACGGAGTAGAACTGAAGAGCAGAGGCAAACCGGTGAGAAATGTGATCCAAGGAAGATGTATAGACAGAAATTTTCCTAGGTAGAGAGAAACCCCCTAAGAAAGGCAGTCATATCTATAGATGGGTGAGCTGAAGATTCTGGAGGGTATGCTACTTTATGAAGTTAGGGAAATCTTTGAGTGCTGGCGTGACCTAACCTTGAAGTCAACGGATGAGAGTCTAGAAACTGCTATGAGGAGGCCTGGTCTTTTCATTGACAGGATGAGAGTCTGGAGAAAACTATCTGCAATTCCCTTCTGAGACATCAAGGAGGTTGGGATCAGAAGAAAGATATACTATTTTGTGATAAGTTGCTCCATGAGTCCTTCAGTTAATGAATTAGAAAACTGTGCTTTCATTTCATAACATAGAGTAAAATAAACTTTACACTCTCTCTACTTCCTTGGCCTTGCACGTTTTTTCAACATGTTTTATTGAGCAGGGACATTGGGAAGGACAAATGGACAAGAGTCACAGACCAAGTTTGAGGTCTTAAAAGAGGATCTTCTGTGAGACACATTGAGGACTAGAACCAGTTACTATGCCAGAACCTTTGTGGATTTCTTCCATTTTGGCTAGTCTGTGCTCACTTTTTCATGTGTCACGAGGACTTGACAAGTGAATGCTATGACGACATAGCCCCTCCCTCAAGGGAAAGATGACATCTTTAGGAGCTACCAACTTCTTGTTAGCTCTGGTTGACACTGAGTGTGTGGCACATAGGAAAGACTCAGCAAAATTTTAAGTAAATAAATTTATTAACTAAATAAATGAATTGATAACCTCAACTGGAGCAGTTAATATGGCTTCAGTAACTTACAACATGTCTGATATTTATCCTTATTTGTCTCTCATAGTGTTGGAAAAAAATAGCTTACATTAAATAAATTTGAATTTCTTTTCTATTGTTTGGTCAAAACCAGCATGAATAGTTTACTTCTGTGTGGTGACAAAGAATCTTGAAGGAATGGTAGTAACAATAACTTTAGGCCATGTTGATTTCTTGATAAAATGCCCATATCACTTTTCTCAAACTTATTTTTATGAGGATAAGAAAGAAATTCCCTGCATTCCAGTCCTTCAAAAGCAAAGAACGGGTTCAATTATATCTGATATTACATTGGTATTCATAATAGACTGGAAAAATTCTTGCTTTGCTCAGGATATATTTTTATTCCCCAAAGCATTGTTTAAAGGACAAAAAGATATATGAGCTTGGCTAGCTCACAGTCTTTCTAACTCTATACATTTGAGCGGCCATTCATTCAAATGCTTAACGATAATGATGTCAATGTTATCATGGCGATTTGCATAGGCTTCTCTGGTAATATGAGAGACAGTTTAGCAACATTTTAAAAAGAGATTAAGCTTGGATTTTTAAAGTCTGCTTTCTTCATATTCCCTGTACTCCTTGTCAGCTATGTAACGTTGGGCAAATTACTTTGCCTGACAGAGAATCTCAGTTTGCTTATCTGTAAAATGAAGATTATAGTAGTAGTCATCTTAAAAAGTGACTGGAGGAATTAATGAGATATGCTTCTTATGAAGTCACTTAGAATAAAGTAACTACCATTTCCCATCTCTGGGTGTTAACCTCTTCCACGCTCCTCTTTCTCTTTTTTTCTTTTCTTTTCTTTTCTTTTCTTTCTTTCTTTCTTTCTTTCTCTCTTTTTTTCTTTCTTTCCTTCTCTCCTGCTACATACCTCCCCCAGGCACATTTCCTGTCAGTCCTGCAGTACACCAGGCTTTCCCTGATTCAGGGTCTTAGTGCACGCTGGTCCTTGTCTGAGTGCTCTAGCACCCTAATTCACCGCACTAATGACATCTCTTCTCCACAGTGTTAGAACACCCAGTGACAGCTCTCTATCTTCCATATCTCTAAGTGTAAATCAGTTTTCTCTTTTGGTTGTATTCTTTCCTAGTTGCCTATTGTTTTATTGCATAGTACTTATCATAATTTATAATTTTATATCCTGTCATATTTATAGAATATGTACATTCTTCACTACACTATAGTTCAAATTGCTTGTATCTTTTAGTTCATCCCTGGAAGCTCCTTCAGCACACAGCTCAGTATGTGGGGTGCATTTTAAATGTTTGATATTTGTCTCTGTGCCTTCCCTGTTGTTGGTAAGACAAAGTACCCAGCACTCAAAGTTAAGGAAAGAAAGGTGTAGTGGTTGATTGATTGTGTCAACTTGAAAAGTTTAAAAGCTTAACTAAATCGGCTCAGCAATTCTACACCCTATGGTGTGGAGGACCCACCATAGGCCAGCTCATTCCCTGAATGTATAAAAGGGAAACGAGGAAGGACAAACAGGCTTCTGTTCTTTGGAGGAGTTCCATTCTTCTTCTTCAACTTGGACGTTGTCTCCTGGCTTCTAGTGCAGACTCTTCTGTTTCTGCCTTGGATCCTTCAGCCTTTGAGTGTAGATTCATCAACCTTTCATCACAGACTCATAGACCGCCTTATATGAACTTGCATGAAACATTGCAGTGAGCTCTAGACCTTGAACTGAAACCTCCAGTCTCCTGTGTGCTGACACCCTCTGCATGCTTCCTCATCCAACTCTGTGGCTGACCATCATAAGGCAATCTTGTAATTTCTTAAACATATGTACATCTTGTGTTATAGTTGTTTATCTAGTAAAACTCTGACTCACACAAAAGGTTTATTTATCTCATAGTTTGTGGAGGTTTCAGCCCATAATTGACGGGCTCCAAAACACATAGCAGAGGGCAACAGTTCATGGTAGTGGAAGACAGAAAAACAACAAGAAAGGAGAGGAATAATAGTAAACGTCTTTATCTCTCTTACATTGTGTGAAGGACACCTGCACTAGGATAGGTACAGCACTCACATTCCCAGCCCTAGCATTAGACAGTGCAAACTCTAAATTCAGCCTCCTCTGAGAAGCCCACCTCATCATGACCACATGAGGCTTTGGAGGGATGATAACAATATTTAATGAAGAAAGAAAGGAATGACAATATGGCTGTGCATATAAAGCACTAACTCCACCTCCGTCTTATAGCGCATATTCTACAAAGGCCAATCTTTATTATTTCAAAGAGTAAGTATCAGATTTAAATTGATGAGTTCAGAAATTTTTCTGGAAAAGTTGACATTGGAGGTGACGTTGAAAGTCAAGTTCTTCTATCCTCCACGCTGTGAGTACAACAAAACTGAGGTTTGAAATCCTATCAGTATGTTTTTTGGCTGTCCATAAGAATTTTAAAGGAAAACAGAAAGACTAGTTACTTTACTTTTGGAGTTATTTAACATAATTTCTTCTGAAGGTTTGAAGCATTGCTTCACATTGTCTCTTTGAGGAAGAGGAGAGGAAGGTCAATTACTTTTGTTGCAAGTAGAAAGTTACAGAACAAAGAATAAAAGTTAAGTAATAGATAGAACTTCCAGAAGAAAGGAATAAAAGGCAAAGGGCAAGAAACCAAGCCTTAGAGCCAGTGGGTCAAGGAAAGTATTACTGAATTTCTAGCGAGTTCCATGCTTGGCTGCCACAGGCTGCATGTTAAAGCTCATATGTCCGAACAGGACATGCAGGAAAAGGTAGTGTCCCATGTTCAAGTATTGTGGACCTCTAAGGGCAACTTGCTTGGCCCTCATCAAGAATAATCAATGGTTAGCCATAGAAGACCTAGGGCAAGATTGTGTGGACTCAAATGACCTCCTATAAGTTAAATAAGATCTGATTAAGTCTGAAGAGTTATAAGGTACACATAGTCTTAATTTAGGAACATTTTCCAGAAAACATTGAAAATTTCAATTTAAGATGCATATTTATGGGGTTTTATAGGAAACCATCATTTTACCACACACTATACTATTTCAACTTTGCCAACCTAAGCTCATTGATAGAGCTTAAAATAACCAAAGATGCTAAAATAATTTAACATCTGCTTTCTTTAAAATAAGTAAATGGCAGAAGGATTAGCTCTTCATTTCAGGCAACTCATCAGAGTCTACAGCAGGAAGAAATGGGTTCTAACTTCTTTACAAGAAAAACACCTCATTTCCCTTGTGCTCTGGACCTTTAAAGTAACAACTCTCAGAAAAGCTGACAATAGAGACCACCAAGCCTAACACCCCATTCCCTCTGACTTGGCTTGGGTAAGCATTTCCCAGACCGTCTGAATCACTGAGTTCAGGAACTTTCTTGAAGCAAACATAGCTGCTTTCTCTGACTGTCACAACAGTCCTATAGCCTAAACTCTGAACCCTGTGAGTCAGCTTTCACTTGGTAATTGTTATAGAATGCAACTCTAAGAATGCAAAGACAGTAAAAAAAAAATCCTTTCCTATAAGAAATACTAACTTACTGTGTAGAGAAACATACTAGCAGTGTGTAGCAGTTTGATAAGTACTCCTTGACAGACGTATGTTTTATTTGGAAGTCCAAGGAGAATAAGCTCATTAAATCATTGATTTCTGGAATGTCCATTTTAGGCAAAGCCTTACCCTGTGGTAGAAGGAGATGAGCACCAAAAAAGAAACTTTCTTTTCCTCTAGAAGCTAAATATGCTTTTCTTAGAGACAAACAGAGAACTTTATTCCTCAAATAATATGTGATGAAATCTGCTACAAGTTCCTTAAAATAACTGTGAAAAAGTACTTTACGCTGTGGAAGGACTACTATTTCAATCACTGCAGCAGACTAAAATCATACTTTAAAAGTCTCATTAAACATTTTAATATGTATTTTAAAAGGCATTGTTGAGATGGAAACGTTGAAAATTCTAATAAACATAAATGAATACAGCAACAGTATAAATCTGTACAGGTAGGTGAGCAGTTTCCCCTAAAATCATCTGCTCTTTCCTCATTATTTTGATTTTGTGGCTAAATTGAGGTCAGGAATCAAAACCTAATACTGTACTAAAAGGGATATTAGTTGAAAGATAAAAATACTCTTGGTGAGTCAGTAAACTAGGAAGATCTCTGCCTCAACTTTGATTCTGGGTAGAACAGAAAAATTCTCCACTGAGCTGGTATGGTAAGAGTTTGAGTCCCAAATTCATGATACTCTTATGTAAGATGCTTGAACTGAGAATTTGTTATAAAGTGATTCCAGGTTGGCAGTGTCCCAAGATCCCTGGCAGAAACAAATATAAATCCTAGTGGGATACACAATTACCTTAAGTAGACCTAGAAACAATTCCCACAGATGACTTTTATTAAATGCATGCTTGAAACGAAATCATAAAATTTAAGGAAAGAAGAAACCCTGAGCACAAATCAGTGAAACAAAATCAAAGAAGCACAAAATAGCTAAACAAGTTTAGTAAAAATCATTAGCTTCAGATCCACAAAGATATTAGATGTTATAATTCTTGGAGTAATATATTAATGCGCTTAACAGATAGAATAGACCATTTGAAGCATGAGTATAGAATAAGCATTCTTAAAAATTGAATACACTTTAAAAGGCTAATAGAAATTGTAGAAGTGAAAGTATAATTTTTAAAAAAGGATAAATAACAGACTGGATGAAGCTGAAGAGAGCGTTAATAAAGAAATCCAGAATTTGGCAATAGAAACAGGGATAATGTATCATAAAAAGAAATTAAGAAATATGAAAAATGCAATGTGACCTTGTAATATATGACTACTTGCACTTACATATGAGAAGCAGAGATAATTCAGAGGGACAATATTTGACATATGAGAAAATATCCGCATATGATGTAAGGACATGAATCCTTTAGAAGTCACAGGAGTAAGAAGTCTAACAATTTTCAAGCAAATTAAATAAAAATCAATCTGAATCAAGACACTATTCACTGAAATTTTTTGTTTTATTTTGTTTTTACCAAAGACTCATCTTTCCGACCCATTCCCCTAAATAGCCAGAGGGAAAAAGTCCAGGTTGTTTGTTATCTTTATTGGAGAATACTAGTTAACTTGATATCTAATTTTTCAGAAACGATAGTATAAATAAACAAAAAAAAATAGAAAAATATCTTGAGATCCTAGGGAAAATAGTTGTCAGTTCTATTCCTGCCTACCCAGAAACATTTTTTTATAAGCTTGAGAATAACACAAATTATTTTTCAGAAAAGCAATACTGATCAGACTTCGGTCAACAATATATCCTAAATATGTAAGAACAAAGAAGCAAAAACAGTTCATACAAACAATTACAACAATATATAATTTTGTGGGTACAATAATATTATAATCAAAATATTATGGTGAATATACTTTATGAGTTTTATTTGTACTATGTTAAATTAAATACACATGTTTAAATTTCTAGTTGTATGATTAAAATAATGAAGGAAGAATTTATATTGCTAAGCTATATATGTGACTAGATTTAGAATTTGTTAGATTACACGCACATTTGTTAGATTAAAGGCATGTGTCTAGTTAAACGTAGAAAAAAAGAAAATTTAGAAAGCACAAAATAAGAAAGTAGAATTGAATTTAAATATGTCAACTATCATAACAGGTTATATGTATGAGTAACTTTTTGTTAAAGAACAAGGTTAAGAATACTCAGCAATATGGCGAATTCAAATGGACATCTAAAACCAGAGAGACTGGGACTTATGGTATATACAAAAAGTACTTAAACTCTAATGCAAATCGTACATCACTAACACACTTTCCAGAAACCAAAAATGTGAAAGTCCATGGTGATGATTTGGAGCAACAGGAATTTTTATGTCTTGCTGGTGGTCATGTGCATAGGTATCATTTTGGAGTGTGTTTTGACATCATCTGGTAGAGAAACACACACCTAGGAAGTGTATATAAGGCTATATTCATAATAGCGCTGTTTCAATAGACTAGACTAAAAATTCAAATGTTCATAATAAAAATAATAAACTCATGTAATAGAATTCTATGCTGGAAAAAACAAGAAAAGACTAAAAATGAAGAATAAGTGTAACGGGAAATGTAGTTGGTGTCAGTCTCATTAATTTTATGGTGTCTATGAGGTTGAAATGCTTACAGGTGCCTGATTGATGCTGGAAATGTGGACTCAGGAGCAAAGTCAGGCCTTGGGTGTCATCATCTGTGGTGACAATGGATTGTTAGCAGTTTCTGAGGGTATTGCTTTAGAGTAGCATGACCTAACCCCACCTAGCAAAGGTGAGGAGGACATGCAGATATCTGACAGATACCTGATGTCTGGTAGTCTTTTAAGTAGTTGAATTAAGATGTGTTACACATGCACCAACTCTCCATGATGCATGTAGCATTATGTACTGTAAAAATGTACTAATAAAAACAAAATACCTGAAAAGTAAGGAAGTTGGGTAGTAAAGAGAAGTGAAGGAGAAAATAGAGGTCAGGAGAAAATGGGTTTAACCTCATAGCAGTGCATGATATGCAGAGCATTGTTTGAATTACCTGGATTAATCCACTCAACTCTCCCCAGGGTGCTTTATAAATTTGTTTCATAGATGGGAAAAGTGAGGGACAGAGAGCTTAAGATCACACAAATAAATTCAGGATTTATATCTGGACAGTCTGACTGGAATAAACTTTTTAACTCCAATATTAAAACATAGCAGGATTCTCAGTAACAGGGGAGATTTCAACATGCTGGTAGCATAAATAAGTGGAACTAGGAAAGAGCAGTTAAGAAGAATCGAAAGAAGCAATAGTAGGAAATAGAGGTGTTAGGAGTAGCCATGAGGAGAAATGAAAAGGGAAAAGTGTTTTCCTTTGGGACCAGAGAAAGAGAAGGCGTGACCCGGGTGAGAGGATGTGTGGCTGCCAGGAAGTATCAAGGTCCACTCTGGGTGATTTGGTCCTGCAGTTTATGTCCAATCAGCTGTTGAGGTATAGGGAGACCAGAGTGAATGTGGAATCATGTTGTAGTTCTGTTTAAAGTAGCTGAAACAGCAGCCGTGTAGAGAGTAGCCCACTACTGGGGTTAGCTTCTGCTATCAACACATACTCTAAAAATCACATGTAATAAAAAAGTACCTTTGAAAGCCCCCCTCCCCAAATCTCCCATAAAGTACAGTATAAATGATTTTGTGTGTGCTGTTCTGTCTCTCAATTCCCACTAGCAATGAATGATCTGGCTTGCTCTGGCCCTGGTATGTGACAGTCATGTGAAGTAAGAACTCTTTGTGCAGGGTGGTGTTATCTGTGTATAAACAGATCGGGGTGAGAATTCAGCCTTGCCCCGTTAGGTGCGCAATGATGGATACTTTACTCTTTTGGAGTCTTGATCTTCCCTCTGCGAAAGCAATTAATAGAGGACCTGGGATAGATTAGATGTCCAACTGATGATAGAAAATGATAGTGCAACATTCAGTGTGGATGAGTCAAAGTAGGATGAGCTGAGGACCTGGCCAAGGCTGGGAAGGCTGAGGCAGTCATGCCTTATCTGTTCAGGGTGCTCCCAATTTGGAGCCCATAGTAAGAAATATGAGCTAAGGAAGCACAGCTGAGGGTATCCAGAATTGAGGACTGGAGCTCATGCCACATAGATTAGTTCATGCACTCAAGAGGAGCAGCACACAGGGTCCCAGGAGGACAAAGTGTTGAGAACAGTTGTTTTAGGAGATTGTACTGGGTGGTCATAGGAGCTGGCAGGGGATAATATGCCAGAATATTGGAAAACCAAGTAACAAAAACTGCAACTGAGTGTGAAGAGCACAATTAGCTGTGCTAAGGAACAAAGTGAGAGCAGTATGGGAGGTGATGCGTAGGAGAAGAGAATGCTCTCCGGCTCTGTAGCTGGGGCCTGCAAATTAAGTTGCAAAAACAAGATTAACAAAAGAATAAAGCATTCATGTCTTATTTGATGTATGTATTTTTTGTATGGCATGAGGGGCTTCACAGGAAGAAGTGAAAACCCCAAGGGAACAACTAGACCCAGAACTGCACATACATTCTTTTGACAAAGATGGAGAAACTGGGAAAGAGAGGTTTGGATGAAGACAGGTGAATTATGGACACTGACTAGGAAAGCAAAGTGGGGACTATGGATTGCTCTGGTTCATTTGTACAGATCTATCTTGGCATCAAAGCCCAGTAAGAATGTCCTCTTTTTGATAGCAGAAGGGTACCTTTCTTGTGGGAAATTGACCCTGGTGTTAATGGAAAAGGGAAGACAAAGAGCCTTTTCTACATTGGCTATTTCTCAATTGCTTAAAATAATCATTATGTCAAAATAGTATATTTCAGGGTATATGCTTTTTTCAGCTTTGATGGGGTTCAGAGATAGCATGTGGAGACCATCCTTACTAATTTGAGGCTCTTCCTCCCACAGTGATGACTTTCAGGAATTTAGGGACAGTCATAAGAAAAACATTTCCTTTCTAGACTCAAATTTGAATAGGATATTGTCCACGTTTCTATGAGCAATTATTGGTGCTTTGTTATTTTTCAGGGTGATGGTGCTGCACACAATTAGGGTCTCAGGGTCTGGAGACATGAGTGTGGAATCTGGAACGGGACTATGTAATTTCCAGCGCTGGCTTTTTAAATGACAGCTATGTGACTTGAAACCATGGATCTAACATTTCTGTTTCTCAGTTTTCCCAGATGCAAAATGAGAGGAAAAATGAATGTTGTGAGGTTTAAATAATATTCTTAGAACTATGATGAGCCCTTAGGAAGTGCATGATAAGAACACTCATTGGTATGAAAGTGAAGACAAGCTCATTTATTTATGGAGACAGCCTTTTCTGGGCTGGTCCTAATTCCATTGTCTAATGTTCTTTTAATCAATGCCATGTACATTTTACTTTGCTGGCTGGAATTTAAAAAGCCATCAGTGGCTCTTGATTATGGCCATGCTCCTCTGAGTTATCATACAGAGGAACCTGTGTAATCACATTTATTACGGTTTTTTCCTTTTGACTATAATCAAAGGTTTTTAAAACCTGTTAGCTTACAACCTAATGGGTGTTTCTGTAACATCCATCACTCTGACAGAGATGGTAAGACCCATGTAGAATAAGGAATGAATAATTTAACAAGAAAAATTAGATTCTCAGTATAATCTTTAAAGAAATTTTTCTGAATAAAAGGTAAGGCAATCTATTTGGT